>NC_081156.1:6318344-6999596 GCF_012432095.1 Onychostoma macrolepis
GTGTTTGAATCAGCTTTGCTTGACAGTATTCTCAAGCTTGCAGTCATCCCTGTTGCTTGTGCACCTTTTCCTACCCAAATTCTTCCTTCCAGTCAACTTTGCATTTAATATGCTTTGATACAGCACTCTGTAAACAGCCACACCTTTCAGTAATGACCTTCTGTGACTTACCCTCTTTGTGGAGGGCGCCAGTGTTTGTCTTCTGGATCATTGCCAAGTCAGCAGTCTTCTCCATTATTGTGGTTTCAAAGAACAAGAGATACCCGGAATTTATACTGTAGGGATGGTCATTAATTGAAACTCAAATGTAAATATTCTAATATTTTGAGATACTGATTTTTGACTTTCATGAGCTGTAAACTCTAATCATCAAAATTAAAACAAAAAAACTTTTGAAATGTTTTACTTTACATGCAATGAATCTAAAATATATGAAAGTTTCACTTTTTGAAATAACTTACAAGAAAAAATGAACTTTTTCACGACATTCTAATTTATTGAGATGCACCTGTATATGAGGCCAATTTGAATGTGTTTTTTGTCCATGTTATTGTTTGACACACAAAAATCATAAGTCGGGCTGCTTAGAAAAGTAATTGCACAAATCTCCTCAGTGATACAAGAGCTGTATTTTATTTTTTAATTTTTTTTGTGGAAAAAAAAACTTTTATTCAGAAAGGATGCATTAAATAAATTAAAAGTGAGAGTAAAGACAGTTATGAAAATACTATTTTAAACAAATGCTGCTCTTTTGAACTTTCTATACTTTTCAAAGAATCCTGAAAAAGTATCTTTTTTTTAATCAAAAATATTAAGCAGCACAGCTGTTTGCAACATTGATAATAATAAGAAATGTTTCTTGAGCTGCAAATCAGCATATTAGAATGATTTCTGGAGTAATGGCTACCGAAATAAATGACAAAATATATCAAATACATTAAGTTTTCTTTATTATTTAGTTATAACATTTTACAATATTACTGCTTTTGCTGTACTTTTGATCAATTGCAGCAGATGAGCATAAAATATTTCTTTCAAAAACAGTAAAAACATTTTTTACAGACCTCAAATTTTTTGAATGGTAGTATATGTATCAAAATTACAATTAATTATAAAGAAACACATAAAATTAAACATGAAATTTTGAAGCAGAAAGACTAAAATAGTATTTTCTTGTACAAACCTGATTTCAAAAAAGTTGGGACACTGTACACATTGTGAATAAAAACAGAATGCAATGATGTGGAAGTTTCAAATTTCAATATTTTATTCAGAATACAACATACATGACATATCAAATGTTTAAACTGAGAAAATGTATAATTTTAAGGGAAAAATAAGTTGATTTTAAATTTCATGGCATCAACACATCTCAAAAAAGTTGGGACAAGGCCATGTTTACCACTGTGTGGCGTCCCCTCTTCTTTTTATAACACTCTGCAAACGTCTGGGGACCGAGGAGACAAGTTGCTCAAGTTTAGGAATAGGAATGTTGTCCCATTCTTGTCTAACACAGGCTTCTAGTTGCTCAACTGTCTTAGGTCTTCTTTGTTGCATCTTCCTCTTTATGATGCGCCAAATGTTTTCTATGGGTGAAAGATCTGGACTGCAGGCTGGCCATTTCAGTACCCGGATCCTTCTACGCAGCCATGATGTTGTAATTGATGCAGTATGTGGTCTGGCATTGTCATGTTGGAAAATGCAAGGTCTTCCCTGAAAGAGACGACGTCTGGGTGGGAGCATATGTTGTTCTAGAACTTGGATATAGCTTTCAGCATTGATGGTGCCTTTCCAGATGTGTAAGCTGCCCATGCCACACGCACTCATGCAACCCCATACCATCAGAGATGCAGGCTTCTGAACTGAGCGCTGATAACAACTTGGGTTGTCCTTGTCCTCTTTAGTCCAGATGACATGGCGTCCCAGTTTTCCAAAAAGAACTTCAAATTTTGATTCGTCTGACCACAGAACAGTTTTCCACTTTGCCACAGTCCATTTTAAATGAGCCTTGGCCCAGAGAAAACGCCTGCGCTTCTGGATCATGTTTAGATATGGCTTCTTTTTTGACCTATAGAGTTTTAGCCGGCAACGGCGAATGACACGGTGGATTGTGTTCACCGACAATGTTTTCTGGAAGTATTCCTGAGCCCATGTTGTGATTTCCATTACAGTAGCATTCCTGTATGTGATGCAGTGCTGTCTAAGGGCCCGAAGATCACGGGCATCCAGTATGGTTTTCCAGCCTTGACCCTTACGCACAGAGATTGTTCCAGATTCTCTGAATCTGTGGATGATATTATGCACTGTAGATGATGATAACTTCAAACTCTTTGCAATTGTTCTCTGAGAAACTCCTTTCTGATATTGCTCCACTATTTTTCGCCGCAGCATTGGGGGAATTGGTGATCCTCTTCCCATCTTGACTTCTGAGAGACACTGCCACTCTGAGAGACTCTTTTTATACCCAATCATGTTGCCAATTGACCTAATAAGTTGCAAATTGGTCCTCCAGCTGTTCCTTATGTATACATTTAACTTTTCCGGCCTCTTATTGCTACCTGTCCCAACTTTTTTGGAATGTGTAGCTCTCATGAAATCCAAAATGAGCCAATATTTGGCATGACATTTCAAAATGTCTCACTTTCAACATTTGATATGTTATCTATATTCTATTGTGAATAAAATATAAGTTTATGAGATTTGTAAATTATTGCATTCCTTTTTTATTCACAGTTTGTACAGTGTCCCAACTTTTTTGGAATCGGGTTTGTAAAATGTACTCCCAATAAGTCAGTCTGTACTATATAGCCAGTCAAGCTATGCTTTTTATTGTATTTAAATAAGCATATTTGATATTTTGGTAAGCGAGTTATGTACACAATTACAATTATTATGAACTACAAAACTATTTAAAATGAAGGCGTATTTAATTTATTATAACTGGTAATAATTACACTGTAATAAAGACTACAATTATTATAGCTTACAAGCCTAATACATCTGAGGTATTATTGCCTACATTGCTACTGTAAAGTGTGTTATTTGAGCAGTAAATCATCTATATAGGGGGACCATATTTTAAATTAAATGCTGATCTACAATTCTTTTTCAGTGTCCTTGTATATATGCGAGGAATTTTGCTGGTTTTACATAATCATGGGAGGAGTTAGATAAATTTGCACAGACAAGGTTGGTGAGTGACTTTAGAAGGATTTTAGACTGAATTTACAGTCTGTTTGTTGAGTTTTGGCCTGTTCTTTTGCCGGTGCGTCTCTCTGCATAGCTATCAGACATTCAAGGAGGCAACATGAATTACTTTTGTCATTTCCTGGAGTATCCAGTCTAGACAGAGAATCCTCCAACCTCCAGCAGAGCCAGTTGAATACACAATACACGGTCTATCTTTAATTAGAGGCCAGAACTGACACATTACAGAAATGCACGACTTCTACCCCTGTAACAGGAAACTCACAGCCTTAAACATAGCTTGAGTACAAAATCTGCCATGACTCACATCCTTGAAAGCAACTTTACAGATGGTAGTGTACTTTAATTTGGGTGGAGACTGGACACAAAGTAGGTGTTGACCTTTAATTCTTATTATAGCTTTAACTAGTTCCTCATGGTCACATAACAAATAAAAGCATTGCGTGATACTGTAGTAACTCTATTGGGCAAAGGATGTGAGAGACACATGGTATGAAACTCTGGGCCAAAAGAAGTCCGCATAATTAGGCTTCCTGCTTTTAGGCATAGTCTTTGTGACCTGAATATGCCTATGATGCCCTGAAATGCTGTCTATGTAGGCAGTTCATTAGATTTTGCCTGATTTGAATCCATTTTTAACTTACTCTATAGATTTTGGATCATGTAGACACTGGCTTACACTTACTCTGCAATGGGAACATTGAAGATCTGGGAGACTAGTTACGACAGGAAGCTCCTCCAGCAGTTCTGCAGTCAGAATGAGTTGCATTAAGAGCAAACTAGTGTACATAGCCTTCAGGGGGTAGACACTTTGATGTTGAAATAAATCGTTATATCGCCAAGGGACTCATGATAAGCTGATTTGAAATTAGTAGTATGTGTCAGCTATTAAAGTGACCTGTCAATTATATGCTTTCAAACTAACAGAGTTCAAATAGACAGCAAAATGTGTCAGTCTGTGGCAAATGTTCTGAAGAAAATTTTATTGAAACTTGCCAAACAAATGGCCCGCTATGGCATATCACAAGAGGAGGAGAAAATAAAAAACAGTAATTAAAACATATCTTCATTTCTAATTTTTTTAAACTTTCAATTTGATACAAATATTAAATTTAAAAAATAAATAAATGTAATACATCTTAATATAATATAGCTGGATATAATGCAACTTTTGCTTTTATCCCATGGCCTTCAGTCAAGTTGATTTTTGTCCATTCATATTAAAAATTTTGGCCTTTTTTTAATGCTAAATTGAAAAAAATCTGGGGCCTCATTTATAAAACACAATCAGATTTGATCCTTAATTACACATTAAAATTGAGGAACCAATCAGGATTTATAACTTATGTGAAAGTGTTCTTATGCAGATGGCAACTGAAGAGCATGCATACAAACTTCACTCTTATATACTAGTAATAAAAGAAAACAACATTGTTTATTTAAATGTAAAGATAAATAAAAAACACAGCATGCATTAATATTATTGTATTAGCAAATGTGCATATTGTGATAATTACGATATTAAATTGCATTTGTTCACACTGTTCACTTGAATTTAAGATCTATTAAGTGGGATGCATTTAGGAATATTTTCTCTGTGTGCAGATCAAACAGAAAGTAAAAACATTTAGGATTTTGTTCAAATACTTTATTCAAAGTATGAACAATAGTACCAGTAAACAACTAATTTTGGCAGGACTCTCAGTCAAAGCACTTATATTAAAGGCCTCTAGAGCCCTGAGCAACGAAGAAGCTATGATAGGCTTAATTAATGACTTAATTTCATGCATTTGGATGACTGTTTTTGACAAGTCAAAGGATGCCTTCACCCCATAAAGTCTGTTGCCATCTGTTAAACACACTGGAAATCCCTATTGACATAGCAGTCCTGTGGGAGTCATTAGGTCTAATGAGGGGCTTTAATGGTCAAAAAATATCAAGTCATTTAACAGGACCATGAACATCAGGATGCGAACACTAATGACTTATAACATTCCCAAATTCCAGGATGAAACTGTCTCCACACACACACACACACACACACACACACACACACACACACACAGCTAAACGAGTCAAATAGAGCCCCAGTTCCATGAACACCAGAATGAAGACAAAAGGTGATCATGGATTCTGCATCTTTTTCTACATATTTGTGAATCGTTTTGGTAAAGCTGTAATTTCTATAATTTTAGTCTGCAATTTTATGTTCATTTGCTAATCACTGGTCTGTTTCAAGCATCAAAATGACAATACATTATGTTGGCTTGACAAAATTACAGATCACTGTTGTACAAACTTTTCTCAACACAACTACTTTTTTGACTGTAACAAATTTTCAAGCTACATCCACCAAACCCTGCAGTTATTTTATAAAACACTTTTTATTATTATTATTAAATCCATATTGTATCTGATCAGCAACTTCTTATAAAAGAGAGAATGTGAAACAATTCAAAGGTTTGAATGTTACCATGATTCGCCATGTTATTACTGCATTTCCCCTTTGTCTTACTTGAAAAATTGAGAAATTTTAAATTTGAATTTTGAAAATTCAACCTCAAAAAAACATACAAACAAAACAAACAAAAAAAACCTATGCTGTAAAATTCATACATATTTGTCTCAACATTGATAAGGAATGTCAGGTAAGGACATAAAATCTTAGAATTACCAGTATTAAACACTTTGGAATTAATGGAATTTAATTAAATTCCTTTGAATTATAATTCATGATTGAACAAAATCAGTACAAATGTATGAACACTACATATTTATTTTTAATAAAACATCAAAACAACATATATATTCATATACACATTTCATATTTATCAACAAAATTTAGTTACGAAAAGTGTGTGAGATATGGGGGAAATGACTATATAACTTTATAGATCATTTTAATAAAAGTATGTTTAACACCTTTTGGTACTCCATACATACTTGGGTACAAAATGAACTGAAATACGAAACGTGTAACTTTTTTTTTTTTTTTTTAAATGCTATCTACTAAAAAATAACTAGGAAATCTGAAAAAAAAAAAGCATTTAAAAAGTTTTGTTCCTTTAATAAAAATTATGAATTAAAAAAAAAAAAATCTCGTATCTCTTCCGGGTCAAAAGAGTTAAAGCATTCAAATGACATAAGGTCTATACAAGCTTACAACTTCAAAGCCTTTTAAGATCAAGCAATGCTTTGTCAAGCCAACATCAGAGTTTTCCAAAGAGTACAGTGACAAATATGAACCTGATATTACTGTCATACCTGTTGTGCATGACTTAAGGGCACTTTCACTGCAGATACACTCGAAACTGGACAATATATATCTGACAGAAACACGCTACATAATTGACCTGCGCTGAACACGAGCAGCAGTCAGATGAGCAGAAGAGGCTGGCCAGAGAAAACAATGAGCAACAGACGCGCTTACATAACACACCCAGGCAAACTCTGTTCTACTTCATCCCATTGTGTGTGTGTACAGGTGTGTGGCATGTCTGAGTCGCCTTATGAGGTAACAATACCACAGAAAGTCATCCATAACCAAACAAGCAGGCTTTCATCTCTACTGTTCAAAACAGAACAACTACAAATGACGCAAGTGATGAATACAAATGCATAACATTTTAATGTCATTACATGGAAATATTATAAAATGTATAAAATTCACATAAATGTAAACTTCCATAAAAGTTGGTTAACAGTTTCTTAAGTTGTAGTTCACATATTATAGCTTCTGCTGGTGAATATTCAGTGTATTATTAATTAACAGTAGAAGTAAACAGCTTTCCATTATTGAATGGAACACAATTCATATTTGCATTGTAACAACACCCTATTATGATGGCCACTTGTTAAAATGAGACACACTTAAGTCTTAAAGGGACAGTTCACTCAAAAATGTTAATTTTGTTATCATTCATCATCGTTCCAAACCTATAAATCTTCTGGTCAACTATCCTTTAATATCTAAATAGCATACTAACATATATATTACAGTGAGAGTAGTAGTTAGTATGCTATTTCTGCTTACTACTGCATGCATAGGGCACATGTGTGAAGTTGTAACCCAGTACTTCATTTTTAACCGGGGAAACCGGTCCATATCGAACGCAAGGAGGAGAACAGGAGACCTTCTTTTGATCCTCCAGTGAACCTTCAGAAGCTTGTATATGAGTGAGATCATCTTCTTCAGATCTTGTATTTCTGTTTCCCTCTGTCACTGATCACACAGATGTGCTGTGAGAGAGAGAGAGAGAAAGATCGTAGTAAGCTCTCAAGAGAACCACTGCACGCTAAACACATCACGAGCACAGAAATGTACAAAGATGGTTAGATGAAAACAGAAATTAAACAGAAATCCATTAACAAAGCAGGCTTGGTTATCAGGGGAAGCTGATCTTCAAACTGAAAGACAACCTCAGAAATGGAGGCTGAAAGTAAAATCAGTTGTGTCTCACAAAAAGATGCTCCACTCTTGGTTGATTTCAGTAGAGTTTGGCGTTAGTTGTCGCTAAGCTAACAGTTCAACTCATTAATAAGCATAAAAAACACTATTTGTAAAATACTCTACAATTTTACTTCTGGGTATATGAGATTTCCAGACTTTTTGGTTAACTGAAGCCTAAAATATTTACTTGAAGTTCCCCCTGAGACATTTTTCCATAATTTAACACATCTGTTGTCATTTAATATTCAAATCACATGCAGTTAAACAAATAAATATTTATATTAATAAAATATTTTTCTTCTTCACAAAATGTTTTATTTTGATTATTTTTATTTTAAAATTCATTTATTTTTTTATAATTTAATTACACTACCTTTGAAAGTGTGCAGTGAGGTCTTTCCTGAACAAAAATACCTTTTTTTTAATCATAATCTGGTATTTAAATATACATGGGGCCCATTTTTATATATATATATTTGTGCATTTTATTGCATTCCAGGTATGTTTTTATTTTTTTTTTAATTAATACTTTTATTAGCAAGGACACATTAAAATTCATCAAAACATCCATTTTAGATCATTTTATTCATTGTGCTTGCAAGACATCGTGCTGTGAGTGTTCCTATATGATGCCTGAAAATGCTGTCTATGTGGGCAGCTCACAGGATTTCAGAGCGGCGTTACGGTCTATGATGTATGCATGTGAGAGATAGATACTAGATTGTTGGATAATTGAGTTGAACAGCCCAGGGCATTCTCTGAAGTGGGTGTCATTTTTCACAACAGCTCACTTACCCCTAGCAACCGGGCCTCCAAATGGAGACAAATGGACAACTGTGCAGCTGTGCAGCTGCAGAGAGACTCTTCTTCCCTAATTCTCGCAGTGCTAATGCTGTCTGTCATTTCACGCTTTGGGTAGACATTACAGGCTCGGCGCAGTAATACGTCACTGCAGTTCTAGCAAACAAACTCGCTTCTGCTTCAATGAGAAGTTCTGCATATGTTTCTCGAGCCGCTGATCTCACACCAGTTGTCGCGTCCAGACTGTGAATATGTAGACACACGGGGCGAGTCCTTCGTCTGGGGATATTCTCACATTAAGCTTCATAAAACTCTTTGACAGGAGTGACAAACAACATTTGAGTACACTTTTACAGACTGAATGAACCTATCAAGATGTCAATTTCAGTCAGTGTAACAGTTTAAATGTTGATAAACAGGCACTTACATTGAGATCTCTGAAGTATTCGTTGTAATCCAGGGCATAGCCGACCACAAAACGATTGGGGATCTCAAATCCAACATCTGGAACAAATATCACATGTGAATGAAATGAAAATGTTAATCTTTTGGGATGTCTTGATGTTTCAGACTAATGTTTTTGAGGGAAAAATCAGACAACAGAGTCTTAACCCTGTAAACCCTGTAGAAAAATCACAGTTGTTTAAAAAAAAACAACGTAAAAAAGGTTTGCACATGTGTTGAATATCATATTTGATACATCAGGCTGTTATGGCTCATATAGTATGATATAGTGAGAATATGGAGAAGGAAAGGCCCTCAGTTGTATACAGAGATTGATTCAAAAATATGCAGTTTTGTGCAGTTGTTGATATTTATATGGACAAAAACGTAAGATGAATTTCTGATTGTAATGTACAGTGAGGAAAATAAGTATTTGAACACCCTGCTATTTTGCAAGTTCTCCCACTTAGAAATCATGGAGGGGTCTGAAATTGTCATCATAGGTGCATGTCCACTGTGAGAGACATAATCTAAAAAAAAATCCAGAAATCACAATGTATGATTTTTAACTATTTATTTGTATGATACAGCTGCAAATAAGTATTTGAACACCTGAGAAAATCAATGTTAATATTTGGAACAGTAGCCTTTGTTTGCAATTACAGAGGTCAAACGTTTCCTGTAGTTTTTCACCAGGTTTGCACACACTGCAGGAGGGATTTTGGCCTCCTCCACACAGATCTTCTCTAGATCAGTCAGGTTTCTGGCTTTGAGCTCCCTCAAAGATTCTCTATTGGGTTTAGGTCTGGAGACTGGCTAGGCCACGCCAGAACCTTGATATGCTTCTTACAGAGCCACTCCTTGGTTATCCTGGCTGTGTGCTTGGTCATTGTCATGTTGGAAGACCCAGCCTCGACCCATCTTCAATGCTCTAACTGAGGGAAGGAGGTTGTTCCCCAAAATCTCGCAATACATGGCCCCGGTCATCCTCTCCTTAATACAGTGCAGTCGCCCTGTCCCATGTGCAGAAAAACACCCCCAAAGCATGATGCTACCACCCCATGCTTCACAGTAGGGATGGTGTTCTTGGGATGGTACTCATCATTCTTCTTCCTCCAAACACGTTTAGTGGAATTATGACCAAAAGTTCTATTTTGGTCTCATCTGACCACATGACTTTCTCCCATGACTCCTCTGGATCATCCAAATGGTCATTGGCAAACTTAAGTCGGGCTGGACATGTGCTGGTTTAAGCAGGGGAACCTTCCGTGCCATGCATGATTTCAAACCATGACGTCTTAGTGTATTACCAACAGTAACCTTGGAAGCGGTGGTCCCAGCTCTTTTCAGGTCATTGACCAGCTCCTCCCGTGTAGTTCTGGGCTGATTTCTCACCTTTCTTAGGATCATTGAGACCCCACGAGGTGAGATCTTGCATGGAGCCCCAGTCCGAGGGAGATTGACAGTCATGTTTAGCTTCTTCCATTTTCTAATGATTGCTCCAACAGTGGACCTTTTTCACCAAGCTGCTTGGCAATTTCCCGTAGCCCTTTCCAGCCTTGTGGAGGTGTACAATTTTGTCTCTAGTGTCTTTGGACAGCTCTTTGGTCTTGGCCATGTTAGTAGTTGGATTCTTACTGATTGTATGGGGTGGACAGGTGTCTTTATGCAGCTAACGACCTCAAAAAGGTGCATCTAATTTAGGATAATAAATGGAGTGGAGGTGGACATTTTAAAGGCAGACTAACAGGTCTTTGAGGGTCAGAATTCTAGCTGATAGACAGGTGTTCAAATACTTATTTGCAGCTGTATCATACAAATAAATAGTTCAAAAATCATACATTGTGATTTCTGGATTTTTTTTTAGATTATGTCTCTCACAGTGGACATGCACCTACGATGACAATTTCAGACCCCTCCATGATTTCTAAGTGGGAGAACTTGCAAAATAGCAGGGTGTTCAAATACTTATTTTCCTCACTGTAAATCAATGAGATCTTATAACAGTATGGCAGAATACTTCTAGAAAATGCATATTAATATCAGTTGTCACTCTATATCTCCTAATAAAATGTCTTAGTAAGAGGATATGATCAAATCTCTGTAGTTTTTATTAGCAAAAAATATATGTTGTAATGCAATAAAATTAACAAATAAATGTTCCTCAAAAGCCCGATGAATCACATTTGATACTTGCATTCAAGTAAATGCTTCAGTCCAGTAAGTTTTCATCTTGAAATATACTAACAATATAAAAGTTATTATGTTTACTTTACAACAATTAGTAAAGATTTCACAGCAAAAAGACACGTGAACCACAAACTGAAGGTGGACATTTTTACAATTATACTAAAAGTCTCGATAACACTTTAGTATAGGACCAATTCTCACTATTAACTAGTTGCTTATTAGCATTCCTATTATTAACATATTGGCTGTTTATTAGTGCTTATAAAGCACATATTCTGCATGATCATATTCTACATCCCTAATCCTACCTAATACCTAAACTTAACAACTACCTTACTAACTACTTTATAGGGTTACAAGTATGTTATCCATTATATTAGTTCAATATTATTCATATACACTTGCATTATATATGTATTGCATTAGATGTGTAATCATCACTTACAGTCTGGCAGATATCCTGTCCCACTGGGCACCTGTTTCACCAGCAAACTGTGACAGACACAAAACGAGCCCCCCAAAAACACTTAATATGTGCAAGTTTTCTTCAAAAAATATTCCCACACACACTCCTGCACTGACTGGCTAAAGAAGGTGACTCCACAAACGCAGAGCTCAGGCCCGTACTGGTCTGTCAGTCTGTGGACTCACCCAGCTACTTTGATCATCTTGGGCCTGAAGGCTTCAACGTGATCCAGCAGAGTCTTCATTGTCTTTCCTGTGTCCACGATGGCCTGAGGGAGGAAAGACACTGAGATGAAGCCTGTCACACACTATCAGCTTGAGAAGTACACTTGACAGGACTTAAGTCATCTTGGTTACTGCATGAAATCATCACATCTCAAAGGCACAAAATAAACACTAAAATGCGTGTGTTCGCTGTTATGTACTGTTAATAATCATCATCTATAAAAGTCACAAACACAGTTTAAGTTGAATTCACTGATGTAATAGCAAAAATATTATATTATATTATATTTCAAAATGTTTTTGAAGTCTCTTTTGCTCACCCATGTTGCATTTTTTTATTAAAAAAATAGTACCATTTGACAAGTTTATTATATTATCGTTGAAAACAATCCTTAAATCTTTTATTTATTTGAAATAAAAATCCTTTGGAATATTGTCAGAGTCTTCACTGTCACTTTGGATCAGTTTAATGCATCCTTGTTGAATAAATGTATTATTTTATTTTTATTATATAAGTGAAAATAGCATATTTTCTTAGCGATACGTGCTATTTACACTAAGTGCAAATAGCAATGGATTCTATTTACACTATATTAAAATAGCAGGATTTTCTGCTATTTATACTACTTATTGCAAATAGTGGCAATTATCTGCATCTCAGTATTGTAGTACATTATAAAACAGTTTGCAATAATAACGTATTGAGTGTTAATTTTAATTTTAATTCAAATTATTAAATGGATGCCACCTTTTTGGGACAATACAGCCCTCTGTACACCTACCCTAACCCTACCCGATACTTTATTTTTATTATGTGATTTGAAATTTGAAAAGGTCGATCATGTCAAAATGCATACTACACACGTTTTACCATCTGCGCGACTAGAGCTGACGACTGTTGACTGTCTTTTGTTATGTTGACTAGCCCAATCACATGTTGGTGGGCGGAGTTAGTGTAAATAGCCTCTGCCAACAAGGCGGGCTATTTGCACTTAGTAATTATTTTTTTGTTCACACTTTATTTTAAGGTCCAATTCCCGTTATTAACAAACCATTAACTTCAATTTCTGCCTCAAACTCCTAATTGGCTGCTTATTAATAGCTAGTAAGGCAGTTGTTAAGTTTAGGTATTGGGATTAGGGATGTAGAATATGGTCATGCACAATATGTGCTTTATAAGCACTAATAAACAGCCAATATGTTAATAATAGGCATGCTAATAACCAACTAGTCAATAGTGAGAATAGGTCCCTATACGATAGTGTTACCATTTCTTTTAACAAAAAAGTAAAAAATAAATAAGTAATAATGCACACTTTTGAACTGTATCATATTACAGAATGCTTACACATGCAAATATAATTGATTTAATTTAATTTTTTACAGAAATGTTAATGTTGTACTTTTGCGCTTTTGTAGCTGTATCAGACCGTGAACAAAGAAAATCAAATGTATTGAAAACAAATGTACACAAGAAAATGTAGGGCACATATGGCATCATTAAAAGTGGCAAGCTAGCAAAAATGGCAATTAAGACTAAAACAATCCTCTGGTTTCTAAGTCGTATGGCATGAATGCAGTTTTTTTGCTTGAATAAACAGAGGCACAAAATGGTACATGATTGACTGACCTCTGAAATGTTCGAGCATATTGAGAGAGTGGGGCAGTAAGCGGGGGAATCTGCTATAAAGCATCTGAAAGGCCTTTATTTATTTGAAAGGATATTAAAGTGACAGAGAGTGAGTTTATCCAAACAGACAGCAGACGTACCTCCACAATCAGGACGTTCTTCAGGACATGCGAAGAGACACAGAAGATAAGACACTGAACGCTCAGGATATATCAACATCTCAATATACTCAGTATAAAAATAACCCACACAGACAAGCAGCAACAATTCAAAATTAGCGCAGTACTCAGACTAGGTCAGTATAATGGTGGGCAAAGGACAAAACTGAATTACAGTAATGAGAATCAGCTCTGGCAATAACAGGAATTGCAAAAACAACTTGGAAGTAAACCATCTGGATGCACTGTACTAATGAGAATTTGTGGGACTGCGTTCCAATATTTTGAATATAATTTCTTTTGGGGTAAAATGTGTCCTGTTTTCATTAGATTTACCCATGAGCTATATTGTTGCCATTTTTTTTTTTTTTTAACAATATGCCATTTTTTAAATGAAAAACAAAGACAATTTGTATAAAATCTGTTTAAATTATTGTGTGTATACCATCAAACAAACAAAAAAAACTACACCGCTTTATGAACTCTATTTCCCAGCATGCTATGTCCTAGTTAAAAACAGAGGGAATTCATTTTAAGGGGGGAATAAAAAGACAAAAGATGTTTTACTAAAGAACTGTGTCTGTATCACACTGTATCACAATCCTGAGCTCTGCTGGGAAATCCAATTACCTGAGCAACTGAGCAGATCAATCCTCTTACTGAAGAATTAGACATTATAAACCTTTGACAAACTCTAACCTCTCAGTCATGTCTATCACAAGACACACGCACACATATTCAGAATCACTGCACTTTACCAGGAACTGAAGGGAGAAAAAAGTTGGGTTTAAAATCCATTATAAATTATAGTTAATAATGAAATAAAAGAATTTAGAAAAATATGGGAACCATTAAATAAAAATTAATACAATTACATCGACAAAATAGTATTATTATTATTATAAAAAGGTTTTAATGAAGGGAAATTTGTAAAATGACATGATAATTTTGTAAAAGAATACAGGAAAAGAAAATAGGCTGCATATTTATATTAGTCATCACCATAACTTTTTTTTTAATATTAACTCTTTTTACAATTTGAAAAATGGTTTACTTGTTTTGCTTTGTCACTGTTACTATATTATAGTCAAATAAAAAAAATTAAAAAAATAGTAAGTTGGACATGTCTACAGAAATGATATGAATGTGAATAGAATGTTATCATATATATAGATGCATCTCAAAAAATTTGAATATCGTGAAAAGGTTCATTTTTTTGGAACTTATTTCAAAAAGTGAAACTTTCATATATTCTAGATTCATTACAAGTAAAGTAAAACATTTAAAAAGTTTTTTTGGTTTTAATTTTGCTGATTAGAGCTTACAGCTCATGAAAGTCAAAAATCCAGTATCTCAAAATATTGGAATATTTCCTAAGATCAATTAAAAAAAAAAGGATTTGCAAAACAGAAAAGTTCAAGTTCTTTAAAGTATATTCATTTATGCACTCAATACTTGGTTGGGGCTCCTTTAGCACAAACTCCAGCATCAGTGAGGTGTGGCATGGAAGCGATCAGCCTGTGGCACTGCTGAGGCACTATTGAAAATATCCCATAGATTCCATACGGAGTACAGGTCAGGCATGTTGGCTGGCCAATCAAGCACAGTAATATCATGGTCAGCAAACCACTTGGAAGTGGTTTTGGCACTGTGGGCAGGTGCTAAAGTCCTGCTGGAAAAGGAAATCAGCATCTCCATAAAGCTTGTCAGCAGATGGAAGCATAAATTGCTACAAAATCTCCTGGTAGACGGCTGCATTGACTTTGGACTTGATAAAACACAATGGACCAACACCAGCAGACGTCACGGCACCAAAATCATCTCTGACTTCAGAAACTTCACACTGGACTTCAAGCAGCTTGGACTCTGTGCCTCTCCACTCTTCCTCCAGACTCTGGGACCTTGATTTCCAAATGAAATGTAAAATTTACTTTCATCTGAAAAGAGGACTTTGGACCACTGAGCAACAGTCCAGTTCTTTTTCTCCACAGCCCAGGTAAGACGCTTCTGACGTTGTCTCTGGTTCAGAAGTGGCTTGGTAGCCCTTTTCCTGAAGACGTCTGAGCGTGGTGACTCTTGATGCACTGACTCCAGCTTCAGTTCTCTCCTTGTGAAGCTCTCCCAAGTGTTTGAATCGGCTTTGCTTGACAGTATTCTCAAGCTTGAGGTCATCTCTGTTGCTTGTGCACCTTTTCTTACCCAATATTTTTCCTTCCAGTCAACTTTGTATTTAATATGCTTTGATAAAGCACTCTGTGAACAGCCACCCCTCTCAGTAATGACCTTTTGTGACTTGCCCTCAAGTGGAGGGTGTCAATGATTGTCTTCTGGATCATTGCCAAGTCAGCAGTCTTCCCCATTATTGTGGTTTCAAAGAACAAGAGATACCCGGAATTTATACTGTAGAGATGGTCATTTAATGAAACTCAAATGTATATATTCTAATATTTTGAGATACTGGATTTTTGACTTTTATGAGCTGTAAACTCTAATCATCAAAATAAAAAAATTAATTAAAAAAAACATTTTTGAAATGTTTTACTTTACATGTAATGAATTTAGAATATGTGACCCTGGACCACAAAAAACAGTCTTAAGTGTAATTATTTTTTAATTTATACATCATCTGAAAGTTGAATAAATAAGCTTTCCGTTGATGTGTGGTTTGTTAGGATCGGACAATATTTTGCCGAGATACAACTATTTGAAAATCTGGAATCTGAGGGTGCAAAAAAATCAAAATATTGAGAAAATCGCCTTTAAAGTTGTCCAAATGAAGTTCTTAGCAATGAATATTACTAATCAAAAATGGAGTTTTGATATATTTACGGTAAGAAATTTACAAAATATCTTCATGGAACATGATCTTTACTTAATATCCTAATGATTTTTGGCATAACAGAAAAATTGATCATTTTGACCCATACAATGTATTTTTGGCTATTGCTACAAATATACCCCAGCGACTTAAGACTGGTTTTGTGCTCCAGGGTCACATATATGAAAGTTTCACTTTTTGAAGCAAAAAAAATGCACCGTTTTGTTTTCCCTTTTCTTTTGCATCGTGACATTATTTGGCCAGGTTTCAAGAGATTTCTTTACCTTTCCACTCAGCGCAGACAGGTTCTCTGCTCCTTCTATGTGAAGAACTTGAGTTGACTGGTCATTCTGGTGAGAAATCAAGATTGAAAACAGAAGTCAAATATTACTAGCATTATATTTACTATTTCATTAAAAGGAAAAAAAAGAATGAATCAAAATGAAAATACAAAGGAAAAAAACTTTTAGTAGTAACAATTTAGTACACATTTCCTGGGACCAATGTGTCTGGAAAGACTTAATATTTACTATAAAAGTGTCAAGACATCAGATCAAGTTAGTGTCACAACTGTTATTATTAAATTAAGTGGATGCTTTCCAGACAAAGTGATTTAGTGTACAATAAATTAGTTATCCTAGATTCCCCTGCATGGCTTCAACAAACACAGGCTTTAGTTGAAAAATGTCAGCAGAGCTGAAAAAAAAACACACCCTCAAAGCTGATATGGAAATCAACTGACTTCACAATCTCAGAGGCTGAGCTGAGGTACAGAGCATGACAAATATAAAGTCATGTCGCCCTCTGTTGACTAAATACATTCAATACAGCCAACACTCATCAACAACAGAACATCAGAACAAACACACTGAAACTGACAAAAATGCCTCAGGTATTTAAAATGTTGCAACTTAGTAGATTTTACCTTTTTTTTTCTTAGCCATCATTTTGTAGGCTATATATTTTAATAATATATTAAATTAATATATTAACTTGATATACCATTTTACTCTAGGCCTTTACAGACATTTTAGTAACTTATTAGGTCTTTTGAACTTAAACTGTATCATCATGGTTTACACAAAAATATAAATCAGCACAACTGGTTATAAACACTGATAATATTCAGAAATGTTTCTTGGCTGGCTCGGTTTTGGTTGCATGTCTGACTTCACACAGCAATTTACACGCAAGAAATTATGCAAGCAGTGATTCATTATAATCATGAAGGCATGCTGAGAAAATCACAAACAAAGCGGCATTTGTAAAAGAAAATATTTGTGTCCACGTGCACATGTGTGAAAGAAGCTTGTGATTGATCACATGATCGAAGTAGTTTCATGCTGTAGGAAAATCATTTTCAATTTGCTCTACATTCAAATTCTGAGAAAAATGGAAAAACAGCATCTATGGAATAAAATAGCAGAGACAGAAAGTTCAAAAACCCCAAACTCCATGTGTGCTCACCAGGTAGCTCTTGAGCCGGATGAAGTCCACCCTCATGGGAAGGGTCTTGTTGGAGTTTCGGCACAGGACTTTGATGCAGTCCACCAGGTCAGCGCAGAACTGATAACCTCCCTTCAGCACGCACAGCACCACGATGTCATGATCGCCAAGATCATCCATGATATTTCTGGCCAGTCTCTCTGTCCTGGAAAATCCCATGACATTGTCCACTTTGAACCAATAAGTGTTTGTTTTTCAGAAAATAATTAAAACAATATCTACATAAAATGAAATAATCCTTCTTGTCATCATAAATTAGAACAACGCCTGAGTGAATCTAATGGGAATTTTCCAACAAAACATTGATTTACTATCATTTCCTGTGAGATTTCATTGAACTGTCAACAGAACAAGTATTGGTACTAACAAAGCTTCACTGGTAAATCCTAGAAATGACTAATGATAAAGTGGCATCTTACTCTTGTCTCATATAATTATTAGCTATCTTTTAATATGGCTGATTTTTCATTTCACTGGTAAAACTTGCAATCAAGACTAAAAACGATAAGCTAACAAGCGTGTTATGTAAACGCCTATCCAAAGTCAGTGATAATTGTTGTGTAATTACAAAATGAATCCACACGCAAATGAATTGTCATTAACTTCTCAAAAAATATCCATTTTAGCATAAATTTGCTTTGTTAATCTCAAAACTACTTTAGCACAAGTCCATTAAGAAACATTGTTTTCAGTATAAATTATGCTGTAAATGACTGTAGTTCTAAATATTGCTGCCAAAAGTATTTAAAATCTAAAAAAGTTTAATCTATACAAAACTCAAATGCATTGCTGAAATGTTTGGAAAATCTAATATGAATATGCAGCACTAAATAAAGTCAGTTTATATTAATATAATAAAACATGCATTTACGTTTGTTCATACGCAGTGGGTTCCAAAAAGTCTGAGACCTAAAATCTAATTTAAACCTGTAATAAGAATAATGATCTATTCTAGTCGGTCTGCACGGTGGACGTCATCGGTAAGTGGTCAGATGAGTCTTTAATGTCATTTGCAGTACCTGTCCATGATAACACCGTGTGGGATGTAGACGCACTCCAGATCCTCGGAGTAATGCTCGGGAAAAGAGAACAGGTCCAGCGGGTAACCGGGCCAGTCATCTGGGATCTGTGAAGCACAGCTGAGTTGAGATGAGACACATGCATTTGTTTTAGGTTTTTTTCACGTGTTGCAACGTTGCAACTGCGTGTTGGCTACTTTTACAGTGTGCTCACAAAGTTACAATGAAGTAAAGTTGAATTATAACTTCGATGCTTTTCATTTATTTACGAGCGCACAAACCACTATTCCTTTATCCGCGTCTGTTTGTTTGCATTCTTGTTCCCGTCCTGCCATGTTGGATTCTTTCAGCTCGTTGATCCAAAAACCACGAATGAATCGAACTCTTCTCGCGTGCTCGTCTGTAGTGCTGCTGATGACGACACCCGCCATGACGTCACCGGCAGCGCACAGGATGGGTGTCACTAGACTCACCGCCGCGCGAGAATCAGTATGTGGCCTCAAGTCACAAAGTTTAGTGCAATCCCCAGCTCTTGTTCAGTATTATTTGAACAATGGAAAACAGCCTGTTTGTTTCCTTAAAAATATGCATCACAGATGAGGTGTAGGCCGTAACATAGTATCATATGAGTTATATTACAGCCCACTTTTTACTTTCAGTAATGAAATCCTTTGTTGTTTGACTGCTAAAATTACTAGAATAGCTTAATTTGTAAATTATATGGTTATCCACATACGTTTGGCCATACAGTTTATAAAAATTTAATTATACTGTATGTCGAAAATTATATATATATATATATATATATATATATATATGTCATCCAAATCACTGTAGTTACAATTTTCACTCAGAAATTGCTAATAAATTTCACTATCAATTATAAAGCAATAACATGTTGCCTAATACATTGAATTAAACCTGGAATTTTGAAGTAGAAAAAAAATATATACATTTTTATATAAAATGCAGTCCAATAATCTTTTTGTTCCCATGACAAAAAAAAAATCACGTGACAAGTTTTAAAAATGTTGTTATGAAATTGCATGTTTATTTAAAATGTTATAAATTTTTAATTAAAAATCATCAACTTGTAAATAATAAGCCTAATGCTTTAAGCATTGGGTTTGCATATTAAAACATGATGACAAAACTTTTTAGTGTTGGTCTTGTTGTAACGTAGATTGTTGTTTTTTTATTGGTTTGCAATAAATTTCTTTAGACAATTACTTTTCGGCCATGATGAGAACAACAACACTTCCACCTTGGTTTTTTCTGTTGGTATTAAGGGTTCTTTTTCTCAAATGATTGGTTTTCATCAAACATGAGGTTTTGTGGCCAAATTACTCCTGTTCCTCATGGAGGCTTTGGATGACAAACTTCAATATTGCATTGACATTATATTTTGAGGAGCTTCTTCCTTGCTGGCATCCAAATCTGTACAGGTGGGGTTTTAACAGCTTGAAATACGTTCACCAGACTTATAAGTCTCAACAACCCTTCTTCTGAGCCACAGACTTCTGAGCCCTTCTTCTGAGCCCATATCATTTTGTATATATATATATATATATAGTTAATAATATATGACTTCTGTTGGCTTTATTCTGAGCCAATTATATTTTTATGAAGACATTGTTTAGTGCCTAATAAGCCATTTTCCTCATGGGGATCATTTACTTGTCCTGGCAATAGACAATTTCAGCTTTTACAGTCCTCGTGGGGATATTTTGGTATCTTTTGCTATCCCACAATATAGACATAAAATCTGGAACAGATTTGGAGAATTGTAGCATTGTATCACTTGCTCACCAATGGATCCTCTGCAGTGAATGGGTGCTGCCAGATTGAGAGTCCAAAGAGCTGATAAAAACATCACAATAATCCACAAGAAAACCACACCATTCCAGTCCATCAGAGAAGCTAAATGCTTGTAGGAAACAAATGCATCACGCAAAGTTTTAACTTTAAACCATTGCTCGAGTCTTTAATCTGTTGTAAGGCTTCCTCCTGTAAAAAAACAACAACAAAAAAAACATCCATTCTCTGTTGTCCTCTCACATCAAAACCATTTATTTGTTTAGTACTCTTTTAGACTGTGTTTAGTGCTTCATCTGCTTTTTCAATGGAGAAAGTGATAGATAAAGGACTCTAATTAATGTGTTTTAATTATACATCTGTTTTAAAATGATAAGGTAATTCACTCTTTAAAAACACATTTTTACACTATTTTACAGTAAATGTCTTATTGTCATTATCATATTTATGTAAATTGTAAGGAAACTATTAACGATTAGCACGTTTTCAGGTGCATCTTTTACAGAGTAGGTTCAAAAAGGTTTAATGTCATCCTAATAATGTAAGGCTTTATGGCAAGCCGTTTTGACTTTTATTCATTCTCAGGATATGACTTCTTGATATCAACAATTACATTTTCACTAGTTAAAATGTTCATTCTTGATATCAGGAATTAGATTTCCACTAGTAACAATGGTTATTTTTGATATCAGCAATTACATTTCCACTAGTAACAATGTTAATTCTTGATATCAACAATTAGATTTTCACTAGTTAAAATGCTAATTGTTGATATCAGCAATTAAATTGTTGATATCAAGAATTAAATTGTTGATATCTGTAATTGTATTTTCACTAGTTAAATGTCACCATAGGCTGCCATTCAAAAACAATTGTTAATATCAAGAATTAATTTCTTACTAGTAACAATTTAATTCTTGATATCAGAAATACAATTCTTACTAGTAAAAATGTCTATTCTTGATATCAACAATTTAAATGTTGATATCAACAATTTAATTATTGATATCAAGAATTTAATTGTTGATATCAACAATTTAATTGTTGATATCAAGAATATAATTGTTGATATCAAGAATAGACATTTTTACTAGTAAGAATTGTATTTCTGATATCAAGAATTAAATTGTTACTAGTAAGAAATTAATTCTTGATATCAACAATTGATTTTGAATGGCAGCCTATGGTGACATTTAACTAGTGAAAATACAATTACAGATATCAACAATTTAATTCTTGATATCAACAATTTAATTCTTGATATCAAGAATTAGCATTTTAACTAGTGAAAATGTAATTGTTGATATCAAGAATTAACATTGTTACTAGTGGAAATGCAATTGCTGATATCAAAAATAGCCATTGTTACTAGTGGAAATCTAATTCCTGATATCAAGAATGAACATTTTAACTAGTGAAAATTGAATTGTTGATATCAAGAAGTCATATCCTGAGAATGAATAAAAGTTAAAACGGCTTGCCATAAAGGCTTAGCATACAAAACAATGCATCTTTAATATCAATGAGATTATGGAGGAGAAGAATGGACAAAGATCGCTTAATACGCCCATGAGAACATCCCGTTCCACCATCCCTTGTCTCTTGTCTCTCTTCACCCCACCCAAGAGTCGAAGACTGACAGGAGCGACGGCCATTCACAAGTCTCCAGTACAGTAACGAGGGAAAGATGCTTTTGGAAACAATCAGCCCCCCGCCAGCTCCGAGCGAGCATTCGTTACTGATGGGAGTAGTGAACGCTACAGTAACCCACGGCAGAAACAAACGATGCTGTAGATATTTGCCACAGTCGCTCCAAGATCTGCGAGGCTCGACGCGTCAGATCCACAGATGTGGGTGGCGTGGTCGGTGTGTGGATGTGTCTGATTGAACCATTAGAGTTGAGTAACTTTTGAGAATGCACGTCTGTTTACGTTGAGCTGAGGAATGGACGCGCTTAGGAAGTGAATGTCAATGGAGAATGTTCACGGTCCTCGTTGGCGTCGAGGCATGGATGCATTCCTGCTCTACCTTCTTCTGCTAGTGGGAATTGCGAAGGGATCAAATTATGGCTACGTGGAATGGTCTGAAAACGACAAAGATCCCGAAATCAAGGCTAAATATCCGCTTTACAGCACCGGGGAGACGATGCACCAGCAGCCGACCGTCTCCAGCACCGAGCGGACGGCGGTGGCGCATAAGCTCGAGGAGGATCTGCCGCGGGTGGTCACCGCTTTCCTGCACACGGGGGACTCATCCACCCTGGAGCATGTCAACTGCTCTCGGCGGTACGAGCTGAGCAGCCTCCGCGGTGGAGCTCACGCCGCCTCGCACTCCTCCCTCCACGGCGTCCTCGACACCATGGCGCACGCCACCAACTTCCTAAACATGCTCCTGCAGTCCAACAGCTCCAGGGAGCAGCATCTGAGGAGGGATGTCCAGTGGTACCACGCGCTGGTGACGAGTATGTTGGAAGGGAATCCCAAAATCCACCGGGCGGTGGTCACATTTCACACGGAGTCTCCCGAGGCGCCCGGTCCGCAGGTGTTCCTTCAGGCGACCAGAGGCGAGGAGCGCATAGCGCTTCAAGATCTGTCCAACACCGCGCGCCATCGCCTTAAAAACAGGACGTCTGAGTCCGACTGGTACAACGAGTTTCGGGACCGAAAGAGACCCCAGAGGCTGGCCAAAAGTCGAGGGTTTCCAGCAGCGCAGGGCGGATATTTTCTGGACAGAAGTCATGTTAAGTGGTCTGCGCCCTATCTAGAGTGCGAGCACGGCAGTTTTGTGCCGCACTGGCTGCTGACACTCTCCGCCGGTTTCTATGGTCTGAAGAATAACACGGCGCCGGAGTTTAGGTAAGACACTCTTAATGAACTTTAGCAGAAGTCACAAACATAAACACAGACTGAAGAAGAATTACATTTTGTTTCATATTTATGTAAGACAAATAGGTTTTAGTTTGAGCACATACAATAAATGTATTGTAATTTGAACATACACTATGACTATGCAGTAGCTTATATGTTTAATGCGAGATCAGTTGTTCACATACTCCATATGATTGTAGGGGAGACCGCGGGGCAAGTTGTCACTCACACTTAAAGTGGTGGCCAAAATGATTAGAACACTATTATTTTCACCTGCAAAAAAAAAAAAAAAAGGATTTAAGTCAGTTATTTCTATCATTTGCTGTAGTATGTCAGTAGGAAATATCAGTTTACATTTCCAAACATTCATTTTGCCATTGATTGTAATAATCCAGTGAGGTTTTTGTCTGACAACAGCCAGTGCTCCTCACAGAGATCTGATGATCATCATCCAGTCTGTCTGGAATCACATGAAGAAACAGAACAAACTGAGACAGACTCAATCCAGAAGAACTGTGGCAACGTCTCCAAGACGCTTCAAGAGTCATACCTGCATCTGAAAAACTATGTGCAAGTGCACCGAGGGCAAAAGCTGCCTTAAACGCAAAGGATGGTCACACCGAATGTTGATTTAATTTAGTTAATTGATCAAGAAAATCTATTTATTACATTATTTTTGACAGCATCCTCATTTTACAGCATTTTTACACAAGTGTCTAAAACTGTGCAGGTAGGTTTCTTGAAGCATCTTGGAGACATTGCCACAGTTCTTCTGGATTGAGTCTGTCTCAGTTTGTTCTGTTTCTTCATGTGGTTCCAGACAGACTGGATGATGGTCAGATCAGATCTCTGTGTGGAGCACTGGCAGACAAAAATCTCACTGGATTATTACAATCAATGGCAAAATGAATGTTTGGAAATGTAAACTGATATTTCCTACTGACATACTACAGCAAAAGATAGAAATAAATGACTTAAATCCATTTTTTAGCTGCTGAAAATACTAGTGTTCTAATCATTTTAGCCACCACTGTATTCCAGTTAGTATTTCAGAATTATTTGTAAAAGTCCATTTCTGTTGGTATGTCTCTTAAAGGTTCGGCTACAAAAACCTATAAACATTTCCTTAAGAATAAAATATGAGTTCAGTGAACACACGTTGAGCTGTTATGTGGAGTCAGTTGTCACAAAACAGGAATACCACTAATTTGTCTTTTATAAAGGCAGCAAAATTTAAACGATAAAACAACAATGAAACACAAAACGGTTTATGAAACACCTGCCCAACCTGACTTCTATAAAAAACACTTTTGTCCTGAGAACATCTTTTATTTAAAATCAGTTCATTAGTTGATTCTTGTCTTAATGTATGCTAGTGTGATTCACTTGTTTACCCAGTAAAAATAGCAAAAATATGATGATATTATGATTGTTGAATATTAGGTTTGAGGCAAGAATTGTCAAAACATACTGTAATATAATAGGTTTTGAAATGATCTGGCCTCAGAATATTTACTGTCAGTGTACAGTTACTGAGTCATGACCCTATCTAGTTAGGGTTATTTAGACATTAGCCACATTAAAATGTCTGTATGTCGATAGATAACATCAAGTAGGATGCACTTTGAATAAGGTTAGCACGCAAGCACACTTTTTAAGTAGAACATTTCACAAGGTCTTAAAAGAGTGAAAAATCAATACGTATTCAGACACTTTCTGGGTGTGAAAGGTTAGTGGATCATGTTCGTAGTTGAACTACTGACTTCATACATCCAATGGAAACTGTGATACCAGTTGGTTAAAAGTCTTTGCAAAGATGGCTTGGCAGCATTTGCACACGGATGCCACTTGCCTGATATTTTGTCACCAAGTGCAGTGACATTCAGACATTTTTAATGTAGAGAAAGTCTCTTGAACACATGTAAACACTTAGTGATGCACAGACAGAATGCTGGTTTTCTTTCAGCGTAGGAATGTGAATTTTAATGTGCTAAATTGCTAGGCATCACCCAGAGACAGCATCAGATCACAAACCTTATTCATTTCAAAATCAATCAAAGCATGAATAAATTTCAAAGGCTGCTGGCTGCACTGGTTGCTTGAACACGTTTTAGTGTTGCACCAGTTGCACTTGAACTCTGCACATGATATGATACGCACGTGAGTTCAATTTTTTTAATAATCTACAGCCACTGGAGTTTGTTGATATTGCAGCTGTAATGGTTTTCTGCCAGATGTCATCTACGGGTTTAGGTGTAAGGGATGGGTCAACAGTGTAATTATAAATGTACTTACAGAAATTAATTACAGATGTAATTACATAAAGGTATTATTAACAATATAAGTACAATGTAAGAACATGTATGTACACAATAAGTGCATTGTACCAAATTATTAATTTAAATGTAAGTACATAGTAGTTAAGTCCACCCAATATAAAGTGGGACCAAGTAGTCTATATGACTTTTCAATTGATTTTTTGTTGAATGAACACGAGGATCAGTACTAGATGCTCAGTCCATTCAATGCGTTGTACTGTCTTAAGGTCCTGTCATGTCTAAATGTCACAACCCATTTTCCCGGAGTACAATCTATGTCTTTCATTCCATATAAATTTCATTAATTTAGTTTGTCAAGAGAATAAAAGCATGTTTTGAGGAATGCACATGTGTGTTTGTGCTCTTCACCTCTAAAAGGATTCCAAAAGGGGGGTTCCCCAAAGAACCTTTCAGTGAACATTTTTTTTTTCTTAATGTGAAGAACATTTAAAAAAGCTAAAGTACCCTTTTGCACTATGAATAACTTTTTGTGGAATGGAAAGTAATCATAAATGCCAGTAAAGATTTATTATTAAGAGTGTTGAATTTCACTAGCTATGTAATTTCTCCAACAATGCATCACACTATAGTAGTTAAGCAGCGAATTACATTGTTGTATGTCTAGAACAACATGAAAGTAAGTAAATGATGACAATCTTTAATTTCCAGGTCATTGTGTAGCTCTTCCTTAGTTACACTCCCTTCGTTTCATTTTTAAGAAGCACATTACATCACTTACAAAGACAATGAAGTAAATTAATCTCTCTCAAAGGGTTTTACATAAGGTCTGTATAGCCTACTTAGACTTATGCGGTTAGTGCTATTTTATTTAATGGTCTGTTGCATAAATTGGCATGCTTCAGTGGTGGATATTTTAGTCTAGCGCCAGACGTGGGGTTCATTGCTGTCAATCAAACTGAAAACAAACCAACTCCTTCTCAAAGCTATATTTTTGTCTCCATTGGAAAAAGCATGCTGCTGACCCTGCTGGAACAAAACATTCAGCTGAAAATGCATGCAGCTGTTTGCCAAAACCTGTTAAAACTCTTATATGTGAGCTATTAAATGAATAGTTCTCCCAAAATGAAAATTCTGTCATCATGAGTTGAATTATCACATGTATTGTATTTGTAAATGAGTGGTCATAGGCCTCATTGATCTGAGCTGATGCACCTTTTGAGTGAAAAAGCATTATCTTGAATAAATTTGGCAATGTTTACTCAAAAACTGAGGTGCATAAGCTCACATCACTGAGGTCCATGATCAATCACTTTGAAAAAGAACAAAACCTGTGCTAATTGATAAAAAAAACAAGTTGATAAAAAGATTGAATCCTATATTTGGTAATAATATAGCATAACAAGAAATTTATAAACAATGATTGGCTGGTCATTTTTGAGTGAAACAAGGTGGGAAAAAATCTACAAAATGTACAAAAATGTGACCCTGGACCACAAAACCAGTCTTAAGTCGCTGGGGTATATTTGTAGAAATAGCCAAAAATACATTTGGACAACTTTAAAGGCAGTTTTCTCAATATTGTGATTTTTTTTGCACCCTCAGATTCCAGATTTTCAAATAGTTGTGTCTCAGCCAAATATCTTCCGATCCTTATCAGCTTTCAGATGATGTATAAATACATTTTCAAAATGAAAATCCTCTCTGGGTCAAAATGACTGGAACACAACATGAGGGTTAAAACAACAACATGGCAACATTTTCTGCCCTACTCTTCAGGTTATTGACCACTAAGTAATTGGGAATGAAAACTTTGAAAGCTTTCAACATTAGCTGAATGTAGCTGATACTTCTGCAGCAAAACTGGAAGCTGAGAATAGTGTAGCTAAGAATGGTCTTTTACGTCTTATATTACGATGGGATGTAATTTTTATGGCTGAATATTCTGTGAGGATTTCCAATCTGGCAACAATCAGGATTTTCAAGCCGCTGAAATTAAAATCACATTTGGCTGGCAATGCATTGCTATTTGTTATAAATAGCTATAATTGTCAGTGAAATGCAAAATAGTTTTGTAAATTGCAAGCATAATGCTTATATTTGGAGCTTTGTTACTTGCAGGATGCATCACGTCAGAGTAGATATTAGTTCGTCATGGTTTTAGTGTGAAAACTATGATTGCTGTTCTCATTTTTCTTGCAGCATGTTTCACATCAGTTATTTTTATCCTTATGTAAGTTATTTATACGTTTGATCATCGAGACATTGTAATAGAGTTTGAGAACAGGATTGTAAACATTGTTAACATCCCTCGACTTGAAAGAGCAGTGCATTGAGCAGATAATTCTCACATTTCTCTGTAACTCTCTCTCTCTCTCACGCTCATGCTCCATTTTCTTTGCCTAAAGATAAGAGAGAGCGCTGGCAGCTCCAGCTATCTGCAGGTGTTTGTTTCACATCTCAGCAGACAGATGGCTTCTGCCTTTGGGCCTTCGCTGGAGTCGAAAATGAAACAGGAAGAAATGAGCAGAGAGGAGTGATTCGGGGGCTCATGCAAATAACAGTCAGTGTCATTCCCCTGCGGCTCCAGACTCTGCCACCAAATGAAAAGAAAATCAAAAAAGAGAACTCTCAGTCTTCTGATAAAATGGGGTTTTTTTTTTTGTCAAAGCAACAGGAACAAATGTATCCATTCATAAGAATTAAACCTTTAATTAAAGCCTGCAGTGTGAAACTGTTGTTGAAGTTTCAGAGGAGCAAGCACTTAAATTGTTCACAATTACACCAGAAAATTAATAACAATATTTATATAAGAAGTTTGAAATATGCAAGATGGTTTAATTTATTGAAGACTCTTATGCTCACTAAGCCTGCATTTATTTGATCAAAAATGCAATAAAAATTGAATATTGTGAAATATTACAGTTTCAAATAACTGTTTTCTATTGTAATATGTTAAAATGTAATTTATTGCTGTGATGCAAAGCTGAATTTTCTGCTTCATTACTCCAGTCTTCAGTCACATGATCCTTCAGAAATCATTCTAATATGCTGATTTGTGCTCAAGAAACATTTCTGATTATTATCAATGTTTAACACATGATACATTGACTTTTGACATTCAGTGCATCCTTGCTGAACAGAAGTGTCTTACTTGCTGAAAAAAAAGAAAAAAAACTCAAAGTTTTTCAAACTTTGAAAATTTTCAGCAGTTGTATACAGTGCTTAAATGTCTAGACCACCTGTCATAATAAAGAGAAATCACAAATATTTTAGGAATGTTTAAAACTACAAATTGTATTGTCATTTACCGTATTGTCCCGAATATAAGACGACCCTGATTATAAGACGACCCCCCCTTTTTCCAGATGTACCTGTTGGAAAAAGGCTTTTTGAAAACCAAATCTTGTTTGTTTGTTTTTTTTTTCTCTCTGTAAAACACATTTATTATTAAATTATTTTCATATTGCATATTTTTCCAATTCTAATTTTTGTTTTGAAAGTTTGGTAAATACTGGTAAAATGTACCAACAATGACATTGGAAAATTTTGATATACCATTGAAATAACAGGTAGGCCATCTGAATTATATAACAATTAGACTATCAATCTCATAGTAGCCTACCAAAATGTTATCAGTAGACGTGAAATCTTATTGTAGTCTTCAAATCTGGGTACTGTGTTGTTTTAAAATGACTTACAGAGGAAGTTTGGTCCCATCAGACTAACATGACAGTCACGATCATGCTGCTGTAAGCTTTTCTTTTTCATTTGCGATCTTTACAACACACATTACATTACATATTTCATGGCACACTCGTTTTATGCGTTTTTGGCGCCACCTATTGTTGTGGGTGTATTACTGACATGTCAAAGTCTAGACCCTGAATATAAGACGAACGCGTTTTTTCAGATGTATTTCCAAGGAAAAAACATCGTCTTATATTCGGGTCAATACGGTATTAGGCAAATAATAAATGGGGTATCACTAGGGTATTTTCTTACAATCTCTATATCTCACAATTCTTATTTGATATAAACTCACAATTGCGAGAGAAAACAGAACTGCAAATTTATATCTTGCAATTATGACTTTATAGCGGTCACGGTTCACAGGATTCAGGAACGAGGAGACGAGGAATTCTTCACAACGAGAGTCTTTTAATCAAAATAACACACATCACAAGCAGGGAAGACATTCAAGAACAATAGCACTTGCAAGTTTATGTCTCACAATTCTGACTTTTTTAAAAACTCACAGTTACCTTTTTTATTTATTATTCAGTGTCCGAAACAAGCTTACACACCATGCAGTACTGTTTGACCCACAGAAATGTGTGGTGCTGTCTCTGATTTTGCAGCATGTACTCTTCAGGTCTCATCTCTCATGCTATTGTCAGGCAGGAAGTGGAAAGGAGAGGTTCGTTTACAGCAACGCTTTGATTCTAGAGTTAGTTGAATTAGATGCTGGAGACTGATGTGGTTCTTCATTTATTTCAACAGGGACATAGTAAGTATGTTAGTTTTATGTTACATTGTGCCTTTATAACAGACACCATCATCTTTGTGATATAAAAAAAGTAGCAAAGATTGTGAAAGAATGTGGAGTCGATATGGAACGGCCTGATCTCAGATAACATGCCTTATGGGATGTTGAAAGAGAAGCCCCTCTAATGGACCTCTATCTGGAGTAAAAGCCAACAACTCTCATTTTCACGTAATGAACCGGAGGGCTGGCTTTTCCCTCCAAGTCAGAAAGCGAGAATGCTTACATGAAAATCTTGCATCATACAACCGGCAGCATTTGCAAATCAGATTGAATATGGCGTTGCAGAATTGATAAAAACACTTTTCTTTTTGCAATCTGAGAGTTGGATTCTGTTCAGTCTAATGATGGCTCATCTCATTCCCTGGGGAAGAGCAATTGAAATGCCCTTGCAAAGTGTAGCGTGCCCCTATGGAGTCAATTTAATGCCGCATATATATGCAGAAGAAAATAAAGTTTTGCAAAGAAAAATAAAGAATTGCAAAAGAAAATGAAGTATTGCAAAAAGAAAATAAGTTTTGCAAATAAAAATAAAGAATTGCAAAATGGATAAATAAAACAGAGCAAAAGCAATGATTTTGCAATACAAATTTTCCATGGCCATATCTACTAATTTATTTGCAATGCAGCTTTTATTTTGCGTTTCAGTCAAGTTTGAGCTTGCGATACCGTTTTCCCTTTGCGCTTCACGTTTCTGCGCGTCTCACTTTGTGGCGCTGTTTTGACATGGGGGTGGAGTCAGGGGACGGGGGCGTGTCCAACAGGCCTGGGCATGCCTCCCTGGAAGTGACGTCATCGGCCCGAGACGCAGATCACAGCTGATCCAGGCACCGTCACTGAGCAGAGGCATGGGGCGGATCGTTTCCTTTTATTCACTAGCTTTAAAACATGCATGTTTTCGTTTTATTAACAAATGTATATGTGTATTAGCAGCGTTTGCTCAAGTTAAAGAAGTTGTTAATATGAACATCTGCTGTTTATTTCTCTCAATGTGTGCACACTTTTATAGCATTAAAATGTATATTGTTTCATCTGGTTAACTAAATGTGCATTAATAATGCTTGTTTAAAATCTCTTAATCTGTGCACAGCGCTCTTTGTTTACATTAGTTCAGAGTTACTGCTAGTTTTAATGTAAAATAATGCAATTAACTTCACAAACTATACATCATTAAAAAGGTCTAAGACTCAAGCTTCATATCCATTTTTCATTTACATAACTTCTGGCATAAATTAAGAAATGACTGGCACTGGAAGTTTAAAAAAAAAAAATGAAGCTTGAGTCTTTTTGGTTTAAATTTCTCGTGGCCACGAGATATTAATGGGTAAACAAACCAGCGTGACCATAGCAACCTGGGATTATCAGAGATGTATTTATTAATATTTTATTTTATTTTTTTTATACAAAAAAAATACATTATTAAATTATTATATTAACACCACCACGGGGTAATTTTACCCATGGCTGTTTTTCAAATAGGCTACATAATATATTTTCAATTAAAAATATCCAAGTCTTACAGTCATTGACTTTTACTAAAATTGTGTTATTTACAATCCCTGTTTATTGTTAAAAAATTGTTTAGATAAAACCAGAACAAAAATGGGGCATTTATACCTATAAGCGCCATCAGGACAAATTTACGCATAATTCCTGTCATCACGTTCAAATGAAGATGTTTTAGATGTTTATTCCTCTACTCATAAATGTTCAAACTTTGGATTAAATATTAATTTGTGTTTGCAATTTTTTAGCATTTATGGTTCGCTACTGTGTTGCTTATTTATTCCTGAAAAAAAAATCTGAATTATGATGTAATGAATAAAACAATTTTTATGATTACCCCAAGTTTATTGGTGTTGTTCTCTTATTCAAATGATAAATTATATAACTAAACAAATTAATTAATTAGGTTAAACTGTGCACTTGAATTTGTCCTTTGCAATGTGGTGAATTAGTATTGCTTATAATAGTCTATTTAGGGTGTTTTAGTCATTTAAATAACATGGGTTATCTTGAAACATTTTATTAGCTATAATATTACAACACCCAAATATGTATTTATTTCCTCGTAATTCTCGTTGTCATTGCAGGCTGGTTTATATTCATCATTAAGAAAAGTGATTAGTGTAACCTGCTTAAAAATAGCTGTGAACTTAAAACAACAGGACAAAAACATAGCTGATGACTAAAAATAATAATTTTATGACTCTAGACATTGTGAAGACAGTGGCATAATACAGTGACATACTACGTTTTAGCCATATCAAAACAGTAGTCATGGCATGGGTAAATTTGACCGCTGGCGCTTTTAGGTATACAGCGACCTCTGGTGGTTGAAGTGTTAACCATAGGCTACGTACTGGACTGTCTCGCGATGTAGACAACATTCGAATTAAGTTTATTATGAATAAATGTTACATAAAGTATAATAAAATAGGCCGACAAGAAAACATTTTTATCCATCCCACAAGTCTTGTATGTCCATGTATTTTATTAGTATTGGTAATATTTTTATATTCGTTGTTATGTATTTGATTTTTCCCTTCATTTCGATCTCTTAACGTTCAGGGCTGTATAATAATAATAATAATAATAATAATAATAGCCTAATATACATATATATTACATAAAAAGACACGATCAACGGACTGTGGGATGGATAAATATATTTGATCAGTCTCTGATAATGCCAGGTTGCTATGGTCACGCGGGTTTGTTTATGAACATGATTAAACTCATGGCCACGACATACAGTATTATCACGTTCCCACGACTTAATATCTCGTGGCCACCACAAAACTAAACCAAAAATACTTTTTAATCTTTTTTTAAACTTCCAGTGCCAGTCATTTCTTAATTTATGCCAGAAGTTATGTAAATGAAAAATGAAGTCGAGATGGATATGAAGCTTGAGTCTTAGACCTTTTTAATGATGTATAGTTTGTGAAGTTAATTGCATTATTTTACATTAAAACTAGCAGTAACTCTGAACTAATGTAAACAAAGAGCGCTGTGCACAGGTTAAGAGATTTTAAACAAGCACTATTAATGCACATTTAGTTAACCAGATGAAACAATACACATTTTAATGCTATAAAAGTGTGCACACATTGAGAGAAATAAACAGCAGATGTTCATATTAACAACTTCTTTAACTTGAGCAAACGCTGCTAATACACATATACATTTGTTAATAAAACGAAAACATGCATGTTTTAAAGCTAGTGAATAAAGGAAACGATCCGCCCCATGCCTCTGCTCAATGACGGTGCCTGGATCAGCTGTGATCTGTGTCTCGGGCCGATGACGTCACTTCCAGGAGGCATGCCCAGGCCTGTTGGACACGCCCCGTCCCCTGACTCCACCCCATGTCAAAACAGCGCCACAAAGTGAGACGCGCAGAAACGTAAAGCGCAAAGGGAAAACGGTATCGCAAGCTCAAACTTGACTGAAACGCAAAATAAAAGCTGCATTGCAAATAAATTAGTAGATATGGCCATGGAAAATATGTATTGCAAAATCATTGCTTTTGCTCTATTTTATTTATCCATTTTGCAATTCTTTATTTTTATTTGCAAAACTTATTTTCTTTTTGCAATACTTCATTTTCTTTTGCAATTCTTTATTTTTCTTTGCAAAACTTATTTTCTTTTGCAAAACTTTATTTTCTTTTGCATATATATGCGGCATTAAATTGACTCCATACCGGAAGTCTTGCACACATTGTAAAAAAAAAAAAGTTGAGCCAACTTAAAATTTTATTTATTACTTCCGTGTTGAAGAAAATGTGGATATAGTTCATATAAATATCAGATTTTCTATTTTGAATTTCAGAGAGTTCAGAATCGGTAGCTCTTTTCACACTGCAAAGGAGATACAGAAGCCATATTATGTGTTGATTTTCATGTCGCCTGAAATTAAAGTGTCATGACTACAGCCCTGTGGCTCTGATGCAAAAATGTAATTATTTAACGAAAGCCTAAATCATTGATACTGTTCTTTCGCTGTCTTTGCGAGTTTTCATTCAAATGAAACTCTCTCCCTCTCTCTGTCTCTTTCTGTCATGGTGTAGAGGAGTTGTGCGTGTGGATGTTAATCTGCAGGATGTGGACATTGACCAGTGCTCCAGCAGCGGCTGGTTTGCAGGAACTCACCGCTGTAACTTGACAACTATGGAGGTGAGTGTTCAGTCACTAACACACAATGACTGAGACACAAAAACACTCAAAATGTTTGCTTCTGCACCCAGATTTACATTAGGCACAAGTAAAGAAGTAAACAAAAAATGTAATTAAAATTAAATATTGAAATTAAGTGAAAAATTCAAAAAAGTGCATTATGATCAACACAAAAACCATATTAATGTACTAGGTCATATTTTGGTGTAGAAATGTAAGTGGCTTGACATTTCTTCGTGCATCAGATATATAATGGCCTGTGTGCATTGTGTATTGTGAGCATATAAAACATTTGAATGTTTCGTTTTGTGCAGTGTTTACATTTAACATAATTTTTCCCTGCTGTGTGTGACCTTATCAAAGCAGACCTGCATGTTTAAAGCTTTCTAACTTTCTAACTTAAATTTCATTTTAGCAGCATCAATTCTCCTTTCCAATTAATTGGACAGAGCACAATGATATTTTTGTTTGCTCAAGTGGGATTGCTTTCTTGGTTATTTTTTTTCCCCACTATGAAGCTTCACTTTCCCTCCAGATTGGTTCATTATCTTTGTTTGTATTTTATATGAATTAAATGGGGGATTTATCACATCCTTGACTGGAGTCTGTAGTAAGCTGTGCTGGAAGTTGCTCTGCGAGAGCTAATTAGACCATCCGAGCTGTTCTGCCCGGGTGCCAGTGAGAGTTTGGGCTGGTTTGGATGTTTCTGGAAGGCGCACTCGTACGCTAAATCACATCACTGCGTGGGTTTATGCATTATGTCACTGCACAAGTGCTGGACTACATGAAGTGGTGTGAAAAACACACAAACAAATCTTGAAGCAAGCATGGTGCAAACATTTGTTCAGCTGTTTTTTTTTAATTCTGCTAGTAACATACTAGTAAATAATATGTAACATGGTATTTCTTTGAAAAATGTGCCAATTAAACATAACATACATGAAACACTTAGTGCTCAGAAGCTGTTTGCTCTTTCGCTCTTTCTCAGTCTAAAGTGAGATTTGTTCTTCATCTGTGTGTGTGCTGTAGGGGTAGGTGATATGACCAAAATATTATTGTATGTGATAATATAGTTGTTTTTTGCTGGGATTTCAATGAAACTGATTTATATTTAATAACAAAATGATAATGCATATCTTTGTATAATTTAGTGAATCTTGGACACCATTCAAAAGATATGATAATTCATAACAAATAAATAGTAAAAACAAAAGACTCAAAACAGTAAACCTAACATCACAAATCAAATGATTCAGACTCTAAGTTTTGATTGGATGAGCCACATTTGAACTCATTGCAAAATCGTCACTCGAATTTTGTTGAATGTGGCAAGTTGCAATGTTGCTTAGTAGTACAAAATTTCAGTAATCTATTCCATGCCGGTAAAATTACATGGTTCTCTGTATCAATTTTAGTACCATAGCAAAAGCTACTGTAACTATTTTTTAAAATATTTTTTATTTCAATTCAATAAATAAAGGTTTGTTCATTTTAATGCTATTAATAATTCTTAGTAAACAATATGTTAGCATGTAGCCTTAGCCTGTCCTGCATTTTAATACAGTTGTCACTCCCAAAACTACACGGTGTGTACTTAGCAGCAAGAAAAATAAAACTTTTATACAAATTACGAATGGGTTATATAAAGATATTGAAGAAAGTTTGAACAGAAACTGAGCTAAGTGTGTTACATTTATAATCAGTTAATCTAATCGAAATCACTTCAATTCAGCCGTTGACTGAGTGAAAACTCCAGTTCTGTCATGACAACTCTTGGAGAGTTTAGCATGGCAATATACATGGCAATGTTAATGTGTTTGGTCTTGGCAGATTAGATCTGCTATGCTGCTGCTGCTGCAGAGCAAGTACCAAAACTTACTACTGCCAATACATCCACAGACATGCTGCTGTGAGCATGTAAGAAATACTGCACATATAACATATATGAAATAACCCCGTAGCAAAGCTACACAGGTGGAGCTGGGGAAGTGGAGGGTTTCTAAAGTGCACTGCAACTGCTACAGCAAGTGCTAGCCGAATATTTCAATGTTGAGAAGCATGCACATTGGCTGTTGATGTGAAAAGAAAGCTGCGCTATGTGAATAATGATGCGATTATATCCAATTTCATGACAGAACTTTGTATTTATAATCAAAAACTCTGTCTATACTGCACAATGAAACTTTACTGTATATTGTGTTAATACTGTTGTGTTAAAACCCAATAAATAAATTGGTATATGCTATATTAAATTTGATGATTGCCAACCTAAGATGTTTTATTATGTTTTATAATACTGTTGAACATGTAACGGAGCTGACGAGACGTGAGGCGAGCGGATCCAAGTGGAAGCTTTTATTTCTTAACATGGTCATAAAACAGGCAGGGTCAAACAACAGCAAACAGGTATGGCACGGGCAAGACACAAGAGTATTCCTAGGGCTAGCGAGGTCTACGATCTGCGAACAATATCCAGAGAGCTTGACGTGAGGAGAGATCCAATAACAAGAGCAAACGTCCAGGCGAGGTACAAACAGAGTCCGAGACAGCAAGCAAAGGGTTAATCCAAGACGGGCTATAAACTATACTTAAACTAGACTAAGAAACCATGGAAGGGCTCTGTAGAGTAGCTATCACTGGGAGAGCAATAAACGCTAGACAATACTTGACAACTAGATCAGGAACAGAATGTGTTTTATATGGTGTGTGTAATAGCTCTTAGGTGAGCGTGTGATTGGTGACAGCTGTGTGATCAGTGCAGCATGTGATTGATGACAGTTGTGTGATCATTGCAATGAATGATGGGAAATGCAGTCCAGTGTGATGTACAACAGTCTGTGTGGTGAGAGAGTCAATATGAAGGAAGGGCGACCTCCGATGGCGAGTGGACGGACCGGATTCGTGACAGAACATTTTTTAAAAACAGAACAAATGTGTGTTGAAAATTTAACATGAATGAAACTGTAGGGAGTAGCTAGTTTGTGAGTAAATATTGCTTTGTAATTACTGCTAAATTTAAATTGTAATAATTAAAAAAAAAGTTATGAGAAGATTGTAATTTGAAACTTTACAGTTTCAAAAAGCAATTTAACTAATAAAAAATGTTTCTTTTAAGTGACTGTACATAAAGTAATAAAGCTTTTTGTAAGATGAAATATAAACAATACAATTTTATCATGTAATATTAATATAAAAGAAAATTATATAAATTGTATAAAAAAAGAGCTCAAAACATTAGAAAATACAGTAGTACATTTTAGTATGTTCAATGCTGATCACACAGAACATGTTCTCAATCCATCTGCACTGTTTTTTAGTTATTTGTAAACATGCGCTAGACTGGTCTATTTAACAGCTGTGATGCGTCTTGCTGTCTTTTCAGCATCTTCTGCCATGAGTGCCATGTTTTTAAGATGCTGTGTGCTTTTGGGAACCCTGCATTCTGTTGCATTGGATTTCGCTTAGCAGAAGTATGGGATTTGTGCCTTTAATGCTTAAAAAAAGGTAGTGGGACACCAGACTTAAGGATATATCAGTCGGTCATCAATATGATGCTATCGAATATTGCGTGGACTGGACCATGTATGCAAAGCCAAGTTGTTGTCTTGTGTTGAGGAGAATTTGCCAGTAAGCTGTGATCCATTATAAATGCAGTATAATGGATTTCGGTGGGCTTACTAAATTATTGACCGTGCTCAGTGTCTGTGTGGTCCCACTCAAGGGAACACTAGAGGAAAAGCAGCAAGGAAAAGCACGGCAGCCTTCATAAGCACCACGCTCGCTCCCGACAACAGCAACTGAAGCAAAACGATATTCGGAAGGGTTTCCTGTGTTTATGAGAGAGAAGAAATACTTGTGTGCTGTCTGAGAAAGAGGAAGAAAGCAGTGTGTGTGTGTGTGTGTGTGTATCACTCCCTGTGTGCCAGTGTGATTCTATTTATAGCCTCATCTCTACCTAAGACAACAGGACTATGCCTCTTAAAGTCTGTCCTGTCATTCATGATGAGTAACATCAGCCCGGGGCTTGACAGGAGCGCATCCCGAATCATATGCACTAAATGTCCTGCAATGACTTTGTTCCTGAGGTGGATTAACCTGAGTGGATGTTATGTCTCTCCGTTACAGCTCGAGAAAAGAGCTCTGGAGACTTGAGACATAAAATGTCCAAGGCCGGCACCATATAATCAGAGCTTTGTCACGTGAAGGCAGCATTTTCCTTTCTGGTTTCCCAAGGGTTGTAAGTCTTTTCTACTGCTGTGCCATTTCTTCCGCTCCATTAGTTGTAATGGTAATGTTGTGTTATGGAGGATCTCATTGGCTATAAGTAGAAAGCTATTGTTTCTGAGTGTAATCAGTGAGCGTGTCGCATAAACTCTCATGCATCATTAGTAGTAGAATCTAAAACTGAAGATGAAAGACTTTAAATGGATAGTTTACCCAAAATGAAAATTCTGTCATTTAAAAAAACAACAACATTTGTGTTCCACATTTCACAGATAAATGGAAGTACACGTTTTTTAACAAAAAATGATGACAGAATTTTAATTTTTGGGTGAACTAGATCATTTAATGAATATCCATTTGGGTGAACTCAATACAATGGCAATAGTAACTCAATTAAAGGATTAGTTCACACAAAGATTAAAATTAGCCTGTGTTTTACTCACCCTCGAGGCATCCTAGGTGTATATGTCTTTCTTCTTTCAGACAAATCCAATCGGAGTTATATTAAAAATTATCCTGGCTCTTCCAAGCTCTATCATAGCATTTGGCGGATGTTTCTATTTCAACAGTCCAAAACACGTTAAGTAAAACGCGCATCCATAATAAAACGTGCCTCACACGGCTCCGGGGGGTGAATAAAGGCCTCCTGTAGCGAATCCATGTGTTTTTGTAAGAAAAATATCCATATTTCAAACATAATAAACACTTCTCTTTCACTTCATCTAACTGTCAAAAGTGGAAGCCATTCCGGCGGATGACGTAGGACGTCGGCGTTGCGTGATTAGTGACGAACGGAGAGAGCACAAAACAAAACGCCGGAATTAGAAGTACAAAGAGAGGATTTGTAAAGAAAAATGTTGGAGGATTTCAATATAAGCCAAGACGAGACTGGTTTTCCTTTGCTCTAGTAAACAAACTCGCGAGACTAGCATATCTCAGAGGTGCACATGACGCATAGATCCAACGTCATCCGCCGGAACGGCTTCCGCGTAAAAAGCATGGATTCGCTACAGGAGGCCTTTATTCAGTGTGAGGCATGTTTTATTATGGATACGTGTGCTTTATTTGACGTCATGTGGACTGTTAAACAGAAACATCCAAACACTGCAATGATAATGCTTGGAATAGCCAGGACAATTTTTAATATAACTCCGATTGGATTCGTCTGAAATAAGAAAGTCATATACACCTAGGATGCCTCGAGGGTAAGTAAAACACAGGCTAATTTGAATTTTTGGGTGAACTAACCCTTTAAATGGTTTATGCAACACCTAAGCATATCAGCAAAAAAAGTAAACAACCTGATATTTATGTTGTAGAAGTGAAATATTGCTAACTGCCATTTCTCTTGTTTGCAGGTTTATTTACTTCTTCTGTTGTTTCTTTGCATAACTATAAAAGGTACATTTCTTTACCTTGTTTACCTCATAAATTGTATTGTTATATATAATGTTATAAATAATATACTTTATATACTGTATATATCTTTCAAAATATATCAATCTATTTAAGATCTAAAGCATCTTAAATATGTGGCATTAATTGCAGAAGATGCTGAAAACACAGCGAGACACATCACAGCTGTTGATGTAGCTAACTTTAAAAAGGGGACGTATTACTAACGTTTTAAAGTGATGGTAATTTAAAACCATATATTAATAAAACACATTTATTGTACCATGAAATATAAACAATACAACCTTATCATTTAAAATGAACTTCAAATAAACATACAATTTTTTTGTGTGTACGTAATCGGCGACAGGAACCATTCATTATTTTTAACCATGTCAAAGCAGAATTATTTCTCCACCCTATGTGAACCTGAGAGGAGGAGATATATTGAGAAACTAAATTTTATTGGTCTATGTCAGTGCCCCTTTTCTTTACCTTCCTTTTGTTTGAGAAATGATCCAACTGAATGGCTCAACGTGAAATACCTTGACAACTATTTGTGTCCTTAAACGCTCGTTTTTTGGAGGTCGACAGCTTATAAAATGTAGTTCTGGGGTTTTTAGCTTATTTGCTGTACACCTTATCACACAGCAGCTTTTAGGCATTGTTCTGTTTTTTGTACGCAAATGACAAGGAGGCAGCTTCCCGCAATACAAGGTCAATGGAGAGCCTTGGATTCCCCAGTGTGTGTGTGGCCTAAATGCACTCTGTCTTTATATGTATATGAAGTAGCCTATAAATGTGACTGGTGGAAGTGAACAATATTTTAATATTATATTCATGTTATTCATACTATAGATTAAGACTGCTTACTATGTGTTGGCCAGTTGATTCTTGAATAATTCATGAATCTCTGCACAGATGCACAGTGTAATCGAGTCAATACTATAACAATAGCAAATCAGACTGGCAACAAAAAATGCAGAATTTGTGAAATATTCCTGTAATTCACATTGTCAACACCTTCTGTGCTTTGATACTTGATACTACTCAGAATAATTTCTTCATGAATTCATGATGATGTGTTTTGATGTCTTGTTTGAACACTATGTAAATATTCCCAGTGCAGGGTGGAAGAAGTATGTGAACATTTGGATAGTTTTTAATTCCTCTTTATAAAACGCTTTCAGTTTAGCAGTATTCTTGGGTGTCTGTTGAACGCATCTCAGGTTAAGGTCAAGCTACTCCAGAAGGCGTATATTTTCTTCTGATAAAGCCATTGTGTTGTTGATTCACTCCTGTGCTTTGGATCGTTGTCCTCAACTTCTGTTGAGCTACAGATGGCCTTATATTCTCAGGCAAAATGTCCTGCTAAATCACATTTTATCACCAATTTATGCAGAAATGGAAATTGTGCAACCAGAGTTTGCCTATCCACTGATTCTGAAGCCAATGCCATGCTTTAAAATTTTTAATAAAAAGCTGAAATGTCGTGAGAAGCAGTTAATGGTGAGAGGTAGCTGGTAAACACAGAAACTCATCACAGCAGTGCTGGATGAACTGAACCGAAGGTGCACTGTCATGAATATACACGCAGATCCAAATATATCCTGTTGCAGGCGTGTTATGTCGGCAGCATACAGCAGGAGGTTGAGCACCACTGTCTTCAGTGACAGATTGATCTTCTAACTCTGCTGATGCTGACACTCCTCACTCCTGAAGATTTACAAGCATGAATTCATGTTTTCAAATATCTCGGGTTGCCCACATTTATCTGCACTGGAAAGCAGCAAGACTAGTATTATTAAATCATATTCATATAGAGCATGCTCAGAGGGTGAACAGCTAATATACTGAAAATCATGTTCTGGTGCCTCGGATAGAGGGAACTATTGAACCACCAGGGTGTATAAATCAACATTCAGCCCTCATCAAAGCTTTGCAATCTGGAAATTAATTGGCATTAACGATCAGGCGAATCTCACAAGAACAAAACCATTGATTCACAAGACCTTCTAGGGTTTTTTTGCATTATGATATTCATTTCATGATAATTAAGCATATACAGTGGGGGGGAAAATAGTTTGATCCCCTGCTGATTTTGTATATTTGCTCACTGACAAAGAAATGATCAGTCTATACTTTTAATGGTAGGTTTATTTGAACAGCGAGAGACAGAATAACAACAAAAAATCCAGAAAAACGCATTTCAAAAAAGTTATAAATTGATTTGCATTTTAATGAGTGAAATAAGTGTTTGACCCCTTCGCAAAACATGACTTAGTACTTGGTGGCAAAACCCTGGTTGGCAATCACAGACGCTTCTTGTAGTTGGCCACCAGGTTTGCACACATCTCAGTTGAGATTTTGTTCTCTTTGCAGATCCTCTCCAAGTCATTAAGGTTTCGAGGCTGACGTTTGGCAACTCAAACCTTCAGCTCCCTCCACAGATTTTCTATGGGATTAAGGTCTGGAGACCGGCTCGGCCACTCCAGGACCTTAACGTGCTTCTTCTTGAGCCACTCTTTTGTTGCCTTGGCCGTGTGTTTTGGGTCATTCTCATGCTGGATATACCCATCCACGACACATTTTCAATGCCCTGACTGGCTTCAATGTCCTGGCCCTGACGGTACATGGCCCCGTCCATCGTCTCTTTGATGCGGTGCAGTTGTCCTGTCCCCTTAGCAGAAAAACATCCCCAAAGCATAATGTTTCCGCCTCCATGTTTGACGGTGGGGATGGTGTTCTTGGGGTCATAGACAGCATTCCTCCTCCTCCAAACACAGCGAGTTCAGTTGATGCCAAAGAGCTGGATTTTGGTCTCACCTGACCACAACACTTTCACCCAGTTCTCCTTTGAATCATTCAGATGTTCATTGGCAGACTTCAGACGGGCTGTACATGTGCTTTCTTGAGCAGGGGGAGCTTGCGGGCGCTGCAGGATTTCAGTCCTTCACGGCGTAGTGTGTTACCAATTGTTTTCTTGGTGACTATGGTCCCAGCTGCCTTGAGATCATTGACTAGATCCTCCCGTGTAGTTCTGGGCTGATTCCTCACTGTTCTCATGATCATTGAATCTCCACGAGGTGAGATCTTGCATGGAGCCCCAGTCCGAGGAAGATTGACAGTTATTTTGTGTTTCTTCTGCTTGCGGATAATCGCACCAACTGTTGTCACCTCTCACCGAGCTGCTTGGAGATGGTCTTGTAGCCCATTCCAGCCTTGAATAGGTCTACAGTCTTGTCCCTGACATCCTCGGACAGCTCTTTGGTCTTGTCCACGGTGGAGAGTTTGGAATCTGATTGATTGATAGCTTCTGTGGACAGGTGTCTTTTATACAGGTAACTTCCTTTAAGAGAGTAATCCTAATCTCAGCTCCTTACCTGTATAAAAAACACCTGGGAGCCAGAAATCTTGATGACTGATAGGGATAAAATACTTATTTGACTCATTAAAATGAAAATCAATTTATAACTTTTTTGAAATGCGTTTTTCTGGATTTTTTTGTTGTTATTCTGTCTCTCGCTGTTATTATTATTATAGACTGATCATTTCTTTGTCAGTGGGAAAACGTACAAAATCAGCAGGGGATCAAATAATTTTTTCCCCCACTGTACCCATAAAGATTCTCATTACAGTCATATATATAGACATTATTACTCACAATTTGAATGTTTTTTTTAGTTATAACTATTCTCAGTTGTGATTTTTATTGGATTCTCATTACTTTTAGTATTTTTACTGTTAGTATTTTAAGGTAAAAATAGTATTAGTATTTTACAGTATACACGTGTCATAAATGTCCACTGTAGATGAGTTGAAATGAGCACATGTGCAGATTTATTTTTGGAAATATATAGGGAAATATATTTTCTTTGCGTAAGGGAAAATATTGATCATAAATATATGGAAATATATTTTTGTTCCGTAATGGGCAAGAACACATGAGGGCATTGGAAGCACGTGACAGGAAACAGGAGATATAACTGTGACTAAACTGCTAAATAAAAGACAAGAAAACCTAAAGGTGTATTTTTAAAAGCGCTATATAAATAAAGGTGACTTGACTTTACTTGACTTGACTTGATACAAAACCCAAAACTAAATGTGACAACATGCCTTGATCAGTCATGACATTCTGAGGTGTGTAACACATAATAACACACCGCTCATCTGGGTATTTGAGGCCGGCGCTTCTGTCACGTCTCTCAGCTCACTCTCTCTTGTTTCATTCAAACACAACTGCTATCATCTTGCACCTCAGTTATCGACTGTATTTACTGTGAAATGAAACCAGAAGACTTCAGTATTAATAGCAGACTTGCTGTAATATTTTTGAAGTGTTCATCTTGATTGCTTTGTACACTGGATTTTAATGGATTTTAAGATCATGTACACTTCACGAGTTCACACTTACATATAATTAGCTGGAGTATAGTAATGCGTATTTGGCGTGCTGTCCGGGGAAGTACCCCCCCGTATAAGTGTAGTAGGAACTAAAGTATGGAGAAGGGGCAGTGGAGGGATGCTGATTAAACCGTCAAAGGATAGAGGTATGTCAGCTGTATTTATACCTATGGTGTTGATTAACATGAGTGCGCTCCTCTTGTGTTAACGTTTGTATCTGACGTGCTCCTCCCGAACTTTGTTAATAGAACATCATATAAGATTTTAAAATGCCTTCATCTCAAATAACAGTTTATGTCCTTGTCTTTATTTATGTGGTGAAAAGCTGTGTAATTAAGAATGTACATTATATGCCACAAATGTTTGTCTTGTCTTGTAAAGAATTTTTCATGCAATGCTGATTGTCTTATTTTGCTAATAGAGAAATTCAACAATTAATGTTGTTGAGTTATGGCATGGTCTATCTGAATACTCGATTCTGATTGGCTGGCAGGTGTTGATTAAATTCGTTTAACTGCACAGGTAGTTCCAGGTCAGTTTAATCACGTTCTATATTAATGCGCTTTCTATAAACATTGGTAACCATAGTAACATACAGTTACAGTTGAATAGTAATACAGACGAAAATAACCGTCATTTTTATCGTTCTGGTCAAATATTGCAGCACAAATATTATTAACATCTTTAATATGTGAATGCTGGCAAATGACCATGGCATAACGGGATAATCAACGGCAAGCTGTGCATTAAACGATTTGATTGCACTTCGCTCCGCTGCGTGTCAGGTGGTTCTTCACCTCCACATCGTGCATTCAAATCGTTTAATGCACAGCTAGCCGTTGATTATCCCTTACGTATTTAATTTTGTTTCTGTTTCCTGGAAGAAAAAAAAAATGTCTAAAAGTCTAATATGCAGCCTAGACAACATCTCTTGTCTTTGCTTATAAAACAACGTACAAGACTAAAACATCCAGAAAATAGACATAAGTGGTTGAACATTCTCTAGGCCTCACTAACCTCAAGAACGGTGGCAATCAACAAATGTTAAAAAGATGAGCTCTTTACATCACAGTACAACAAATACCTGACAATAATGACAAAACAAATATAAAAAAAGTTTAAATGAAGTCAGCAAACAGCAAAACAATAATCCTATAACATAGAAACTGCATAATTTATTAGATTATGAGAGCTCACAAATCCTTAAAATTTCAACAATATGAAATTCTTTGTTCAGACAACTGTGTTTGACTATTTTGGACAACATTTGGGGTAATTTTGTTGGTCTGACAATGGTTTTTATGTAGTTTCAAGAACTACAAGTTTGAGACTCAAAAGGTTTCGTAAACTGGAACATGTTCAGTTACGTTTTTTACAGTGTATGCAGAATAAATAGAATAATATCCGCTTCACGTTGGGGTCCTGATCACCCTGTCGAGGTTTATTATGTGATAACAACCTGCTGGATGTGCTTTATCCCATACTTTTTACAATGAATTTTAAAAACATTTAATATTTCAATTGCTGTAAATTAGAAGCAGTACCATGACTTATAAATACATATTATTTCTATTATTATCTTTAAATAAGCTATCAACATAATCTTTTTACATTGCAATAATGGCAATGTTTTTATTGTAATTATAGTATTGAGAATTTGAGGGGCATCTGATCTATAGCATTATTCTGACAGAGCAAAACATAAAACCTAAAACCTGTAAATGTAACGTAAAAACATAAATGTAAAAACCTGTTTTATTGTCTCTGAGAATATAACATTTGGCACCCATGCTCTCGCTGAAGATTTAGTAAACCAAGAGCATAAATCTAAAATGGAGGTAATTATCTTCTAGAAAAATCATTCCCTCATTAAGACTGGACACATCGAATCCTTCTTGCTAAAATAAAGGTGACAAAACAAGGACTAATTTAATCTGAAACCCTTCTCTGAGATCAGCATCCAGCACATGATGAGAGCCTCGCTTCATTAGATTTCCTTTGGGCTTCATGGCACTTCCAGATTATTTATAGAGTCTTGTGAACTCAGTGTGACTTTTTCAGACCTAGTTCACTGTACAATTATTTATTTCTCTTTCTGGAATACAGCAGTCTAAAAAGTTGAAGTTCGCAAGTCTCTTTTGCACTTAAAACAGGCAGAAAATGGCATTGTTGTTACAGCAGCATGAAATGTGCATCTTGTGCACATCTTTCTTGTTGCACTGTATATATTGTTTTGATTTCAAGCTTGGCAGTCATTTTAAAGGGCCTTTAAGGCGAAAGCTGCTGTGAGCCCATCTGTTTGCACGCTCATGTGAGCTTTACCGTGATGTTGCCAGAAAATTAGTAAAAATAAACTGCTGCACATGTATCGACTGTCATAATAACTCATAAAACTGACATTTTCATACCTGGCAATGTGATAAATGACAGTGACACCACTGTCACAGATGGTCTATTAGCAGAGCCGATTTCCTCAGGAAGTTCTTTGCTCACACTGTGAGTTGTGTTGAACAAAAATATATAATTTCTAGCATCAGTTAAGGTTTCAGTGCTTAAAAATGGAGAAAGAGATAATGGAACTGGTACTTGTAGCTTAACTGTGTACTTTAACTATTGAAGTTCAGTTGTAAAACTAAACCCTTTTTGTGTTTGTTTGCTAGTGTAAACCGATTACAGGCCATGGATTTGTGCTGGACAAGTACAAGTGCCAATGCAAGAGTGGTTTCTATCACCAAAGCCAAGTGGCACTCAATGGCTTCTCAAGTAAGTACAAATCAGAACTGGTGGGACTTTGGATTTATAATGTGAATTGTTTTTGAGGTGAACTGTATAGGAACCTCTAACATTATACTTTAAATTGCTTATGGTATTTTAATAATTGATATTAAAAACTACTTGCGATTAATATGAAGAGATAAATATGAGTAGTTAAAACTGAGTCATCCTTCAATATAAGACAATTAGATTATTTCACAGTTTTATTGTCTGTGAACAATGAATGTGAATGTAAAATGCACATGAATAAAGTAATGGGTCTTGTTTGAACAGAACTAGTCTGGATTGAATTGATCTTTCTGACAGAAACGGATGCACAAACATAGAGTTACTTCCTTCCACCAGATAATTTATGATCTCAAACTAGGCACGAATACCCCAAAGGCAGAGTTTATATCTATTTAAGTCGGAGAGTCCTAGTTGTTAAGTGCAATATTCCTCTCTCACACGCTCATATGTAAACTAATGTAAAAATAGCTCCTTTGAAATGAGTCTCTTCTACTTTTAAAGCAGAAATCTAGAGGCAAAACTAGTGTTTTTTCAGACACTGGTCAATTTTGAAGTCCATTTTGCTTCTTTCAGACTATAAGGAAACATCCAAAATACATATGTATGTGTTTATTATCTATTTGCATCTGTATTATCTATTTGCATCATGTACTGAATCGGAAATCTCCACTTCCAAACTTTCCAGTTTTATTCCTATTTAAACAGAAGGGTTTGTTTGTATAACGACTGATTTATACTGTATTCTTTTTTTTGTCAGTTGACAGTATTTTCTGATTTATGTAGTAATAAAAAAGAGATGCAAAATCCCCTCAGTAAAAGTCTCTAACTCAAAATTTTGAACCTGGCTTTATCCAATGTTCAGATTTATGTTCTGAAAATTATGCAAATTAGTGCCTCTTTAATTAGATAATACCTCATTTACATGTTTTAAACATAACATTTCTGTCAGAACCACTATCGTCAAAGGATAGACACTTAGCATACACTTTGGTTTGGCGGTATGGTTCTGTTCTGGGCAAAAACTCCCTGCCCATCTATGCAGCCTGTCATGAATGAGCAGGGAGAGCAGCAATACTAATAATAACCCCCCAAGGGTTAACAGAACAGAACCAAGCAGATCATTAATGTACTTAATTACATTTAGTGTAAAACATTACTCAAGATTAGGGAGTCTGATTCAACAGGAATGTCAGAAGCCAAGTCCTGACTGTGGCGAAAGGAGGAGTTGGGAATGGAGGAGGGTAATTGCTCCCGAGCAAGCAAAAGCTGCTGAATAATACTGAATAGTGCTTATGTAGGGATGCCGTGATAGATGTCGTATTCCTATAGGTAGATGTGATCAGCTGAGAGTCAGCTGATGCAAGCTTGACTCACGCGACCTGCCAGAACTAACACTAACGCTTAATTTCAGAAAACTTGTAATACAATGTACTATGATTAATTAGCTAGGGAATGTATGTAGATATCTTTTCGTTTTACCTGATTCTTAAAGTAAATAAGTAACATAAGCTTGGAGACAGTATTGGCTAATTTACATACAGGCAAATGTGGACTAATTACAAAAAGCTGCAGCTCTGTTCAAACACGTGGCAGACACACGCATTTACCTTATTTCATATTTTATAAACCAAGGCTTCCATGTACATATTTCACAAGCCCTGGGACTCTCTGAAAATCATCCAATCTAAGTAGTGAGTTTTGTTGAGCCTCTGCAGTTATAGTCTGTTATCTGCTCTCTGTCATTGTGTGTGCTCTATATTATTAGGTTACTACTGTACTGTTACATCAGTTTATTCTTGACTTCACTCCCTCAGGAGAAATCACTTTGGACAAAGCCAGATTAAGAAGGTTCTTAGTAGAAGCTAGTGCGGGTCAGCCATAATGTTCTTTGGAAAGACTCCATATTAACTTCAACAGAGATTTATTTCCATGTTTTTAATATCTTACAGACCAATAAATCCATAAAGAACCCTAGTAAAAAAGTAATATACCGTATTGTCCCGAATATAAGACGACCCTGATTATAAGACGACCCCCTTTTTCCAGATGTAACTGTTGGAAAAAGGCTTTTTGAAAACCAAATCTTGTTTTTTTTTTTTTCTCTGTTAAACACATTTATTCTTAAATTATTTTCATATTGCATATTTTTCCAATTCTAATTTTTGTTTTGAAAGTATGGTAAATACTGGTAAAATGTACCAACAATGACATTGGAAAATTTTGATATACCATTGAAATAACAGGTAGCCCATCTGAATTATATAACAATTAGGCTATCCAACTCATAGTAGCCTACCAAAATGTTATTATCAGTAGACTTGAAATATTATTGTAGTCTTCAAATCTGGGTACTGTCTTCTGTTTTAAAATCACTTACAGAGGAAGTTTGGTCCCATCAGGCTAACATGACAGTCACGACTCCTGTAAGCTTTTCTTTTTCATTTGTTTTCATTCGCGATCTTTACAACACACATTACATTACATATTTCATGGCACACTCGTTTTTTGCGTTTTTGGCGCCACCTATTGTTGTGGGTGTATTATTGACATGTCAAAGTCTAGACCCTGAATATAAGACGATCGCGTTTTTTCAGATGTATTTCCAAGGAAAAAACATCGTCTTATATCCCGGTCAATACGGTATTTAAAATACATTTATTTCATACTACAACCCGAATTCTGGAAATGTTGGGATGTTTTTTAAATTTGAATAAAATGAAAACTAAAAGACTTTCAAATCACATGAGCCAATATTTTATTCACAATAGAACATAGATAACATAACAAATGTTGAAACTGAGAAATGTTACAATTTTATGCACAAAATGAGCTCATTTCAAATTTGATGCCTGCTACAGGTCTCAAAATAGTTGGGACGGGGGCATGTTTACCATGGTGTAGCATCTCCTCTTCTTTTCAAAACAGTTTGAAGATGTCTGGGCATCGAGGTTATGAGTTTCTGGAGTTTTGGTGTTGGAATTTGGTCCCATTCTTGCCTGATATAGGTTTCCAGCTGCTGAAGAGTTTGTGGTCATCTTTGACGTATTTTTCATTTAATGATGCACCAAATGTTCTCTATAGGTGAAAGATCTGGATTACAGGCAGGCCAATTCAGCACCCAGACTCTTCTACCATGAAGCCATGCTGTTGTAATAGCTACAGTATGTGATTTTGCATTGTCCTGCTGAAATACACGTTGTCTGGAGGGGAGCATATGTTGCTCTAAAATCTTTATATACCTTTCAGCATTCATAGTGCCTTCCAAAACATGCAAGCTGCCCAAACTGTATGCACTTATGCACCCCATACCGTCAGAGATGCTGACTTTTAAACTGAACGCTGATAACACGCTGGAAGGTCTCCCTCCTCTTTAGTCCGGAGGACACGGCATCCGTGATTTCCAACAAGAATGTCAAATTTGGACTCGTCTGACCATAAAACAATTTTCCACTTTGAAACAGTCCATTTTAAATGAGCCTTGGTCCACAGGACATGACGGCGCTTCTGGGCCATGTTCACCAAGGTTATTTTCGTAAACTAAAACTAAAACTAAGACTAAAACTATTGATGAAAAACCAATTTCATAAACTGAAATAAAATAAAAATTTCAAAATATTTGAAAAACTAAAACGAAACGAAACTAACAACAGTTATTGAAAAACTAACTGAAATAAAATAATAATTAACAAAAATAAATAATCATTTTCGTAATCATTACCTTGGCGGACAAAATATATAAGTGACAGTTTAGGGAAATACCTGTCAATGGTGCATCACGCACATGGGGTTATCAGACGGAGGCATAAAGCAGTTTAAAACAGTCCTGCACGGGTCCTGTTTGGTAGCGTGCACCAGCAGTACTTAACAGAACACCCGATCCGTTATCCTACAGCAGCACTAATTTATTTCTGTACCAGACCAGAATTGTTTGACATAAAGACCGCGAGTCGCGACCCAAACCGCACCAGCATTAATCTATCAGGTAACTTGACCTAGCATCTTATGATCACTCTGCCAAACTTTCGAACAAATAAGCATAGGCTAAATCACATATACACACGCTTGTAATTCTTCATAAATAAAGAAAAGAACATAGGCTATTCAAATATGAGCCTTTACTGTTAAATTCGATTGCCGTTATTATTGAATTTCATTAGTCCCAGTTATGATTTCTGCGTGGCTGTTCACGGAAAAGTGAGCAAGACACGACGGTTACAATATCATGATTATGGTTAAATAAGAAAAAAGACATAGGCCTATAACCAAATTAGGCTACATTTATTTTAAATATCTCAACACCATTAGATATGACATTAAGCGCAACTTGTGTAGATTTATTTAGTAAAAAGGCTTGACTGCTTCCTTTGATGTATATTTGTATAATTTTACCTTCTAATCAATTTCAGCATGCGTTAATTTTCTGTCGCTAGACTTTAAATTATGCCTACGTCTTTCTTTGGCCTTCGCTCTGGAATTGATCTGTTGATTCTGCTAAACTTTAATGAAAACTGAAACTAAAATTGAAACTAAACTATATAAAAACTAAATAAAAATGTGTTCACAAAATAAAAACTAAACTAAAACTAACAAAAATATTAATTAAACTAATAAAAACTAAACTGAATTTTATAGCAAATTTGAAAACTATATTAAAATAAAACGAATTTAAAAATTCAAAACTATAATAACCTTGATGTTCACTTATGGCGTTCACTATGACTAATTGGCATCTGCAGATGCCACGGCTGATTGTGTTTACTGACAGTGGTTTCTGGAAGTATTCCTGAGCACATTTAGTATGTCAATGACAGAATCATGCCGATGAGTGGTGCAGTGTCATCTGAGGTTGCCTTTGCAATTTGACATTGAGGAATGTTGTTTTTAAAGTATTCCACAATCTTTTTACGCACTCTTTCACAGATTGGAGAGCCTCTGCCCATCTATATTTCTGAAAGACTCTGCCTCTTGAAGACATCCCTTTTATAGCTAATCATGTTACAGACCTGATGTCAATTAACTTAATTAGCTGCTAGATGTTCTCCCAGCTGAATCTTTTCAAAATGTCTTGCTTTTTCAGCCCTTTGTTGCCCCCGTGCCAACTTTTTGAGACCTGTAGCAGGCATCAAGACTCGGTCTGTGTAACAGTATGTGTAACAGTAGCTACCTATTACATGTACATAATTACAAACTGTAATTACAGGCTGTTACATGACTTAGTTACATGGTAAGTACATTTAATTTCATGTAAGTACAAGGGCTACTACTAAGTACTTAACTACGTAATTACTCTGTATTATGGACACCTTAAAATAAAGTGTTACCTTAAATTTATTTGGAGTACTACTTGTGCACAATGCACATTTCTTAAAATTAACCCTAAAATGCGTTTTAATATCACTATTGATGCAGATTGTATGGTCTTTGAATAATATTGGTCTTTAAATGCAAGCTATTTAAAGTGTACCTGAAGCATACTTGCAATAGCTCAACTTTAGTACAATCTGATATACTTCAGTACATCCTTAGTCAGACTTCAGCACTACTTCCGCACAATTAAATTTCATTAAGTACAAAATTAGTTGTTACAATTTAGCAGACTTTTAGCAGTCAATTTCTCTTCAGCAATTTTAGGAGAACCATCTGAAAGAAAGTTGATACTTAAATTAAACATCATTAATAACTACAAAACAGCTCTGGGTTTATAAATTACATTCCTTCCTGGTATAAAATCCCGTTAACCAATTATCAATTGGTCATCAATCTAAGTTCAGTAGTTTCATGGTGGTAACGTTTATTAGATTTGAGTTGTTTTTTGATAAATCCTTCAGTCACAATGCTGTATAAAATGCAAACACATCAACAGATATGTCATAGTATGGTTCCTTGTCGTACACCTGTTGTTAGAATTAGACCGGGGAACATACCCTGATGAATCCTGGGAACCATCCGGGAGGTGTTTGCCCTGCCGAGAAGGCTGTCCGTTCTGCACAGGTGACACACCGTGTGTGGCTCAGGAGGACACGGCCCTCCGCCTCGCCATGGTCTCCTTTCAGGGCTTCTGCATGCTTCTGGACCTCATCAGCATGGTGGTCGTCTACCACTTCCGTCGCAATAAGGTAAGAACATTTACTGCCGGTTATCGCGCCTGGAAAGGCTTTGTACTCTGATTTTATTCTGCTAGAGTTACCTGAAAGAAAAACTAGAGCTTGATTTCTGCTAGAGCTGGGCTGAAGGGCAAATACTGCTTTTCAAAATGTCATAGTTCAGTATTCTCTCCTATTACTTCTCTCTCTCTTGTTTTTCAGAGAATCAAAGCATCTGGCCTTATACTTCTTGAAGCGATACTTTCAGGATCTGTACTTCTCTACTTCCCTGTAAGTTCTAACACTTCTTCTTACTTCTTTATCAAAATGAAAGAGGAACATCCGTTTTCCTCCGTTTCATCCTGCATCTGTCACTATTTAAGAAAAAGATTAAATGTTTGAACACCATTTCACTGCAATAACCTGGCATATTTCTATTACCTCTTATTTCTATTGATTATAACCATTATAATCAATGAGAAAATAAAATGAAAAAAAAAATGCAATGAATTATTATGTTTCCACCTGGTTTTAAAGGGATGGTTCACCTAAAAATTAAAATTTGCTATTAAAAACTAGAGCTTGATTTCTGATAGAATTTGCTAGAAATCTGCAAGAATTTGAGTTGTTTTTATAATTATAATAATTTATAATAATTTGCACCTCGGCTAAGAAGGAACCTGGATCATTTTCATTGCTCCTTGCAAGCGAAGTGTTAGTTTCGTCTTGAGTTATTTGCACTTGGCTATTGGCTGGGCCAATCAGAAGCCGGCCACAGCGACTGTAAAAGTATTTAAACTGCCTGTTCGCTATTACAAGTCGGGAGAAGCCGAATATTCACCAGAAGAGACGGACAGCAGCTCGTAAGTGTTGCGATACTTGGTCATAGATCTGTTGTTTAAATTATTTACTTGCTGTTAGGAAGGAATACTTTCGTTTCCCTTCTATTTCTATTCTGCATTTTCGTTGAGGTTTCGATGTTTGATTGCACTTTCTGTTAATTATAATAATTTGCACCTCGGCTAAGAAGGAACCTGGATCATTTTCATTGCTCCTTGCAAGCGAAGTGTTAGTTTCGTCTTGAGTTATTTGCACTTGGCTATTGGCTGGGCCAATCAGAAGCCGGCCACAGCTGTTTTCACTGTAGTGTGTTAGGCTGTATTTATCAGAGGTCCGAGCGCTGACACGGAAGCATCAGCGGAAGCGTTCAGCCTCCTCGTGTGAAGACCGACGAGGGTAAAGACCATCGACTTTTCCTGCGCGACTTTAACCGAGCAACGACACCGAGCGACACACTTAAGTATCTTTTCTTTTTTCCCCCTTCCCTTACACACTCTCCGTTTCCATCCTCTTTCCTGCCACCTCTATCATGTGTTTCCAAACCATTCCGGTTCTCTCTCAACCACGCTCTAACGTCCCACGCAGACGGCAACGTAACCCTGCTAACCTGCGCCTTATCTCTACCTCCTCCACTACACCTCTTTCCTTCTCTGTGGGTCTCTGGAATTGTCAGTCAGCTGTCAACAAAGCTGACTTCATTTCTGCTTTTTCTTTAAAATCCACGCTCAGCATCTTGGGCTTGACTGAGACCTGGATTCGTCCACACAGGACCCTCACCCTACCACATCCACTGCTAAAACTCCCATCTTCTCTTTCTGTCCCCTCACTGAAGCTGAAGTATCCAAGCTTCTCCTCTCCAACCATCCTACAACATGTCCTCTTGACCCAATCCCCTCACACCTTCTCCAAGCAATCTCACCCACACTCTTACCTGCACTCACACACATCATCAACACATCCCTCCTCACAGGCAACTTCCCCATTGCGTTCAAACAGGCTCGGGTAACCCCACTGCTCAAAAAACCTACATTAGACACTTCTCTTATAGAAAACCACAGACCTGTCTCTCTCCTTCCGTTCATAGCGAAAACACTTGAACGAGTTGTCTTCAACCAAGTCTCACTGTTTCTTTCACAGAACGACAAACTGGATGCTAAACAGTCAGGTTTCAGGAGGGGCCATTCAACTGAGACTGCGCTACTCTCGGTCACTGAAGCCCTGCGAATTGCAAAAGCCCATTCTAAATCATCAGTCCTCATTCTGCTGTATCTATCTGCCGCTTTTGACACTGTCAATCATCAGATACTCCTGTCCACCCTCTCATCACTGGGCATCACTGGCATTCCACTTCGCTGGTTTGAATCCTATCTCACTGGTAGGTCTTTCAGGGTGGCCTGGGGAGGGGAGGTATCCAAAGCACATACACTGGTCACTGGGGTTCCTCGGGGATCAGTTCTTGGACCCCTCCTCTTCTCCACATACACTACATCACTGGGTCCCATCATACAGGCACATGGATTCTCATACCATTGCTACGCTGATGACACACAGCTCTACCTCTCTTTTCAACCAGATGATCCAACGGTAGCTGCAAGGATCTCAGGTTGCCTGGCGGACATCTCGGCATGGATGAAAGAACATCACCTGCAGCTCAACCTGGCAAAGACTGAGCTTCTTGTCCTCCCTGCCACTCCGACTCTAAAGCATGACTTCACAATCCAGTTAGGTTCATCAACAATAACCCCATCAACTTCGGTCAGAAATCTTGGTGTAATCTTTGATGATCAGCTGACCTTCAAAGACCACATTGCAAAGACTGCTCGATCTTGCAGGTTTGCACTATATAACATCAGAAAGATCAGGCCCTTTCTGACAGAGCATGCTGCGCAGCTTCTTGTCCAGGTCCTTGTAATTTCTAGGCTGGACTATTGCAATGCTCTTCTGGCTGGACTTCCGTCTAACACAGTCAAACCTCTACAAATGATTCAGAATGCAGCGGCACGACTGGTCTTCAAGGAACCCAAAAGAGCCCATGTTACACCTCTCTTTATCTCCCTGCACTGGCTACCAGTCGCGGCTCGCATCAAGTTCAAGACACTGATGCTTGCATATAGAACAACCACTGGCTCAGCACCCGTTTACTTGCACTCTCTATTAACAAACTACATCCCCTCCAGAAATCTGAGATCTGCTAGTGAGCGACGCCTCGTGGTACCATCACAGAGAGGCTCAAAATCACTCTCCAGAACATTCTCGTTCACCATTCCTGGCTGGTGGAACAATCTTCCCACCCCTATCCGGAATGCTGGATCCCTGTCAATCTTCAAGCAACAACTGAAAACTCATCTCTTTCGACAGCACTTGACTTCATCCTAAACTTTAAAAAAAAAATAAAAAAATTCTCTTTACTTATTCCTTCCTTTGGTAGTTTGTATTTATTTGAACAATGCCTGAGACTTGGTGTTGCAAGCACTTCGTCTGTCTGATTGCCTCTTCAAGATGAATCGCTTTATGTATTCCCCAATTGTAAGTCGCTTTGGATAAAAGCGTCTGTAAAATGACTAAATCTAAATCTAAAATCTAAATCTATTAATTTACTCACCTTCAGGCCATCCAAGATGTATGTGACTTTTTTCTTCAGTAGAACAGTAAACAAGATTTTTAGCTGAAACCGTGGTCCTTAAATTCATATTCATAAAATGCAAGTCAGCGGCTTCCTTCATTTTCAGGGTCAAAAAAGCACATACACGCAAGACAAAATTAATACTCATGGCTCAGTGGTGTGCAGTGGTGTTCTGAAATGAAGTCCTCAATTTTTTTTTTTTTTTAATCAAATGATAATTCATGTTCCAGTCAGATTTTCTTGGTTAGATAAACATTACTTACTCTATCAGAAAAAGAAAATATATATTTTATATTTTTACTAGGGGTGTCAACGTTAACGCGTTAACGCATGTGATTAATCCAAAAAATGTAACGTGTTAATATTTTTTTACCGCAAATTAATCGTTTGATAAGATTTGACCCCAACTTCTTCCCGTCATCGCAGCGCGGAAGGTTATCTATCATTGTGTGTTGAGGGTACAGCACCAGTGTTACCAGGGCAGCGGCACAAGTGGGCTATGTAGAGCCGTGGGTTGCGGCCGCCCAAGGTGTATATAGACAAATAAAAATTAAAATAGATCCTTTTACTAATGTGTATTATACTTGGAATGTATCCCTGGCAACTTAAGAACGGAGAGGCGGTTGTAACATCAAACAACGTGAGTTTCAGTAGAGCATACATGTTAAGGCTTTTACACAGCAGAAATAAACATGACAACAGCCACTATAGATTATATAAGATAATAAACACACGATTAGATAGATATGGTCTGTATGTGAATTTCTTGAGATTAATGTGCACATCTGAAATGCTAATTTGTGCAGCGATATAAAAGGCTATAAATAGCACATTTTAACAACAGTAAACGACCAAATTCCACATGTGATCGCAAAAGGAAGTTATTACAAACACTCAATGGTGGTTCGAAGTGAGTTCTGAGTAAAAGTGTACTATCAATCTCATAAATTGTCTTATGAAACATGATGCTAATGTTAGCTTTAATGCACCTGCAGAACAGGTCCAATTCTTCTTCATAATGCATTTTGTCATAATACTTCACGTAAGGTCGCAAGAAATGTTTTGTTGTATTTATTTAGAAATACTTTTGATAATAGTTGGGTAAATGTATACTGGGATTGAAGCGATGTGGCTTGCTAAACGTTTTATTGCCAGTTTAAAGGCTGATAATGGCTGAATAAAAACAAAATAATAATGATAAAAGAATAATAAGGATTATGTCTCATACCTGGAGGAAGTGTGAAAGGTTCTGTTTCCTTAAACTAGTTTGTCATGCATTTCTTTTTCAACACATTTACAGGTAAATCCTAATATTTAAAATTTGCGATTAATCATGATTAATCACAGTCCATGACTGTGATTAACGTGATTAAATTTTTTAATCGATTGACAGCACTAATTTTTACATTAACAATATAATCAGTATTCTATTTATTAAAGCCAAGTATGAAAGTGTTTTTAAGCATTTTACGCTTATTCCAAAATAATAACTCAAGGCAGTAACAATTTAAATAATATATTTTATTTGTGAACTTATGTTGAGCTATTCTTTTTAATAGTTAACTTTTAACTATTTTTTAATTTTTCGGATTATGAGTCATTAAAGCTCTGTAAAGGCCATTATATTGTTCATTCAGATGGATTTGCGAATGTGGAACGTACACAAACACAAGAGGCGGTATTTATCACATGAACCAATCACAGCCAAACATAATCAGTCATATCCAATCATATCGCGATGGAGGCATTGCCTCCTCTCATGTGATTTTCCTCTTTCATTCTCTGTCTGTTAAAATTCAGTGGGCTCAGGGGAGGCAAGAGAGATACTGACTCCTGCTGTAACTTTACCTGCTGGTGTCGTATGGGATTATATCTCTCCCACACTCTGCCAAGTCGTTTGGAATTGGTCAATTGTGCTTGGAAAAAGTATGATCAGAATATCAACTTACATAATAATTATGCACGCACTGTATTTTTCCTCTTCCACTGTTGTCGATAATGCAGGGAATGTTGTGATTGGTTGTCAAAGCAGCCAATCAGAATTTAGCAGTCTCGTCTCTGATTGGCTGGAATTATGGCATACTGTAACGCTGGGTTGTGTTGAGCAAGCGAGCTGTCGGCGTTTAGAGAGCACTGAGGGCGGGCATCAGGGGAGCAAGCCTGTGAAACGTTGCACGCGCAAAAGAGAAGGTCTGCACATGCAAAATGCACTCAATGCACTCAAAATATGATCTTTCGCGCTCAGAATTGTCCATTAGTATTACACAGAAAAAAGAAAATCATTTGCATCTAGGGTGGCATGAGGGTAAGTAAATGATGAGAGAATTTTCATTTTTTGGTGGAGTATAGCTGTGGCGTTGTACCAAAATACATAGGCTTCAATAAAAGACAAGATGCGCTCCTTTACCTTTTCATTCATCCCTTTTCTAATTAGCTTGTAAGCCGAGTATTATGGGTTCCTGCAAGTGATGATGGGTAAAACAGTAGGAGGGGAGGGTTTCAGTGAAATTTGAATTCATGTGATTTCCAGAAAAAAACAGCAATGCATCCTGGCTGACCATTTTTTATCGGATTGCCACATAGGATCTAATACTAGATGGAAACAAGACCAATAAGACTAGGGGCATTTTTAATTTCATGTTAACTTTGAAGGACCAGGCAGCCAGGATGCAGCTGTAAAGATCCATTATAATTTCTTGGTTTTATCCTCAGTTGACTGATTTGTACATTCTGCTCCTGAGGCACTTTGAAATGCAATGGTCTGCTTTTCATTTTGGCCCTGTACCTGGCTGGTAGTGTATTACATAAGCCTGTTCAATGCTGAAACAGTGACATTATTTTCAGTTTGAGTCAAAGCTAAGTATTCGTTGACCAGCTTTCACACAGATTAACCATTTCAAATGCAAATCAAGGTCTCATTCTTGTCACATTTCCAAACTCCAAACCCCATCGGAGCGTCTTCACAATGTAATAGCTAGATTACTTGTGTAATTTTTTGCTGTGAATGAAACTTTGATCAAACACAATGGGAGATGCCCTATATTTGATCACATCTCATTTGTGAATACTTTTCCATCTTGTATAAATTCAAAATTGAATCTGTCAAAGCTGAATTCCTCAGCTGCAGTGATTCTGTGTTCCCGTTCAATTAAAAACAGGCACATCGTCTGTTGCGCTCCTGTCTCTGTGGTATTTTTCTCTGTTCTTAAGCTAAGCACACCTCCCAGACCATCTGCGATAGTCAACAGCTCCTGCATTTATATGAGAGATGAGGGAGGATGAAACAGGGTAGGGATGGGAACTTCTAAATGGGGGATTTGAGGAATGGATTGCACCCGCTGACGGTGTTTTTAATTTATCACTTTATCTCTGTATTCACTACAGGAATAATGAAAAACAGATAATGTCACAAACATATAAAAATATGTAAAAAAAAGTGAGTGTGAGGTTGTGGAGGATGCAGCAGACTAATGCAGTCTGACTATGACTGTACAGCATCACTCTGTTCAGACACCTCAGTCTGCTCTTGAATAAGAAAGTGTGCTTGACTACATCACATGTCTGGATATGTTTTATTGTAATGCTTGTCTCCTTCATTTGATCATATTTTGATTAATTGATCAACATTGAATCAATGTCAACCTAATTGATCTCAATAATGACACAATTGTCTTCTTTAGAGCTCTTTATGGCTGGATATAATTTGTTTCGCACTGCAACTGATGAACTTTGTAACACTGAACTTTGTCCTCTGTAGAGCTGTTTTAATTTAGTCTTAGCCTTAGTCTTGCGTCAAATGTCCTTTTTAGTTTTTATTATATTGAGTCGAACTATCCTGTTTTTTAGTTCAGTCAAGTCAAAGACTTTAGCTATAAAAAGATGGTGCACTCCTATTACATATGAATAGGAGGAAGTGCAATGCGCAATATGGAGGAATAGTCCTGCCTTGTGAACAAAAGAGCCCATTGCATCACTGCAGCTGCTGGTAGAAGCTCCGGTTGCTTTAGAAACTGTCATCATTCTGAGGCGTGCACTTAGTACTGCACATGCGCATTGGCTGGTCTAGTCTGAAAAACAAGCTTTTTAATGCTATTTGAACATAATAAACAACATATATAATACAGTTGTTGTTGTTGTCAGACTTCATTGGTGATTTAAAATATGAAATTTAATCATAAGCCTGGTGAACAGTTTTGGATAATTTGGAGTTTCCCCATTCAAAGAGATAGGAGCTGCCCTTGCATGACTGAAATAGAGTTGCCCAAGAGGCATTTCAAATGTGAAATGACTTGCCTTAAAGAGATTTGGTCAAGTTTAGTCATTTTATTCAAAGAATACTTTTGGAGGTCTATATTTTTTGAGAGATTTTGAATAGAGATAGTTATTATTTTTAAATGTCATTTTTTAAAAACTAAACACTACACAGTCTCATCTTTTTCATCAACTATACCAGCTAATATATAGGCTATTGTATAAAAATGCTATATAAATTAATTTGCTGCTACCCTCTGAAATATAGAATAGAATTTACAATAAAAGATAAACTTAAGATGTTATGTACAGGTATGTGGTTTTTGTCACGGTTGGTCCAAGGAAGATGAAGGTAATCCACATAAATGCTTTTAATTAGAATCCACACGATACACGAAAGGTAAATACTCCAGGTTAAACAAACACATGTGACACTAAACAATAACTGACAGAAAACTGAACAGAAAGGAGACTTTATATTGGGCAGCTGATGAGGGGCAAACAGGTGATGGGAGTAAGCTAATAATGACACAATGTGGACAGGAACAGGAACGACCAAATATGGGCACATGAGGGAGAAAACACAACAGAATGTCCATAACTGTGACAGTTCGCCCTCCTCCCGGAGGGTGCGACCTCATGCCATAGACACAAAAAGGGAGGGACGGAGGGGGACTTAGGAGGAGGACACAAGGAGTGGAGAAGGGATGGTGACAGGTGATGGCAAAGGGCTGGCAGGAAGGCAGGCAGACCAGACAGGTGGAGGCTCTGGTGGAGGATGGACACCTGGAAGGAGCACAATCAATGGAGTCCAAGGTGGAGAGAGAAGGTGCCAAGGTGGATCAGACGGAGGGAGGAGCCAGGGAGAAGACAGGAGGGACTTGGAGCAGGAGGAGCCAGGCGGGACCCAGGCGGCAGGCATGATGGCGGCCCACGGTGGAGCCGACGGAGGGGGGAGCCCTGGTGGAGAAAGGGCTGATGGCTCCAGGGGGGCAGCTGATGGCGGCGGAGTAGGTGGAGGTGGAGCCCGAGGCAGGGACAGAGAGCCGATGAGCCAGGGCGACAGGAGGATCCGAAGGGCCAAGACGGGGCAGATGGCTCAGGCGACCAAGGCGGAAGCAGGGATCTGGAAGGCCACGGTGGAGCCGGAGCGACAGAGGACCAAGGTGGAGCCGGAGGGAAGGAGGAGCCTGACAGAGCTAGAGGGACGGAGGGACGAAGTGTAGCCGGAGGAGTGGAGTCCCGAGGCGGCGGATGGTCGATGACTGACCAAGGCGGGGCCGTAGGGATGAGGGAGCCTGGCGGAACTGGTGGACTGATGGGCCACGGCAGAGAGGAGGGAGCTAGGAGCCATGGTGGAGCCGCTGGATTGAAGGGCCAAGGCGGAGTCCAGGACAAGGGATCCTCCAGCCACGACGCCGATGGAGACTGGCAGACCTGCGGGCGATCCCACCGCACAAATGGTGGGCTGAGGGTGAGCAGAGGGGCTGCCAGTAGACAGCGGTGGCAATGGTGAGGACTGGTGCAAAGGTGGTGGGAGAGGGAGGCTGGGTGGGATTTCAGGATGTTCAGGGGGTATGGGAAAGGTGTGTGCTGCCCACACACACACACACACACCACAAGGGCACTCCCAGCATTGTGAGCGCCAGTGATAGGGCAGATAGTTCAGGGCTGACAGATAGCTCAGGGTAGACTGTTCAAACAAAGGCAGGAGAAGAGGGGGCATGACGGGATCCAGCAGAATGGGTGTTTTGGAAGGGCACAGATAAATGAGAGGAGGCGGGAGAGGGAGGTTGGGTGAGATTTCTTACCAGGATGACAAAGCAGATGAAGTGGATATGAATATGGGCACATGAGGGAGAAAACACCAGAGAATGTCCATAACTGTGACAGTTTTAACATCAATAGTGTTTAATTTAATAGCTTTGAAATGAAAGTTCATGAATATTGTATTTGTTATCACAGGCAAGGATTTATGTAACACTCAATTTTACATGAAGAGTTGCCCTGCTCTGGCTGTCTATCCATAAAAGCATCCTTGTCCTTAAAAAGGTTAAAGATCACTGGTTTAGTGATCTTCATCCCTAAATGTTACAAAAATTGATATTAGCAATAAAAAAAAAATAAAGCAGGGAATTTTTCTTTGTTGTAAGATGATGTCATGCATTAATAAAAAGCATTCACAACATCATAAAGGCTCATAAATTATTTATATAAATTAAATAAAACATTATAGTTTTCATCATAAAAACCCTAATGTAATCTGCTCCATCTCTTAAAGTAAACATTTTTGATCATCAGTGCATGTATTGTTTTTTTTCTCTTCAAGTTCTCTCTTCCAACCACCTGGCTCTATTCTAATATTTAACATTTACTTTTCACAATCCAGTAAATTTCTACACATTCCAACCAATTTGGAGTGAAAATAGGATGAGAAGAGTATAAATATATAACGTACATGCAGAGTGTAAAGATTTAAAATATGATCACAATTAAAGTTAATATAAAGCGTTTGAAGTTAAATATCCTTTTTCACGCCACATTACATAAGTCAGGGTTGCAAATGTGTTTCATGTTCCCTTTTTCTAACAAATTCAGTTTTCATGGCACAACAAGTTGATTTTGATCTCTGTATGTAACAGATGACTGTTGTCAGTGATCAAATATGTGCTTGCACTCTATGCTCTATGCTCTATGGCTGCGTGTGTTTTCTGTGGTGATGTGCTCTGCCACATGCTGCTGTTCTGCTGTGCAGCGTTATGCATTATTAATGAGTCCATCAAGTTCTAGCGCAACTTGTTAAAAATAAATCCACTGATTAATTAATGGCAGAGTGTTGAGGGAAAAGGGGGCCACCTATTTGTCTCCAGTCTGATGTTACAAACATGTTGCTTCGTTTCTGTTGTTGTCCTTGACTCCCTGCCCTACAGTAATGACGGTACAGATACAGACCAGTTTTACAATGAAATTTAACAACAGTATTCGACTGCCAGGATCTGTTGTGTCAAAACAGGAGCTAACCGCTGAAACTGTTTGAAGCCTTGCATTTCTAGTGCCTCGATGAGCCATGGACCATGTGATGTTTTCAATTATTTAATATATAGAACATGTCAAAAACATGCATTTATTTTTTTATTTTTTTGCTTAGTCTGTTTATTAAACTTTTATAATAATGGAAGAATGACGATACAAGAGAATAGAAACAATTTTGTTTTCCCCCCAACCCTAGCCGCCACCCCAATACCAAATTTTACAAACAAAACAGACAAAATAAATAAATAAATAATAAAAATAAATAAATAAAATAAAATAAAAACTCATTACATAATTATGAAGTGTATAAATTGTGTACAAAATAAGCAAGATAAATAACAATCACCCAAGTACATTGTACACATTTGCATCAGCAAACAAAACATTAATAAAGTATGTACACATGGTGCACGTTCGCATACTCAATATGTTTTTTTTTATCAAAATCAAGCCCCAATCATAAGGACATCCTAATGATTAGATTAACCAACTTCAAAAGAAGGATTCACATTACCAGAAAAAAAATTAATAAAAGAGTCCCAGGTTTCAGAAAATATGCCAGTGTTGCCCTTTATTGTGTATCTAATTTTTCCAAATGAATGAAACTCATAACATCTGTCAGCCAGTCATCAAAGGATGGGGAAAGATTTTGTTTCCATAACAGAAGAATACGCCGTCTAGCCAATAATGTTAAAAAAGCAAATGCGTTTGCAGAACATCCAGGCAAACCTGTGACATTTGGAGGGAGTCCAAAAAGTGCAACCAAAGGACAAGGCTCAATCTGTTTTTTTGTTACAGAAGAAAAACATTTAAAAATTGACAGCCAAAAAGAGGTTATGGATGGACATAGCCAAAACATATGTATTAAGTCTGCGGGGGTCTGACGACAACGATCGCATATAGGATCCACATCAGGCAAAATCTTTGCCAACTTCACTTTTGTCCAATAAATTAGATGAATAAATTTTAATTGAATAAGACTATGTCGTGCACAAATAGAAGAGGTATGGACACGGGACAATATCTGACTCCAAATCTCATCTTCAAATGTGAGGCCAAGGTCTGATTCCCACAAAAGAGAGAGAGGGAGTAGAGATAGAGGAGATCAGCCTGTATAGAGTAGACAATACACCCTTTTTATTTAATGGTACTTCAAGAATTTGATCTAGATGTGATTTAGGTGGAAGATTTGGAAAGTTGGGAAATTAGTTTTTGACAAAGTGAGCACTAGAAAGGGTAAATTTTTGTGTTAACTAAGAAAAGCTGGGAAAAATATTATCAATGTAGATATCATTAACTACTGAGATACCTGCTCTCTGCCAACTATTAAATGCTTTATCATTAAGAGAGGGGGGGAATATAGGATTACGATTAATCGGTGAGACCAATGGCAATCGTTGAAGGCTGAAATGGGTTCGAAATTGGGACCAAATTCGTAATGATTGTCGGACAATGGAATTACCGTATGGAAGACGTGAGATGGCAGTAAGAGGACCACACAATAGTGCAGCTGGTGAGGCTGGGGAGCAAGAACCCTCTTCAATGCTGACCCAAGTTGGAACCCAATCACAGAGCCCAAAGTGGCTCTGAAACCAGAATAGTGTAGAGTGTATATTTGCGGCCCAGTAGTAAAATAAGAGAAAAAACATGCATTTCTCATGCCCCTATAGATGTTTTGATCTTAAAGACTTACATTTTTGACAAATATAAGTTATGCCTACATGTGAATTTCTTCAGTACACTAAATTTATAATTCAAGATAGGGATGCACCGCTTTGTGCTTTGTTACTTCTGCTTTCAAATCCTGTGCATTTTATTACAAAATTCAAACCATAAATGCCATTTTGACACTTTTAAATGTGGTGTGACAGATCGCCGTAGCAGCTTCACTTCAAGTCTCTTCCACTTTAATACAAGTTACAGTGCACTATCAATATTGGTGGTTACTGTTTAATTTGCAGTTTGTGTACTTCCGGTGTACTCACCCAGGAAATGTCTCTAGGTTACGCATGTAACCATGATTCCCAGAGGGGACGAGACACTGCTTCGGAAAATGCTATGGTAACGCCTTCAGCGTGACCACGCTCTGAATCATATGTGTAATCAGTCCAATGGATGGGCGAGATGTCATGGGACCAGAAAGTTTAAAAGCATGTGCGGTGGAAACAGTGGCAGCTTCTGGAGAATGAACAAAACGCTTGCAGGGATGCTGGAAGTATGGCAGGGAGATGCAGCGTCTCGTTCCCTCGGGGAACCATGGTTACATGCGTAACCTGGAGATGTTCCCCTTCAGGAACTCAAACTGAGTCAGAAAACGCTATGTGAACCAGTATGCCCACGCCGCCAGACTTTCAAATCCCTGCCTAGTGTGGAAGAGCACAACTAAGGCGAGAGAACAGAGGAGCCGGGAATGGCATGAATATCGAGGTCATAGAACCTCACAAAGGTTCAAAGCGAGAGGAGTTTCCCTTGGGCCCACACAAGGATTTGGTGCGCCAGCCTGTAAAGGGGGCGCGAACACAGACTTCCCTGGTGGTTGATGTAACACATGGTGGCCTCTTAGGCCTCTCCAGGCAGTTGATGTGCCACGTGAGATGGCGGCTGCTCCACAGACCGCAGGCTGGGTGGCTACTCATGACTGCTTTCCAGCCGGTGAGGGACTCATCCGTTGTTAGCATTACGCGACGACAAGGAGCTCCCAGCACCAGGCCCTGTGGCAAAAACCAGGTTTCCTCCACATGTCTAAGGCACGAAAGCATCACCACGTGTCCTTGATCATGCGAATCGGATTTCCCCTCGGGGAGAACCCCTTGGTCTTGAGCCACCACTGTAGGGGTCTCATGTACAGCAGGCCAAAAGGTATCACGTTGGATGCAGCTGCCATCAGTTTTTGAAACTGCTTGGCAGTGAGTGACCAGCCTTCTCTCACTCTCGTGACTGTAGTGAGGATCGACTCGATCCGAGCAGGAGACAGATATGCCTGCATTGTGGTCGAACCCCACACCACGCCAAGATAAGTGGTCCTCTGTATTGGAGAAAGCACACTTTTCTTGGCATTCAGTCTCAACCCCAGCTCTCTCATGTGGGCGAGAACAACATCTCGATGCCAAACCATCGTCTGCTCCGATTGAGCTAATATCAACCAATCGTCGAGATAACTGAGTATGCGGATGCCCTGGAGTCACAGTGGAGGCAGAGCAGCATCCACTCACTTCGTGAAAGTGCAGGGTGAGAGTGCAAGGCTGAACGGAGGAACCCGATATTGGTAAGCTTCGCCCCCAAAAGCAAACCTCAGGAACTTCCTGTGTTGAGGAAGGATGGATACATGTCAAGTCAAGTCAAGTCACCTTTATTTATATAGCGCTTTTAACAATACAGATTGTGTCAAAGCACTTAACAGTATCAAATTAAAGGATAGAGTGTCAGTAATGTATAATGATAAGATTAAACACTCAATTTTCAGTTAAAGGCATTTCATTATTGAATTCAGAGATGTCATTGTCTAGCTCAGTTTAGTTTAAATATTATCTGTGCAATCAAATTGGCGATAATCGCTAGAAATTAAGTGTCCCCAACTGAGCAAGCCAGAGGCGACAGCGGCAAGGAACCAAAACTCCCTCTGTGACAGAATGGAGAAAAAAAAACCTTGGGAGAAACCAGGCTCAGTCGGGGGGCCAGTTCTCCTCTGACCAGACGAAACCCGCAGTTCAAAAGTTTATATTTCTATTTTAATTTTGTTGCAATTTCTAACAATAGTAGTATTATGTAGTTAGGTATTTTATTATTTTTTAGTTTTATTGTATTTAATCAAGGTTTTCACTGGGGATATGTCTGTGGGGGTCATCTGGGTGTCCTGGTCTCCGCTGACGATCAGGGCTGTAGACATCATCTCTTGGTGCTGATCCACCATCTGACCGGATACGGACTGAGAAACAGAATAGGAAAGAAACAGACAAATATTAGCGTAGATGCCATTCTACTTACGATGTAACGAGTACATTGTGTGTTATGGGGAGTGTTCCCGGTTCCGGTTGATCTAATTAATGCTGCCTAACAATCCTTTAACGGATTTGAATAATAGAAGCGTATTAGTGTGTTATGTGTAAGACAGGCTAAAGAGATGGGTCTTTTAATCTAGATTTAAACTGACAGAGTGTGTCTGCCTACCGAACAGTGTTAGGTAGATTGTTCCAGAGTTTGGGTGCTAAATAGGAATAGGATCTGCCACCCGCAGTCGATTTTGATATTCTAGGTATTATCAAACGGCCAGAGTTTTGAGAACGCATTGGACATGGAGGACTATAATGTGATAAGAGCTCGCTCAAGTACTGAGGAGCTAAACCATTCAGGGCTTTATAAGTAATTAACAAGATTTTAAAATCTATCCGATGTTTGATAGGCAGCCAGTGCAGTGTTGACAGAACCGGGCTAATATGGTCATATTTCCTGGTTCTAGTAAGGACTCTAGCTGCTGCATTTTGGACTAACTGTAGTTTGTTGATCAAGCGTGCAGAACAACCACCCAATAAAGCATTACAATAGTCTAACCTTGAGGTCATAAGCATGAATTAACATTTCTGCATTTGACGTTGAGAGCATTGGTCGCAATTTAGATATGCTTTTGAGATGAAAAATGCAGTTTTACAGATGCTAGAAACATGGCTTTCAAATGAAAGATTGCTATCAAACAGCACACCTAGGTCATCTAACTGATGAAGAAAAACTGACAAGAGCAGCCGTCAAGTGTTAGATAATGTTCTAGGTTATTACATGTAGGATTTTTAGGTCCGATAATTAACACCTCTGTTTTTCAGAATTTAGCAGTAAAAATTACTCGTCATCCAGTTTTTATATTGACTATGCATTCCGTTAGTTTCTCAATTTGGTGTGTTTCACCAGGCCGCGAAGAAATATAGAGCTGAGTATCATCAGCATAACAGTGAAAGCTAACACCATGTCTCCTGATAATATCTCCCAAGGGTAACATGTAAAGCGTGAAAAGTAACGGCCTTAGTACTGAGCCTTGAGGTACTCCATACTGCACTTGTGATCGATATGATACCTCTTCATTCACTGCTACGAACTGATGGCGGTCAGATAAGTACGATTTGAACCATGCTAAGGCGCTTCCACTAATGCCAACAAAGTTTTCTAGTCTATTCAAAAGAATGTTGTGGTCGATTGTGTCGAACGCAGCGCTAAGATCCAGTAGAACTAATAAAGAGATACAACCACGATCAGATGATAGAAGCAGGTCATTTGTAACTCTAATGAGAGCAGTTTCAGTACTATGATACGATCTAAATCCTGACTGGAATTCCTCGCAGATGCCATTTTTCTCTAAGAAGGAATATAATTGTGAGAATACTACCTTTTCTAGTATCTTTGACAGAAAAGGGAGATTTGAGATCAGTCTGTAATTAACTAGATCTTTGGGGTCAAGTTGTGTTTTTTTAATGAGAGGCTTAATAACAGCCAATTTGAAGGTTTTGGGGACATATCCTAATGACAATGATGAATTAATAATAGCCAAAAGAGGATCTATGACTTCTGGAAGCAGCTCTTTTAGTAGTTTAGATGGAATCGGGTCTAACATACATGTTGTTGGTTTAGATGATTTAACAAGTTTATACAATTCTTCCTCTCCTACAGTAGAGAATGAATGGAATTGTTCCTCAGGGGGTCTATAGTGCGCTATCTGATGCGATACTGTAGCTGACGGCTGACGGCTGCAAGGATACAATTTTATCTCTGATAGTATCGATCTTGGAAGTGAAGTAGTTCATAAAGTCATTACTGCTATGCTCTTGGGAAATGCCAACACCTGTTGATGCTTGATTTTTCGTTAATTTAGTTACTGTATTGAATAAATACAGAGGGTTATGTTTGTTTTCTTCTAGAAGAGACGAAAAGTAATCAGATCTAGCAGTTTTTAATGCTTTTCTGAAGGATAGGGTACTTTCCGCCAAGCTAAACGAAATACCTCTAATTTAGTTTTCCTCCAGCTGCGCTCCATTTTCCGGGCTGCTCTCTTTAGGGCGCGAGTGTGCTCATTATACCACGGTGTTGGACTCTTATCCTTAATCTTCCTTAAGCGTAAAGGAGCAACCGCATCTAAAGTGCTAGAAAAGAGAGAGTCCATAGTTCCTGTTACATCATCAAGTTGTTCTGAGCTATTGGATATGCTGAGGAACTGAGATAAGTCAGGAAGATTATTTATAAAGCAGTCTTTTGTGGTAGAGGTAATGGTTCTACCATATTTGTAACAAGGAGTTGGCTTTACAGCTTTAGCTATATGGAATATACAGGAGACTAGATAATGATCTGAGATATCATCGCTCTGCTGCCAAATTTCAATGCCACTGACATCAATTCCATGTGACGGTATTAAATCTAGAGTATGATTTCGACAATGAGTAGGTCCTGACACGTGTTGTTTAACACCAATAGAGTTCAGAATATCTATAAATGCTGATCCCAACGAATCTTTTTCATTATCATCATGGATATTAAAATCACCAACGATTAGGACTTTATCTGCAGTCAGCACTAACTCCGATAGAAGATCAGAAAATTCTTTAATAAAGTCTGTATGGTGCCCTGGTGGCCTGTATACAGTAGCCAGTACAAACATCACAGGGGATTTATCATTAACACTTGTTTCTTTGGATAACGTTATATGAAGCACCATTACTTAGAACGAATTATACTTGAAACCCGACCTCTGAGAGATACTGAAAATATTGCTATAAATTGTAGCAACACCTCCCCCTTTACCTTCTGGACGCGGTTCATGTTTGTAACAGTAATCTTGGGGTGTAGACTCGTTTAAAGTAATGTAATCATCTGGTTTTAGCCAGGTTTCTGTCAGACAAAGCACATCTAGTTTATGGTCAGTGAACATATCATTTACAAAAAGTGCTTTTGAAGAAAGGGATCTAATATTCAATAAGCCAAGCTTTATCATGCGTTTATCTGTATTATATCGTTTTTTTATTTGTTGAACATCAATTAAATTGTTACTATTACTTTGGTTTGGATGTTTTCTGTATTTTCTAGTTTGGGGAACAGACACAGTCTCTATAGAGTGATATCTAGGTGAAGTGAACTAGTTAGTCAAGTACTGGAGCCCAGGTCAGGAAGCAGACAGACTGGCTAAACCGACCGTGGTACATGGAAGTATGCGTCTTTTAGATCGATCGTGACAAACCAGTCCTCGGACCTGATCTGAGACACGACATGTTAGATGCTGAGCATCCTGAACTTCAGTCGCATGACTGAGCGGTTCAACTGACGCAGATCTAAAATGGGACGCAATCCTCCATCCTTCTTCGGAATGATGAAGAACTGGCTGTAGAACCCGGACCACCTCGATGACCTCAAGAGAGCGTTTACTTTTTGTTCCATTACCAGAGCCTGCTCGGGGCCCACCAGAGTGGGAATCACCCCATAGAAACGAGTCGGAGGAGAACCGAACTGAATACGGTAGCCTTTTTCTACAGTTTTCCACTCTGCCAAATAATCTACTAAGGGAATCAGTCTCTCGAGACTGACCTCTGGTGTTATCAGAGCTGCTATCTCGGTGCCCTGAAGCGTAGGACCGGCAGGGGACGGCTGATCTAGCTGCTCTAGAGACCTCCGTGGAGGTAGCGAGCCTCCCAGTACCGCTACATTTCCGGGCGGAGATTGAGAGAAGCGCTTGCTGGAGACCGCTGCGCCCTGAAGCAATGTGGGCAGTCAGCTCCCTCGAGAGGCGACTCTGCGTCCTTCGCTCCCAAGCAGACAACACACAGACTGTGTGTATCCCCACCCGTAATGTAGCGCGGGCAGAGATGAACACACAGCCTATAATGCTGCCTGCTCTTGCCCTTATGCTTGTCTTTGGCTCTTGGCATGATATTGGACAAACAAAAGTAAATAGGACTAACAAACAGATCGTGAACTGACACACACACAGAGCGCTTGCTGAATGACAGAAAGCTACCGCTGTTTCCACCACACGTGCTTTTAAGCTTCCTGGTCCCTTGGGGAAAAATATTTATGTATGTACCCATGAAGGAGTGTTGTTTGTTTGTTGTTGTGTTGAAGAAAAAAATAAGCTCCCTGGTCCCTACGTCTCGCCCATCCATTGGACTGATTACACATGTGATTCAGAGCGTGGTCACGCTGAAGATGTTCCCATAGCGTTTTCCGACGCAGCTCGAGTTCCTGAAGGGGAACTAATATGAGGTAACAACATGGGCTAAGGTTAGGTTCAGGGTTAGTATACCTATAGTTATTACCCAGTTATTGTGTGTACTGAAATAAGTACATAGTATGTAAACACAGAACAGGACTCTAAAATAAAGTGCTACTGTATCTGCACATTTCATTCAGAATAATCGGCTATAGGAAATATATGAAAACTTATTGCAAGCATTGTGGCATATATGGGATATTAATGCCATATACGCCGTAATGCTTGCAATAAGTTTTCATATATTTTTTGACAAATACAATTTTTGCCTGTATGTGAATTTCTTAAGTGCAAAATACTAAAATAAAATAAAAAACCCTTCCTAATGTCCATCTTGATGTAAAACCAGAGTGACTTCAAACAAGCCACATAACAAATATAACAATATTTAACCAATCACAGGATATCATGCATTCCTGCTTGAAAAAGTAAATTCATATACTAAATATATACGTATATCATAAATTACTAATAACATATGTTATACCAGGGTTGTATGCCAACTTTAACTTTCTTTTTTTTGTGTCTTTTTTTAATAACTGTTTTTTAAAATCACCATAGATGCATTTGAAAAAAAATAGCTGCTTTTACCTGAAGATGGATTTGATGAACGTAGCACACAGTTCTTGTTCTTAGCCAGTTTCTGGAAACTAACGGTGGCACCTGCTGCTAAAAATGGCTGCATGAGTATTTTGCCACACATCAGCATAATGCCTCATCAAGTTGGACAGCATTTCAATCCCAGAATGCGCCTGGTAAAGATTTCCGGTGAACATTTCTGTGCCTAGTATAAAGCAGGTTTATAAGATGGAAACCTAATAGAACTAGGACTATAAAATAACAAAGGCATTTTTCTCAATTTGGTTGTAGTGTTGGAGTAGTTTCTTGTGTGGACAGTTCAAATATGAACTGCCTTATCAAGCTTTTCACTTTCCTAATGAGTGTAAAAGTCATGTGCTCATTTATTTATCTGAGAGGAGAAGTGCTGCTAATTGAGTCTTCCTCATGGTTAGAAGCTGCACATGGCGAGCTCTTTGATTATACTGGAGGGGCCGTTTTGCTGTTTGCACATTTAAGAGGACGACTGTGGATTGGAAAGCTGTACTGGTGATTCTCCTAGGAGACACAAGAACAGATGCATCTTTCCATCAGTCCGTGCTGATATTTATTTAATTCTGCTGCTTTAAATAAGACAGGCACAGAACAAAAGGGACACCAGGCTTGACAGATAATGAGGATTTCAGGGAGCACTTTACAGGCTCGGGAGGATAAAGAACAAGGATTAAACTAAGACAATCTGGAAAGCTTGTACTTGTACGTCATTCACATGCATAATAACATGAGTATATTTGTGCATATTTATGTAGTTTTGAAAGATATGTCAGTGTGTTTCATTTGCATCAAGTAAATTGAGCCTATTTTTAAGGCCATTAACACTGTTGCATTGTGAAACTATTGTAACAATTAAGAGTAGTTCACCCAAAAATGAAAATTTGCTGTAAATTTACTCACCCTCAGGCCATCTAAGATGTAGATGAGTTTGTTTCTTCATCAGATTTGGAGAAATCTAGCATTACATCACTTGCTCACCAATGGATCCTCTGCAGTGAATGGGTGCCGTCAGAATGAGAGTCCAAACAGCTGAAAAAAACATCACAGTAATCAACAAGAAATCCACACCACTCCAGTTCATACCATCTTGTGAAGCGAAAAGCTGTGTTTGTAAGAAATAAATCTATCATAAAGGTGTTTTAACTTTAAACCATTGCCAAAATGCAAATCCATAATCCATAATAATATCCATCTCCTGTTGCCTCGCACATCAAAATTCACCCACATGCTTGTTTAAAACTATTTTGAACTGTTTTGGCTTGTAAATGGTGCTTGATCATATGAAAAAATAAAAACCTCTGTGCGTACCCTCGGAAGAAATCCTGCAGGCGCCCCTGATTCAGACCAGATGACTTTTCACACTGGAGAAAGGAATACTGTGGAAAGAGGACTCATATTCTGGCCAGTTTTCAAAGGTTCTAAGTTAAAAATGTCTTAATGGTGAATGAATTTCTTACAAACACACAATTTTTGGCTTCTCAAGATGATAATTGAAGGACTGGAGTGGTGTGAATTTCTTGTGGATTATTGTGATGTTTTATCAGCTGTTTAGACACTCGTTCTGACGGCACCCATTCACTGCAGCGCATCCATTGGTGAGCAAGTGATGTAATGCTACATTTTTCAAAATCTGATGGTCTGAGAGTGAGTGAATTTCAGCAAATTGTCATTTCATTTACTTTTAGCAAAATATAATTCCTTACTACTTTCTTTTGATTTTTAATGTGAAATTTGGACATATTCTTGACAGGTCTCATGCGACTGAGCCAGCTACCTTCTGTTTCCTGAAGAGCATCAGTGAAACTGTGAAACTGATCTGTTCTTCTTATCATAATTATAGCCTTAGTATATAAAGAAATGAATGCAAAAGAAATTCAGTGATTAGTCAACTTACTAACTTTTCATTTGTATCTTTGTATCATCAGGTTATGATACAGTATTTTAATCCAAGTGTTTTCCGGTGTATTCTCCTGAGATGGGTCCGTTTGCTCGGATTTGCTATCGTCTACGGAACAGTGATTCTCAAACTGTACAGGTACAAATAATGCTGCCAACTTCACAGTAAACAATCATGTTCCTGCTGAAGTCTGCATAAGAAAAAAGTGTTGCTTTAGTTTACCACTTTTATCATTTTTGTCCTGTCCATGTTTCTCATACCAAGGGTTTTAAAGGTGTTCCTGTCTCGCACCGCCCAGCGGATCCCGTACATGACCAACTGGAGGGTTCTGCGTCTGCTTGCTGTGATTTTGCTGGTGGTCGTGTGGTTCCTCGTGGCCTGGACCTCAGCCGTATGCCAGAGCCCTGACACCCATCATGCCCTCATCGACATCGGTTTTACCCCAGAGGGCCTGCAGTTCAGCAGGTGCCTGCTGGACAGCTGGGACTACATGATGGCTGCAGGTCAGTTCTTATGCTTAATGTTATACTACTATGACCAGCACTGGAGAGCAAAATACAGACAGCGACACAATTAAACCACAATTAAGAATGTCAATAGATGAGATGCAGATTTAAAAACCAGCAATAAATATTATATGACATCATATATGCTTTATATATTTTTTATAATAATATTATAAATAAGTATATCATGAAGAAGTAGATTGCAGAGGTCAATATCTCACACACCTGCCGCCTTCGTTTGTGCTACCAGCAGCCTCAAACAAAAGGAAAATAAGGCAAGAATGCCAAAGTCTCAGGGTTATAGATGCAACTTTGACAGAAGAGATGTGGGATGTATAATCGGATCATCTGAGTGTAGCCAGACAGCCTTTAAGGCATGAGGGTGTGAGACGTGGCCAGTGATGCAGAGACGGTTCTCTCTGACAACTCCAGTACCTTCTGCTTACAGCATGAAGCACAGGGGGAACTGCATGGAGACAGCCCGGAAATGATATCTATTCATGCATACAAACAAAGGCATTCTCACTTGCATTATTTCAATGGTGGACAAAGATATAAGGTAAACTTATTGCACTTTTTGGTCCTTTTTGAAGACACAAGATAGTCTCAGTTGTCTCATTTCTTATTTATCCCATTTTCCTGGGGGGGGGGGGGGGGACTTTTCGTTTAGCATAGGGTCAGTATAGTTTACTAAAACTATAATCATAAAAAAAAAAAGTACCTTTAATGACTTTGATGACCACTCTGACTGACTGATTAATTCAAACTTATATCTCATGTCTTGAGTTTGAGACCAGTGGCTGCATCCTAAAATCACATAGGCTGCATCCGAAACCACAGCATGTCACAAAAAATTATGTCCAAATTCATAGTATTCTTGAGTAGGCAAAAAGTACCCAGATGACCTGCTACTCCCGGCATGATTCTGATGCGTGTATATGATGGACACTTTACTATCCCATGAGGCCATGGGAGAGGATTTATGAATGGCAGTGACTTGAGCAGCCGATGCTTGTAGGTCACATGACAATGATAACATAGCAAATGTAGCACGTCCAGATTACATTCATACTACCCACACTCATACTATATAGAATGTACTCTGTTTGTGGTCACCAGAGGCGTCATGCCCATTCAAAGTGAGGGGACACGTGCCCCCTCAGATTTTTGAGCCAAGTGGATTTTGAATGCAGCTTCCAAAAGAGAAAAAATAACTAATAAAATAATTAATATTTTCTATATTTCATACAATCACAACGGAGTGATGAGAACGTTTAGTGCGTCATATCATCAGCTGCTAAATTCAAATTTGCGTTCGCTGGCTGGCACTGAGCCAGATACAGACGCGTTTTTACAGCACTGCTCATTATAACCAATCACTCACGATTCTGTTGAGCTTATGAATGCAATGACCAATCAGAGGTGTTCAGATGAGTCATAGCTAAAATGCGAGTGTATCTTCAATATGTTATGGCATGACACCCATAAACAGACAGGTTTTTATGCATAGTTAATAGATTACATTATTAGGTTACTTTGACTATCGCCCACTATAGATCAGCATAGTAAAGGTGAGAATCAAGATATTTCATGATATAGTTAATGTGTTTGGGAATGTATCGAATAAAAAGGAAAAATAAATAAAACATAATTGCTGTTGGCTGCTGTGTGTCACATGACGACCAAAATGCCTACATGTTATAATGGATAGTCATTGCATGTATCAGAATTAGGCTACCTATTTGCTCTCGCATGAGCACATCTGTTTGCTCTCGAGACGTGTTCAGTCTTTGCACTTGCAAATTCCACCATGTAAATAGCGAATCCGCCATGGCGGATTCCCCTTAAAGGGAATAGGAGATGAGACTCTGATTGGTTTATTGCACGCTATACCCAAAACACACCCATTACTCATTAAGAGAATAGGGACAACCCTTTTAGGCCATGCACCGGGTGCGGCGACCATTTTTCCTGTCGTTAAGCTAGCAAAAGTGTATTCAGACACACTCTAAGTGCACCTTGCGCTTTAGACCTTGCGCTTAGATCGTTAAAATATGGCCCATACTCTCTGAGTAGACACTTCTTTTGAATAAGTACTTACTTTGCAACTGCAAAAAAAAACATGTTTTATAGAGCATGAATGAGAGTATTATGAATGTAAAATGGACGTACTACTATCTGTCATGTAGTCATTGTCGTGTCCTGCCAGCATCATTTGCTTTTCTTCACTGCCATTTACAAATCTTCTCCAGTGGTCTCATGGGATAGTAAAGTGTCCATCAGATGCACACTTCAGAAACTCCTTGGAAGTAGTCGGTTGTCTGGAAACTTCTTGCCTGCTGTTATATGAATAGCTGCTGTGAATCTGGACATACTACTCTTTCATATATTGTTTTTTCAGCTACTATATACACACATGGTCAGAATTGTTGGTACCTTTGGTAAATATGATCAAAGAAGGCTGTGAAAACAAATGTGCATTGTTAATCCTTAAGATCTTTTATTTTTTTTAAATCACAAAAATCTAAGCTTTCATTGGAGAATAAGAATTTAAAATGGGGGTGATATCATTATGAAATAAATGCTTTTCTCTAATACACATTGGACATAATTACTGGTAACCCTAGAAATTCTTATGAGTAAAATATATCTGAAATATATTCCCATTCATATTCACAATTTTGAGCAAAAAATTTTGAGAACATGTAGCAAAAACAAGAAAGAGCTGATTTGTGAGGAGAGCAATCATGCTTTTTCTAAAACCAAAATAAAACACCTCAAAATTGCAAATAAATAAATTAAGATTGAATTAAATTTAATTAAATTAAAAAGTCAAAGTGTTCTTGCACTGGATGTGCTGGTTTCAGCCTCATTGCCAGCTGCAGTCATGTCCTTATATATAAAACACCTGTGATTCACAACTACTTGCTAAGGAACTCGCATTCATGTAAAGTAGCCTTGTTGACAAGTTTGGGTGAGTCAGGGCAAAACGCACAAGATATAGTACTTTCAGTGCCCTGTAGTTGGCGATATCACATCTTTTGTATGTATATATGTATGTGTATATATGTGTGCATGTGTGCATATGTGTATGCATGTATGTATATATGTATATATATGTGTATGTGTATAGTAGAAACTTAATTTCCTGTAAAGCTGCTTTGCAACGATTGTATCGTAAAAAGCGCTATACAAATAAACTTGAATTGAATTGAATTGAATTGAATTTTGTAGCAGAAATAAACTGCTGCAGAAAATCTAGGTACCATGCAAAATGTAATGTGTAACTGCAACACTCATTTCAAATGTAGTGGAGTAAAGAGTACAGATACTCATTCAAAAATGTAGTGAAGTAGAGAATAAAAGTTGTTAATATCTTTGATACTCAGTACAGCTACAAAGTATCCGAAAAGATACTCAAGTACAGTAATTAGTTACATTTACTCCAATACTTTACACCTCTGCCTGTTTCACAGAAATATAAATAGGAGGGAAAACAAAGGCCAAATTCCCTTAATCATCCATCACAATGAGAAAAACCAAAGAATATATTTCTGATGTGCAGTAAAAGATAATTGAGCTTCACAAATTAGAAAGTGACTTTAAGAAATAAAATTTCCATTTCCACCATCAGGGCGATAATTAAGAATTTCCAATAAACATGAAATGTTATGAATCTGCCTGGAAGAGGTCTGTCTATATCGTCCTAATGCACGGTGAGTAGAAGAGTTTGAGAGGCTAAAGACTCATCAAGGATCACAGCCGGAAAATTGCAGAAAATAGTTGATTCTCGGGGTCAGAAAACCTTAAAATAATTATCAAACAGCACCTACATCACCACATGTTGTTTGGGAGGGCTTCAAGAAAAAAATCAAGAAAATAAAATGCTTTCACCAAAAAACTAATTCCAACATATTCAGTTATCAGACACGGCTGGAACTTCAAATGGGACTGGCTTCTATGGTCAGATGTTACTAAAAAAAATAGCTTTTTAGCAGCAAACACTCAAGATGGGTTTGGTGAACACAGGGATAAAAAGTACCCCATGTGTACAATGAAATATACTGCTGTATTTTTAATGTTGTGGGCCTATATTTCTGCTGGAGGTCCTGGGCATCTTGTCTTATCTTGTTCAACCAGACAATAATCCAAAAAACAAACCTCAAAAACAACACAAAAATGGGTCACTGAGCACAAAACCAAGCTTCTGCTGGCCATTCCAGTCCTCTGACCTGAACCCTGTAGAAAATGAGTGGGGTGAACTGAAGAGAAGAAGCACCAACATGGAGCTGGGAATCTAAAGGGTCTGGAGTGGTTCTGGATGAAGGAATGGTCTCTGATCTCTTGTCAGGTGTCTCTAACCTCATCAGGCATTATAGGAGAACATTTAGAGCTGTTAAACTGGCAAATGGAGGTTTCAAGAAGTATTGTATAAAAGGGTGCCGTTAATTGTGTCCAATGTGTATTAGAGAAAAAACATTTATTTCATAATGATATTTCCCCCCATTTTAAATTCTTATTCTCCAATGAAAGGTTAGGTTTCATTAGGTTTTTGTGAATTTTTTAAATAAAAGATCAAAAGGATTAACAATGCAGATTTATTTTCACAGCCTTCTATGATCATATTTATCTTGGGTACCAACAATTCTGACCACGTGTGTAGTATAGAGAAGTATGCTAAATAAGATGCAGCCTCTTTGTGAATCTTTTTGCCCAATTCATTCAAATGAACCATTTCATGTTGGCATGCAACCATTGGGTTGTGTTGTCTATTTATAGTCATTCTCTCTCATTATACTCACATCAGACTGCAAATCAGCTAAAACTAATGATTTTTTTCTGTGGAACTGTACATTGAGTAGCTATGCAGCAAACATGTCATAGTATTTTTCTACAGTCTTCAGTCCATGTGGTGAAAGAATGCATAAAAATCATAAAAATAATTTGACCTAAGTATTTAAAAAAAAAAATTGATTCTGAATGAGAAACAGTTCTCAATTCCTAACACGACAGCTTACAAATTAATGTGAATGGTTAAAATAGGGAAACAACTTTATTCAAATACTAAACTATATTTTGTTTTTTAAGGTTTTTTTTTTTTTTTTTTTTTTTAAACATTGTGCTGTGAAATGATTAATCGCGATTAATCGCATTCAAAATAAAAGTTTTTGTTTACATAACATATTTAAGTGTACTGTTTATATTTATTATGTATATATAAATACACACACGGGCATGTATATATTTAAGAAAAATATGTTATGTTTATATATTAAATATATTTATATATAATATAAATTATATGAATATAAATATATACATGTAAATACATGTAAATATTTTCAAAATATATACTGCATTTGTGTGTATTTATATATACATAATAAATATACAGAGTACACACACATATATTATGTGAAGAAAAACTTTTATTTTGGATGTGATTAATTGCAATTAATCGTTCGACAGCACTAATAACAATATATGGTCACTTTAGTTCTGTGACCAATTCTCACTATTAACTAACTCTTAACTATGACTTTTCCCTCAATTAACTCCTTATTTGCCACTTAATAATTAGGTAATTGTTAAATTTAGGTATGAAGTGGATTAAGGCATCTAAAATATGCTCATGCAGAATAAGGTATTAATATGTGCTTTAAGAGTACTAATAAACAGCCAATAAACATGCTAGTAATATGCATGCTAATAAGCAACTACTTAATAGTAAGAATTGGTCCTAAACTATGTTACGAAATATATATGTATAGTCTGATTATGGAGTTTAGAGATTAAGCAAATTCCATTCAGATTTGTAACATTGTTTCAAACGTCGCCTTCAGCATGTTTATGCACCGTCGACTCTGTGTTTCTTTGAGTGATGCGGCAAAGGAGAGAGGGAGGGGAAACAGCCTTTCAGGCCGTGTGAAATCACATCTTTTCAGCTGGCATTCCCAGACTTGACACTCTAAATAATTAGTGACGGCACTGTGCTGTGTCTCCTTGTGTTCCTGTTCCAGCGGAGTTCCTGTTCCTGCTATGGGGCGTCTATTTGTGCTATGCTGTGAGGACCGTTCCCTCTGCTTTCCACGAGCCTCGCTACTTGGCCATCGCCATTTATAACGAACTCCTCATCTCTGCAATATTTCACATCATTAGGTGAGCAATGTGCATTAGTTATGAGTAGCAACGGCAGAAGCATGATTAAGATGTCAGGCTTTCCATGTTTATTCATGAGACAGGCTCTCTGCTTTGTGAGTGGAATGCAACACCACACTTGAGGAGTAACATGCAAGCTGAAATGCAAATGAAATACAAACTGAAGGGATTTTCTGAGATTTGTTGTGTGTATTGAGGAGCGACTGAGGAGTTATGTTAGACATGCAATTTCCAAAAAATCTTTCGCCGGAAAAATTGTTTCTGTTGAAAATGGGTAAAAACGGTTAAATCAAACATTTCCCTTTCTTTCTTTGTTTTTTTTTTGTTTTTTTTTCAGTTAGAATTTATTTAGGAAGTTAACAACTTTTCAAATCTTTTCCAATTTTCAAAACAGATTTTAAAACATTAGGTGTCATATACTCGCCAAATTTGTAAATGGTTACAGAGAAAAACTGGACATCATACACTAAATGATCACATGCTACCATACTTTTCATTCTGTGGGTTATGTGCAACAAACCATCACATATGTAAATGGATATCTCATAGTCTATTTTTCTTCTTCTCACTAACATTTGGATATTAGAATCGAATAAAATGCCAACAACAAATAGACCTAGGCAGGTTAGCTGATTAATAATCCATAGATATTGCCATCCGTTCATACTGCTATTAGCAATTTCTCGAGATGCGATGAGACCTGTTTTCTGGTTTGTTCCTTGCACAGAAACACGTCTTGTTACTAGGAGACTCATGACAAATGAAAACAACATGCATTCTAAAATCAGCTCAAAATACACATTACAAAAACACAAAAAAATACAAAAAGCATGTTTGAAATCCACAGGCTGGATGGAATCATAGCCTGAAGATAAAAAATCTGTATCCATCATACAGCAAATCTGTTAGCTGCTGAAAATCTACAGACCGTCTCTGACTTTTAGCAACTCACCCAAAATGGGTTGTAAATTAAAATCACACACAGAATAACTATAGTAACAACGCAGGCAGCAGACAAATATTGGCGAAAGTAAAAACAGTCACACTTTATTTTAAGGTCCAGTTCTCGCCATTAACGAACCATTAAGTACAGCTTTTGCCTCAATAAATTCCTAATTTGCTGCTTATTAATAGTTAGTAAGGTGGTTGTTAAGTTTGGGTATTGGGTAGGATTAGGGATGAAGAATATTGTCATGCAGGATATGTGCTTTTTGAGCACTAATAAACAGCCAATATGTTCAAACAGGCCGTAAAATCCTACATGTGTACATGTGTAAAGAATGTCAACTGAAAAGTTAAACAACTTATAGAAAATTGCTTTTTATAAGACTGGTACTGAATTACTTGTGTGTAAGAAGAAATTTAACCCGTTATTTTATACAATTATATATTCAAGCTCCATTCCAGGTTGTTTAGTTCCTGCTCCCTGGTCACCGTTCGAGTGATTTGGTTGTACTAAACCAAATGTACTAAAAACATACTAGAAAGTTTTTCCTTTGCATTTTTGAAAGTTTTGCATATAGACGACAACACTGTCAAAACGGTCCACGTTCACACGGAGTTAAAGACACTGTATTATGCATGACAGGCCAGTAGATGGCGATGTCATTTTGTAAAGAAACACTATATGCCTGTGCACATATCTATAGACTGAACACATAATATGCATGTACATGACGTCACTGTTTTCACTCATTTATGTTTTTGTAGTTTACACAGAGATGATAACAATATTGTTTTCAAAAACTTGTAGTCTGAAACCTGTTTTTAAAAAGTTTGTGTTTTCAGACCCCCAAAATGTCGTTGTAATGTAAATGAATGGCCAAAATGCATAAAAAGTATTCTGTTTTTAGTTGAAAATGGTGTCGTGTAAATACACTCCTCACTGCAGTCAGTTTCAAATTTCTCTCTCCTCTCTGCTTCGATTAGCTTTCTTGTGTTTTCCACACATATTCCTATCATGAGCACTGCAAACACAGATAGGCAAAGTAGTATCAGCATACAAAAGCGTTGTGAGACGTTCGTGCTCTCTTTCATGTCTGCCTTCCCAACCTAGCACCATTGGGTTATTGATTATAAACCATTTTAGAGTGTAGCCTACTATAGTGGTAATTGGTTAAGAAAAGATCTTTCTCTTTATGACACACTTGTTTTTGTTTTGGAATTGAGAAAGTGGGATAGGACTTTACACAACAATATACCAGCAGAGGCTAATTGCTAATGCTAATCAGCTTAGACATTTATCAACTTTATTTTTAAACATACACTAAATTACAAGTTAAAAGATTAGCCCATGTTGTTTAATTTAAAAAGAGCTTCTCTTTATTTGCATGGCGATTTTTGTCCAACACAAACTCTGTTGTTTTAGTAAGGCGTTAAAGTGATTCTATGCAGCATGTCATCACATTCCCTCAAGAGTGTCCAAATGTCAGTTACTACACCCACCAGGAACACGGGCTTCCTGTTTTCTTTAGAGAGTGACAGTATCATATTCACATCTTATGAAACTCCAGCCCACATCCACTTATATTTACCACAGCAGTCTTAAGAAAGCTTCCTAAAGGAATGTTTGCTGCATTCAAAACACTGAACACAAGCTCTGTTGATGGCATTTGTGACATAATGCATACTGGTTACTGCAAATAATAATAATTGTATATCTTCTGTGTTTTTAGTAGCACACTTAGAATAGAAGTAAAGCAGGCCAACATACCAGAGGGTTTTAAAGCAGAAATGTGAAGCTTGTGTTTTTTTAAAGCACTTACATTAATTATTCAGTGAAAACCTGTTCATTATTAGAGATGTGAAATTGTCTAAAGCTGTCCCTTTGAGGTGGGAATACTATGTGGATGAACATCTGTATATTTACAGTATTTAATGGATAGTTACCTACTGTGAAAAAGAAGTGCCCTTAATTGTATTGAATGTGCAATGTAGTGTAGAAGTAATCATTCTAAGTAACTATATTTCACAGATAATATATTATTAAAGCGCACTTTGTAACAATGTCAAATTAAAAATTAAAATTATTTAATTTATTTTGATGTGTTGACTAAAATTATAAAGCATATGTAAATACTTTGATAATTTGTAATTATGATTATAATTTGTAAAGTACTACTTAAACTGTAGTGTTATTCAATATTACATTTAAAGTTAATACATTTTAAATGTACTAAATTACAACTTCATCATTGCAAATGTGTAATAACAAATATATACAGTATAATTTCAAGACATACAAATTTTAATAGAAATTACCTTAATTTTAAAAAAATGTAATTTATTTAACATTTTAATTTACTATAAATGCTTTTCAGTACATTTGATAGTACACATGAACTTTTATTTTAAAGACAATATATAAGTAACTATGAAATTATGAATTATGAAATATATAAAGATTAAAGATTTAATACGAACTTAAAATTGATTACATTTTATTTTAATTGCAATTAATATGCAAGTAATTGTCCTGAAAACGTTCATTTTGCACTAAAGTAAATTCTTTTAAAGTTTTTTAAAAGTATGCTAAAGTATACTTTTTTTTTTAAATTTATTAAATTTTTTTTTTAACAAGGGACTTCACATCTGTATCTGGTGTTCTTGCACTTAGTATGCTAAATTTACCAGGTTTACCGGCATTACTGGCTCTGTGCAGACACACATATCTCCATTTTGTCTGCAACCATCATTTCCCAGAGTGACACTGAACTGCAAATTTGCAGGGGTTTGTTTAACATGAATTGTGTAACCAAGCCCCCTATAATGACTGAAAGTCATCTCAGCCCCAATTAGAAAGTATAACCAGATCACATCAGCAGAACTTTGCACTGACTTGTAAAAAAGGTGAAGACAGCTGGCCTCAGCTAAACGACATGCATCACGAAGACAGCACTGATAAGCCACTTGAGAGAGGTTCATAAAATATGCCTGCTGCAGACAGCTCACGCATAAAACTACTAAAGCCTAAAATAAACCCATTCGGCCTGTTCCTGTCTCACCCTCAGTCTGCCATCTTTCAGACTGCTCTGGTGCTCCTTCATTTCACTCTCTTTGACCACAGAATTCTTTTCATTTATTTCTCTAGGCATAGATCTAGCAAGTGGAAGTTTAGAAAATATTTCAGAATCTGTGACAAATAGCCGTGAGCTCTCTTGAGCTTTGGTTTTCAACTAGTAGGTCATGACCCAAAAATAGGTCACATGCTGCGTTCAAGTCATGTCAGAATTAATGTATGTATGGGTTGAGTGCACATGGACACCAAAAGTCGTAATTACCAATGTGATTTAGTTTTTTCCTTATTGTGCCCTTCAAGCGGATTTAGAAATATCATAATTACGAAGTCCAAGCACACGAGTGTCTGAACAAAGCAATGTTTACGAGTGAGATGATGATACATCAGCTGTGACAATTGAAAGGGGGGAGTTGATTTGAAAAATCATGGAAAATAATATCATATACAGTAATATATCGGTGAGCTGAAAGCAAATTGTAGTGAATTATAATCATTTTTGCGAGTTAATCAACTTTCAAAGTTTGCTTTATTTAACACGTTTAGTTTTGATATGCATAAATAAGTGATAGAATAATAATTGTCATAATTTTGAAATGTAGTTGTTATGTGGCATGTTGAAATAACAAATGGTCTGAGGTACTTTAGGTTTCCCAGGTGCACTTGAAGGCAGTATAAGTCTAAAGAATTATGGCAAAATCAAATGGGTATTATTCATGATAATGTTGATGCCACTATTCAGTTTGTAGGCCTTCTGTGTGCTGCTGAAGATTCTGCTCATTTAACTGATTTATGAGGAGACAGACTTGTACGACCAACTGCATTTTCCATCATTCTCTGTGGTAACACGAGAATGAAAAAATACACAGATAAAACACTAATTACACACCTAATGTGAATTCTTTGCTCTTCATTTTGTTAAGTTACTGATAAAATGCTTTTTGGCTTTGTGAAATGGAAAGAAGGAAATTGATGTGTCATTTGAAAACAGTGGTAATTACAATTTCTATGTAAGTTTGAACTTCTCAGAAGAACTTGAATGCAGCATTAGATCTGTTCACAGTCAGCAGATACAACAAAAATGAATAAGCTCAAAAATCTGTATGCATTCTGCATCTAATATTCTGCAGCTTTACTTGTAGCTTGTGTCAAACACATTTTTTCATTTAATTGTTGGCTGCCGACAGCATAAAACTATTGATAAACACTGCATTGATATGTTTAGGCACTTATTGACTGTGCATTTCTCATATTCAGAAGCCTAAGAAAATTATTTGCTCAGTGATTGTTGTTTTATGCAGTAATCTGTAGAACAAAACATCTACATTGTTCTGCAGGTGTATGCATTTAAAAAAAATGTCAGTTTTTTTGCCTGTTAAAAATGTTTTTTATTTTTGGGTCTATGCAATTAATGTCAATACATTTAAGGACATTTTATTTTTATAAGGACAACTGCATTATTTTTGAATGATAGACTGTTTTGGTAGTGCATTGTACTGCTACTTCATGCATTCATAATCTGGGTCCTGAGTCAGAAACTCCGCCCTAGAGTATACTTGTGGAGTAAAAATGCACTGGTGTTATTTATGATGGAGGTATCACAGTGCCTAGCAGTTTTAGCAGAATCTGTTTCTCCACACTCCATTTCTTTGCGATGTCTGCAACCCCTGCTGGTTCTAGCTGATAAGCTCTGTTTGTCTGAAAAGTGGTTATGCTCTGTTTTGATGTTTTGCCAAAGCAGCTCTTGAAAGGCGGTGTGATTAATGAGCCAGAATTTCATTTCTCTTTGCATAACAGAGGAACAATGACCTCCGTTGCCTCCAAAATCATCAGGATACCTAACCCTGTTGACTAAACACTGTTTAAATAAACAGAGCAAGCCCTTAGATGGCACACCACACTTTCAATTACATTTGCCCTCATTATGCTGTTTGAAGCTCTATGTTGTGAAATTTTCTCCTGATCCTAAAAGGTTTCCCCCTTTTATTCAACTTTGATCTGCCATTTGTGATGCTTTGTCAAAAAAAAAAAAAGTCAGAGGAGCGGCCTGAATGTGGTGATGAAAGTCAGCAAATGGCAAAAATTCGCTTTTGGCACCTTTAACAAGCTTTGGTCTGATCTACAGGTTTTCTCTCGGCACTGGGCTGCATCCAGACTGGATGCTAATGTTATTTTTCGTACACACACACCTGACAGTGACGGTTACATTGGGATTACTTCTCATTCCAAAGGTAATTATTATCCTTGTCATTAAAGCTATAGAATGTCTGCAAACAAGCTTATGGAGATTAACACAGTCGTGTTTTTGAGAAAGGTTCATAGATTGTTTCGTCCTTCACTGCAGTTCTTGTTCACTGGAACTCATACACGGGAGGATATAGCCACAGAGGCTTACGATGATGAGCTGGATATGGGTCACTCAGGCTCCTGCCTGAACAGCAGCATAACATCTGCCTGGAGTGAGCACAGTCTGGATCCCGAGGACATTAGGGTAAGACATCTTCACATGGTTCTCTTAACTTTTAGATACACAAACAATATCGTAAAAATCTGACAAACATTTGTAATGTTTGAACCACACTGTTCAAATTGTCAAGTGTTGATTAAGAATCTCATTTAGATTTCTGTTTAAATTTCAGTGAACAGTCTTGTTAGTGATATCCCTGTGTTTTGTTTATGTACTCTTATCATGTTTCAGATTAGGTGCATTTTAGGGAGTTAATAGCTCCAACTTACCTTGAACTTGAGAAAACTGTATTTCTTAACAGGAAATTCTTAGCATAGTTCTGAATATTATAAATAATTTTAGCCGTCATAGTTTACCTGTAAAAAAGGTAATGATGATGAGCATGATAGAGGCAGTGTTCATTTTTATTCCAGTCTTATTGAGATGACAGCATGAGTATATTATAGGGTTCCGATGGTAATGGAATAGTGATTATTAATATTGAACTGCAAATACTTGTTTTTTTATGAATGCCATCTCTCTGTAAAATATGTATCCAGTAATCAAGAACTTTCCATTGTTTGTTGATTGCCAGACCTCTAAATTATCGATGGAGACCAGATCACAAGTGAAATATGATCTGAGTTCACTTTAATGTCAAAAAACAATAGCCTTTTGGCCGGTTCCCTGGCATTTAGTGCAGTTGTGCTTCTGGCAACTGGAGTTCAAATCCCAGCTTTTGGTCCTTTCCAATCCCGTCTTTCTTCTTTACTATGTTCACTTCACTCTTCACAATCTACTTGCAAAAACACTTAACATAAATGTTAATGCAAAGAAAACTGGGTTCTTTTTCACTTAATTCATATTTTGGTCAGTTTAGACTAGAGGGGTCTGAGTTTGGCTCTTCTACAAGAGTGAAAACCTTGACTATGTTTTGTGTGTCAGTTTTATGTGTTCTTTGCCTTTATCAGGAGGAGCTCAAGAACTCTATGCTCAACTGGAGATCTATAAAAGAAAGAAGATGCTGGCTAATAACCCTCACTTACAGAAAAAACGCAGTTCCAAGAGAGGACTTGGACGGACACTAATGCGCCGCATCACAGAAATACCTGAGACAGTGAGTCGGCAATATAGCCGGGAAGATCGAGATGCAAGTGACCATGGGAGTAACAGAGGCACCTTAAGAAGAAACCCATTTGACCCATCTCACTCTGGGAAGTCAAGGGAAGAATCGTTAAAGAGCAAGATGTTCTCACTGAAGAGATCTCACAGCTATGACCATACGCATGACCAAGGTGGGGAAACCAATGGAGTGTGTGAAGATAAAATGGAGAACTCTACTACTGAGGCTTCTCTGCTTGACACCTTGATGGGCCGGAGGTCCAACAAGAAGAACCCTGAGGTGCCAAAGGTCGAGTTAGCTGAATCTACCGAGTCAGTGCCCTTAGTGTGCAAGTCTGCAAGTGCACATAACCTAGCAGCAGAAAAAAAGCCTGTACATCTTCGGACCTCGATGTTACAGAAGTCACTGTCTGTCATTGCTAGCGCCAGAGAAAGGACACTGGGGATTGCGGGGAAGACCCACAGTGTGGAAGATGGCAGTAAAAAGGGTCTCAAAGCAAGGGACAGCACGGCGCTTTCGGAAGTTGACGAATCCCCTGAGCGTCTACCAAAAATGATCATCAGCCAGTCGGTTGAGTACACCAAAACGCCTAGTAAGATGGGCATCATGAAGCAGCAGGTGAGCGGCAGTCAGCCCTCCATTTGTTCAGAACCAGGGAAGAGCAAGGACCTGTACGACCTCTCTGAGGTGTGCCCTTGGGAAGTGGAGGAGTTACCCACTCCAACAGAGGGCAAGTCCCAGAAGCATGTTTCCATTGCTCCCACCGAAACTAATACAATCCATGGGAGCAGTGCAAAAAGTGGACACAAGTCTCAACACAAACAAAAAGGGTTGGGCCAATCTCCGTCAAACCGGCGCCGCTCCAGAGATAAGACTGGGGACAGGGATGAAGGGAGGAAACCCAAATCACCTCTCAACCTCAATGCCCACAAAGACACAAGTTCGTGGAACTTTGAGGATCTACCAGTGCAACCAATGGAGCCTGTAGGACTGTCCCCCGAGAGAACAAGCCGCAAGAAAAGTGTCACTCCCACAGATGGAAAGCCCAAGATCTTGGGATGTCTCTCAGACATCTCCAAGTCCACAGGAAGCCTTTTGCAGCCTCCAGCTCTCATGGTGGATATCTGCCCTTGGGATTACGATCCCCCTCTGTCCCCCAACCAGGACAAGACTTGCAGCCCCACACATCATTCAAAGAGAAGAGATTCTTGCTCGAAAAGAAAGGGATCCTGCTCCTCCAAAGACAAAGCTAAGGATAAAGAAGATGACAAACGAACGTCCAAGAGTAAGGAGCGGAGAAGCTCCTCAAGCAAACCCTCCGAGAAGCGTCGCACAAGCCAATCAGAGGGAGACCAAGTTGCCACAGTGGCATCTGGAAGGAGGAGGAGCTCTACTAGAGACTCCGCCATCAGTAAGCGTGCTGACGTTTGCCCCTGGGAGACAGAGGTATTGCCAAGTGTTACCCCAAATGATAAACAGCCAGCAACGACTGAGAACCACACAACTCGAACACCCTCCACTTACCAAAACATGGCTGAGGTTTGTCCATGGGACTTTGATGAGGATCTGTCAGGGAAGAGTGCATGACACAGTAATCACAAAATTAGACCACTCCGGTAGGGTTTCTAAGATGAAAGTTAAGGCCCATTCACACCAAGAAAGCTAACTGTAACGATAACTGGCTTCCACACCAACAACAGACAATAATGTGTGCTGCAGTTATATAGTCTGCCAATTTAAATGCTCCTTGAAGTTGGGTGGATTCTTTTTGGCAGTCAGTGTTTTTTATCATTCATCAGCTGAAAAAAAAAACATTATTCTAAATTCTATTGCTGTCGTGTGGACATTGCTATTTTCATATATTTAGAACAATTATTAAACCTTCATATTTATAATTGTCATCCTTGGTGTGAATGGGTCTTTAGCCTTATTTTCACACTTATTTGCTTTAAGTTTTCAGTAAATTTTCATATATACCAAGTACAACACTTTCTCAGAAGATTTCAATTCTTGTTAATGTAAAATGTAAAAGTTTCATCCACAAAAACTGGCTTCCAGTTGAAATAAAATGGATATGGCTTCCAACTGAAATAAAAATATAGTGCCTTGCAAAAGTATTCAAACCCCTCTCATTTTCAGTTTCAAGATTGATGTTTTATATATTTATTTAAACATTTTTATGTGACATTTCTTTCATTATATTTTAACATTTCCCTAAAAAAAAATCTGGAGGGCAAAAACATAACACAGTGGATGTCCCAGTGGCACTTCTGTTTCAGTTGTCAGGAAGCGTCCAGAAAATGCAATGTTCAACCCCTAAATAATACCAACAATTTCTTTGAAGAATTAGTTAATTATTTTTTTCTCACAAACATTTCTGAAAATGAATACTGCAGTTTTTCAAATCAGTAATTAAGATAATTTGTTTTGGCGGTTTGAAGACCTTCACAAGGCACAGTTAGAGAGAGTGGGGTAAGATGAGACGCATCCTGTATTATATGGCTATTTTTGATGGAATAAACCACACAATCCTAACCCTAACTCCAGTGAGTAATTTTCTGGACAGGCTTATTATGAATAATTTTTTGAAGGTCAATTTTATATATATATTTAAAAAAATTATTGTATAGATATATACCTTTAAGATTGCCCAGGAAAAAGGTCTGGCTCATGTAAGTCGATTTGAACTATAGGTATTTAAAACTGGCATTTTTTTTTAAACTAACGGAAAACAATCTTTTGTGTAACATTTAAAATATAGCTGTTGTAATGTTTCCATGTGGCAACTATCCCCAGTCCCAGTCTCTGCTGTATATCATACATGTTGGTGACTTGATAGATGTAACAATATATCAATGATTTGGCTAAATAATACAACTAAAACATAGCATAGCACCTTTTTTTCTTCAAAAAATGGTGGTGGGGAAAATTACTTATGGGAAAGTTGAGCTTGTAAGAAATCCTATTTCATTGGCCCTATGCTATAAATGTTTTCTTATAATAGCAGTTAATAGGAGGCTCCTCTTACCCTATTCTTGTCTACATATTTAAATTAAAGGTGCAATAGGTGATTGTCTTCAGAAACATTTTTTGTTATGCTGGTTGAAAGTCTCTTCTTATTTCGATAGTGGTCTAAATGTATTTATCTGTATTGATATATTCTGTGGAAGGTGTAGGTCCAAGAAATGTTCGTCCAATCATAACGCTCGGTCCGAGCATTTTTATTGGCTTTCCTACCTGCCTGTCAAAGTATGTATTTGCATACCTCTTCGCACCCTGTTCGCGCAGACAGGATATGTCATCAGCGCGTTCACGTACACTATTGCAGACAGAGCGAGAATGGCAGACAAACATCAACAACCCGATCTTCCTTCCCGGTATTGTAGTACTTTTACTAACTGTACTATAAAGTTTTCTCACTGGTGAATGACACATTATGTAGCCCAGCGTTCCCAATTCCAGTCCTCGCATATGCATGCATATTTTGCATGTCCCCCTTAGTTAACACACCCGATTCAGATAACCAGCTCGTTAGAAGTGAGCTGCGTGCATGAACTGTGTTCTAATTGACATGCTCCCTACACAGTGTTCATTGCTCCATGAGCAGGGAAATCCGTTGAAGTTTATTTCACTTCGGAACATTCATTCACAGATTTGCGCTGCCCAGCATCTTCACACACAGACGAAACTTACTAGAGAAGTGTGAAGTGTGACATAATATACCTCTGTAAATACATACTATTTAAATTTGCATCTCGCACACTTTAATGCCCTTTGTATGGAACATATACGCTAACTTCGAACTGGAAACTGCTGATTGTAGTAATGTTGTCTCTGGTATTCTGGTCTGTGAGTATATATGCGTGAAGGGGGCGTGGCTTAGACGGTGATTGCAGGGAAGGTGGGATGTTCGCTTTCAGTGCTATCAGGCTAAAGTTAGCATTTTCCAAGATCTCCTACTGCACCTTTAATTGTAAATTGCAAAAATATATAAAAACATTCCCAAATTTTATGAACAACAACATTCAACTCATGCCCACTTAAAGTGTAAGTGATGGATAATTAACATCTGTCTTTTAAAATATATCCCATGTTCCTCAAAAACCTTCAAATTACCAAATATATTTAGGGACATTTTTCATATTCATGGTTACTATTTTAGACACGGTTTACAATGTTTTAAACATTATGAATGGTAAACTGTACACCAGCAGGTTGCAATGTAAATCGGTTGTTTCATCATTCTCTGTAAAACATTTGTATCAGTAAACTGCATGAATGCAAGTAAACCAAGCTGCATTTTTAATCTATGTTAAATATTGAGAGAGAATTACAGTTCAAAGCATTTGTTTGATCATTGCATGGGCACACTTATCTGTTGCATTGTTGCTGGTAAAGTATTGTTTTTTCTTGTTTTACTGAACCCCTACTGTTCTGTTGTGATTTGTATCAGAATCAACTACTGTTTTAAAGCATAATCAGTGATGTCACCCTATTGATGATTGTTGCATCAATGTATACAAAGTCACATTGGCTCTTGCATGACAATGAGTAGGTCTGTCTTTTAACTGCACATTAAATTCCAAATCAGCAGGAGTGTTGTGAGTCTATTGAATATCTCAATGTAAAGTTACATTCCTAACTTCAGTATTATGCAGTTGTTATGCTCAATAGCAATCCACACAGGAACATTTCTACTGTAAATATATATTGTGTGATTCTTTGTGATAGCATGTACAATACTTCCTGCAATAAACATACTGTGTTCTGATTTTACTGGCCTCGTGATCCTCATCATACACTTACATGATGAAGTTTTTAAGTAGTCCCCAATGGAATACTTCTCTAGGGTTTGCTTTATGTCTACCAAAGAAAAACAGATTTGGAGAAATTTAGCATTGCATCACTTGTTCACCAATGGATCCTCTGCAGTGAATGGGTGACGTCAGAATGAGAGTCCAAACAGCTGATAAAAACATCACAATGATCCACAAGTAATCCACACCACTCCAATCCATCAGTTAACATATTTTTAAATGAAAAGCAATGCATGTTTGTAAGATACATTTACATTTACGTTTAGTCATTTAGCAGACACTTTTATCCAAAGCGACTTACAATTGGGGAATACATACAGTGATTCATTTTAAAGAGGCAAACAGACACAGGAAGTGCTCGTAATACCAAGTTTCAGGCATTGTTCCAAACAAGTACAAGCTAAAAATGGAAGGAATAAATAAATAGAAAGACAAAGTTTTTTTTTTTTTTTAAATTTAGGATGAAGTCAAATATTGTTGAAAGAGATGAGTTTTCAGCTGTCGCTTGAAAATTTTCAGTGAATCAGCATTCCGGATTGGGGTTGGAAGATCGCTCCACCAGCCAGGAACGGTGAACGAAAACATTCTGGAAAGTGATTTTGTGCCTCTCTGTGACGGTACCACGAGGCGTAGCAGATCTCAGATTTCTGGAGGGAATGTAGATTTGTAATACTGAGTGGAAGTAGGCGGGTGCTGAGCCTGTGGTTGTTCTATACGCAAGCATCAATGTCTTGAACTTGATGTGAGCCGCAACTGGTAGCCAGTGAAAGGAGATAAAGAGAGGTGTAACATGGGGTCTTTTGGGCTCATTGAAGACCAGTCGTGCCGCTGCATTCTGAATCATTTGTAGAGGTTTGATTGTGTTTGATGGAAGTCCACCTAGAAGAGCATTGCAGTAGTCCAGCCTAGAAATGACAAGTGCCTGGACAAGAAGTTGTGCAGCATGCTCCGTTAGAAAGGGCCTGATCTTTCTGATGTTGTGCAATGCAAACCTGCAAGATCAAGCAGTCTTTACAATGTGGTCTTTGAAAGTCAGCTGGTGATCAAAGATCATACCAAGATTTCTGACTGAACTTGGTGGGGTAATTGTAGAAGTACCTAGCTGGATGGTGAAATCATGCTTTAGAGTTGGAGTGGCAGGGAAAACAAGAAGCTCAGTCTTTGCCAGGTTGAGCTGCAGGTGATGTTCTTTCATCCATGCCGAGATGTCCGCCAGGCAGCCTGAGATCCATGCAGCTACCGTTGGATCATCTGGTTGAAAAGAGAGATAGAGCTGTGTGTCATCAGCATAGCAATGGTAGGAGAAGCCAGCCATGTGCCTGTATGATGGGACCCAGTGATGTAGTATATATGGAGAAGAGGAGGGGTCCAAGAACTGATCCCTGTGGAACCCCAGTGACCAGTTGATGTGCTTTGGATACCTCACCTCCCCAGGCCACCTTGAACAACCTACCAGCGAGATAGGATTTAAACCCTGTGATGCCCAGTGATGAGAGTGTGGATACAGATCCATCATTAAGATGTTTAACTTTAAATCGCCACTTCTGGCCAAAATAGAGGCCATAATCCATAATAATGCTTACTCTAGTGAAAAATCCACCCCGTTGTCCTCTCACATCAAAATCCAACAACATACTTGTTTAGGACTGTTTTTTTATTTTATTTTTATTACAATTATGCTTGATCTGTACATATTTCTCTAATGATTCAGACGTGATGACTTTTTCACTGGAGAAAGCAATATTATAGAGGATTCTTATTTTAGCCAGAAGCAATGGTTAAAAAGTTAAAAACATCTTGAAGAGTTAATCACCCTAAAATAGTTTTTTAAAGCCCATTTCTAGGATTCATATAAAGCCATATAATCTTTTATGTGGGGAAAGCCCATTCAAAAGTAGTTTTTCTCAATATTTATCTTTTAGCTGTACTAAGCACCTATTTGAATTAAGAAATACAATATTGCTAGTTTTTTTTTTTCTAGGCCATCACAAAAAGGCTGCATACACCCATGTACATGGAAATGTGCAGCAGAAGACAGTGCGCAAAACACATATGAAATCCTTCTTTGATAAACTGAGGGGTGTGAACAACATGAGGTATACTAGTACGGTTTGTGTCGAGTTAAATCAAATAGTAAGACTGCCTCCCTGTGGCCAAACACCAACAGTTCACAGTGTAGCTTAACTGAGAAAGCAGTGCAATGAGAATGTTATGCTATTTTATACATACAGATGCATCTCAATAAATTAGAATGTCGTGGAAAAGTTCATTTATTCCAGTAATTCAACTCAAATTGTGAAACTTGTGTATTAAATAAATTCAATGCACACAGACTGAAGTAGTTTAAGTCTTTGGTTCTTTTAATTGTGATGATTTTGGCTCACATTTAACAAAAACCCACCAATTCACTATCTCAACAAATTAGAATACTTCATAAGACCAATAAAATAAAAAAAAACATTTTTAGTAAATTGTTGGCCTTCTGAAAAGTATGTTAATTTACTGTATATGTACTCAATACTTGGTAGGGGCTCCTTTTGCTTTAATTACTGCCTCAATTCGGCGTGGCATGGAGAGAGAATATTGAGAGAGAATTACAGTTCAAAGCATTTGTTTGATCATTGCATGGGCACACTTATCTGTTGCATTGTTGCTGGTAAAGTATTGTTTTTTCTTGTTTTCAGAATCAAGCATTCCACGGAGCCGTGTAATAATTTAATTTAAAGCACAGCCACCACAAAATAGTTTATTAGCTATGATGCTGGTTTTGAGATCAAATGTTTGCATGGTTATGTCAGGAAACACTGGCATATAAAAATGCCTTGGAAAAAAACATTAATCTTAAAAAAATAAAGCATAAACCCAAATAGAACAGTTATCGAATAAGCATGTGTCCTATTCTGTGTCCTAAACTCCTGAAACATTGCTGTCTCATATTTTAGAGCAGTCAATGCAATTTATGAAATAGGTCAATTAAATCTGTATGTGTGTGGGTGTATGGAAAAAAAAATTCAGATGTAACCCCCTTTGTAATCATTAACATTTTCAAAAGTAACTGTAATTTAATTACACATTTTTTATCAGTAACTGTAACTAGCTGATTACAATTACATTTATTTTGTAATTAAATTACGTAATTCCCTTACATGTAACCAGTTACTCCCCAACACTGATCCCAACCAATCATGATCATGATCAACCAATCAGTAATGTGAAGTGGAGCGGTCATTTTCCGTTCTTATTCATAAATCGTAGAAAATGACATGGGACAGAGGAGCTTATTTGTGGAGCGATCTGGATCTGCGGTTTGCCTCGTTTTATAAAGCAAGAAGAAAGATTGGCATCGTGAAACAATCGTGGTGAATCAGAAATCGCCCCCTGCAAAACCGGAGGCTGCAGTTTCAGGACCGCAGTTCTAGGACCGCATTTCTAGGACCCTGTTTTTTTGTAACAGCGCCACCTACCGAATTGGATCACCAAAGATGGACCGCAATCAGTTTACCGATTTTCAAGTAAGTTTTATTTTATAACGTTAAAACAATGCAAAGTTTACATAGCCAAAGTGAGAACTGCTAAGAAAAAAAAAATTATTCCCACGAATTAAGAATTTGTTTGCCAGTTTTGATTATTATGACTTTCTTTGCGTGTACTCTGCACACTGGCACAATGGATTAAAAGTGGCATTATAAATATGGAATGCCAATCCTGCCATAATTATAAATAAAGAAATGTACAAAGAAATGTAAAAAAGTAAATATAAATATATAAATATACAAAGAAAAGTAAAAAAAAAAAAAAAAAAAAACGAAAATAAATAATTATTTATTATTTTATTTACTTATGTATTTTTAATTTTTTTTTTTACACATTTATTTATTTCCACTTTTATTTATTTTCAAATGTATGTATTTATTTACGTATTTATTTCCATATTTATTTATTTTCACATTTATTTATTTCTAAATTTTGTCTGTAGGATAATGAGGAAGGCGTGTTTTACCTCAGGATTAAAGGGATAGTTCACCCAAAAATGAAAATTCTGTCATCATTTACTCACCCTCAAGTAGTTCCATACCTGTATGAATGTCTTTATTCTGATGAACACAAAGGAAGATATTCTGAATAATGTGGGAAACGGAGCAGTTCTGGGGCACCATTGACTTCCATAGTATTTTTTTTCCTACTATGGAAGTCAATGGTGCCCCAGCACAGCCTGGTTACAAACTTTCTTCAAAATATCTTCCTTTGTGTTCAGCAGAACAAAGAAATTCATACAGGTTTGGAACTACTTGAGGGTGAGTAAATGATGACAGAATTTAAATTTTGGGGTGAACTATCCCTTTAAGGTAAGCAGGGTAAGCTTTGAGGCCACAGTGACACCTTGTGGTGCCCAAACGAAATACAAGAAGTGTAGCCTACATGACGTGCTTGTCGATAGTGTGGGATGAATGACTTAAAATCTTACATCAAGGGTCAGTGGCAACTACAGACAGTGCAGCCACCAAGTGACTATGTTAATATAAATATAAATATAAATATAAATATAAATATAAATATAAATATAAATATAAATATAAATATAAATATAAATATTAATATTAATATTAATAATAGAATGTAATAAGTGCCAAGATTCTTCACAGGAGTGAATAAATATATAAATTCTCATGTTTCTTTTGTGTGCTTTGATAGTCTAAAGGTGGAACTTTTGTCAAGCAATTCAAAGGTCTTGTGTTCGAATACACCCTCATACACAGTGGCGTGCACAGACCTCCGGAGGGGCAGGGGCAAAATGTGTGTTTGGGGGATGGGGGGATGGGGGTTGTATGGGTTGTATGGGTTTGGTCCCCCTGGGCGATATGGCAAAAATATCACAATTTTTTTTTTTTTAAATATCACGATTCACAATATTATCACAATTCTTTGTCATGTTGGATTTTCTATTTTGCAAGCTGTTTGAGCAGTACAGCCAGACTAATTTCCCTATTATAAAGACAAAGCCTTTCAAGGTAACAAAATATAAAAAAAGTATGGCGGATATTTAGGCCAAAGTGGGTGAAGATAAAAATCGTTGTCATTATTTTATCTTTGTTATTAAAAAATGAGAGCAAAGATACACATTACAAATACACATAATATACAAATAAAATAAACAGTGTTTTATTGTAGTCTACAATAGGTGTATTTAGCAGGAGCATTCAAGAAATTGAATGAACAAATATAAAAATAAAACACTATATAGATTGATTCCTATTAAAGCAAAAAAATTAAAGTAGTTTTTCAGTCAAGAGTAGTGAGTGATTTTTCTCTTTGTGTTTGGTGTTTTATTAACATTAAAGGAATAATTCACCCCAAAATTAAAATAGACTAGTGTTTGATTTTTATACCTTCATTTACTCACTCAAAAGTTGTTTTAAACCTGAACGAGTTTCTTCTGCTGAAAATAAATGCTATTTTGAAGAATGCGGGAAAACCAAACACTTGCTGGTCTACAGTGACTTCCATAGTATTTTTTTCCCCCTACTGTTAAAGTCAATGTGAACCAGCAACTGTTTGGTTAGCCACATTCTTCAAAATATCTTCTTTTGTGTTCAGCACAAGAAAGAAATTAATACAGGTTTGGGACAACATGTGAGTGAGTAAATAATGACAGAATTACAATTTTAATAACTATCCCTTTAATTACAGTCGGTAGCATGTTTAGTACTGTCCCTTTAAGACCTGCACGCATCTAATATACAGGCACGCATGCGTTTCTCTCAGCTGTTTACCTTCATTTTAGACATAACCAACTGAGTCTATACATAAACCTGGTGTGTTTTGACAGTATTAGCACAAAACATAACTTAGTTCAGTAATCAGGCGCTGTTTGACGGGCTTTTCAGAGCACGCGCTTTGGGTGAATGTGCTCAGAAAAGGCGCTCGTCAGAACAGCACACTGAGTGAAACGTTTAACCAGTAAGTCTTAGAAGCAGATGCAGATAATGTACTTTTGTGACTGCGAATAAGTGCAGTGTCCCGTGAGAGTAACTCTACCGCTGAGTTAACACTGATGTGAATGTATGTGGCGTTGTACAGTATATAGAGACGGCGGCGCCAGAACTGCAGCTGATAGAATGCGCGCTGAAGTACAATACTACAATATTTCTTCAAAAAAGCAAATGGTGGAGACATTTTTATAGTCCACGATCAAAAATCGTCATATCGAACACCTCTACCCTCGGCAGAAATCGCAGACCGGGGGCACCGGACCTTAAGGGCACTTTACCGTCGGACCTCAAAGGGGCAGGGGCTCGAGCCCCCTTGTGCACGCCACTGCTCATACAGATATATATATATATTTTTTTTTTCCATTAAAACCAAAAGTGTTCATCAGTGATTGTATATCAGTAGCAGGGACACGTTTGTGTGCATTTTGTTTTGGTTTTGTGCTTTTACCAGAACGAAGCGCTCGATCGTCTGTGTTGTGCCCGAGCGCGAGAGAACTGATAACAGCGGCAACAAGCGCTCGCCATGATTTCAAAAACAACACATTTCAGCGATAGATCGCCTGTTGTTTGAAACACACCAACGAATTTCTTATCGAATGGAGATGTTTCTAAATCATTAACCTAATTTTTGTTGGGGAGCTCCCTGTTTTTCTGACTGAAAATATATTGCTAAAGCTACTCATGGTCGTATTTTTAATGGAAAATAATAATCATTATTTCTAAATGTGATGTAGACCTAAACTATCTGTGACTACAAATAAACAGAAACAGACGCGACTGAATAATAGGCTGTGTGTGTCTTTCTTTTGTGAAATAACGGTAAATACCACTTTATTTCTGTGTGACTAGTTATCAGTCCTGACACAAACTAATTAGTCACCGGAAGTTTTACCCACGTTATTTCTTACAGTAGCGCCCCCCGGAATCTTGTGGATAGAGTTAAGTTAAAGAATACGGTAGGCTTAACGCCAGAACAGGGTTGCAATTTTCAGCTGTCACTCAGTTAGTCAGTTTGTAGTTATTAATCAATTTCAGAATTCCATACAAACATTTGTTCGATTCCTTTTAACAATAATAGGGTTAAATGGTAAATGTCTACGCAGAGCGCGTTCGTGTGTTTGTCTCTGTTATTTATTTATTTATTTTCTGTGAGAAGAAGCTGCTGCTGAGGGGAAGCCGCTGACATACAACTTCTGACATCAATAGCCTATTTGCATCAGCATTTGCATATTTGCGTCTATCAATCACACTTGCCAGATGTGAGCGTTGACTCTGGGTAGAGAGACAAAGGGATTGGAGAGAGCGATTGCACTTTGATATTGTTTTGCAGCTCGACCCTGAAATATTAAGAATAATTGGAAAAAGGCAAAAGACACAAACAAACTTTGGGGCTCATATAAAGTTGTCTTACTGATCTGGTAAAGAGTTTATTGCGTTTATTGAGAAATATGGCCGGAGAAAACGGAGTGGCACCCTTGCCTAGACACAGATTCGGGGATTTTTTGCTTCGAGAGCAGGCACGGCAAAACGATGTCAAGTAAGTGCCTCTAGAGTCCTCCGTGTTGTCGAATGACTCAAAATTGAAATCCTTATGTATTTTTATATTGTTGTGTTCAAAAACATTATGCTAACTGTATTATACAACTCCAATAGAAAATCAGAGCATCACATTTTAAGAAGTATTTATGAGAGATAACGATCATTCATTGTTTAATCAGTAGCTAATTCTTTGCTTTGCTGTATAGGGTGCAGGTTGACTTCTTCGTCAAAGAGAATAGTTTCAAAGAACGCCTGAAGTTTTACTTAATCCAAAACCAACGATCCAGTATGTCTCAGATTTTTTTCTCTTTACACTTTATTTTCCTGTTAAATTCTCAGATCTTAAAATTATGTTTCTTGTTGCCATAATAAAAAGAATTCAAAATATTTTTGAAAAATATGTATTTTTAAAGAACATTGTTTCTAATTTCACACTGGTCTAAAATAAAATTCAGTTATAAATAATATTTTAAAATGTGTGTTTTGTTCCATATTTATGTTCCAAAAATCTCACTTGTTGAGTGCATGTGATCACATGCTTTTTTGTTCTACAATGGTTTCTAAACACTGTTTTTGTATTATTCAGGTCTCAGTGTGCGAGTGTTTTATCTTTCCCTCAGTGTGTTAAGCTGCATTTTGTATATAATCAGAGTGCTGACTGACTCAAGTGACGCTGATCCTGAATGGTATACATATATATATATATATATATATATATTATTGTTGTAATTTTTTGTGCTTATTCACAGTCAGAAGGACAATATAATAAAACATCTGGCCCAAGTAGAATGAGTTTTGTATAACAAAACTAGACAAGAAATACATTTTCTCATTATGTAAAAGTAACTTCTTATATTCCCGATTACTACAATTTTTTATTCAGTTTACACACTGCTATAAAAATGACTGTTCCATATTGATATAAATGTGCTCTATAAATAAACGTTGTTGTTGTTGTTGATATTTGATAATTTTCTCTCCTCATAGCTTGGACTGTCCATACAATTATACCCTGTTCGAAATCAACTGGTATGTAGTTCCAATGAACTGTAAACAGAAATTAAATATAAAATTGCTCTGATTTATTCATTTGCACCATTTTAATAACCCTGTATTGTTACCAGGGCCTCAATTATTTGGGTTGACCGAAAGCCCGCACTTTGGGGTGCACAGGTAGTCTTGCAGATAAATCTTGTAATATCCAACCATTTCTGACTTTTCTGAGTATTTTTGGATTATTTTGTGAAAGGTTTGTGTTATGGAACCGATATAAGGTTATTAATAATCAATAGAATATTCATTGGTGTTTGGTGTATGTATTTAAGAGTTATTTTCTTTAGGTGTCTGTTGCAGTCATATGTTTATTCATAAGAATCCTGCTGACATATCTACGATACAAGGTATGAATTTATTTATTTTTTGTATTTTCCTAGCTTTAGAAAAGCTAGATGTAGATGTTAGTTTACAAGAAGCATTTTCTAAAACAATGAACCTGAAACCATGGTGCAAAATGAACAAGTAATACAGGCAACCTACCAATATATTTTCCATGCAACTATATCGATAATATCTGTGATCATTCTGTTTGTTTGTGCTTTCTCTAATGATCTAGGGAAACATAAGGCAGCAGGTACTTCAAATAGCGTTTATCTTGGAAATGATTGACACTGTGCCCTTTGTGACTGGAGTAAGTATATCATTGGAAAACTGTTGACACAACAAACAACTGACACTAATAGTGCCGTGATGTTGGCACTGCCACACCTAAACACAGTTCTTTCTGATATAAAGATTATATAAAGATCTATTTAAGGCATAATCCATTAATACGTTCATCTGATCTTCTTTTATTATCAGTGTTGTTTGCTAAAGCAAGCATATCTTATACTTTAGCTTATACATAGGGTTAGAGATTTCCCTAACAACCACACAGCAACTCCCTGGCAACGATCCTGCCTGAACAACCTAGCAGCTAAAAAATATTTTTAAAAAATACTTTCTTTATAATCGTTAACCTTTTTTATAAGTAACTGTAATTTAATTACACATTTTTTCTCAGTAACTGTAATGGATTACAGTTACATTTATTTTGTAATTAAATTATGTAACGCCGTTACATGTCACTAGTTACTCCCCAACACTGTTTTTTTATGGATTACATTTGTATTTTTGTGAAGTGCTTCAGTTTTTTCTAAAAATTGAATGGTTGCTCTTTGTTTTAACAGATTTTTTATTATCCTCTCCGAAACCTCTTCATTCCTGTGTTTCTGAACTGCTGGCTGGCAAAACGTGCTTTGGAGAACATGGTTGTGAGTATACGTTTGGAAGAAAGTATCAAAAAGTATAAAAAATTAAAGGGGTCATATGATGCGATTTCAAGTTTTCCTTTCTCTTTGGAGTGTCACAAGCTGTTTGTGCATAGATAAGATCCCTGAAATTACAAAGTCTAAAATTTCAAAACCAAAGAGATATTCTTTATAAAAGTTAAGACTCTACCACACCCTCCTAAAACGGCTCATTCAAACACGCCCCCACATGTCTATGTCACAGTGTGGGAAGATTTGCAAAACATTGCCCAAATGTATACGCAAAGAAAGAAGGCGGAACTATTATTCTCGCTGTAGTATTGTTGCTGCCGCTGGCGCCGTGTCCTGGAGAGGCTGTGTTTCGTTGTGAAAGTACTTTGTTTGGGCTTCTAAAAGAGGACACAACTAGAAATCAGTGGTTAAGTTTTATTTACAACACTGTTCCAGAACAGTTCAACCCAAATATTCGAGTGTGTGCAGTGCATTTTATGGAGGACTATTTCCTGAACCTGGGAGTAGCCTGCCAGCTGCTCAAAGGCTGTTTCTATAAAGTGGGGCAATTCCAACTTTGCAAGGACATTCTGGCGCTTCTGACTCACAGCCTGTAAGTTTGCTTTCTTATTTAAAGAATTTGCCACTGACTATTCAAATGCAAGTTTTGAGCAGTGTAGAGTAGCAATAGTTATTTGTCGTTTCTCCGATTACAAATGCAGACATGGTAATGTTCACTCGTCGCATCACAAAGACAGCACAAGTCATTATAATCAGTACTTATGTCCCCACTGGATGCAACAAATGCCTCGTTTATAATGGGTTTTATTGTTTTTGTGTCGTTGCGCCAGGACACGGCATCACAATACGGTAAGGGGCGTAACATTTCCGTCTCACGCTTGAGGTATTCGGCCAATCACAACGCACTGGATAGCTGGCCAATCAGAGCACACCTCGCTTCTCAGAACGAAAGGCGGAGCATAGAGGAGCAACAATAATGTACAGTATGTGGAAAATAATGTGGTTTTTTTTAACCTTAAACCGCATAAACACATTGCATTACACCAATTACACAAAATAATGTTCTTTTTAGCAACGCCATATGACCCCTTTAATATATCTAAAGTTCTGTCATGAAACTCTAGATGGTGCTGTCTGATAGGTCTAACTCAATCTGACATAATAACGTCATTATCACATAGCGCAGCTGATTGGTTCTCTTTTGTATCAGCAGCCAATGAGCTCACTGCTCAACATTCAAATACTTGGCTAGTGCTTGCTGTAGCAGTTGCAGTGCACTTCAGAAGGCCTCCACCTCCCCCAGCTCCACCTGTATAGATCTGCTACGGGATGATTCATGTATGCTATATATGGGGGTTATTTCAAATTTGTTATATGTGCAACAGCAGCAGTGTTTTGGATTAGTTGGCAGTATCAAGTCTTGGTACTTGCTCTGCAGCAGCAGCAGCAGTGTAGCAGATCTGTTTTGCCAAGACTAAACACATTAACATTGCCATGTGCATTACCATGCTAAAACCTCTGAGAGTTGTCATGACAGAAATATATTGACATCTTTTTCTCTGTGGCTGTCAGAATGATCTTCATCGTGCTATTCACCGGACACAGTCAGCCATGTTCAATCAGCTCCTCATCCTCACCTCTACCATCGTCTGCCTCACTTTCACTTTGTGAGTCTGCCAAATATCCACTCACATATAAGCAACACACACAAATTCGACCCTAAACTGCTTGTCAGACAGGATTTCCCAACAACTGTGTCTCCTGGGGCCAGTTGCATAAACTTAGCCACCATGTTAAGACTGTGTCTCAAGAACTAGTTTGACCAACTAGCAGTTGGCAAGGGGTAATCAATCTTACTTTTCCAATACAAATAAGACCAATCTACCTTTTCATCACTGAATTAAAAAAGTTATGACCAGTCTTGAAGAAAAAAAATTAGATGACTAACTTTTTAAGACTAGTCTAAACAGTTTATGCAACTGGCCCCTGGTCTTAATCTTAATGTTCGCTCTCGTTTGGCTTAGATTGCAGTATTAGCCATGAAGCATGGTCAGGGTCAGAAACGGATTGATTTGCAGCTCATTTTCTGTGGTTTCTGCTTTTAGAGGGAGAAGCACTTACTCACCACAAATGTACTTGTCCATCCATGTTCACATCCTTATTAATCCCTGGTGTTTTGCCAAGCCAATTGTAAAATAGAGTGGCTCTAAAAAGTGTTGGACATTTGACATTTAAAGAATACATTACACAAGGAGCCGCAAATGAGGGGAAAGGTGGAAGAAATGCATAGGGCCTAGAGCCTGAGAGAGGCCCACGATGTCATCACACACTCACCAACTTTGCAAATGGTTACAGAGAAAAACTGGGCCTCATACACTTAAAGGGATAGTTCATCCAAAAATGAAAATTCTGTCATCAAGTACTCACCCTCATGTCGTTCCAAACCTGTGAGATCTTCGTTCATCTTCGGAACACAAATTAAGATATTTTTGATTAAATCCGAGAGCTTTCTGACCCTGCATAGACAGCAAGGGTCCTACAACGGTCTATTAAATTGTTTAACAATGAAAACAAGTGAGTGAATTTGGACACTGATTGCACCGGAAGAACTGCTGCTTTCACATAGCTTGCTTGCTGTTTAATAATCATTTGAAATGGGCAGCTCCAGTAGTAAGATTAAAGGATTTATCTTGAACTCTGTCACGGAAATTATGTATAAACCCTTGTTAAACAATGTAATAGTCAATTTACAATGATTGTGTTGTATTATGCCGTGGACGAGCACTTTTAAAATGAATGGATGAACTGCGAGTGCCATCTTCTGGCGTGATGCAGGAATTCATTCGGCGCGTGACTCTCACAGTGCATCTAGCCCGTGAGTGTACATTGGTTGTACACTTGTTTTTGCGGTGTATTGCAGGATTGAATGAGTGCACTAGAGAATGTCCACTATGGTTTCGGACACTCCTAAAAATGTCTGTCCCCTCCAATAGTGCCCTATTTGCCCTATATGCCCTATAGTGCCCTATTTGAGGGTATAGGGGGCGATTTCGGCTATAGTGGTGTTTTGTTTTTAAATGATTCAGTTCTTTTGAGCAAATGATTCAATGATTCGTAAAGACAGTGGTCACTTGCTTCAATTTGAACAAACTGGTTGAATGAGTGATTCTATGATTGAATTAAGACTTGCTGCCACCTACTGGCTGTTTAGATTTGTATGTACAGGTAATAGTGTAATTTCATTTTTTTCCAACATTTCTATTAATTTCATTTTGATATACTTAAAATTATATATTTAGAACATTAATCTCATAAAATTATTAATGGAATTATAATTGCAGTGGATTTTGATAAATGATAATAAGGATTTTCTTCTTAATGATTTCGTTTATTTGGTATAATAGCCCTATATTGTATAGTGATAATTAGAGTATATTAAGTAATTAAAAAGATCTTCAACAATACGTGACTTTATTTTATATTAATAAATATGAGAGAGGTGTCCTTTTTTAGGTTAGTGGCTGTATATGTGGATGTGGATGTAATGAAGTCACTGTATGTTTGTAAGTACTTCACAACGATTTTGAATGCAGCTCAGCCAAAACTATCCTTTTTATAACATGATGTTCTGTGAAAATCTGAGCTTCAGCAACTAGTGTCGGCACTAAACTAACTGAGCAAAATGTGCATATTGTATTTCAGCTTTGAAGCACAATTTAAATATTTGTTGGAATGTTTACAAATTAGACAAAATGTATGGGGACTGTTTGAACTTGAGAAGAACTGATGTCATGCATCCACTAAAAATCACCAAAACACCAGTTGGTTAGTTCAGAGAAAAGCTCAAGCGTAATTGTTTTTCAGGTAACATATCTGCAGATTATCTGCTGTAGACCTCAGCAACATTAACTTTCTTTTTGTTGTCAACATATTGGAGGTTTTTCTTTTATCTCAGGACTAAAGCGATATACTAATTGCTCTGTGGTCAAGTGTTCATCATTAGAAATGTACAGACAGCACTACACGATCACCATTACACTGCCAGTAAGTGCATCTCAATGCTTTTAGAGGAGATTTTCACAAGCTGTTTGCTCATAGACTTGGTGTCATTTGGAGGGCTAATGCAGACAGAGAGTCATAGCAAAAGATCTTTGTAATTTCCTGATCCCATCACTTCATGACCATTTGCTATATAAGTCAATGTGTGATGGTTTTACCCACAAATGGATCTCATGTCTCTTCGTAAACAAATATTTGTGCGCATATGCATATACAAATATTTTTGTGCATCATGCATGTAATATATAACATGGTCAGTTTACATTCATTATGACCATCATGCTGATTTTATGCTGCTTTTGCCAGCGTTTACTGATTCTGTCTCTGTGCAAAGTTCATAAATAACTTTGAAACATCAGATTGAATTGAGTGATTCATTTTAAACTCTACGTATGGTCAATCATGAATAGGGAAAATAAAGAACAGTATATCCATATGAAATCATGAGAGGTCAATAGTGGTATTGCTTTTCATTACATTAATACATACATTACTGTAGTATACAGTCCCTCATGTGCTGCAGAATTAACATGGACTCCTTTGTGTTGTCTGCTTTTGTTAATTTGTTTCTCGTCTCTCCAGCATTTGTGGTGTTGAACACTTGCAGCGTGCTGGAAAAAAACTCACAGTTTTTGACTCTTTCTACTTCTGCATCGTGACCTTCTCTACAGTGGGATTTGGAGATGTCGTTCCTGATGTCTGGCCCTCCAAGTTGCTGGTTGTTATTATGATATTTGTGGCTTTAGTAGTCCTGCCTATACAGGTAAGCTTGTCTTGATACTAAACTCTAAAACAGCAATGAATAACAACCATTGTAGACCATATATAGCATGATATACTATGGAAAAATGGATTTAATGGATAAAGCCCCATTTATTCTCACCTTATTATCAAAGTAAGAGCAGGCATAACTTGCAACTTGAATGTTTTTACTTTTAAATTTTAAAGGGTTAGTTCACCCAAAAATGGCTTCAAAATGTTTATACACTTAATGCCTAAATCCCATGAGGGATGTCTCAGAAGAAATATAATCGGCAGCCAAAGTCACGGGAATGTCATTAAATAATGAGAGCTAATGCAGTGCATTATGGTGTATTCTCTGTGTGCTGTGATGCACTAGTTTGAGGAGCTGGCCTACTTGTGGATGGAGCGGCAGAAGTCAGGAGGAGATTACAGCAAGCAAAGAGCAGAAACCGAGAGACACGTGGTACTGTGTGTCAGTTCAACCAAAATCGACCTGCTGATGGATTTCCTAAATGAGTTTTATGCTCACCCCATACTTCAGGTACATAACAAAAATAAAATATAGCTGCAAGCAGCAATTATCTCAGTTCAGGCACTTCATGTGCAATTGTAAAACTATATTGCGTATTATTTAGCAAGCTTGTACATTTACATTTAGTCATTTAGCAGTCGCTTTTATCCAAAACGACTTACAAATGAGGACATTAGAAGCAATCAAAACCAACAAAAGAGCAACAACATGAAAGTGGTTAGCCTAACGCAGTACATGTAGAAAGTTTTTTTTTTTTTTTTAAAGAAAACAAGTAGTTAGAACATAGAAAAAAGAAACCTAGTGTGCTTTTTGTTGTTGTTGTTGTTGTTTTTTTATATAAGAAACAAGTAGATAGAATAGAAAAAAGAAAGCTAGTGTTACTTTTTCAAGAAAAGCTAGCAGTTAGAGAATAAATATGCAATTGATAGAGGGTCAAATGTGTGCGTTTTTATAAAAAGGAGACAGATAGATAAAATAGAATTAGAATAGAGAGTGCTAGAGTTAGAGGGTCAAATGAAAATGGAAGAGTTGTGTTTTTAGCCGTTTCTTGAAGATGGGTAAGGATTCAGCTGCTCGGATTGAGTTTGGCAGGTCATTCCACCAGATGGGAACAGTTAATGAAAAAGTCAGTGAAAGTGATTTTGTGCCTCTTTGGGATGGTACAATAATGTGTCATTCACTTGCAGAACGCAAGCTTCTAGAGGCACATAAGTCTGAAGTAATGAATTTAGGTAAAGGGGTGCAGAGCCAGTGGTGGTTCTGTAGGCAAACATTAATGCCTTGAATTTAATGCGAGCAGCTATTGGTAACCAGTGCAAATTGATGAACAGAGGTGTGACGTGCATTCTTTTCGGCTCATTAAAGATTAATCTTGCAGCGGCATTTTGGATTAATTGTAGAGGTTTGATGGACTTGGCTGGAAGACCTGCCAAGAGAGCATTGCAATAGTCAAGTCTGGACAGAACAGAATTTTTTTAATAAATGGCTTGTAACCACCTAAATTATCGATGAAAAAGACCAATTTCAGCAAAATCATATTCATTTGGCATATAAATACAGTATTTTTACTTTTATATAACCGTTATAATTCCACCTATGGTCCGATCTCCATAAAACTTTGCATGCTTCTTTAGAATCATATGTTGCATGTGCTCAGCTGAGTTTTCGTTTAGGATTTATAGGATTTTGTGTACAATTGACTATGCCTATTTTCTAAATTATCTGGTTATAGCTATCCAAAAGCTACATTTTTAGAGTATTGACCTAGAGAGTCTAGAGAGTTGTACTGCAAAGGACTAGTTCACAAAAGTAGTTTTTTTTTAAATAATCTTAAATATTTAACAAACAATTTGATTGACAGCAGTGGTTCCAGAGGCAAAGTTGTTCAAAAAGAGGAGATCTATCATATGATATGAGTGTTGTGTGTATGTGTGAAACACCGCATGATTACAGTAGCAATTACAAGATACACAAATGTCCTGACATACAGTAATGGCATTTAGGAGAAAGACACTGCATGACAGTTTTCAAGTCGATCGGACAAAGGATGGTGTAGTTATAGCCATTTTTATGTTTTTCTATTTTATAGCAGCACCAAGTGGCCAATCTCCACGAACCAATACATATGAGAACCCAATTTGGTAAATAACTCATTCTGTTCAAGAGTTTTTAGTAGAAGTGGCCCCGCCTACTTTGTACATTTTGGCACCCCCTGGTGAAAATGAAGGGAAAATAAATTTTTTAATAACTTTTGATATTCGGAGTCTAGGGAATCTTTCAGCCCAGATTTAGTTCCAATCGGGCAAAAAAACCTAGGACTAGTTTGCAAAAGTAGGTTTTGTGAAAAATTCAAAATGCTGGAAATTTTTTCATTAATTTCATGAATTTTCATGAAATTTCAACTGTTAATAGTTTTAATTTGAGTCTTGACAAACTTCGTTTATTCTGTCTGTTTGTCGCTGTTGTCTTCCAGGAATACTTTGTCATCATCCTTTGCCCAGTAGAGCAGGACGCGGCGGTGAGACGGGTGCTGCGGTTCCCAATGTGGACACACAGAGTCATATATATGCAGGGCTCTGCCCTTAAAGATCAAGATCTGGTCAGAGCAAAGTGAGTTTGAAGACATTTATGTTTATCTGCTGCGATATCTTGAGCCTTTTTAACACATCCCACATATACACTGGGCTTCTGCTGTGCAGCTGCTGCCATATATAGAAAATACCAAGCTTTCTGGGTTATCAAGCTGAGTATTTCTTCTAAAAACAGACATAAACTATAAGTGATCATATTTGAAATTTTTTGTTGAGTGGGCAGTCAAGAGATATTTACATTTACATTTAGTCATTTAGCAGATGCTTTTATCCAAAGTGAATATATTTCAAACTTGATCAAATTTTCTTTGGGAATCACGTAAGACCTTCGTTCATCTTCGGAACACCGAGAGCTATTGGACCCTCCATAGACAGCAACACAACTGAAATGTTCCCAGGTCCAGAAACGTAGTAAATACATCGGTAAAACAGTGCATGTGACATCAGTGGCTCAACCATTCTTCTCCCCCGAGTTACGTCTTCTGCCATTTTGGAGAGTACCTAAGAACGTATTTGATGTAATCAGCGTTGTTTACGTTCGGGGGGAAAGTGCGCGCATGAACGCAATCTGCATAATAAGCATTGTTTACACTTAGGGTAAAGCGTGCGAATGCATTGTGATACTTTCTAAAATGGCGGAAGATGCAACTCGGGGGAGAAGAATAGTTAGAAAGTATTCTCGTAGCATCGCAAAACTGAAGTTGAGCCACTGATGTCACATGGACTGTTTTACCGATGTATTTACTACGTTTCTGGACCTGGGGACATTTCAGCTGTGTTGCTGTCTATGGAGGGTCCGATATCTTAATTTGTGTTCCAGAGATGAATGAAGGTCTTACAGGTTTGGAACGACATGAGGGTGAGTAATTAATGACAGAATTTTCATTTCAGGGTGAACTATCCCTTTAAAGGATTTAATCATCAAAAAAAATAAATAAATAAAAAAATAATAATCTTTTTGAGATAAAAAATTGTGTAAGGTATCAAGACTTAAATACATTTGACACTGTTGCAAAACTGTGTTAATCTTTATTTAACAGTGTCCTTGTTACAGTGGAATTGTACATTTAACTCCTACAGAAAAAATATATTTTCAAATATATTTTTAAATATATTTAAAAATCTGAGAAAAAAAAAAAAAAAGAATAGCCAAAATATTTTTTCTAAAATATGGTCCAAAATATATTTATGTACATATATTTTCAAATATATTTTAGATTTTTAAATGATTTTGGCAAATTTTGTGTATTTTAAAAATGTATTTTAACAATATAAAGATATGCCCTCCATATATTTCAATCTAAAAAAAATACATTCACATGTCATATTGAAGAAAAGGCTTCAAAGTCAAATCAGCAAAAACATTTGATGAAAAATCAGCAAAGAACAATATTATAAAAAATTCAAACATTATTAAATCACTGTAAATCCACATTTGCATTTAGCCTAAATATACATGCAACTGTAAGATTGGAAATGTTTCTTGACCCTGAAATACATTTTGACAAATATTTTGGAATATGAAGATTGAAACTAAATATATTTTCAGTTTCACAAATATATTTCATTGAGATCCACTGCTTATAACATATTTAGAGTATATTTTGGCCAGAAAAAAATTTACTGTTATTACTATTGTGAGTACATGTAACGTGTAACAAAGACACTGCAAAATAAAGAGTTACCCAAAATGTTTTGTCTTGTTTTAAGCATAAAGCTAACTAAATTCAAAATGTTTACACTTTAAACAATTAAAGAAATGCCAATGGTGTAAGAAACTTAATGCAAGATATATTCTCTGAAATCAAGTCTTTCCACACAGGCTGGATAATGCTGAGGCTTGTTTTATTCTGACCTGCCGCTGTGAGGCTGACCGCAATGCAGCAGTATGTATTACTGAGATTTTTCATCAAAAAGTGAAGAAATTCTTAATTATGATTAAAACATTTACAGCATTATTGTGAAAGGAGTCATGAACTACCTGTTCTTTTTTATTTTGTACTGTTCTTTGAGATCCACTTATAATGTTATTAAGATTTTTACATCAAAAAACATAATTCAGACATAGTTGACCCCCCTCATTAGAACGCTCTGTTTGAATAGGCAGGGCAGATTGTGGACTCTGAAGTAAATGCCCAGAAGAATGAGCTATGATTGGCTTGTTTTGTTTGACAGCTTACATCCTTCATAGATGGACGCTGCTGTGATTTAGGTTCAAAACACATAAATACTCAGTACATGTCAAACAATCTGTAATAACAGACGAAGCAATAGCGATCACATAATAAAAACACACACTTACTCACACTTGTGTGGTGTGACATTACTGTCGGATCCAATATAGTCGGTACAGCATCGTCTTTTAGTGTCAATCTTTCTGAAAATCCTGCCTTATTTGTAAACAAATCTGCAGTAAAATGAAGTGAACATTTTATGAAGTTCTTACTGATGCGGTCTGGAACTTCTTTAATAATGAAGTTCATTAAATAAAGTTTTTTTTTTTTTTCTGCGTATACCTGTTTGCCGCTCTTGTCATTTACCTACTACGTGCGTGAATAAGTGGGCGGGGCTATAAGTGGACTTCTGCGGAGGCGGTGTTTATCCACACTATTTTGTCATAAATTGGCACATTCCACAAGCTGTCGTTTTGGCAGACAGGCTTCAATATACACTGTTTTTAGAGTAACGAAAGTTTTGAATTCTGAAACATATAGGATGTTTTTATAGCACAATGACCTCTTATATGTCAAAAGATCAAGGGAATTTTGATTTCTCAGTTCATTACCCCTTTAAGTCATCAGTGAAGGAATGGGACATATAGAATATGTTTGTTTTTTTCAGAGCTATATTTATGATCATTTCTATGAATATTCCACCTTTAATAACTTATTTTTTTCTTCTCAGGATCACCAGACCATCCTGAGGGCTTGGGCAGTGAAGGACTTTGCTCCAAGTTGCACTCTTTTTGTTCAGATTCTCAAACCAGAAAACAAATTTCATGTGAAATTTGCAGGTACTGTTAAATCGGTCTTTGTAGATGATTCCAGAACATTTCAAACAATGTATGAATGCAGCGAAAGATTTGGACTTTGACGTAGATCTTTCCAACACAGTTGTACTGCTATTTCGCCCTTCAGATCATATTGTTTGTGAGGAAGAGTTTAAATACGCTATGCTGGCCCTGAACTGCATCTGTCCTGCCACGTCCACCTTCATCACCCTGCTGGTGCACACATCTCAAGGCCTGTGAGTGCACTAGCCTGATGACATATCAAAGGAATAGTTCACCCAAAAATGTTTTGAGGCTTGCACCACCGCAAACCCTAGTAGTAAAAAAAAAAAACCTATTGTCAGATTTTACTAAAGCTGTGGACATAGATGTTTGTGCATATGCATTTGTAGGAGCTTCCCTTTCAGATTTTTTATGGAGTTAAATAAGTGGGCATTTACACAACACTATTTTCAACTAAAAACATAAAACATTTTGTGTATTTTGGACTCCAGAGAATTTTCCACTCCCACAGGCGACTGCGATCTCATGCTAATTTGCCCTGTTTAGTGAATCTGTGAATTTTGTTATTCACTCACCCCCAAATTGTGAAACTCAAAAGGAAAATTCTATATGATATAATATATGATATGATGTGTATCTCTGCAGAGAGGGCCAGCATTCTCCTGAGGACTGGCACAGGATTTATGGGAAATGCTCAGGAAATGAAGTGTACAGCATTGTTCTGAAAGAAAGCATCTTCTTTTCTGAGTATGAGGGAAAGAGCTTCCCTTATGCCTCCTTTAATGCATATAATAAGTGAGTATGTGGGAAAAGCTTATTTGAGAAATGCATTACAGTACATTTGAAAATGACATTTGATTCCTCAAAAACGGCCACTTCATACTTCTTGTGTAAATATCTCTCTCATGTTTGTAGGTACGGCATCTGTCTCATTGGAGTCTGTCCTGACGACACTAAGAATATACTGCTGAACCCTGGTCCTCAGCACATCATGAAACCTTTGGACGTGTGCTTCTACATCAGTCTCTCCAAAGAGGAGAACTCCTGCTTTAAGGTCAAGAAAGGAAACAAGACTCGACCTCCAACCAGCAGCGCTATTACTAGCATGGGTCAGACAAATAAACATTATAATAATTCAAAGAAAGATAATGTACATATCACAGCAATACCAAAGTTTGGGGTCGGTAAGTTTTTTAATGTTTTTGAAAGAAGTCTTTTATGCTAACCAAGGCTCTATTTATTTGATCAAAAATGCAGTAAAAATGGTAATATTGTGAAATATTATCACAATTTATAATAAATGCTTTCTGTGTTAATATATTTTAAAATGTAATTTATTCCTGTGATGCAAAGCTGAATTTTCAGCATCATTACTCCAGTCTTCAGTGTCACATGATCCTTCAGAAATCATTCTAATATGCTGAAACAAAAATCAAGAAACATTTCTTATTATCAATGTTGAAAACTTTCGCACTGCTTAATATTATTGTGGAAACAGTGATATATTTTCAGGATTTCTTCATAAATAGAAAGTTCAAAAGAATAGCCTTTACTGCAACTTTTGATTTAATTCGTCCTTAATGAATAAAAGTATTATTTTTAATGTTCTTTTGTAATTAAAAAAAAATAAAAATCTTATGTAAAACACAATTGGTGAATTTTTGAAGAGTATCCTGCCCACTTTTTTTCCATATAATGTAAGTGAATGGGTGTGTCGACTTACAAAATGACAAAAAGCACCATAATCTTCCCCTCAGCCTTGGTGAGCATGAGAGACTTCTTTCAAAAATACTACGTATGTGTATTTCCAAACATTTTAAATGAGTTTCAGCAGAGGAGAAGCATTTCATTGCATAACAACTTAAATTTCAGACCTTTGGTGCACTTTAAATTCTCTCAAAAACGTGGATGAAAAATGTGATGTTGTTTCTATATTTTTGTCTAAAGCTTTTTGTTTGTATTTCCTAAAGGTACCATGGCTATAGACATGCAGGAAATAAGCATTCCGTCCAGTTTAGGTCCATCATTCTCAACTGAATCTAATATATCTGAGACCAAAAAACCAAACATGGTTCCTGTTCTGGAATTGCCTGATTCATCTTCCTTTCAGACTGGCAACCTGCTCATCGATGAGTCAAAGAACCCATGTCAGCCCTGCACTAGAAGTGAAGGCAGCAATGGGTAATTATTTCTTTCACTGAGAGAGAAAATAATCTGTTTGTTTGATTAAATGTCAACAAAGGAACATTGAGTAATGTCAAGAAAGCTGCTATGGGAATGAAATCTCCTGAACTTTTTTGCAGTTACATTAAGGGATATCCTCCAGATTTACCCTACATCGGAAGCTCACCGATACTTTGCCATTTACGGAAAGAGAAAGCACCCAAATGTTGTATGCAGCTAGAAAAGGTATTACATACAGTATCTTGATTACACTTGGGTGGACAATCTAAATTTACAACAATAATTGTACTAAATTACTACAAGTAGCAAGTAAAAGGTTAAGTTAAAGTGATTAAAAGCAACAGTAAAAACATTTACAAAAGATTTCCATTTCAAATAAATTGTGATACAATTTTAGAAGTTGAAAAGAACACCGTTTCCACAAAAGTATTAAGCAGCACAGCTATTTTCAACATTGATAATAATAAGAAATGTTTCTTGAGCAGCAAATTAGCATATAACACTGATTTCTTGATGATCATGTGACACTGAAGAATCAGATATTCAGCTTTGCATACAGTAACTGTCAAAGGTTTGGAAACGTTACAATTTTTGCTTGCCAATGCTGCATTTATGTGCTCAAAAATACAGTAAAAACATTAAATTGAGAAATAGTGATAAAATTTAAAATAATATTTTCTATTGCAATACATTTTGAAATGTAATTTATTTCTGGGAGGCAAAGCTAAATTTGAGTCCTGATTATTAAAAATGCAAAAACTGTTTTTAACATTGGTAAATAAGAAGAACCCTTATTATTGACCACCAATAATAATTCAGCAGCAAATCAGCATTTTAGATTTCTGAAGGATCATTGAAGACTGAGAGTTATGATGCTGAAAATTCTGCTTTGATCAAAGGAATAAAGTTTTTTTTTTTTTTTGCATTATAATAATATTTCCCCTCCCATTTTTCCCATAAAGGTTTTATGAATATGCTTTAAATATTCACTGTAGGCTCCTGGGAATCACTGGTTTTATGTTAAATTGTAATTTTCTTTTTATTATTTATTAGACAGAAAAGCAGTGAAATACACTCAATTCATCAAGGATAACACAACAAAGCAAAAAAAAGAAAAAGTTGTTTCCATTATGGTCCTTGATGGTAATATTGCATTGCTTTATTGTCTTGTCAGTTTTTGTCCAAGACCTGCAACCACAAAGACAAAGAAGATGTCAAAGCATACGGTTTGAGGAATAAGCTCATCATTGTGTCTGCTGAGGCCACAGGAAATGGCCTGTACAACTTCATTCTCCCATTACGAGCCTCTTACAGATCAGAGAATGAACTGTGTCCCATCGTGCTGCTCTTGGAACATGAGTAAACATCCTAATTTTACACATCACTCTCCTTCACCTCATTCATTGAGCTTTACCTTAGTTGCCAATATCTTGTAGTCTTGTAGTTATAGTTAAATTTCCCCTGATGTCTACTTAATATTGAATTTCTTTCTTTTAGGCCAGACGCAGAGTTTCTTGAGACTGTCTGTTGGTTCCCAATGATATATTACTTGCTTGGATCAATCGACAGGCAAGGGACATTTTCAAGAAACATGAAACATTATCGTGTTTGTTTGTATCCTGTCCTCAAATAATCCATTTACAGTTTGTCGTCCGGAAGAAGATAAGCATGCTGCTGTACACTGAGAATCACCTTCTTGAGATAACAAAGTCATTGTATTAGCTCACTCACTTGACAGTAGAATGCCGAAGGAATGAGTCCCAAAACCCAGAAACAAATGAGCATTTTTGAACTTCTGATTCCATCGTTCTGAATTCAGAAAACCTGGGTTTTATTGTCATTCTAAACCCCAATTTTAACCCCAGGTGTAGTTTAGAAGTGGGGTTAGCACTGCTGTTTACCCGGGGTTATGAAAGCCTGCTCTGAAGCAAGGTTAGCACTGCTTATGTGGTGCCAAATGTGTACAGTGTATAACAATCTAGTGTTACAATGTTATGGCTAGATGCTTAGAAACAGATTCCCACTCACATGCCTTGTATTCATGTGCTTTGGACAGTCACAGAAACACTGTGCACTGAGTGAAAAATTGTGGCAGAAAATGCGTCATTTGGAGGAAAGAAAAGACCGTCTCATACCTTCATAGACCAAAAAGTTAATTCCAGAAAAACTAGTAGTATAGTCAGCAATATATAAGATGCTAGTGCTATCATGTAAACAGACCACACGTTGCGTTAATCTGATCAATGACACTGAGTTGAACCACACTTTGGGGGAAATCTGAATACTGAAGCCTGATTTGTTAACATTTGTGCAGCTGCACAAACTTCTGGCATTTAAGTCCACCAAAACAGGCAGTACTGACTGCCTATATAAGTCAGCCCTGAATGCCATTAGCACACAGTAGACACTGTAGACAACTCACTAAGGGTGCAAGACAATTATGCAGACAAGATCCGTGCCTGAAGGGCAGGGATGTCCAGATCATAAATCCTAGCAAAGGAAGATGGTGACGACCAGCCAGCTGCCTGGCAAATATCCCCAATGGTAACTCCACTGGACCAAGCCCAGGAGGACGCCATCCCCCTAGTGGAGTGGGCCCTCACTTAAATGGGGCACTCAGAGCCCACTGAGGCTACTGCATGAACTATCCAGCGGGATAATCTCTGCTTCATAACTAGCAGCCCTTTAGTGCGGCCTCCGAAGCACACAAAGAGCTCCTCTGAGTACTGATATTGGCTAGAGCGCTCCTCATAAATCCTGAGGGCCTGGACCAGGAGAAGTAAGTTAGCTCCCTGCTCATCTTCTGAGTAAAGGAGAGCTAACAGGGTGATGACCTGCGCTCTGAACGAAGTAGAGAGCACTTTAAGTTAGTAACCTAGCTTGGGTTTGAGGATGAACTTAGTCATTTGGCCCAAACTCCAAACAGGAAGCACTCACCAAGAATGCTTGTAAATCACCCACACGCTTGACAGATACTAAAGCTAGCAGCAGGGTGGTCTTAAGCGACAAGGGCTGGAAGTTAGCCACCTGGAACAGCTCAAACGGAGGGCCTCAAAGGGCCTTGAGGACTGTAGACAGGTCTCAAAAAGGAACAGTATGAGGGCAAGATGGGTTAAGTCTCCTGGCTCTATTAAGCATGGAAGGGGTGCGTCCCTTATCCAGCAGCTTTTCTGCAGTAATTCAAAAGCCAATGGGAAATCTTACTGGCTTCTTGTCTAGGAAACCAGAGTGATGCAAATCTATCTATCTCCTTACAGTCTGGATGACCTGTTGCGTTGTGGCGTCTCGTTTGCTGCTAATATGGTGGTTGTGGATAAGGAGAGCACCATGTCCGCTGAGGAAGACTATATGGCTGATGCAAAAACTATTGTTAATGTCCAGACCCTGTTCAGGTCAGAGACTGCTTGAGATTTCGAGATTCCCAAAGAGTTCAGTATATTTGAAATTACCCATATGTAATGAAGTTGCAATTTACTACGTTTAAAATACATTTCTTAATCAAGTACGTCACATGTCAACGCTTCAAAATAAGTGTATTTTGTTTTTTTTAAAGCATAGCAAAAGATTATTAAATTATAATTGAAAATATGCTTTAAAAACATTACAAAGTGTAAAAGTCTACTTTAAGTTCACCCAAAAATGAACAATCTGCCATAATTATCCGCCCTCGAAGTTGTTTCAAACCTGTATGAGTTTCTTTCTTCTGTTGCAAACAAAACAAGATATGCTTCTTCTAAATATCATCTTTTGTGTTCAGCAGAAGAAAGAAATTGTTAGGAAACATAGTCATGAAACTGTAAGCACACTTTAGGCACACTCTTTAGTTGGCTTTTCATTTCATTATAATATCATAGTACTTTATTTATTTTTTTATTTTATTTGTAAAAACATATCCTTGTAATATTTGAAATACACAAGTGCTTATTCAGTTCAATTAAGAGCACTTATTTTTCACAAGGCAACAGAAGATCTTAAGTGATTGAAATGAATGACTCGTCTGTAGGTTGTTCTCCGGCCTCAACATCATCACAGAGTTAACTCATCCCGCTAACATGAGATTCATGCAGTTCAGTGCAAAGGACTGTCACACACTGGCCTTCTCCAAACTAGAGAAGGTGAGCAGACATTCATAACATGCTTTCTGTCACTCTCATTTGAATAAATCATAAAATAATGCTTTTGCTTTGATTAAACTGTTTGAGCCGAAAACCTTCTTTCCATGTTTTATTGATTTATTTTTTTTGCATGGCTTCACGGAGCAGAAAGAACGAGAGAAAGGCTCAAACCTGTCCTTCATATTTCGCCTGCCTTTTGCAGCTGGTAGGGTGTTTAGCATTGGGATGCTGGACACACTGCTCTATCAGGTACTAAGACACCAAGTGCTGCTGACTGTTGAGCTGAAATAATTTTTGCCTGTGTGCCTGCTAATGACCACTAGATGGCAACATTAGCAAGAATGCAGATACTAGATGTAAACTCTAGGTGTCCTTACAAATACAGATCACATTACATATCAGTCATTACATTTGTGGAATTCGTTTTAGCACATTAAACTATTTTCTTTCCTATATACAATACCATTCAAATGTTTGGGGTCAATACATTTTTTGGAAATAAATGAATACTTTTATTAAGCACTGATGCATTAAATTGATTTGAAAAAAAAGTGACAGTAACAATAGTCCTGCACAATTGTTTTCAACATTGATCATTAAAAACGTTTTCTTGAACGTTTTCTGAAGGATCATGTGACACTGAAGACTGGAGTAATGATGCTGAAAATTCAGCTTTGATCACAGGAATAAATTACATTTTAACATTTTAAAAATTACATTAAATATTAAAATGAAAGACACTTCTTTTAAACTGTAGTAATTTTAGAACATTACTGTTTTACTGTATTTCTGATCAAATAAATGAAGCTGTGGTGAGCATAAGACTTTTTTCAAAAATAAAAAAAAATCTTACTAACCCTGAACATTTGAATGGTATGTATTCTCTTGCTGTTAGAAATCATAAATGTTCATGCCTTTAAATTTGTCCATAATTGTGCTAGAAGTGCTTCTGTTGTTTCAGTGTTTTGTTAAAGATTATATGATAACCATCACCAAACTGCTGCTTGGACTAGAAACCACACCACAATCTGGTTTCTTATCTTCTGTAAGTATGACGTTTAACACTAGCACAGTGCCCACATACTCATTTAAATTACTTTTATGAGATTGCTATTATTTGATGTTGCTTTAGAAGTGTTACAGTGTTGTGTGTTACATTTCAGATGAGTATCACAGAGGAAGACTTGTGCATTGAGACGTATGGCAGACTGTATGAAATGCTCTCCTCCACTGTAGGAGACATTCCCATCGGCATCTACAGAACTGAGTCTCAGATACTTGAACCTCCTGAGGTTTCATTACATTCAATCCAACTACAACACATGTACACTTTTAGATCAAGAGAAACAGTTACACTGGGAAGGAAGGGATAGGCAGGAGCCAGCTTTACCCTTTACTTAGTCATTAGTTTTTACCAATTATGTGAACTCCACAAATACTTGATCATTTTTTTCAGGATTCTTTGATGAAATGAATGTATTGCCATTTTTGTATCAATTTTGCACTTTTTTTTTTTTTTTTTCAATTTTGCAGAGAGCACCTTTAATGGCAGAAACGGGCTTCCATATTAATAAAGCTTGAAACTGCCCAATGTCCAGTTTTTCAAAAAATTAGAGAAATTCAGGAAAATTGAGTTGTCACTCAGTATGTGCTAGTTTTGTAACCAAATGTTAGCTATTGCCAAACATTTTTCCAAAATTAAAATTGTTGGATAATTTTTCTCATTATAACATTGGTAACAAAGTTAAATACTTGCATATAATAGAAACTGAGAAAATGCAATTAGATGTTACAATTTTTGGAATTGTTCCTTTTACAAATAAAAATAAAATGCAGTAACAGGGCTATTAAAATTAAGAATTTTCTGCAGTTAATTGAATAAAAGTTACAGATTAAGAGGTTAAAATTATGTATTGTAAATATCAGCATGTTGGAAATATCAAGAACGACAAGACAAACACTGTTGTTTTTCTTTCTTCTAGACACCACAATCCGAAATTTCAGACAAGGTGTCAGTCTTTGAGGAGGGAAAGGACCCGGAGGAGCAACAGCAGGGTCCTAACTGTGAAATGCCAGACATCCAGACTCCGTCTCTGCGTCGAAGGAGCATGCAGTGGGCATCCAATCTGCTGGGGCCGTGGCACGCTGAGCGCGAAACAGACAGACTGAGCCAGCAGCGTGGCGTCCTGCTCTCATTCTCTGAGAGACAGGAGCTCACTGAGCTGGTCAAGAAACGCATGAAGAACCTGGGCCTCTCCACAAGGGGATTCGGTGAGACGCCAGTCAAATTTTACAGTGAAATCATTTCAGAATGAAGTAGGATGTTATTTAGAATGTTTACAAATGATTTTATTTGATTTTAAGAACTCTAGAACCAGGGTGCACACTTAACCTTTCCTTAATTATCTGACAAACCCTATTTAACTGGCAGCCTAACTTTTCAGTTTTCATTGACTTTGGAAGATGGTGAGCCGTTCTAAAATAACTGAAACCCTCTGACACCAGGTTGTCCAGATGAAGGCCAATAGCAGTCAATAGCAAGAGACGATTTCTAGAACATTGCATCTTTACAATGTAACTAATCAAGTTCCCCAAAAAGACTGGTTGTCCACGAAAGACAAATGCACAGAGGGCAGGAGAATGCGGAGAATCTCAGGCAATCGGTTCAGCACTGCAGCTGGAATTGCTTGCCAGTTCAGCACTGAACAGAGTAAGAATCTGTCTCGGCTTACAGTGAAAGTGCACCTCTCATCAGCAGAAAAAATAAAAAGGCTAGGCTCACCTTTGCTTAGGAGCATGTTGTGTGGACAGAGGAGAACTGTTCACTTCAGTGATGAAAGCAAGTTTAATTTATTTGGATTTGATGGGAAACATTATGTTCGTCGTCAAACTGGGGAAAGACTGAACCCAAAGTGTGTAAAGAAGTCAGTGAACGATGGAGGAGGAAGTGTCATGGTTTGGGGGATGTTTTCTGCAGCAGGAGTTGGGCCTCTTATACAGCTAAATGGCAGAGTGAATGCAAATGTTTATCATAATCTCCAACGGCAAAACACTGTGCCTTCCCTGTGTTCATCGTCCAATCAGCCAGCAATTTTCATACAGGACAATGCTGCCTCCTGTCACACAGCAAAACGGGTGATGCAGTTCGTTAAAGCTGAAAACATTGTCCAGTCCATCGTCCTGATCCAAACCCTATTGAAAATCCTTGGTGACAAAGTTATGGTTAAGAAACCCACCAGAGTCACCGAACTGTGGAAGAAGCGTGGACCAAGATCACACCAGAGCAGTGTGAGAGTGATGTCCTTCAGCCACAGATGTGCTTAAGTCATTCAAAGCAAGGGCCTCACTTCCTACTAATTTTGATCTCCACTATATATATCTGTGACCCTGGACCACAAAACCAGTCTTAAGTCGCTGGGGTATATTTGTAGCAATAGCCAAAAATACATTGTATGGGTCAAAATTATCAATTTTTCTTTTATGCCAAAAATCATTAGGATATTAAGTAAAGATCATGTTCCATGAAGATATTTAGTAAATTTCCTAACGTAAATATATCAAAACTTAAGTACTTCAGTACTTAATTTGGACAACTTTAAAGGCGATTTTCATCAATATTTAGATTTTTTTTTGCACCTTCAGATTCCAGATTTTCAAATAGTTGTACCTCAGCCAAATACTGTCCTATCATAACAAACCATACATACACAAGCTTATTTATTCAGCTTTCAGATGATATATAAATCTCATTTTCGAAAAATTTACACTTAAGACTGGTTTTGTGGTCCAGGGTCACATATTTGTATTTAAATGTATTTGATTTCATACCTCCTGTTTTCAGGTGAGTGTCTCGTTATTAGGAAATGGTCCTAGAGTTCTTTAGAATTACACATTGTAATGACTGAAAACCTCTAGAACAGGGGTTCTCAACTCTGGCCCTCGAGGTCCACACTCCTGCAGAGTTTAGCTCCAACCTTGATTAAACTCACCTGCCTGTAGCTTTCTAGTAATCCTGAACACCTTGATTGTGTATTTGATTAGGGTTGGAGTCAAAATCTGCAGAAAAGTGGGCCTTCGAGGGCCAGAGTTGGGAACCCCAGCTCTAGAAGAAGATTGTGGTAATATTATTAACATTTGTCTCTCAATCCAGATGAGCCGAATAATAACCAGAGCAGTCACTCATACGCCTTAATCAACCCGTCACCAGATACAAGACTGGAGCTTAATGATATTGTGTAAGTGAAGTTGAATTTATTGCACTTCATATAGGGACACTGCATCAAATTCTAGCAAAATTGTGATTTCCTATTTTCTAAATTATAAGCCTATTTTAGTAGTTTTGCATTGTAATAGACAATTTTATTATTATTATTAAAATACTTAAAATCAAACTATACTAAATCCTGGGCTACACTTTTCGATAGTCCACTTTAGACATTCTAATAACTATAAGTAGCTTTGCAACTACATGCCAACTAATTCTCATTAATTTGCAACTACATGTCTACTAACTCTGAGTAGACTGTTAGGTTTAGGGTTAGTAGAATAAGTTGACATATACTTAATGTTTCTCATAGTCAGTATGTTGTATGTTGTGGACCCATCAAAATAAAGTGTTAGAAGATATTAAGCAGACAGTCTACTAATACTCTAATGACTGCTAGTTGACATGTAGTTGCAAAGTTACTTACTGTTAGTAGAATGTCTAAAGTGGACTATCGAAAAAAAGTGTTACCTCAGCTAACACTACATATACTGTATAATATGCATATATTTTACAATTAAAAATATAAAATAATAATAATAATAAATATATTATGATAATATATATATATTACACACACACACACACACACACACACATTATATTAAATTGATAGCCCAAAACATGCGCAATTACAGTATGAGTGTTTTTTTATTTTAATGAGAATTTGGAGGTGAAATTTTCTTAATTGTTATGAAAAATAGAAAACTATGTCACTATAAAACAAATCTTACTGATCTAAAAGAGGACATTTTATTTTTAAAAATGTATATTTTATGATCTCTTGTATAAATTTAATTTCTATTTATTGGATTTCTGTTTATTATCCATGCTGTCTGTTGGTTTTAGAATGCAGTATGACCAAGACATGATATTCAGCTGAATGGTTGTGCCTTATATATGTGGCTGTAGTTTTATGTACATTTCAATTGTATTTGTTTTGGTTTCAGGTACATAATCCGTAAAGATCCTGTCTCATTAAATCTGAACAATACTGACAACATCAACAACAGCATGAGGAGCGATTCACAAATAAGAGAGAGGAACACAAAGAATCATCTCTGAATGGAGATCATACTCACAACAGCTGTTTATCTTCACTGTGACACAAGTAATGCTTCTTCAGCATTAGGTTAAGCTCTGAAAGCCATTAATGTATTACCTATACACAGCTCAGTTTAATGCATGTAAAACCTTTGCTTTATCATACTGTATTTATTCCTGCCTGCATGCTCCTGTCCTGCCTTATGCTCAGACTGACACACAGAGGTCAAAGGTCACAGACAGTGATCCAGTTAAAGTTCTCTGTTTCTGGCTGGAACTCACATTAGGCAACTGCTGGATTCCTGTCAGACCCAACTGCAGTAATGCATGGATCTACATTTCTCACATTCCACTACATTTATATACATAGTGCCAGTGTAACCCACCTAAAAAGACCACAAAAATATCTACAATAAAGAATATTGAAAACACTGGATATTAACAATTACTAAATTAAAGTAATATTTCAACCCAAAATTAAGATTTTGTCATTATTTGCATATTTTGTGGTGCTCTAAACCTATATGCTGTTACTGTTCTGTGGAGCAAAAAATAGAATAATTGTACCCAGTGGCGGCTGCTGGTCTTTCAAAGAGGGGAAGCTCATTTTCGGCCTACATCATAAAAATTGTCCATTTATTTATACGTAAATTCTGCCCTACGTTCCTTTTCAAGAAAATGCTCTGTGACCTTGTCGTACCAACTAGGCGTCTTTTCCAGTGACGCTAGCCTAGCCTACTGTATGAATGAATGAATGAACAAACAATCTAAAAAAAAAAAAGATATTAAACTCGACGGAGGAAATGTGGGAATAAGGTTAAACTGAAACAAGGAATGTGGTGTAGGCCTATAATAGGGTTGTCACGATACCATAAAAATGTCTTATGATACTATACCAGCTTAATTTATAATGAAATTCTACAAAATGAATCAAAATTTTATAAATAAATAGATGTAAGTGAAAACAGACAATATTATTCTCTGAATACTTAATTAATGTGAATGAATGACTGGCTATTGTTATCCATGAAATGATCTAAACAAAACTCATCTTAGCACTGCACAGAAGCTGCATGAAGTGACATTTAGATGTGGCATTTATTCATTTAGACTGTATGTATCATTGCATAAATAATGTTATGAGATTAATGTTTTAAATACTAAATTCTGAATATAGAAATATGTAGGAAAATAATGTAATATGCCTACTTTAGACGGGAAACTTAAAAAACGGCCAGCAGGTGGCAGAAGATTGTGACTGAATCACTGAGTCATTCAAATGATTCTTTCAAAACGGCTGAATCCTTCAGGAGCGAATCAAATGGCTGTTCTTATGAATGGCTCAGTGAATCAGTGATTCGCCCAAATCAACGCGGATTTGGATTCGAACACAAACGAAACAAAAACAGCACTCTTGCTCGTGTCGTATTGCCTAAGTGTCAGGAGCATTTTTTACTCGCATATCTTGAAATTTCCGAGTTAGCAACATGTATATTAAAACATAACATTATAAATGAATTAAAAAAAACATATAATGATTGATAAGTACCAAGTGCAAAGCCGCTATGGGACTGAGCTCGAATAGCTTCAGCGTCAGCGACTTTTTATAGTACAGAATCGCTGTCAATCAAAAGGAGATGCAGACCGTCCAATCATCGTGCAGAAGCCCGGAGTCCAGGCCACTCCTCCATTCACCCCAGAGACGCTGAGCGTCCGGGGGCGGGACATAATCGCAGCATTTATCCAATGACCGTCTAGTTTGGAAGCACTGAAAAAAAACTGTTCAAAGCAGCCCCATTGAAGTCAATGGACTCTAGGCTTCAGCAGAGAAATGCACTGACGCTACGGGAATATATGAGAAGGAAATCGAGGCCGACCTGCTATATGTAGCTGATTCTGAACACGTCTTCGAGATTAACGTGTTCTAACGCATTTTTAGTCAATAAAATGTTAACACAATAGTACATATTTGACCATTAATTTTTTGACATTATAGGGGAAGCCAAGCTTCCCTTGCAGTCTTAAAGAAATCCCCACTGATTGTAGCCATAGTTACAAGTTCAGCTGAAAGCCATAAACTGGGGGAATTAATGACAGCAATGTGTGAAGTGTGCAGGACTGGTTTCGATCACACAAGAGAAAGAATCATGTTTTGATAAATCAGAATTATGACAAAAATTCAAAATGAGAAGTCATAACAGCCTGGTCTCATGTTACGTAGGTATTAATACGTAACATTTACTAACACAAAACGTACATGTACGTTTTTACTGATGCTAAAACGTACAAATTTAGACGTATTTCAACGTTTAAAAGTACAAATCCATGCGTATTTTTAGCTAAAAAACGTAAAAATATTTACGTATCTTTTATATCATTAAGATATTCGAATCAATGCATTTTTATCATCATTTTATCTATAAGCGATTTAGGCTTTTAGACCCCTTAACTTACCCCCAAACCTAAACCTACCCATTTTACAGCGAATATGCATTTTTATCATTTTATTAATAAGCAATTTAGATTTTAGACCCCTTAATCTACCCCCAAACCTAAACCTACCCATTTTATAGCGGATATAAAACGAAATTGACCGAAACATGCAGGAAAATAACAATTTTAGTCACAACATAGCATTAAAAATGTTTTTATAGTCGCTAATCCCACTCCTGCATCTAAACCTAAACATAGCTATTTCTGTACAGTAAGTTATAAGAAAAACATGACAGACAGATACAATTACAATCATTTATTTATTGCAAAAATTTCAAAAGCACTACCAAAAGTAATCCAAATGACGATGCGTTGCAGCCGCAGTCCTCTCTGGCAGAATACAGTAGGTTTGTGTGCGGTGCAGAGCAGAATTTATGTTGTTAATCGCTGAAAATATTATCCGGATTATTTTCCTGATCCTCTCGCTCTCAGTGAACTCGTGAAGGCGCGCGTGCTAGCATCATTCAAATACACACCTCACCAGAAACACGGCATGTCGCAATCTGTGACGAATGCAGGCGAGAGCCAATGAGCGTTCGGTTATCCTGCCGTAAAACCTGTCGTTTGAAGCGGCAACATTTGAATTCGTAACGAATGCATCAGTCAGCGCGGGCTTTGCTGTTTACGGTCGCTGGACTCGCTGCTCGGGATGGAGATGAAGATCGTCGAATAAAGGCTTGGATTTGGGTCTGTTCCTCGCAGTCGTGTGGATTCTGAAGATCTGGATTACAGAGCACGAATAAAATCGTTTCATTTCGTAATTATGTTGCGGTTTTGGTGTTTTTGTATAGTTCTGTTGTCAGTCACAGCATGTGGAGAAAACGCCTTTTGTGGCCCATGGCAAACAAAGTACATGACAAGTAAAGGTTAAACGATTTCAAATGTTATTTATTTTAAGGTTTAAAGTGAAGTCTTGTTTAACATTATGTAGGCCTATTATTGGAAATGAGCTGGCAGCAGAAATCACACAAAACGAAATGTTATTTCCTATTAAGTAAGTTAAGCAATTTAATGATGCAATTGAAAACAAGGTAATTGATATGACAACTAATAATAAAATTAATGCGGCGATTTCAATATTCATAAGGATTTATTTTTAGACGTCAATACCTCAGTTTTGTACATTTAAATGCTGAAAATATGTAAGTATTGTACGTTTTAGTGCCTGTAAAAACGTAAGTAAATGCACGTTTTATAGAACCACATTTTACGTAAAATACATACGAATTATCATGAGATCACGTTAGACACACACACACCCTTGCATCTTGGTTAGGACTGCCTTCCGTGTCATTTCGCATCATGTGGGTAAAGTTGTTTGGTGGTACGACCGATAACTACAAAAATAAGATCCCTGGACGGCTGTAGTAGTGATATATAGATTGGTTTGTCATACTAGAGGTAGTTTGTGTCGTAACATACCTCTCAATGCACAAGTCCTCCTCTGTGATACTCTGAGATGTGTAACGTGTCATATTTTAACCGCTAAAACAACGTCAAATAAAAGCATCTAATAAAAGTCATTAGGATGTGGAGAATGAGCTAATGTTAAAAGTCATACAGAACGTAGAAAACCAGATTTTGGCACTTCTAGTACAATAATGGACAAATCTGAAGGCAAGGCATGAACATTTACAATTTTTTAACAGCAAGAGCAACACTACCTTTAACAAGTTTTCTTTTGAAAGAAGTCTCTTATGATCTCCAAGGCTGCATTTATTTGATCAAAACACAGTAATGTAAAACTATTACAATATAAAAGGAATGTTTTCTATTTTAATATTTGACTTAATTTTGAAATTTAAAAAATGTAATTTATTCCTGTGATCAAAGCTGAATTTTCAGCATTATTACTCCAGTCTTCAGTTTCACATGATCCGTCAGAAATCATTCTAAGATGCTGATTTGCTGCTCAAGAAACATTTTAAATGATCAATGTTGAAAATTGTGCTGCTTCATATATTTTCGGTAACCATGATTTTCAGGACTGTTTGATGAATAGCACCTTTTAAAAATGCATTTATTTGAAATATAAGTCTTTTGTAACAATGCAAGTCTTTACTGTCACTGTGTTTTCAGCGATTTAGCAATTTAATGCATCCTTGCTTAAAAGTATTCCTTTAAAAAAACAATTTTTTTAAAATTTATCCCGACCATTTGAACGGTAGAGTGTGGTGGTGCTGCTGTCGTAAAACACGCATGCGCTGCAGAAGAAAGCACGCACATGTGTCATGGTACTTTCCAAAATGGCAGACGGGATGAGGAGGAGAAGAATCACTGAATAAAGACTTTTTTTTTTTTTTTTTTTTGCACACAAAAAGTATTCTCGTAACTCTCAAGATTTCATCAAAAATATCTTAATTTGTGTTCCAAAGATGAACGAAGGTCTTACGGGTTTGGAACGACACGAGGGTTGAGTAATTAATGACAGAATTTTCATTTTTGGGTAAACTATCCCTTTAAAGACCTTTTTTGCTGCATGTTTACAATCCCATGTATCATAAGACTTTATATTTAAAACAACTTGTGTTTTATAACAATCAAATCAGTCAGATTCGTAAAGATGTAGTGAGTGACAGATTGCAGTAGTGAAAATAAAAAAAATAAAAAAAAAAACACAGGTAAGTTTGTCCAGAACCCTCCTGTGCTTTAATCTGTGCTTTAAACCACCACCAAGCATGAAACATTGTCACAACTTAATTAAACATTCTACCCAGTCGTTTGGCAGGGATCGTGCTTGTTGCTCTGCAGGTGCTGCCAGTACTGGATGATCTCATTGGGATGAAATCCATGAGAGGTGATCAGGTTGCTGTACCTACAGCTAGAGTAGGGCACTCGCCAGTGATTGAACAGCAGTTCATTTGGTGGTGGCGTTGGCTCCATCTTCAGTTTAGCTAGACACATACCCACATAAACATCTTCTAAATGTAGTCTGGGTATGGTCAGAGATGCCACGTATATCCTTCGGGCCACATCACCGGAGAAGACGTATCCAGTCCCAGAACAAAAGGTGGGGTATCGTCTACCTGGGTACACTTCTAGGGGCATGTACCATTTACTCTCTTTGTTTCGGTTTGGAGAGAAGTCTGACATGTGAAGTCCTGTGAAATACTTCTGTGTTAGTTGCCCTTTGGGCTTTAGGAGTTTTTCCATGAGGTATTCGGTGTTGACAAACATGTCACTGTCTGTCTTCATGACGTATTTGGCCTCGGGACAATACTTTGTGATCCAGTACATCCCCATCAGCGTTTTCAGGGTAAGGTTGTTGTAAGTATCCCTGTAATCTTGCTGGATGATATCATGATACCGATGACTTTCTTCCTCTATTGTGTGCTGCAGTTTACTGCCATTTCTTTGGGTGTCTTTATTTACACCTATGAAAAAAAGGCGGACGAAACCCAAACCCCCAGCCACGATTTCATTAGCCCACGTTTTCCTGATGGCGTCCCTGGCATCGGTTTTCTTGGGCTCAACTGCAATCAAAAGCACTAAGAAAGGTGCTTGCAGCAGACATGCGCTCGGCTCGTTGAGGATGTACTCGTAAGGTTCCTCTTTAAGTATCCTTGCCACTCTCATCTCTTCGCTTGAACTGATGTTCGAAAGCAAGGAGTTTTCCAACCCCTGCTGCAGACTTTCATCCAAAGCTGAGATGACATTTTCATTTGAATTTAGTGGTGAAGAGGACACTTCAAGCTCCGTTAACTTGTTGGGATTTTGGATTTTGTGTGGAAAAATCCACTGACCCTGAAAAACGATGCATACCACAAACATGATCACAATGAGGAAAAGGGAAACGCTGCTGTATCTGTGCCTCCGTTTCCGCTTCCATTCCATCTCTTTGGGTTCATTGGATTTGTCAAACCTCTCAGAGTAAACAGCGAGTCCAGATATGTGGAAACCTGCAAATAAAAAAGGGAACAATTTTTATTTACTTATTGTTACTGCACAAAATTTGCAACATTTTAATTATGTATTTGATAGATTTAAATGTGACATTTTCAAATGAAGCTCAGTGTGCTACACTCTTCTTATATATATATATATATATATATATATAAGGATGGACTAGTTCCACCCTGGTCCTCATGTGGACCTCGTGCAAGTGTGAAACATCTGTTTTAGACTTGCTTCCAGTACTAAAACTTTTAAATGATCATCTCATGTGGTTTGCATCCATCAGGGTTCAAATAAAAACACAAAGCAAATGAGAACATTAGATTGTTACAAAACAGGAATGACCAAGTGCCAAAGGTCAAAATTCACCTCAAAATTTCACCTACAGTATATCAGGTGCTCCAGCTGAAAATCCTTAAATGTCACAACATATGATAAGTGAAGCTGAAAATTTGACAAATTTTTCTTTCAAATTCTCAGACATGATTAAATATATTGCTGATTAATAGACCAAAAAGATCCGCACTCATCCAAATAACCCAAAAAGGCTTATTATTTATTACTCGGAGGTCATAAAAAGTGCAAAACGTTTTCAGGTGTTACCTCAGTGCCATGTGCTACCAGGCACACACCTGCGCTCATTAAACCATGTAGCCCATTACCATAATACACTTAATATCACGAGAATACAAAATAATATATCTCTCCCAAACACACATACCCCAAAACATTCAAAATGCTCCATATATAAATATATCAAAAGAGTATACAAATACATACAAACATTTTTTTTTTTGCATCAGTTTTTATATTCAATGAGTCCCACCCCATATCCTTAAATTATTATGAAAAAACAAATTCAAAGACAATTCTTCATTCATACCAAGAGGATGTAAACTTTTAAGATCAAAAATCCACCTACATTCCTTCTGCAACAGTCTACGTTCCAAATTATCCGAACTACAGCACCACGGTCGCTCGCTTTCAGCGTCACCACCAGCGCGCTCCCGACAACTGTTTCAAACTTATTTTTAACATGTTCAGTGAAGGATTTACTCTGTATATGAATTTTAATCCACGCTACAGGAACCGTTTCATGAATAAATACAAAACTAGAGACAATCTAATACTGAAATGAGACATTAATAAATAGAACTAAAGAACATTTAAAGCACGTATTTCTGTACATTTCGAAATAGGGTGCATTAAAAGTCAATAAATCCTTGATTAATATGAATATTTTAATTAAAAACGCGTATTTAAATAACAGCAGAGTGAGCGAGTTTTTGGATATGGTAAGATTAAACTTATTTAGTGAACAAAGTAGCACATTTCAGCTCTCATTTTGTTAGGATTGGTACACAAAATGTTATTTTATCCGTGCTTCGAGGAAATCCTCAATCTATGTTTTCTTCATGTGGCCGCAAACATTTAATTTTTACGTGCCTTTAAGCAATATGCACCATTAAAGTTTAGCTTTCTTCACCACGTTAAGCCGGCAAATGTGGTTTTTACATGTAATAATCGTAATATGCGTTTACCTTATGGCAGGGGCGCAGATAGGATTTTTTAACTGGGGGGGACCAAGCTGTCAGCAAATTATTTAAACTCAATTCGTTATTTTGCGTAATTTGGGCTTTAACTAGTGCTCAAGTAGTTGCTTTGCGTAATTTGGGCTAATGATTTGCACTAAAAAGCCATTGGGGGATTCTTATTTGAAATCATGGATAAACAACAATGAACAAAGGTAAATAAAGGCCTACCTGATCACCACTAGCAATTCATGATCAGACTGTTATTTGACTAGTATGCCAATCACCCACCAAAACTTCATGTCTTCAGCAAAGTATGTTTTATTTAAACATTTGCTTATCTCAGCATACAAAGTCTATCATTATGAACAAAAAAATGAAATGTTTTTCATAGTCCATAATTTAAGAATCTATATCCTCCGATTTCCTGCTATAAGAGGATGTCAAAAGTTTATGTAGGCCTTTATTTGTTGTTTGCATAAACCTTCCACCACACAAATTTACTTATAATTATTTTTATAGTGGCTTTCACGACAGTGAACATACCTCAGTCAATTTATACAGTACAATGGGTTAAATGATAAGATAAAACATTATTTCCTGACGATAAATAGTTTTTGCTGTGTTTGCTAAGTGCAAAAGCATTCTTGCCATTTTTGTCAGACTAGTTATTCCCCTTAACAAATCTAATCTGCCACATCTGGGAAAGTCAACAGGCATAGGATACTTACATTGATTGTTTTTTGAAAAAACGAGGTGATTGTTTTTTGTCTCTTCATTGCCTTTATGTGGCACTTGCAGTCGATTTTTTTCAGTTCAGAAAATCACCGACTCAGCTCAGTCATAAATTGTATATGATCACTATGGTTACCGCTCATACAGGCACGAGGTCCCGCCTTTATCGCCTCTGATTGGCTAGAAGGGCTCTCTCCGATTGGCTACACTAACTCGACCCCTAAACCTACCCAATAGGAGGAGACCCTTCTAGCCAATCAGAGGCGAAAAAGGCGGGACCTTCCCATACCATCCTGGGAAAAAAAGATTCGCGCCCCGGCGGCGTCACTCAGAGAGAGTGCAAACACTGGTTAATCCTCTGTTTTACCGATTTTTGTCGCCTTTCGTAGCGATAGTGAGGGCGGGGGACGGATCGGGTCACTATGAATTTGGGGGGGTCATGTCCCCCCCGTCCCTAGTGCCATCTGCGCGCCTGCCTTATGGTGCAGAGAGTCTCCGTGTCAGTGAAGCGAAGCATCTTCCCTCTGAAAACATGTCGCATTTCGGGGCAAATAAAAAAAACAACAACATCGAACAACAATATAAAATGCTGTAAACTATTCATTGGTTATCCTAAAATTAATTGAATTACAAATTATACTACAACTGGAAAATACTGTATATTGATAAACTGTTCGGCGTGATGAAGTTTAATGTCTCCGACAGCGTCTGTAGTCCCATTTAGCAACAGTCTTTTTTAAGAAACATAACAGCTTAAAAAAATCATGAGTGGGGTGTAAAGCCCAATTTATACTTCTGCGTCGAACCTACGCCGTAGCCTACGCAGAGACGCACATACCTGACGTGCACCTCTCCAAAAATCTAACAGCGGGTCAATTCTACGCGGACCGCAAGCGCTGTCTGCTAGAACCCCTCCCTCTGTATGCACTTGAGTTTTGTGTGCGTTTATGAGCGCTGTAATATAGCTTAATGTTACACCTTCTTATTTAAAATAAAACAAAGTGTCTTATTTATTATACTACAGCATTATACATCAGTAGTTGTCCGCGACAAACCGCCGTGGTACACGTCCTTGTGGAGATTGAAAGAATGCCATCTTCTCCTGTTCAGTTGTTGTCTCCTTTTTGTATATTTAAATAATGATTTAATATATTTTTTTTTTTCCAGCTGTGGTAGCAGGACCATTTCCCATGGACCACGCCCCCTCCCCACCCAAGAATCACCTGCACTCAGAATCGAATTTAACTAAATAAGACAAGTAAATAGTAAATAATAAAATAAGAACAAATAAATGAATGACAATCAATAGTACAAACAAAAACAATAACAAGATACAAATTAAATTATCAGTACTTAATATTTTTCAGTTAGGTCTAACTATAATCTATTCAACTGTAAAATAACACTGAGTAGTCTTCACTGTATAATGAAAGACAGCAGCAGGTTTATTTAGGCTGCTGTCTCTTTAAGACCGCATGCACAGATCTAATATGTTACACATGGCTCTATGCTTACTTTTCTTTTCAGGAGCCCTTGTCCTCCTAATTTAAAAAATTTAGGAGCACCTTCTGATCAATAATCAAAAATTAGCCTTCCTAATACCCGGTGACATTTGACTCCTTAAAGTGACTTACAGGGGTATTTTCTTTTTACCTTTGCGATGGCATCATTTTCATCTGTCAAATTTAAAAATTTATGTTTATAAGCTTTTTAAAATTTCTATTTAAAACAATATAAGTAGTAGAATAAGACAAATAAGTTACCAATCATATGAAATTAGTATTAATAAAAAATTAATTTGTACTACAGAGGTGGCACAGAAGAACACAAAAGTGGTTTGTACATTTCCAGACGTTTATTGAGGCTCAGAGGTAGCATGAGTGCAATTAAATTCATAGATTCATGTGGAGATTAATGTTTTAAATATAAAATTTTGAATACAGAAATATTAAATGATTTAAATAACTGAAATTATACACTAAAAGTGAAACTGAAACCGCCAGCAGGTGGCGGCAAGTCAATTATTTCTTCACTGAATCATTCATTCAATTGATTCATTCGAACGGATGATTCATTCAGGAATGAAGCAAGTGACTCACTGCTTCCCAATATGTATACTATCCACCCTATCTACCCTAAATAGTATTGAAAATTACGACTACCACTCAGAATTTAGGATGGATAGTATGCACATTGGGACGCAGGCACTGTCTTTATGAATGGTTAATCATGAATCAAAAACGATGGAACCGGAAGTGCTAAAATGCTAACTCGCTTCCAGGTTTTCGCCTACAAAGTGACATCATAGTTCCCCCACTCTATTCAAAGTTCACATCGAGCCAAGTACAGTTCAAATCCCTGGATGAGTTCTTGCTCCGCCCCCTTTATCAAGGATGCATCCAGAGGTGACTTGTGCGAACTTGCAGTAGCCCCTCAATGCAGAACAAAAGATCCAGGGGGCGGGGTTGGATCCACATCCAGGGGGTGGAGATTGGTAGATTTAGGGGTGGGGATGCTGGTAGTGTAGATATGTATCATTGCATCGAGTTGTTTTGGATAATAAAAAAAACGTCAGGTCTGACAATATCGTGTCTTTTCGAATTTAAATCTAGATTTATTTGCATTGGCTCATGGAAACCTCTATGAACACACTTGACATGACTTGGCCAAAAAAAATCGCGGTGGACGAATTTACGTTTTATTAAAAAGTGTTTGTGTATTCTGCACTAATGGCGAGCGCACACAGATGCCTGCCTCTGTTGCGAGTCCCGATCAAGCACTTTACCGATTCAACTGCTCTCCTCTCCTCCTCCTCCTGGCTCTTTACGCCACAGAGCAAGCCTGTTCTTGATAAAGCTGCTGTGAAAACGTGGGAAAAGCCGACGAGGAAGAAGTTGGGGTGAAGCGTTCTTTATAGGCGGAGCAAAACCCTTCATGACTCCGTCTATAGCGCATTGTGATTGGGTGGTTTACGCTGTCAATAGAGGAGACAAACCAATGGGCCACTGGCTGCTCGTGATGGTCCTTAGCAAAAAAAAAAAAAAAAAAAGAAATTCTGTCGGCCCCTTCAGTGCGTCGGCCCACCGGGAAAATGCCCGGTATGCCAGATTACCAGTCCAGCCCTGACGATGATAAATTGAAATGAAAATAACTACCGAAAACACACTGACTCGCGCCCGCTCCACTTTCCAGCAGAGCTCGGCACACGACTCCCTCTTGTGACGTAATGTGACGCGATGTTGAACAAAAAGCGGTTTTTGAGAACTGTCAAGGAAACCGTCACTTTTTCTTCTAAATTTGTGCCCTCACGCCTTGTAAAACATTTTCAAACCCTGCAAACAATCGAACGCAGAACTTTCATAACGATCAACCAATGGTGGCATGCTTGATAGACACCCTCTCATTAGCATGTTGAGCTGAGGAAAAATAAATACTGAACTACATTCAAAAATGAATAAAGGTTTGAAAGGAAAAAAAAAAAAACTTTCAGTTTAGCACAGGGGTGTCAAACTCAATTCCTGGAGGGCCACAGCCCTGCAGAGTTTAGCTCCAACCCTAATTAAACACACCTGATCCAGTCAATCAAGTCCTTCAGGCTAAATTGAAGACTACATGGTTTGTGTGTTGGAGCTAAACTCTGCAGGGCTGTGGCCCTCCAGGAACTGAGTTTGACACCCCTGGTTTAGCATTTCCTTTAGCATTTTTTTATTTTATTTCCCCCAACATTAGTTTAATTTATTTAATTATTTATCGCCTCGATCGCCACATTTAATTATTTATATATTTATGCAGGAATGTGAGGATTAATTAATTAATATATTTATTTGCACATTTATTTATGTATAATTTTGTGAATTTATGCATTTATTTATTTGCGTATTTATTTATTTATTGTTTTTGCAGGTTTGGTCCTCCATATTTGTGCAGCATCAGATTTTAATTTTTTCTCCCTCATTTACTGTTCGTGGCTGTTTTTGCCCCATTGACTTCCATTATAACAACATTTTTTGATTGCAAAGCCATGACACCATATAATCATGCATTCTTGATTGTTGGTGGTTTTCCCTGTTGGGAAGAGGTAAAATTTGACATTTTTACTGTTGATCACCAGGTAGCACCATTAACCCTTTAGATAGGCCTGAGCAAAAAAAAAAAAGCTTAGTTTCTGGCTTGTATATGGAGTATAACAGCATATTATAGTGTGTGTGTGTGTGTGTGTGAGAGAGAGAGAGAGACCTTTGCGCACTTACCTTGATGCATCTGAGAAAATCTAAATATGCACCTCAGGTCTCAGAACTACATGGAGTAAACAAAAACAAAGTGTATTTATGCACCTGCTGCCTTTTGATGGTGAGAAGTACGGACGGCCTATGTGTGAAATGCTTGTCTTTTCTTGATGGTAAAGCCAGTTTAAAACCTTAAGACTCAACAGCACCCCATAGTGGACGAAAACGTCCCCAACAGTACATAAGGGCTAATTATGGCACGTTTGGCATTCCATAGGGCAGGGATAGTTTGAAAATAATTAAGCCAGATGTCCTTGAAGACCAGGGTTGGGAACCCCGGATCTATTACACCATATTCTTGCAGTAGCACGACATTTAGCCAACATTAACAGATTGGGGATTTTTTTTATTGGGGAATTGTCTAACAATTTCTCACCAAGAAGTATGCTTAACTGCACAAAACAATACAACTCAAGTGTAGAGACCCCATGGTGGTTTATACTGGCGAATTCACGCCAGCAGAGTTTCTTTTTAGGGTAAAGCCTAACCTCACCCCAACTAACTTTTAGCCTACTAGCTAATTTTAGCCAAACTCAAAATGCATTTCAGCTGACAATGTGCGCATCATTTCTTTCGGTTCCCTCATGTCAAACAAGTAAAACTCAACTGTATTGGAGTGTGGACCAGCGTTTACCCATTTAACGAGAGAGAGGAGGAAACTAAATATATATTGTATTGCACATTTATAAATATATATATTTCACAACCACTCATCTATCATGTAAAAGTGCACAATTTTTTGATTTCCCGTTTTCAGTCTGTTTTATACATTTATAAATATATATTGCAATGTATGGAAAACCGGTCAAATAATGACTAAAATGCAGTGGCACAATCACTTAACCACACAGGGCACTTTGTGAATATAATTTGTCATTAAACAAGATGTAAATACAAATGGTCGTGCTTTTTTTATTTTTATTTGTATGGGTGCTTGACTAGACGCGTAAAGGACATCAGTGGACGTCTATTCACAACCTCTTAAAAACTACTTGGGGCACTTAAATTAATTTTTGCAGTATTAACCAAGGTGTAAGCACAATTGTTTTTGCATTTCATAGAGGGTCATGATGGACTATAAATGCACGTGTAAAAGACGTCACCTACTGGACGTCGTCTCACAACTGAATCGCAACAGGGTATATATTGAACTACACATAGCTAAAAGTCAAAGTAACAATTATACATGCAACCCCAGGGAACTATAGACATGTACAAACGTATCTGAATGCATTTTTAGGAAATATTCTGTGTTACATATTCATGTCGTCCTACCGTGACTATTTTTGGCCAGGGACAGCGGATCAGCTCCGGTGGCCGTGGAGCAGCAGACCCGTGTAGTGTAAATAAGGGGTAAGAGCTTTATTCATCATAGTGTAGATCGCATAATACTCGCGCTAGACTGAAGTCAGTAATGATATTCTTTGGTAATGTAAATGTTCTTTGCTTGTTTTGAATAACTGGAGGAAATGTAAATGAAAGATTCGCGCACCCATGTCTCTGTCTCCTCAGCGCCATCACAAGCACCAAATCCTAACCACTTCAGAGACCTCTCGAGCTGAACTTGTTTTTATACTAAAGTTTGAAAGGAGTAGTCAATTTAATAAATTCTCAGGACTTACCCTTACAAAAATGTCCTGTGGTATTCCTGTGGTACTGCAGCAGTACTACATAAATTTACCACACAACAAATGAGCAGAGCTTAATATGACAGGATTACCACAGCACTTTCTGTTGTACAGTATCACAAGAATTTACCATTAGATGTTGTATGTGGTTTTTCTGTTGTTTTTGTGTTGTAATTCCAACACAAGCTAAATATGACAGGATTACCACATCACTTTCTATACAGCATGAATTTACTACAGAAAATACAATGTGTTGTATTTGAATGGTATATGTATATGTATTGTTTCTGTGTGATATTTAACACAATAAACAATTGTCTGATCTCACTTTATCATAATTGAAAATTTTATTAAACTACAAAAATTAATTTCCTAGATAGTACATTCTCACAAAAATTTTCGTTTTATGATTTAAATTAAATTTATGACAAATGTGTTATATTGTAACTGTAACAGCTATAATGTAATGACAACATCAGTATTTCTAAGATATGAAATATAGTCCAGTATGTATTGTGTGTTATATACTGTATGTATGTGTGTGTGTGTGCGCGCGCGCGTCTGTGTGTAGCCTATAGTACACAAAATAATCAATTATTATAATTATACACATTAACGTAATAACATTAATAATGATATTATGCACACAGGCATTTACGCTTGCGTTGCTTGCTGCCCGTTTCCATGGCAATGGTGAAGCTCAGACTTTGGCGCACTTTTGGATTTTGAACCGTGACGTCAAGCCGTTCTCAACCGCCAACCGCGAACTAGACAGTTTGTAAAATGTTGCGTTTCTGATTATTTTCTTTTTTCGAAGAAAACGCAGTCGAAACAGGTCTATCGAGTTACACTGAAGACACGCACATTCACGACGAAACATTAATTAAGGAAGAATGGTATTTCTCCGAGGAAGTAATCGTCAGCTGGCCCGCTGCGAGAAACCAGACGTCTCAGTTCATCCGTCTTTGCTGGTGAGTAATTTCACGTAGATTAAGTGCTTCTGCTGTACTTTTATGTGCATGTTATGCTACCTGTGTTGTATTTGTTAGTTTAATTTACCACGCGATTACATATCACTCTGTTTAGATGAGATAGTTAGTATCAATATAACGAATTTAGACCGACTGGAAATAACATACAGCTCTTCATTAAATGAGCGGGTTCATAAGAGTTATTTGTTAATAAATTGGACACTGAAATTGTCCAAAAAGGCCTGGCTCAATAGTGTCATGTTCGTGAACTGAGCTACATTGGTGGATCAGTACATAGTATAGCCAGTTTTCATGATTTAATTGATTAATACGATTCATACTGAGTTCGGTGTAATACACTATCATGTGTTTTCTGTGTGAGTTAAACAAGTAAAGAGTGCTGCTGCAGAAATCTACTTTTTTCCCATATTTAAAACAAAAATCTCAGCTACTAAGTTCAATCAGCTGACAACCCTATTGTTGACGTGTTTTTATATTACAGAGTCAGGCCTGGATGAAAACCTGCTTAAAGAGAGAGTGCAAGCCTGGTGCTGATGTACCCGGTAAGCTAAATGAAGAATTGTAAAACCGAAAAAGCTCAGATGATGCTGAAAAGACTGTCAGCTCAGCCTCAGTAAGTATGCTCTTTTTGACAATCTTTTATATAAAAAAAGAAAAACAGAAACAAAGACTGGACAGCATTTAATGCAGCAACTAATTAAACATAAGTCCACAAGAAAACAGGTGAAAAATAGTAGGCTAAATACTAAAACTGTCAATTCCAGTTTTTCAAAACACAATACCACAAAAGACAATGAATGTTTATGCTGCTTATGTATCTTTTCAAGACCCCTGTAAATGAATCAGATCAAGAAATGCAAAGAAGAATAGAAGGGCTACAGGAAGAAAACAGCGGCTCAGAGAGGAACTTGAAAACTGTAAGGGAAAAATTAGTGGACGAAGATCTCGAGTCACGTCTTTCAGTTATTTATATTTTATCTAAACAAAAACTTCTCACAAAATGAGGAATATTATAAAGCAGTTACAATAAAAAGTAAACAATATGCTCTCTAAAAAGTTGATGCAGTTGTTATAGAGCCAATATTTACCTGATCTTAAAAATTACTTTGATCTGTCAATACAGTCAGGTTGATCATGTTAAATAACCAGTTCATTTAGATGTTACCACATAAAGTTCTCCAGTGAAGTGCAGACATGATGCAAGTGTTGTAAATGGCGCTTCATTGATTACACTCTGTATAATTTTAAACATAGTCTGAAGTCTCTAATATAATATATGTTTTTATAGAAAAATTTCAAAGCACCTTTTATATTTCTCTAAATTATTTATAAGATAAAATAAATTGTTTACATAAAAAATAATTAGTTAAAATCTTGTTTCAGAGATTCCTGGATTCTCAATGAGCTGAGAAGGCTAAGGACAGAGGCACGACCTCAAACTGAAAGTGAGGTAAATATAAAATTGTATTTAGAAAAAAAATTTGTTTCAATCCTCAAATTTGATTGATTGGTGGTCCAAGACATTTCACTGTTTGTATTACTCTGTTCACAATATTACAGATTATGTATGTGGTGCACAGTAGAAGCAGGTTGGGGAATGGATTGATCTGAATTGAGGAGCATATTTTTTGAAAGCCCTCAATGCTCCTATTTAGTGAGTAGGGAGCAGAAAAAGAAAACCTAGAGTGGAATATATGTGTTGCTCACATTATACTAAACACACTCTTTGTCACAAACACAGTTTCGTAATGAACTGAAACATTTGTACACTGCTCATGATAACATAAAAGTTCTCTACTATTGTGTTTTGCACAGTTGCTTTGGCAAAACATCTGTCAAATCGAAGTGTGTTATTGCTCAGTGCTAGGGGTGGGCGATATGACCAAAATCTTATATCACGATATGATATATATCACGATATAGTAATTTTTTTCTTTTAAAAAGGTTTTTATATTAAAATCTTTGATACCATAGAATTTTCATAATCCTTGTCACCAATGTCAATATCAAACTAATACAAGCCTTAAAATAGACAAAAAAAAAACACTCAAGCTCACTGAAAATAAAGTCAGTGATGAAATAAGTATAAGAAACTAATTGCAAGCAATAGGACAAAAACTACAATACATAAGAAACGCTACATACATTGTGTAAATTAATTAGTCTTCACTGTGTTAATTATATCTATCTATCCATCTATGATAGATATAATTAACATGTTTATTATGTATAGATTAGGGCTGGGTATCGATTCAGATGTCCCGATTCGATTCAAGCTCTCGATTTGATTCTCGATTTTTTTTATTACATTCAGTGAATATAGTTTTAATACAAAAGCTATTGATATTTCTAACGAAATGAACAGTAAACATCAGTTTACAAATAGTGAATTAATAAAAGACATTAAGAACCACAGGCCTGTATTTTAAACCTATTCTTTTTTTCTATAGGGTTCTTTCTTAAACAATAATTGGGCCCTATAAAATGTTAATTTTACATTAAATTAAACATTAATTTAATTTATCCTAATCAATTAAAATTAAACCCTTTTATTTTTGGCAAACAAAGTGCTGCACAACAGAGGTTTACTGCTAAAATTAAAAAGAAAACAAATGGGATTATTCCTTTAAAAATAAAGATTTATTAATATTTATTATTAGTAGTAGCATTGAGTCTTGCTCTTAACGTTAAACTAAACTTTTATTTTGACAGGTTGCCGTGAGGAACTTGCAGCTGCTGTGTATCATGTGATATGACTTTAGTTTTCTCAAATTAAACTGTAAAATGCTAATGAAATGACTCTCAGAGCAGCAGTGTGTTAATATCATCATATAGTAAGACGGCAGAAGATGAAAACACTGCGAGCGTCGTCCGCGCTTTAGTATGTGTGTGGTAAACAAAAGAGTGTGTCGGGCCATCCCCCATTCATTCATTCATTCATTCATTGTGGAAATCATGGCGCCTTATGCGTGATATCAAATGCTTCTACAGATTTATAGTATTACTATAGCATTTCACCTGAGCATTACGAATCAAGCGTATGGCTTTGTTCTTGGTTCTCATCAACAGTATCTCCGCCATGATAAGCACTGAATGAATGACAGGCTTTCTGTTGTAACATCGCGCATCGGTAAATAAGGGTGACATCTAGTGGAGAAGACTAATGATAAGAATCACATTAATCAGATCTTGTTTTAAATGCGTGCTGAAATAAATACCGGAAAAGATCGATTCGCGGCTTTTGAGAATCGATATCGAATCGACGTCATTAAAAAAATACGATTAATCGAAAAATCTTTTTTTTTTTTGCCCAGCCCTAGTATAGATTCTATACATATATATACATACATACACACACACACACACATATATATATATATATATCTCAGTGTTTCCCCTACCATTATTTTAGGGGGGCGACCCCCAACAGCACCCCTAGCCCCCCTTGAAGGTCAAGTTAATTTTATTTAATTTTATTTTCTCTATAGCGCCAGACCACAAAAGAAGTCATTTATTAAACGAACTAAATAGCCTTATGTTATTTATCTTATTTGCACGACGGTATGTCATTTCTGTCACTACGTTACATGGTCGTGCTCTCTGTATCGCGCGCACAGCGGAGTTCTGCCCCGGTTCGCACACACACACACACAAATGTCACACAAGTGAGCACACTCTCACTCCTATTTGTAAATATTAAGCCGCAAAATGTGTATTTAAATATGATTTCTGCTTGTCTCTGTGTTAATGTATGGCGAGACGCGTGGGTTTGTTTACTCATACAGAAGCGCCGGGCGCTATGCGGTGATATTAACGCCTGTCGTCTCACTAAATGAGGACATAAATACATGAACAACATCTCCAGAACTGCTCTGAGAGTCACTTCATGAGCATTCGGCGTTTCATTTGAGAAAAACTATCCTCATATCATATACACAGAAATGTAAAAGGTATTCACGGCAACCCGTCAAAATAAAAGTTCGGTTTCACTTGAAGACATTGGGCAGAACGTAATAGGCTACTACTACTAAAACTATTAAAACCTTATCTTTAAGGAATAATCATACAATGTCTTCAATGTTATTATCAATATTAATCCCCTTTATTTTTAAGTCGGGGAAAAACAGAACCTCTTTTCCTCGTTTTGTTCTGGTCGTTCTCCACCTGGTTCCGTCTGCCCTTCACGCCCCGTGGTGGAGTGTAAAGATCTCAGTCATCCAAATGATTCAAAAGTATTACTGTAAACAATGTATTTTGCGACACCACAAAATAAACGATAGAACATAATATGAAACGATATACTTTTTATTTTGTCCAATATATATCGTCATATCGCACAGCCCTACTCAGTGCCATTGTCAAATTGCAAAATGAAAGAAGCTGCGTGTAATCATGAATTTCTCTGTACGTAAATATACCAGATTTAATTATCTGTGGAACTGTTGGTGGAAATTAAGTTATTGGTGGAATAACAATGTTTGAATTTTCCTTCTTATGGCCAATAATATATCATCTGCTGATATGTCATGCATCTCTACTCACTATTAATTACATTTTTAATGTACTGTTGTAAAAGAGCAATATCAAAATTGCAGTCATGTTGTTTAATCATTGTTCCTATGGACACATGATAGCTGTGCTCATATTCAGAACAACAGCAAAACAGTACAACATGGCTTTGGCTTTGGTCTAATAATTTATAGACTAACTTTCCTGGAATTGTGAGTTTTTTTTTATAACACTTTATACCTGGAGGGCAACTGTCCTAGCTTTGTTCTAAACCTGCTCCAACACACATATCGGTAGTTTTCAAACCAACCTAAAGGACCGTTTGTCAGTTATTTATTAATGTATATTAGTCATGTCCATTTTTTTTTATTTTGCAGAAAAAGTGAGCTGTGCTTTCCCTATTCTCAGCCTCAGACGTCACGCCCACGGACCGTTGGCTAAACATCTGATACATATGACACACAAAAGTGGAAACACTTCAAGAGTTTCAATGTCGTCATCGGACTGATTGAATTATACAGGATTTCCGGGAGACGTGCGTGTTGCATTCTTTAACGTTCCACCTGGAAACAAATATGCCGTGACGCCGAATTCCTCACGAAAGAAGAAAGCCGTCATGTTTACAACTGTGATGACGAGCGCTTATCAGGATCAACTAACCGCTGGATTTTTAAAAGTATGTGAAATATTTAAAGTTCATGGCATAGAATCTGTAAAATACGTCCGAGAGTTTTACACACCGGTCTGTTATTGTGGTGAATAATGATGAAACATGATGCTGAACGAAATGAACTGTGATTGGTTGTTTGACATGTCGGTCAAACGGCCTCATGGGTGGGCCTTGGCCAATGAAAGCTGCCATGGATTCCAGACCTTAAGCCCTCAATCTGAAGCTCTAGCTACGCGAGACAATGCTTTCCCTAATGTGGACAAAGGATCCCTGAGAGAGGCTGTTCACAACAAATGATCAAATGAGCGAAAGCTTAATTGTGAGATGTTAATGTTTGAATACTGTGAATTTGCATTTTCATGCTTTGTTTAATTGTGCCTTATATTGTTTTATTGTGTCATATACCCAACTTTGTAGTGTACACAGATTATGTTGTTACACATGGTGAATAAATGTTGAAATGTAATATGGCAGATGTAGTATGGTGTGTCACATTTTTGTATTTGTAACATTTTTAAGATTATGACAAGTATACTAGTAATACCACAGGTTTATGACAGAAAAACTAAGGTTTTCTTGCAGGAATATCATAGCAAATTAAGTGTTACCATTAAAAAACCCTGCAAAATTATTACAGGAATACCACAAAAATATAAAAGGACCACAGGACTATTACAGGAAAGCCAGGTATTACTGCAGAAATATGACAGTAGTACCACAGGAATATCACAGATATATTACATACAGTACAACAAAAATGCTGTGGTAAAGCGTCCCAAAAAACAACACAATACCACATAATTACCACACAATTTTTGTGCAGTACTTTTAATGTTTTACCACATGTAATACCTCAGGTAATTTTTGTAAGGGTAAGACTAAAATGGCACTTTGAGAAGCTTGATAAATACGGGCCCTGGTCAATTAACCTCTTCTTAGTCAACTGTCCAAATACTTGAGCCCCTGAAAATGGAGGTACTTTGCCTAAAATGGCTGTAACTCCTAAATGGTAAATGTCACATTTTTGTGGAACCTTTTAAAATAAAGCTAAAAGCCTGCGCTTCCATCACATCTTGATTGTTTTATTTCAAATTCATTGTAGTGGTGCATATGTATAAAGGCAAGAGCACAAAAACAGAATCTGAATGTCCGAAAAAGTGTCCGAATACTTCTGGACCTGACTGTACATCATAAGAAGAATGGCGTCTATGCTAATATTAGTCGGTTTCATTCTTATTCAGAGGTTATCGGTGGCACCCATATCACAATTAAACAAATCTTAATGGGCTTTAAAAAGACTTTATTTTAAAAAGTATTTGTTACGCTTCTTGTATAAATTTTATTTCCATTTATTATATTTCTGTTTATTATCCACCATTCTGTCTGTTGGTTTTAGGATGCAATATGACCCAAGACATGACATTCAACCTAATTACTTGTACTTTATGTACGGGGTTGTAGTTTTATGTACTTTTCAATTTTATTTGTTTTGGTTTCTGGTATATAATGTGTTGAATTATTGCGAATCATCTCTGAATGGAGATCACACTCACAACAGCTGTTTATCTTCACTGTGACACCAGTAATGCTTGTTTTTCAGCATCAGGTTACGCTCTGAAAGCCTTTGCTTTATCATATTTGTTCCTGCCAGCGTGCTTCTGTCCCGCCTCATGCCAAGACTGACATGCAGAGGGCAAAGATCACAGACGATGATAAAGTTAAAGTTTCTGGCTGGAAATCACATTAGACAGCTGCTGGATTCCTGTCAGACACAAACTGCAGTAATGCAAGAGTCACATCCCACTACATTAAAAAAAATAAATAAATGAATAAAAACACCTGTAAAGACCACAAAATATCTACCAATAAAAACAGTGAAAATATTATTGCATGCCTTGTGGTGCTCTAAAACCATATGCTGTTATTGCTCTGTGGAGCAAAAAAAAAAAATCTGAAAAATAAATTTAAAAAATAAATACGACCACACGTTGCATCAATCACGTTTACACACTGCCTCCGAAACTTTCGTCCGTCATAAAAAATAAAAATTCAGATCAGGATCGATTTTCTTCGTTTTCGCATCTAATCAAGTATTTTGATAGGAAAGGATGACGAATAAAAAAAAAAACGCATACGAAAATTTCGGACTAAGTGTGCAAGGAACTTTAGTCATAATTATGGGATAAAAGGTCTTAAATGACAAAATAAATAAAATAAAAATAAAATGAGATAAAAATCATAACTGACAAAAATCTAAAATCGAGTCAATTATGACCAAATTAAAATTGACATTCAAATGTTAAAATGAGATACTACTTTAAAGTACTAAGTAGATGTCAAATGACAGTCAATTATGAGTTTGAAAATAAAATCTTAACGGAGTCTAAATTGAAGTCACGACAGTCAAAAGTATGACCAAGTCAAAATATGAGATAAGCCATAATTATGACAAAAAAAAAAAAAAAGTGGAAAACCATTTCCTTCACATAAGAAAAATAATCGTTTTAATGAATCATAATTCTGACAAGTCAAAATTGAGATGGTCAAAATTATGAAAAAGTCAAATGGCAAAATCAAAATTGTCATATACTGTACACACTAGAGAGACCATGCTTTAATAATCATCTCTCTTCTTTATATCTGTGTTGGATCCCAATGATTTCATCCCATCTATTTTCTGAGAAACCACATTACAGTTTTAGTCTGACTTTCTGACTGATGGTTTTGACAGTGCACTAGTAAACAAAATGCATAACATTCATTAAATGTTGCCATTCAACATTCAAAGCCAGTCGAAGTTGTTCTGTTCCAAGAAGATGACAGCATGCTTGATTAAATGCACCTGCTATCAGCTGAACCAGCCAAACCTGTTGATCAGAAATGGGTTTCCACATCAGGCCATGTACAGTAATAGTAAATGCCACCCCTCTCATGTCCTAGTAGACATGGTGTAAAGGTGCGATCACATTTACTGCTTTGTGAAAACCTATTCATTTCCAAATAAATCATTGCGATCTGAGGTTTCACGTGAAGGCAACAATTCCCCATGCAGATTTCGCTCATTTTCAAGTCGGTCACTTCAATACCATGTTCACCAACAGAAAGCTGGTTCATTTGAAAGTGACTTCTGTGTGAGCTGTGCTTTACTACTGACAACAGACCATGATTCACTAGTGACCGCACAAACTTACAAAGCTGTCAGAGGCTCCTCTGAAAAAGAAGAAAAATATGTATCACCACGTGTTTATATTTTTTTAAATATTTTTTTTAATAATAATCCACATTCAACAGAAATGTTTAAAAACAAACATTACTTTCAAACGCATTTATACAAAAACCAACCATCCCAAAAAAAAAAAGAAAAAAAAAAAAAGAAAAAAATGGTACCCTTGTCGATAACTGACTTTGCGTTATGGAAGCAACTGCATTTTTCCATTTCAAAAATAGTAATTAGATCCAAGCAGTACTTGGGTTTCTGGATAAAACTTGAACAAAATCTCCAATATACTGCAGAATTACAGAGCATATTCACCATCAACAATCTGAAGTACAGATTTCATATAACCATAGAATTCCGGTCATTTAAACACCTGCTGGTTTTGAAGAAAGGCATCTCATACTAAACCTTCCTCTAATCTGACTTAGATTTACCATTCGCATTTGTGCAGTGAACCTCAATGCACTACTCTACACTTCATAGAACAGAAGGCAGAAAAAGCCAAAAAAGAAAGGAAGGAACAAAGTGAATCTATCATTACAAGAGTTTTAGACATAGCAGTCATTTTATTCATATTAACGAGTCACCATTTTCAATGGTTCTCTCATTCAGCTCGTGTTTTACAAAAAAGAAAAGGAAAAAAAAAAAAAAAAAAAAAAAAAAAAGAGGAAAACCCCCCCCAATCAAATATCTCCTTTTGAATCTGCCTTGATTACCAACTGCTTTACAATTGAAAAATACATATCTACTGAGAAAACATGACCAGGACCAACCCAAACATCCAAATTTCCTCTCACCCGGCCTGACCTGTTCATCTATGGGTGGAGGAAGAGACTACAAATCAAACTGGTGTCAGCAGAGGGTGAAGCAAACTGAAATCCAAAGTGCTTTCAGGGAGGCTGAGAGGATCGGCGGTCTAGCGGTCCATCTTGACAGGTCTCTGGAGGGAGGGAAGATCTCGACAGTGGACGGCCAGCGGTCTCAGAACCTCAGATGGGACTTGTGTTTGACCATGTATCTGTAGAGGAGATGAAGAGATAATGAGCTATATAAGGCTATTAAGATTACTATTAGGGTTGGAAAACATGTAGTTTCATTCCTCGAGTATTTAATTAACCAGGGACAGGTTCACATGATCGACTTCAAAAGACTAAACAATCAAAGATGTCCATCTGTAGGACGTTTACATGCACCAAAAATCCAAAAAAAAAAAAAAAAAATTGAGGGCTATAGGTCGGCAAAATGCATGTTCAATAATATGGAATTAAAAAAGTAAAAAAAGTTTAGTGTTCTTTTTTTTTTTTTTAAATTATATTTTTATGCATTAAAGGAAGCATTAAATTGATCAAAAGTCTCAATGAAGACATTTATAATGTTACATAGGATTTATTTCCAATAAATGTTCAACTTTCTATTCAAAGTATCCTGTAAGAGTGACAAAAATATGAAGCAGAACAACTGTTTTCAACATTGATAATCATAAGAAATGTTTCTTGAGCAGCAAATCATATTAGACTGATTTCTGAAGGATCATGTGACACTGAAGACTGGAGTAATGATGCTGAAAATTCAGCTTTGATCACGGGAATAAATAGTTTTTTTATTCTATATTTCATAATGCAGTTATTTTAAATTGCAACAATATTCCACAGTATTACTGTGTTCACAGTATTTTTTTAATCAAATAAATGCATCCTTGGGTAGAGGAAGAGACTTTTTTCAAAAACGTAGCTGTAACGTAGTAATGTCTTTGAATTTTCTTTATTTCGCAGGGTTCTCTCAGAAAAAATAAATAAAAATCACTATATTGGTCACTATAATCGTGATAAGAAATTTTCATACCATTACATCCCTAAATCAAACTCACTGACATTTGCTAGAATCATTAGCTTCACTCTCAGATTCACTTCTGAAAACATAAAATCAAAAATGCTGTCAGAACGTGTTCCTCTCCAGTGTGTGCCATGCTGCAGAGCTGCAATCCTGACCTGTCCAGTGTTTCCCAGAAGCGGAGGAAGACGGGCCGGTCCAGATGTCGTTTGTGGTGGCTCAGCTCCAGAACAGTCACGTCCCACTTCTGCACATTCGGGTCCATCCGTGCCTCGTCATACTTCAGGTGAAAGGCTCGGACTAAATAAACATCAGCATGAATTGAAACCCACTCTTGCCTACTGTAAATATAGTGCTGCGTTTTCCATGACCAAACTCACTTTTGGCAAATATATCCACGGGGGATCCATCAGGCAGCAGCCACGGCCAGCCCTTGAACTGCCAGGCAGGACCCTGAACGAAGACGGCCACTACACGATCCCTGTGAACAAACCGATAAAATCAGTCTCAAACTGACTGGTTACTGTGGGTGAAAGCATTGACAATACAGTGGCATTTAAGTAGCGATTCTCCGATGCCACGTTTGACTGGGAGCGACTATTTCATGAAAACAACACAGATAAACTTCAACAGCTAAACAAGTCTGCTGTGTGGATGCTAAGGCTAATCTGACAATATTGATTTCTCAATTTTACTTCATCTTCATTTTGATGAACCGATATTGATTCTTACAAATCACAACATTGATCTTTAAAGCTGAGTGCTAAAAACATCACTAAGCATTATTCATAGCACACCTACCATCAAATAATAGCTTTTGTAATAAAAGTCTTTTAACCGCAAAGAGACAACAAAATAGCTTTACAGGATTTCGCTAAAAATATGCACTATATTACATATTCATTATACTGTACTTAACTTGTTTTCATGAGATTTATTCAAACATACTTTAAATAATGAAGACATCCCTAACAGGTTATTACAGCCACAGTTTAATGTTTATATAACCACAAGGAACTGGAATAGAAAATATTAAGAAGTGTACACAAAGACTGCCTAAGGCTATGTTCACACTTGTGTTTTCAAGTCCGGAGCGCTTTTTAAAACGCCACCACCGGCGTCTTTTTCTGCAGCTTAGAGCGTCTTTTCAAGTTTTCTGAAGAAATATCACGATAATTTTTCGTATCAGTTGATATCGATAATCACGATAAGTTTCAAATTTGTATTTCTTTCAAGTTTAAAGCCAGATTTTTGCTCCAAAGTGAAAGTTGTAGAAACCAGACCATTAATTTTTCTTTAAATAAATATCTTGATAAAATAAATTTTAGTTTCTGTATCTGATATGGTTTCAAATCAAGAAACAGGTTTGTTGACTGAAAATAATAATAATTACTTTGTCTCTTAGAAATGCACATTTGATAGTAGCAGTAGCTTGAGTTGGGATGCAGATGTAAATTTGTTTATCAAAATCAGTAACATCTGTAAAAATTATAGCAATCTAATTTTTATATGGTAAAATCTAATTATTCTGACTGCGTTTGTTTTAAATCATTGGTTTTCCTTAGTAGCATACATTTAAATGATAAACTGTTAAAACCACACATATAGCACACCTCAATACCATGGTAAATATAAAACTATGGTTTTTAGATATTTGTATGAAAAACAGTAGTCTAAACTTAGTATAGGCTAAATGCACACATGCTATAGCTTAAAATCACAAAATATACTGTAATTATATTCCATTACTCCTTTAATACATTTAATGTCTACATTAATATAATAAAATTGATACAAATACCCACATTTCTGCCACAATACCACGGTGCAGTTAGTGTTACAGTAAATCCATGGTAAATGATGGCGATTTGTAGATTGAAAAGCCTTCTGACTGTATCATTGTTTCATCTGGCTGTAAACTCGTTTAAATCAATGAGCCATGTGTGTTCTTTGCTGAATTCAAGCGCTTCACACTGTATCTCTCAGCGCTGCTTAGCGTTCACGTGAGCGAGTAAACATCTTCAAATTACTAGCGCTCTTTTGTTCCGCTTTTGGCACATAAACATGATATCGAACATTTATCGAACTCTTCATATCGTTTTATCGAGGAAAATATGGCAATAATTATCGTTATCGATTTATCACCCAAAAACAATAAGAAAAAAGGAGAAGAGGTAGACAGATCGTACTAGTTTCGGAGCACAAGGAGTTGTATGATATGAGTGCAAAATCTATCTAGTCTTAAATATGCAGCAAATGTCACGCTCCCACAAACGTCGTTGTGAGCCGACATTACCCTCCCCGTTAACTTCAAAAGCCGACATTTCTGCAGCACACAGCGCTAGGCTACCGTTGCAGCTGTTATGGCAATAAAAGATGCCCTCAGCTGCTATTTGTAGCCTAAATGCTGCCAGCTTTTTATTTGACCAAAAAAAAAAAAAAAAAAAAAAAAGCGCGTCAACTTTTTCTTCTTGTCAAAAAAGACGCCAAGTGTTGATTATTTTTAAAAATAGCTTAGTTTACTATTAAATAAACTTTTTTCCCCTTTTTTTTTTTTGGTAAAAAAAAATAAATAAATAAATAAATAAAATAAAATCTTGTTGAATCACTTCATTAGGTTTAGCAATGGATCCATTATTAATAAATGTCCAAAATTAACCAGGCAAATTCTGTTGATAGAACAGTGCATTGAAAATGATAACCACTGCTTCCAGACACTGCGATAGATGAGCTCACCAGTCCTGTGGGGCGAGTTTGAGCGGCTGGTCGATCACTCTGTAGGGTACCGTGACGCTGATGGTGGCACCGCCTGGCTGAACCTGATCTTTACGTCTCTGCAGCAGAACCTCGTTGTCCCTCTGAATGCCCTGCTTCTTCTTATCCTCTGATGTGAAAAACCTGCCAAGAAAAAAAAAATAAACATTTCAGCAGCCAGCTAAAATACATTTTATATGAAAAATCCTTTATAATGTACTCCATCCTAGTGCATCCCTGCATATCCTTCTATTCTATCCCATCCCATTCTATCATCTATAGCACAACTGTACATAATCATTTGTTTCAAATTTTTGTTTGTGTATTTTTTATTCTCATCTTATTTTTATTGTCTGTCTCGTTGTTGTCTCTGTAAACTGGAGGCTTATGACACTAAAACAAATTCCTTGTATGCGCAAGCATGCTTGCCAATAAACGCTCTTTCTGACTCTGATATGCATTCGCAATTGGATTCATCATTGAATGTCTTCAGACACCGTCTAACACAACTGCATGCAAGGATTATAAAACTGATTCACTCTCATGTGAATCATCTCTGAAGGTACGAGCACAGGCCTGAGAGCAGCTTAAACTTTACACGTTCGATCCCAAAAGACGTCAGTGCAGAGAAAATATTAGCAGAAACTGCAAGAATCACTCTTCTGAACCTAAATTTTTATTTTTACATGTTAAAACCCAACCTACACCTTGTATATACCCAGTGAATTCTGGAAAAGCATTTAACATCTGTATACAGGCAATGTCAATGGACTACTCGCACTGAGCCTCATGACGCACTTCAGTTTTGAAATAATACAACTTAAGTTATTTCCGGTTATGTATATTTTAGCGATTTATTTGACTGAAATAGGAGTTCGTCGGATGATTTAAAAATCTGTATATTTTCAGAGACAGGAGAAGAGATATTCTGATGATTACTGTGTATTTTCCAAACTTGACAGAACTTGTTTTAATCCAACATAAGCCGGTCTGAGAAAGCAGTGGATGGTAAACATACTGTACGTGATTGTTTCAACAGTGTCAGTGCTCTAAACTAGTAATGGCATAGCTGCGGGAAAGTATTTTGAGCAGGCGGGGCTGAGAAATAAAACTGGGGGTCATGTGATGGGTGATGTGAGACACTAGGATTCATTTAATATAAGCAAGTTTTGTTGTTATAGTTGCTGCGTTTTCATTAAAAAAAAAGTATATAAAATAAAACAAACCACAAACTAAGCATTCGTTTTAAAATAGGGAAACTACCTTATTTATTTGGGTTACAATTATTAAATTCATTTTGTTATTAAATGTTATATGTTTAATATAGGCCTATGCGAATTTGCCATTGTACTATTTTATGGCTGATGTGTTTTAATTAATAGGTTAATAACTATCACAAACTATGATAGTTTTAAAGAAAGAAGAAATCCAAAGAATATTTATTTGTGTATGTTACAAAGCGGGTAAAACTTATTTCCCTTATTCATATTGTTAAAAAATGTTCAAAGTTTAATATAAGTGAATTTGTCATTGTAGTATTGCTGATGTTGTGTGTGGAATCTTTTTTTCATTAAGAGCAATACTGAATCAAACTTGAGCATTAAATTTTGTTCCAAGAATAGGAAAGATCTAACGTTAAAAGATCAAAATAAGCGCAGCAGATGTGAGAATGTGAGATTGGTTGCTGCTGAGGAAAATAACCACTCTCGATCTTTCTCCGCTGTAGCTGCTGGCATGTCAATGTGTAAATGAATGAGTGTTACACTTCAAGGACTGAATCGGCTACGGCCTTTTTGAATCAACTATGAGGTTCTCTTTCATTCCTTGGGACTCTTTGCAGACCCTCCCTTTCACCTTTCTTGCCCATGACAGCTTTGTTCGTTCTGCATTATGGAGATTTACAACTTGGTAAACAGAATCCTTCACATTCCACACAAATCACAATGACGGTGCAATTGCAACTTTCACATGTACATGTACATACTGTGGGATTCAATAGTGTCACATAACATGTTATTCAAAATCTACTTTAAACCTGAAAATAAACACTCTTAGTAGGGATATGCAACAGCGATCGAGTACTCTAGTGCTCGGCCGTGACAGCAACGATTGATCATGAAAACCATTCTGATTGGTTATAGCAGCACTTTGGGCAGCACCCTGAGATCTGATTGTTTATCTTACAACAGCACGCGGTCCAAAGTATAGATGTGAGAAGAGAGAGAGGCATGGCTTTGAAGTCAGTGATGTCTGGGTTAGCTACATGCATATCTGATTAGTCTAATATAAGATGCATTGGGATATTAACATGCTGAATGCGCTGCATATTACCAGTATTTAGTTTCATGCTCAAATGCAATGCCCAATATTGACAGTTATTTGAGACAGTCATATCGCTTTTAGACGTTTCTTTTTGAAAAATACTGATGGTATTTATAATAATGCAGCAGTGCTTTTTTCGTCATATTTGTTCAACAGTAGGTATACTTCAAATAAAATTGTTTTCGTACTTCATATGGTTTTGAAAACGCGAAGGCGATTTCAGGAATCACTTGATAATGTAGATCAGGGGTGTCAAACTCAGTTACTGGAGGGCCAGAGCCATGCAGAGCTTAGATGCAACCTTAAACACACCTGATCCACCTAATCAAGTCCTTCAGGCTTATTTGAAAACTACATGGTATGCGTGTTGGAGCAGGGTTGGAACTAGGGATGCAGCGATTTACCGGTTTTACGATTAACCGCGCTTTAAAACGTCACGGTTAATTAATCGTAAAGGCTCCGCTATACCGAGTGTTTCTGTTGTATGGAATGGAACTGTTGAAACATGAGCAAAACGAAAACAAAGTTACACTAGCGGTGCACCAGCTTAAAATGCCGTGCTCATCAGAGACACGGAGGCTACTAGATTAACTATGACAGAGGAACCAAACAGCGATCCTTTATTTCCACCAGAGAAATGACTGAATTCGATAGTGTGGGACCATTTTAAATTTGGGTACATCAATATTGCCGTAAAATCGCTGTTAAAGAGTGAATACATAAGGGATAATGCACAGCTAGCCAACCTGTTCTGGCTGTGCAATAAACGATTTTAATGCACGACGTGAAGGCAAGGACCACCTGACGCGACGTTCGTTAGCTCGAACATTCTGCCGCTTCAGAGATGAAATAGTGCAGTGAGAGAGAGCGGCGGCGTGTGTGAAGCGCGCAGTCAGCGGAGGCTCGTGAAGCGGAGCCAGGCGAGTATAAACGAGGCTTTAGCCTACCTGCATCTGCGTCACTACAAACAATGAAGATTTGAGTTTAGTTATTTAAACAGTCATTTTACCCCTCTTTGCTGATTAATATAATGTAGCGATCCAGTATCTAAGCTATTTTATTAATGAAAGTCGCTGGGCAGCGTTGACAACACGTTTCTGTCCTCCTAAATGTTTGTGGGCAGCTCGATCTCGATCTCACAAACCAAAATAATAGACATGATTTTCTCAGGCCTTATGTAAAATCAGATGAATAAAGATTATTAAAATGAATAAGTATTGATGACAGTTGATTACAATAATAGTTTAGTTTATTCCCCTCATTAGTAACAGTGTCCTCTGTGGGATAAATAAAGTTAATATTAGTCATATATTAATAATACTTCATTAATATTGTGATTTATCATCCCTGTTATAGTATTATTCATAAGTCAATTTATTTTTCACCATCTTTCCAAGTTCTGTACCACAGATCCAAAAGAAATTTAGAAAGAATGAAATGAAAACACCAAATACATTTGTTATTTTCAAAAGGGAAATACTGACATGGATATTTACAGAGCAGAGGTCACCTTTTTAAATTCCAATAGGAGAGATGGACTTTTTTTTTCTTTAGTATTATTATTTTGTGCTGTAGTATTGGTTACTGTGTTATTTCTGTTTCAAAAGGCAGCAATAAATAACACTTTAATATCTAAAGAGTGTTTATGTGATTTTATGTTGTGAAATGAATAAATGCATAATAATCGTAATAATCGTGAAACCGTGATTATTCCTCAGACTATAATCGTACCAACAAAATCTATAATCGTTGCATCCCTAGTTGGAACTAAACTCTGCAGGGCTGCGGCACTCCAGGAACTGAGTTTGACACCCCTGATGCAGATGAAAATATAGCGCATATCTGCCCATAAACACAGCATTATAATGAGAACTTCATAGAAATCTATAGTAAATTCTGTCCTTGCCTGTGTTTCAGCGCGCTGTTATGATGGCGCATCATGGCAGGAGCTCTCCCTCTCTAGCACGTAACTAACAGTAAAGGTCACTGGCATTTGCATCCTTTTGTGCAAATACAAGTTGTAATGTTACATCTATGTTATGTATCCAAGTTATCTGATTAATATCATAGGATGTGTAAAAGAACAGGCTTTAGTTTATTGGCATAAAGTCACTCTAAAAGTTTTTGAAACCTATTGATGATCATAATGAGAAAATGCCACAAATGCCCATCCCTAACTAAGTCTAAAACCCATTTTATGAAAAAATGCTTCAGAAATATTTAAGATTCAGCACTATTCGCACAATACTAACATTGCTCCTAACCATTATTTTTTGTTTTAAGTAGTGCTGGGCAATGATAATTTTTTAAAATTGTGATCAAATCGCATGATTTTCTGTGATTAATCACAATATTGTAGATAAACAAATGAACATAATAAAATAACCCTCCATTTTGAGATGTATTTATATAACCAGCTTCGCAGACACTAGATTTTTTTCATTCTCGATAAAATGTCCAAACCAAGCTCATATCAGTGATAGTTTTAGATCACCTTCAGGAAATCACCCTCACAAACAGACTATCATCTCACTTTTTCCATTAATCACCATTTTTGCCAAAAAGCATTTTATCAGTTCTCTCATTCAACTTCCTCATTTCTTAATAGTTCTGAAATAGATTTTTTTTTCCAGAAGAGGAAGATGAATGAACATACTCCCATAAAGCCAGCTGGATTAGATAACCCGATGGCCTGGTGCCCAAGAACAACTGGCTTGACTGGTCTGAGTTGGTTAATCTTTCATGGTGACCTGTCACTTCATGTTCTCCTAAGAATGGTTTCATGTCAATTTTGACTAAAAACATCTGTAATGCTCTAATAAGAATGAGGGACATTTGTTGTTTGATACAAATCGTAACTTAATTTAACAGCCAACTGAATTTAGTCTTTACTATGAATCATCTAATCAGCACTTACTTGAGGTCCTGTAAGAGATCCTTGGCATTGAGCATTGTGATTAAAGATGTTGTAGCTGCAGGAATGATGATAATGGGAGTTCTAGAACCTGGAAAACATTTTGTTGTTGTTAAAAATAAACCAGTTAACTGCAGTGATCGAGCAGAATGAGAAATGTATAATAAATGCATTTTAAAAATAAGACATTTAAATGTAGGTTTTTAAAAATAATTCACAAAAAAAAACAGCTTTTACTCGACAAGATGATCTAGTCAACTAAATATTAATGTGTGTGTGTGTGTGTGTGTGTGTGTGTGTGTGTGTGTGTGTGTGTGTGTCTATGAATGTATGACACACAGCGGGTAAAATAAGTATTGAACGCATCACCATTTTTCCCAGTAAATATATTTCTAAAGGTGCTGTTGACAAAATTTTCACCAAATGTCAGTAACAACCCAAGTAATCCATACATACAAATAAAACAAAAAATAAGTTCAGAAATTAAGTTGTGTGTAATAAAATGGAATGACAGAAAAAGTATTTTCCCTCTTTTCCACGCTTTCCTTCGGTTTTAAATAGTTGGTAAGCTCTGTGCGCATTTACTTTCACTTTTAAATTTGCGGCAATTCGGCATCAAGCAGTTGTTTGTTTTTAGTTCGTTCGAATTTTCCCACTTTCCCTCACTTTCCTTTGCTTAAATAGCTAGCGCATTGCACCGTGTGCATTTTACTTTCACTTTTAAATTAGCGGCAATTCGGCATCAATTGCTTGAATTCAATTCAAGCAACAACAAAATACAACGTAGAACATATAATTTGAGTAACAAATCGGATAAAAATACACCATGCTATATGCCTAATATAAAATAACAAAACTTAATTTTAAATAAGTATAGGCTACAAAACTGAAAATCAGTAAAGACAGAGGGACAAATAATTATAAAATGTAGAACGTTTATTAGCGATTAAGAAAGTTTGGAGGCAGGGACTGCATACACCTTGATGTACAATAATGGGTAAAAATATCCCAGTTTAAATAAAATAAAAATCAGCAAATACCGTGGAACCAAATAAATGAGAAACGAATGTTAAAAAAAAATAAATAAAAAACTTCCAATATCACCTTAGATAAATGGCAGGTCAACAGGCTTTTCAAAAATCCAAAATATTTTTGAAACTCTTCTGCCATCGTCTTGTCTGTCTCACCTCACTCTTCTTGTCAGTCAGCTCGACTCTCTCCTCATGTGATAAATTAAATCTGATCTGTGATGCGCGACTGTCGTTCGTTCGATGTGCTGCATTGAGCAGCTGCGTTCAGTTCTAATTGTAGTGTCTGTTCTCTAAACTGAACTAAATGATTTTTATTACCATTTAAAAAATCTAAATGACAGTGAGGGACGGTGCCGTGGTGGGCAAGTGACGTAACCGGTGTTGCGGTTTAACACCGGTATCACAGCCAACACTGTCTATCGCAGCAAGCCTAAACAGCACCTTTAGAATTAAATTCACTGAGAAAAAGGCTGACGTGTTCAATGCTTATTTTATCCCGCTGTATACACACACTAAATATACAGTCTAGAGAAAGATGTATATGTACTTTAGAGCTTTCCTGAATTCTGTCTCCATGTCCACGTTTTTTTTTTTTTTACACTACATATTGGTATAAAACTATGGAAGCCCGTTTCCGCCACTGAATAAAAAAATAAAAAAGGTTATTGCGACTTTATCTCAGAATTCTGACTTCTTTTCTCAGAATTGTGAGATATAAAGTCGCAATCCTGAGATATAAACTCGCAATTCTGACTTTTTTTATATCTCACAACTCTGATTTTCTTGCACAATGAACTCCGTGTAAGGCTTTGCAGTTGTTGGAAAATCAGAGTTGTGAGATATAAACTCGCAATTGCGAGAAAAAAAGTCAGAATTGCGACTTTATCTCTCACACTTCTGAGAAAAAAAGTCACAATTGCGACTTTATATCTCACAATTGCGACTTTATATCTCACAATTCTGAGAAAAAAAGTCGCAATAACCTTTTTTATTTTTTTATTCAGTGGCGGAAACGGGCTTCCATATAAAACCATATAATTTAATAAAAGACCAAATTCAAAAATAAATAAATAAATATGCTTGTTGAAAACACATACCTTTCTTTTGGTTAGGCGGGGGTCTTGCTTGAGAGACTAAAGAAGACAAAAACAAACACCAAATAAGGACACACTGTTATTCAGAAATAATTTGAAAAGAAAATTAGAAATAATTTATGCACATGCTACTACTATGAACACTTGTAGTCATTAGTTTAACATTTCATACGGGTCTAAAATGATGCAGATGAGATGCAGGACAATTTGTGCTTTGAAATGCCAATCGCAAGCCTAAAAGAACACTGATCGTTTAAATCAAAGAAAAGATAAGAGTGTCTCAAAGCTTTGTACAGAACAGTCCTCACATATCATATTGCAGGTACATGAACACTGGTTTGTGTCAGTGCGTAAGTGCTTTAGATGAGCAATTAGATACATTTTCAGATTATTTTTCTAGACGTTTTTGATCTTAAGTAGTCAAGAAGAGGATGAAGGTGAAGTGTGTAATTTCCAGTAGAGGTCGACCGATAGTGGATTTTACTGATAGCTAGGTTGGACCACACTGGCCGATACGGATTAATCAACCGATAGTTTTCAAAATGGATACTGAAAGAAAGCTAGTGCTTTACTATTTAAAAAAAAAAAAAAACCTGTAACAGTATTGAACCATACATTGTAAATGAATAAAAATATTAATATTATTTACTATATAGATCATTAAAGTTCTCATAGTTTGCTAATATTAAAAGAAGAAACTTTAAAATTTTTAAAAATGAATGTTGAAATGAACACACTCTAACAAGGAACAATACTTCTACAGTTTTCATTAATGCTATGAATGGACTCTTAAGTATTACCATTTAATTTCAACAATCATGCTTAAAGATGGCCATCTTTAAATATCTGCACAAGGCTATAGCATTAAAATTACATATATATGGATATTGTATGTGTACTCACTTTATTTGCTTCTATTTTTTAACACTTAAATAATAAAATTAGTCACACACTGGGCAAAAGCGCAGCGCTGCATCTCTCAAACACACACACACCAGACGCTTTGCGCTCAATTCAAGTGGCGGTCTAAAACGGTTTATTTAATCCCCAAACGGACAAGTTTGCTTCAAGAATGAACAATGTGGCATAAATGAGTTTGAAGTTCGGGGTTTAAAAAAAACAGAGCAAGCGGAAAGAGAGAGCACAATCTATTACAGCTCTCTATATGAAGCATACAGACTTCATTAGAGCCACAGAAAGACAAACGTTTTGCTGAAAAATGCACAATACATAACGATTTCACCCTATGCTATAAATTATGTACATTCACAATGATTTGGGACAAATATAATGTAATTTAATAGAAAACTATGTGAATGGCGCTCTGTTCCGCGGCAGGATTTTCTGTCGGCTGTATTTAAATGCGTGTCTGGAGTTGTCACTTGTCAAAATAAACAATGATTTCCACCTCTAGAGGCCGCTCTCATACAGCCAGCAGACCCTTCTCAGCCACTCCAGCAATGGTTGCAAACCGGAAAACTATCGGCATGGATTTTTGCCATAATCGATAGTTGCGGCAATCAACTATCGGTGCCGATTCATCGGTCGACGTCTAATTTCCAGTGCCACTAATGTCAACAAATGGAATGATAATCTCTTTAACCCTTTAAAACCTAAGGGTAAAATAGGTCATTTTCACACATTTTGTTTATTTGACTGTAAAATTCTAACAGAATGTGCTATTTTCAAGTGCAAGGTGTCTTTTTTTTCAGAAAACAAATGGCTTTCCATAAAGTACAGTTTTTGACCATTAATCTTGTGTTTTGAGTTTGTGAACAGAATTTAAATAGACAAAAATAAAAAAAAACACAATTTTTTTTTTATTATTATTTAGGAAAAAAAGAGAAAAATCATGATCGAAATAATCCAACACTTCTTACTTCAAAATTCAACTATAATACATATATACAAGTATTTTTGGGACACTGGGTTGCACAGTTTTCATTCAGGAGGCTTTTTTGTTCATACACGCACACATGTACACATGCATGTACATGCGTGCACCCATTCATTTACATGCGCGGACTCATTATAGCGACGCACACACCACATGTGAAAAAGTCTCACTCAGCCTGCTCCCAAAGTCTCATCAAAAATCATCCTAATCGACTCTTATGCTGTTTACTCCTCCTTGACCATGTTTTTGTTCATTTTGTTTATTATTTTATGCAATAAACTCCGCGCTCCCTATCTCTCCGTTCAAATTCTCCCTTCCCGCTCTCCCGGAAATCTGCCGTCATTTGTTGACGGAGCGCAAGAAATTACCGTAATAAGCCATATATTGCCGAAAAGCGCATGTTGTCTGCTATCAGGAGCAATTTGAATTATTTTGATAGTGCAAACGGTAGAAGAGTTATGGTAACATGAATACAGCTTGGTCTGATGTGTCGGCGCCGACACAGCCGGTTTTAAAGGGTTAAACAGGTTTTATGCCTGTTAAACAACATTCAGTTAAACAAAAGGTGACGTTTTGGTTACGAAATATATTCACTTGCATTTATGGCTCGATACCACTTTTTCAGAACTGATCCCATTCGATACCAAAGTATCTGCCGATACCGATATTGATCCAATTACCTAGGCTGTTTTTTTTTTAAATCGGTGTTGAATTTTTATACCTTAATGTGTGCTGACTGGATCATGACTTTTGTGTTACACACAATCTAAATATAGACAACTTTACTGTAAAGAAAAACAAATGAATGCATATTATAATCTATGACACAAATACTACTATAAACTAGGTTAGTGGATAATTCAGTAGCAAAAATTACTCTAGAAAAATCATGAGTGCACAAGTTTATAAAATCTAAAATTAGTGGGGGAAAACATTTAGTGGGGAACAAATAAAAGTGAATAAGTGTAGGACTAAATGTAAAATGATATACACTGTTCTTTGTATTGTTGTAAAATGCATTCATGAAAAACAAGTAATACATTTATATATAAATATATACTGTAAAATTAAAAAGACATTTCTTTTAAATGTATAGCACAGTAACGAGACAGAAACATACGATAGATAAGACGAACAAGAAAGGCTATTAATAATCTTTAATTGTAAAGTATTATGATACGAAAAGCTCCAAATACAGAGTGGCAACAAGCACTTATGCGCATCCCGTGCACAGAATGATGCGCTTGAAGCAACACAGTCACAGTGAAGAGATAATGCGTAGTGTATTAAATCTGTGCGACAGTTTGAGCCTTTTCTTTTAACGGTTTTAAAGTTCAGTTACTGTGCTCGTTAAGAACATAGAGCTCTCTAGTCCAGTGTTGTGATCTAACAGACACCTACACGATTCTGAAAACAGCACGAAGATACAGTCCTGCAAGATAAAGTCCTTTTATGCAAAACCATTTATCTTTATTTACAGATCAAGTATAATATTAGGAACATTTAATAATTTTACAGAGAGCCTGTTTTCTGAAGTAGCCAACATAATAAATCACGTTATTTAGGGTCAATGCTATTAACCAGACAACCAGGGAGCAGGTGAGCAGAAATGGGTCATGTACCATGAAATGTCTTGCAATTGTTCTATGCATAGGTGTAAAGAGTTATTTTATTTCACTAACGTTACTGAAATTAAATATAGTTTGGGGGTTTGTACTTAACTCAAATGCAATTTAAAACTTAACACTTCACTAAAATATATTTCAAAATGTCTCTCATTTTTATTTCTTACAATTTTACAAAAAAAAAAAACTGACTGCTGTGGCGTAAACTCAGGATGTCTGATAGTTTTTCAGTGATCTTAAAGTAAAGCATTATACAGGTATGCCAAACTTGGGAACCTTTATTACATGGGTTCTCAACTCTGGCCCTTGAGGTCCACTTTACTGCAGAGTTGAGATCTGACCCTAATAAAATACACCCGAACAGGCTAACCAAGATCTTCACGATTACTAGAGAGTTTGATTGAGGTTGGAACTAAATTCTACAGGAAGTGGACTCTGAGGGCTAGAGTTGAGAATCCCTGCCGTAAAGGTTTTTATTGCCTTATGCTGCTTTTCATGTCAGACATAAGGAAAATTCTCACTTCATTTTAAATACTTGTTAACCTCATGCACCTCAGATTGGATCTGCCTGCACAAACACTGTTTTAGACAACTGTGACAGGCACAAAATTATGCCTCACTAGTTTGTGGAGTCCTTTGGACACAGAATAGCAACGATAGACTGTTTTGAGATTTCCACAGAGAAATCATTCAGTGTGAAAGTGTGTCAAAGCACTATTTAGTATTTGACAGATCATCTAGCACTTCTAAGAATCCATGCAGAAAGCCGCTGCTTCTTCGTATTCATACTACTTGCACTGTGTCCACTTAAGAAAACAGTGTATTGATGATTCATGCGTCACATCTTCTGTTATGCATTTTGAAACTGATTTTTAACACAGTGTTGCATTAATAATAAAGTATGTATAATGCCATTTTCATAAATGTGTTTTTGATTGTCTCCTTGTTATTAGTACTTGTTATCAGCCAAATGAAATACGGAAAATTGTGAACAAACAGGGTAAGGTTTAATAGTAGAGACTCATATGATGTATGTGCAAATTGTGTGCAAATCAATGGTAGACAAAAACAGAACATAAGTTTTTATACCGTAAACAAGATAATCATATCCAACGAGGTTGGAGGCAGCGATGCCGGTGGCGCTCAACCTTTTGTGTCAGGCAGTATGGATCAGTGTTAATGGTTAATCAATGACAAATTATATAAATTACGGTTCCTAAAAAAAATTTGCTGAGATTCTCAGTACCGTATCTACTTGGTTTGCATCTGTTTCTCCAGTATGACGATTTAATCGGCCTTTACTGCACGGCTCGGTTTCAGTTCACTGCTCAAATGCAACGATACCTTCAAAATGGTGCCTTGGTGACATCACACATAATAAACGCACGTGACTGACAAAGACCGATTGGATAATATTATGCGAGTCTCGTGTTTCTAAGAGCAAAACATTCTGATTGGCTAGTAATGTGAGTGAAAGCTGTGCTACACTCATACCATTGTTAGGCGAACTCATGGACTCGAAAGTGATAAACTAGTTTTTTTAAAATGTAGGATTATTTTTTTTCCGCAGCCAAATGCTGCACTCCGGAGATCCAGCACAGTGCCAGAGAACTTTAAGCCCTGAACATTACAGCTGTATCATGTCGCACAAAATATTCCTGTAATCTTCAAGAGCTCATTCATACCTGGTCTGGGAACAGGCTGCATAGCTGGTGTTTGGGCCTTTCTAGCAGATGCACCTTCCTACAGAGAAAGAGAGAAACGAGAAAATGCAACAGTGAACCAAATGCACTTCAATTAGTTTACAGGCCAATCAGTCATTGAAAAGCAATTTTCAATAGTTTCATCCAAAGATACACATTTTATGTCTTCCTTCTTGTCACGGAGGCGTGAATATCATGGATAGACCTTGGGCTTTTCCTACAATCTGCATTTGTATTACTGGGCCAAGCTTAAATGTTTCTTCCTGGTTATTTTACTCCATTGATTTATAATCCTTTCAAAAGAATTCTTGTTCATATTGGGTATGATGACACTTAAAGGTAAATCACATAATTTGTTTGGCATGTGGGTCTTCCCTATTCAACAAGTTGATAAATCTTTCTCTCCAACAAGTTAAACAGACATACTGATGAACTTAAACAAAACACTGGAATGCCACCGGGACCTAAATTGGCAATTCTTTCAACATAATACATCATAATTTCTTTCAACACCAAACAAGGTGATTCACCAGAATGAATTGAACTTTTCCAAGCTACGCACAGTTTAGAAAAAAAAATAAAATAAAAAAATAAAATAAATAAAAAAAAAATAAAAAAAAAGACAAACTTCCTCAAAGATTCATGAGAGAAAGAGCACATCTAAGACAAAATGATTCATTAATCAGTTAGACTTGACTGAACAAACAAACATACACTCAAATCTACTTAAGCGTTTGAAGTGTCGCAGTCATTCTTGGGTGCATGTTGAATATTAAAAGGCACACTGAATCTTATGCCTCAGTTTAATTTCCTTGTCATTTCTTATTAATCTGTTTGAACCGTTTACCCACAGATCAAAAGACTACATTGTTGCTACCATGGAGGAAATAGATCACTTCAAAACTGAAGCAAATACACACAAATCTGTGCGGATCAGTGATGGTACCACCTGCATGTTACATGTGATTATATACCTTCAGTAGTTACATATACACAACATGTTTATTTTGCAGTTTTATTTCCAGCATATTAGTAAATTTTGCAGCTTCAATTCCAATCCTACGCATATTGAGCAAAATCACTTTTATATGCAACTAAATTCCCTGTTAGTCATTAGTCTCTGGCTAGTATACAGTGAGATTCACTCACCAGTGACTGAGCTGAGAATAAGTTAAATATATTTTGTGCCCAATGTCTGCTTAGGGTGTCTAGAAACTAGAACACTGAGCATTTGATGTGGAAACTATAAAAAAAAAAAAAAAAAAAATCCAGGAATACAGCTAATTGGAAATGCCGATTTGCATTTTGTATCCATCTTTATAGCTATTGGTAGCCAGTGCAAATAGAGGGACAGGTGCGCGACATGCTCTTTTCGGCTCATTAAAGACTTCTCTTCCTGACACATTCTGGATTAGTTGCAGAGATGTAAGCTACATGTAAATGGTACTCTTTGTTTTTCCTCTGTCAGGATGGAGTTCATTTGCAGTTATTCATTATTTCAGCCAAAATCTGTGCCTTTAAGACCAAGCAGAAGCATTGCTGACTGATTCCGTTGGCACTGTACCAAACTAATGAACAAGCAGCAGTCATATTTGCTGTTGCCCACTTATCAGAGTCCACATTTTGATTTCAACAAAGCAGTTTGAGTGAACACGGACAACATGATTAATATTCATGAGCCCAACAGCCTGTCAGGGCTAAGCATATTTTTCTGCCTTAAGTTCTGTTAGTTATTATTATTTTCTTCTATGGCGATTCATTTCTATTGGCAGTGTGTACAAAGAGAACCGGCTGGACCAGTGCCAACCTGGCTATAATGTGCCTCACCCACGATACACACCTAGCTGTGAATTCACCATTAATAAATAAAGCCTGTAAAAAATGGTTGTTGATTGTTAGTTCATGACATCGATAGAATTATTAAACGCAGAAACACCACCAAGATTAACAAACTGAACCTTACTGTAAAAGTATTACGCAATAACTTTCATAAAACAATTAAACTAATAAAACTTATCTAATGCAATTTTGGTCACATGTTAGTTTAGGGAACAATCTCACCATTAACTATGACATCTACCTCAATAAATTTGCTGCTTATTAATAGTAAGGTAGTTGTTAAGTTTGGGTATGGTGTAGGATTAAGAGATCTAAAATATGGTTATACAGAATAAGGCAGTAATGTGTGACCTGGACCACAAAACCAGGTCATAAGGGTCATTTTTTCTAAATTGAGATTTATACACCACCTGAAAGCTGAATAAATACTGTAAGCTTTCCATTGATGTATGGTTTGCTAGGATCGGACAATATTTGGCCGAGATACAACTATTTGAAAATCTGGAATCTGAGGGTGCAAAAAAAAAAATCTAAATATTGAGAAAAAAATCGCCTTTAAAAGTTGTCCAAATGAAGTTCTTAGCAATGCATATTACTAATCAAAAATTAAGTTTTGATATTTTTACGGTAGGAAATTTACAAAATATCTTCATGGAACATGATCTTTACTTAAATGTCCTAATGATTTTTTTTTTTGACCCATACAATGTATTTTTGGCTATTGCTACAAATATACCCCAGCGACTTAAGACTGGTTTTGTGGTCCAGGGTCACATGTGTGCTTTATAAAGTATTAATAAACAGCCAATATGCTAACATGCATACTAACAATTAACTATTTAATAGTGAGAACTGGTCCCTAAACTAAAGTGTTACTGTAATTTTTGACCCAGGTATGCATTTAAAGGTTACAATTAAAAGCAATCCCACTGAACTTTCTTCAATTTCCCATTTTGGAATTCAAAACTTTGCATGCAAGAGATCTTTGAAAGAAAGGCAAATATTGCATGAATGTAAAGTACACTCATTCCTGAACAACTGGCTGCCAAAAAAGAAAAAAAGTGTTGCAAAATAAACCCGTTTAACATTACCAGGAATCGTTAATGATCATAAGTCTTGCTGGAAGTGTGTCAGCAGCATAATGTTCAGTGGGTGTCTTTAGCTGTCAGGAGGGAGGGCGCTCGCTCAAGCGTGTCACATGGATGGAGGGGTGTGTGAGGAGGTCGGCAGAGCAGTGCGCTCGCACATTTTCACCTCCCTTCCCCCAGCAGCTCGTTTTTCTTCCTCTAATGAGAACAGCAGAGCAGCACAGCACAAAAGGAGGAAGCTGCACAGCATCACTGTACGTGCAAGAAGATTGAAAGTCTTTGAGGAATAGGAGTGGACCACCTTGTCTAGCTCTGCATCGCATCACGTCTCAGCGTTTGATTAAAGAGAGGCTAGTAACTGTCTCAGGCATTCAAACTGTGAATGGGGAAAATGCCGAAGCCATGACCAAACTGGGAGAGAAAATCCTCTGAAATCTACAGGAAATGCAGATTCTGCAAATCAAAGAGATGAGAAACAAAGGAGTGGCAAACCGTTGGAGGAGGAACAGACTAGAATGGCAGAAGCTATAAAAAGGTACAATGGCAGAGCACACAGCATCTATCTGCAGCAGGACTGACGAACTGCAAGCGTCTCATTCAGTCCAAGAGAAAGGTATGTCAAACCAGACATTGCACATTTCTATCCGAAGCTGTGCTGACGTGATTCATTCTTCCCAGCAATCCTGGTTTCAGAGCAGCTAGCCAAACGAACGTCAACCTGTGTGTGCTTTTTTTATTTTTTGATGATCTGGATGCGAACAAGAATTTCACACGAAACCGCATTTCTTACAGTTAGCTTAGTGGCAACACAAAGGCTGTAGTGTACACTAAATCTAGATATAGCAGAGAAGGGAAAAGAAATAACAGTCACCTTTGGCCATGTTTACAGCTGGTATTAGAAGAGGACTTTGACTTCAAGTAAACAAAACATTGAGAAGTATCTTTTCTGAAAGTATCTTTCATGTGCCACAAAAGAAAGTCATAAGCCCGATTCGGACGGTAATTGTTTCTCATATGGACGTCTGTAAAAATAGCTTTACATATCACCTCAGTGATAAAACTCCTGGATTCGGATGGCGACTTTTTCACAGTGGAGGAGCGAGTTCTGTGATCCTACAGTACGGACCCGGGAACACGCTGCTCACGTGGCTGTCTGCTGTAAATAAAAATTAATTTTATTTACAAATTTATTCTTATTATTGTGTAAAAATGTATTCTTATTATTCCAAGCATATTTTATAATCCTATTTATGATTTGATTATTTAAATCTCCTGTTTAAAAATAGGAAAATAGACGTGCTATATAGTTGTTATACGCGGTATATATCCATTTAGAATACATATATTTTAAAATAGTATTGGCTGCTGCCATAATAAAGACCCATTTCAAATGTTTACGTGCTTTTCTTCTCTTTCTGCTCCCAGTCGCTGTTGTGGAGCCGTTATGAAGTATTGTTCTTTTAAATACTTTCTAGCATTTCAGAAATAAATATGTAGCTTATGCAAATTACACCGATGTACAACAGTTAGCCTACCTTACGGTGTTCGGGAGTGCTCAAAAAGTTTTTAAACAATGAATTTTGAATCGATTTCTTCGCATAAACTCAGATGTGGATTCGGACGGCAATTAAATTACCACACGACCTTGGTGTTTGTCAAAAAACAGTAGGTAATTAGGCAGGGGATTTTTATGGGGGTGGTGAGAGAAAAACAGACATCCTGGATTCGGATGGCATTTAAAAAAATAAAAAAATAAATAAAAAAAAAGAAAAATCACCAACTACCCCCTGTAAATGTTGGAATTCACTTTTGTCCCCCAGAGAAACAATTACCGTCCAAATAGGGCTATACAGGTTTGGACTATCATGAAGGCGAGTAAATGACAACTCATTTTCAGGTGAACGTTCACTTTAACATCAGTCTCAGATCATCTATTCACAAATGGTCAGCTGAGACAAGTTGCTACTAGCTGTAAACAGCAAAATTGTCTTGTAATATAAAATGACCAATAAATAAATAAATACATACAAATAAATTATAAAAATAGAGCAATACATTATCATGGTAACACTTGTTTACAGACCGATTCTCACGATTAAATAGTTGTTCATTAGCATGCTTATTACTAGAATATTGGCTGTTTATTAGTACTTATAAAGCACATATTAATGCCTTATTCTGCATGACCATACTTTCTACTTAAACTTAACTACATTTTTAACTAAGTGAGAATTATAGTGACCATTATAGTTGTATAATAAATACATTTTTTACTTTTTAAAATAACATTTAAGAGTAAAGGATTGCTTTTGAGTTGATTAGCAGATGGAAAGTTAAAAAGAAGCTCCTGGACAGTTTTCTTGCCGAACAAAACCTCTCTCTATTGGGCATCACCGATTAAGATTAAAGGAATTTTTCACCCAAAAATAAAACAAAATTCTGTAATTGACTCACACTCATGTCGTCCCTAAACGACCTAAAACAGAAAAGGTGATTTCTCAGAATTTCATACAAAAATTGATTTTAATGTGTGAATGAAGACTTGGCCCAAGCTCCAAAATGACAAACAAAAAGTAAATAATTTTTGCCCCAATTAAGTTAATTTAGGTGCCATAGAAGTGATCCATACGACACACAGACAGTTGTTTTTCATACAGGGTTTTCACAGATATGAAGTTAAATTTAAGACCTTTATATATCAATTTTAAAAGACTTAAACCTGTGATGGAAATACACATTATATTAAATGTCATATTTAATGTGTTAAATGTAAAAAGAAAAAACATCGCGGTCATAAATGCTATTTGTTATTACGATATACAGCGAACTTTTCATATCAGCAGACAATATTCCATAAAAAATATCCCCACAAAAACACCACATCACTGCTGTGATCTTTGTTCTATTTCACCAACGAAAATAGTTTCAAACAAAGCAACAAATAGTGTCTAAACTGTAAGTAACTCAAGTATTGGACTACTTAAATCAATGTAACATTTGCAATTGTGATAATATTCATATTCCTTTTAATTGTATGTTACTTAACTATATCATGTTAAAATAAACTACACATTTTGAATTTTTAGTTTCTTCTGAGTTTCTTTGTGCGCTGTTACGCTAATTTGTTTTGAAGTCTCTCACAAAGAGACAGGCAGCTTGATACCAGAAATACACTATCCATTATCAATCGCTGTTCACGCTGAATGTATTAAAAACAGAAGAATCATTCTCGTGTTTCAATGCTTCACTGGTTACTTTTTGTCACTTAAGTTAATCAGTCTATTTATCCGGTCAGGCAAGTAAAAAAGCAATTTTAAACTAGTTAGAAGGCTTGCCAGCTAGCTGTAGCTCGACCTGTATTTTTTATTACTGCAATTCTCTCTGATGACGTTGTAAAAAAACAACAAATATTCGACCTGTCCAATGATTGTAACGAGTCACTCATTTTTAGCGGTAATGGGACCAAAAATATTTAAGACCCATGGAATCTGAATTTAAGATATTTTAAGACTTTAAGGACCCGCGGACACCCTGTTCATGATTTTAAGTTTCGCTTAAAAAGGTGGAGGTGGGTGTCATCAGGCTCCAAACATGGTTCAAATGCACCATTAGCTGACAGTGTCAAAATGTATCTTTTCAAATCTACTATGGTTTTTACAGTAAAGTCCTTTTTGAAGCTTCACCGATAGTTGAGGTTTGATGAAAGAAAAAAAAAAAAAAAACTCATCTAAGATCATGAGATAAGATGTGCAATGTGGACTCTCTTTTTTTTCTTTTTTCATGTCACAGGATGTCAGAGTCCAATTTCAATTCAAGTATCAAGTTATCACTTTGCAACAATTTTATTTAATCAAGACATAACCAATCTTGGAATTTGACTCTTCTTTCAATATTTTTGGGATATATATATAAAAGTTACATATACATATTTCTGACATTTAACAACCTAAACACTTCACATTTCTGTGTAAACATTATATAAAAATAGCACTGCACCATAGTAGGTGCACCACAATCAGAATTTTACAAAAAACATATGAACAACAAGTGGCTTTGAGCAACAAGTCATTCTCATGTACAAAATTGAGAAGTTCAGACTGTGCACAGGATTTCGGCATATTAGTCAAAATGACAGATTGCAACAGCTAACCTATTTGATGAACCTATTTTTGCCAGCATGGTCCAAAGGAGGCATGTACAACCTCTGGTAAACGTGGGACAATTTTGTGGAAATTTGTATACCTCATTTTCGCAAGGTGTACGCAGATATGCATTTATGTAATAGTGGGCCATTCCAATTTGATGTTATTAGCCACTGAAATTGTTTTTAATTTGGCCAAATCATATTAGGAGAATATGTTAGGATGTCCACCAAAGATGATGCATACCAACTTTTAATTTAAGTGTTTTCAGTTGAAAACCTTTGGGGCTTGGAGCCCTAAATATTAATTTGGTTATTCCTATTTTATAACAATCTGGTGTTGTCTCATTTGAATGGTTAACCTCGTTGAAATATGGTTAATCTGGAAACAATACAAAAATTGTTCAGGGGTGATTACCAGGGTGGAACTGATCCATCCAGAATGATTGGGTGAATCAGTCAACCAAGTTCTACAGTATTTATTAACATGTTACAAATGGACTCTTACTGTAAAGTGGTTACCATTTCATAAAAATCCAAACAGTCATAGTCAATCTGTCAAGATTATAAAAAGTTTTGGTTCTAAAAGACCGTAATACATTGTGTAATATGACACTTGACACCACCCACTAAGGGGGAGGAGACCGCCAAACGATTTTAAAGTATAATTTCCATGGTAACGCAATGTCCGATTTCAAAATGGTTTTCACAGGATGAATTTTGAGGTTTTAAGCTTTCAAATGATATAATTTATGATGATTACTCAAATATTTGATAGGGGAAAAAAAGACAACAAAAGAGAGCACCAAGCGTCCCACAGGTGGGACGGTGACAGTTAAGGGGATTGTGATGCATCGATTTAAAAGCGTGCATCGGATACAAGATTTGCATCACGATGCATCCTTTCTAACATATTAGCATCTGTAAAAAAACGGATTTACTTTTTCATATAATTGTAAGTAGATGCGCTATACATTTATTATTTTGTGACCAATATTTTATATGATCCGTGACAGACAGGGAAGCATCTTCGTAAACCAGCCAAAACCATGTCCTAATCAGATGTAATGCGACAAGATTCCAAAGACAAGCAATTTGGCTGTCCATACCAGACACTACAGGACACCGCGACAAGAGGATCACTCAAATATCACAGCCATTCAGAAACGAGAAGCGCACTGCACCCCCAACAAAATGACATTTAAATCATAACATAAAACAATTAGATCATAAACTTTTTCATTTAATAAATATTAAATCTTTTTAACATTGTTAAAACTGATACCATCTTTGTCTTGGAAAACACTTTTTGGTTCCCATTGAGTTCACAGTTTTAACATACATGTTTGCTTTCATTTGTTTTCAAGATCTGAGGTAAACCATCTATTGTTGCTTTCAGTATGGCTATAAACGTCACGCAATATGACCTTCAAACTCACATTAGACACTTTTAACATTGAATAAAAGCACAAAAAAAAAAAAAAAAAAGTGCATGCCTGAGATAACGGTCATAGTTTGTTTGTTGTTGTTCCAGCCACAACGACGCCGCAGAAATAGAAGCAATTTCTAGAATAGAAACTTTGCATGTCGCTGTTACAGCTGGTTAGGATTATAGAGGTCTTTTTTTAAATTCAGGCTAGTTACATTCATCTCATCCAACAAAAATCTAAAGAGAGTTCCTGCCTTTAGGGCTATCAGGGAATTTGCCCTGCAGCGTTTACAGTCATTCAACATAGCCATACTTTCAGCTACCGAGAAGAATGTAGCACACAGAGATCCATGTACAAATATGCAAATGGAAATATGCACAAATATTAAATCCATTATATACAAATTAAAATACAGCTCATTTTCTTTAGTAGCAATAAGTAAAAAAAATTGTTCCCTTTTTTATTTGCAGGTTTCCACATATCTGGACTCGCCGTTTACTCTGGGAGGTTTGACAAATCTAACGAACCCAAAGAGATCATGCGATGGAAGCGGAGGCACAGATACTGCAGTGTGATCCTTTTCCTCATTGCGCTTGTGTTTGTGGGAGGCCTCGTTATTCAGGGTCAATGGCCTAGTCAAGTCACTCAGGAGACGTTTGCTGCTCAAGAACTCCAAACCATGAAAGCCTTCTCCAACTTCACCATGACAAATCCAGCTAAGTTGAGGGAGCTTGAAGAGTCCTCTTCACCACTAAATTCAAATGAAAATGTCATCTCAGCTTTGGATGAAAGTCTGCAGCAGGGGTTGGAAAACTCCTTGCTTTCGAACATCAGTTCAAGCGAAGAGATGAGAGTGGCAAGGATACTTAAAGAGGAACCTTACGAGTACATCCTCAACGAGCCGAGCGCATGTCTGCTGCAAGCACCTTTCTTAGTGCTTTTGATTGCAGTTGAGCCCAAGAAAACCGATGCCAGGGACGCCATCAGGAAAACGTGGGCTAATGAAAGCGTGGCTGGGGGTTTGGGTTTCGTCCGCCTTTTTTTCATAGGTGTAAATAAAGACACCCAAAGAAATGGCAGTAAACTGCAGCACACAATAGAGGAAGAAAGTCATCGGTATCATGATATCATCCAGCAAGATTACAGGGATACTTACAACAACCTTACCCTGAAAACGCTGATGGGGATGTACTGGATCACAAAGTATTGTCCCGAGGCCAAATACGTCATGAAGACAGACAGTGACATGTTTGTCAACACCGAATACCTCATGGAAAAACTCCTAAAGCCCAAAGGGCAACTAACACAGAAGTATTTCACAGGACTTCACATGTCAGACTTCTCTCCAAACCGAAACAAAGAGAGTAAATGGTACATGCCCCTAGAAGTGTACCCAGGTAGACGATACCCCACCTTTTGTTCTGGGACTGGATACGTCTTCTCCGGTGATGTGGCCCGAAGGATATACGTGGCATCTCTGACCATACCCAGACTGCATTTAGAAGATGTTTATGTGGGTATGTGTCTAGCTAAACTGAAGATAGAGCCAACGCCACCACCAAATCAACTGCTGTTCAATCACTGGCGAGTGCCCTACTCTAGCTGTAGGTACAGCAACCTGATCACCTCTCATGGATTTCATCCCAATGAGATCATCCAGTACTGGCAGCACCTGCAGAGCAACAAGCACGATCCCTGCCAAACGACTGGGTAGAAGGTTCAATAAACAGATTTTGTTTGCTTTGGAGGTTTTATCATCAAGTTGTATAATTTGTATATACATACCTGTATAATTTAACGTTCTGCCAAATACAACAGATTAAAGTTCTTGTTCTGAAGGTTCTGGACAACCTTACTTTTTTTTTTTTTGATGACCATTTCTCCACTTGCTGTAATCTTAAAGATCTTCACAAGCCTGACTGTTTAAATGGGTATAAAATATTCAGTTGTGGTTTAAATATTTTTATGATAAATCTTACAGGATTGTAAATAAACAAGACACTGAAAGATAATACAGCAACAATGCAAAGAAAATTCGACCACTTTTTTTTTTTGGTCCAATCAACTTAAAAAGGACCATAAGTGTAACATTTATCATTCAACAGTAAACTGATAAAACAAAATGACTGTGGGGTCTTTTGGCAGAACATACAGTGGGTACGGAAAGTATTCAGACCCCCTTACATTTTTCACTCTGTTATATTGCAGCCATTTGCTAAAATCATTTAAGTTCATTTTTTTTCCTCATTAATGTACACACAGCACCCCATATTGTCAGAAAAACACAGAAGAATTGTTGACATTTTTGCAGATTTATTAAAAAAGAAAAACTGAAATATCACATGGTCCTAAGTATTCAGACCCTTTGCTGTGACACTCATATATTTAACTCAGGTGCTGTCCATTTCTTCTGATCATCCTTGAGATGGTTCTACACCTTCATTTGAGTCCAGCTGTGTTTGATTATACTGATTGGACTTGATTAGGAAAGCCACACACCTGTCTATACAAGACCTTACAGCTCACAGTGCATGTCAGAGCAAATGAGAATCATGAGGTCAAAGGAACTGCCTGAAGAGCTCAGAGACAGAATTGTGGCAAGGCACAGATCTGGCCAAGGCTACAAAAAAAATTCTGCTGCACTTAAGGTTCCTAAGAGCACAGTGGCCTCCATAATCCTTAAATGGAAGACCAGAACCCTTCCTAGAGCTGGCCGTCCGGCCAAACTGAGCTATCGGGGGAGAAGAGCCTTGGTGAGAGAGATAAAGAAGAACCCAAAGATCACTGTGGCTGAGCTCCAGAGATGCAGTCGGAGATGGGAGAAAGTTGTAGAAAGTCAACCATCACTGCAGCCCTCCACCAGTCGGGGCTTTATGGCAGAGTGGCCCGACAGAAGCCTCTCCTCAGTGCAAGACACATGAAAGCCCGCATGGAGTTTGCTAAAAAACACCTGAATAAGATTCTCTGGTCTGATGAGACCAAGATAGAACTTTTTGGCCTTAATTCCAAGCGGTATGTGTGGAGAAAACCAGGCACTGCTCATCACCTGTCCAATACAGTCCCAACAGTGAAGCATGGTGGTGGCAGCATCATGCTGTGGGGGTGTTTTTCAGCTGCAGGGACAGGACGACTGGTTGCAATCGAGGGAAAGATGAATGCGGCCAAGTACAGGGATATCCTGGACGAAAACAACTCCGTGACTGTTCTTGAATGGCCCAGCCAGAGCCCTGACTTAAACCCAGTTGAGCATCTCTGGAGAGACCTAAAAATGGCTGTCCACCAACGTTTACCATACAACCTGACAGAACTGGAGAGGATCTGCAAGGAAGAATGGCAGAGGATCCCCAAATCTAGGTGTGAAAAACTTGTTGCATCTTTCCCAAAAAGACTCATGGCTGTATTAGATCAAAAGGGTGCTTCTACTAAATACTGAGCAAAGGGTCTGAATACTTAGGACCATGTGATATTTCAGTTTTTCTTTAATAAATCTGCAAAAACGTCAACAATTCTGTGTTTTTCTGTCAACATGGGGTGCTGTGTGTACATTGAGGAAAAAAAAAAAATCAACTTAAATGATTTTAGCAAATGGCTGCAATATAACAAAGAGTGAAAAATTTAAGGGGGTCTGAATACTTTCCGTACCCACTGTATATGCCATTAAGATGGGTTAATAAATAATATCTTACGGCTAAACATAAGTCAAAATAATGCACGACAGTAAACCATTTACTCTCAAAATACAAAGTATTGACCATGTAAGCACTCAATGCTGGTTTACTTGCAAATTGTAGTCGGTTACTGATTACAAATTACACAAGAGACGTTGTAGTTTTTTTACGTAATCTACTGGATTACACATTAGGTAAAGTATTCTAACTACTTTGATTAAGTTTAGATTACTTTTGACCTAAGCCCATTTCTATTCTTTGTTATCAAGACATTAAACATTACACTATGCCAGGGTTTCCCAAACTGGGATTCGTGATTGAACTGCAGAGGGTTTGTTGTGAGTTGGTGAAAAGCAGTTTATTAACTTGTAAAAATGACAAATTAAACTATCAAAATTAAACTTGATGAATTGGGGTGCATCAATAAACTATGAATAATTTACTGCCACTGTGTGAATATGTAGCCTAATCATGTAAACTATAAAAAGTACCTGTAACCTGATTGAGCATTTTAAAACAAAATTAGCCAATTACAAGTATTTAATATCTGGAATCCGATTAAGTAATCCAGATTACATGTAATCAATTACTACACAGCATTGTAAATACCACAACCAGCAAAAAAAGAATAGAGAACAAAAAGTTAAATCAAAGAGAACCTTTTTGGACATTCAAGTAAAATGCTATGAAATCTCCAGGATTGAGTGATGATTTAGATTTTAGTCCATTTATTTTTACTTTACACTTGGTTATTTTTTGGAAACATTGCTTAAGCATAAAAAATTACAGTGAATGTGTAAAACGATGAGGTGGAGACATGCTGTTCACCATCAATGGCTAAACATAACGTCAAAATGAATCTGTGGCAGTCAGGTGGTACAGTGGTCACATGGTACAAGTTGTAGCTCTCAAGTTTAACTCAAGTTTACAAGCTGCTTACAAGTTTTTTAAAAACGAGTTCTATGAGTTGGAATCTTATAATTACGATATGAGGAGAACACACCTACACATGACAGCTAATCATATGTATCACAAAATGAATACTCCTCTCACCTGTGGAAAGCTTGTGTTACACTCCCCGAGGAAGGCTTACCCCAAACATTGTAGAGTTCTTTAAACTCTGTTGCCATGTGAAATTTATGGCACTCTTACTAGTTAAAAAGCCTTAATTATCCAGCTTTTTGGAGTTGGACTATGCTGAACTCTTCCACTTGGGGAGCACCCTACCATAGGACACCGTTTAGAGCAGGGGTCGGCAACCTGTGGCACGCAGAGGGATAACCACTGGCATGCGAGCAATAGGGAAAACTGCATACTGACGTACATTTTGAGGTAATCAATCCTCAATCACACAGTCTGTTATGTTAAAACGCTAGTGTCAGTCAACAATCGTGGGAGGGCCTGGGTATGTGTGACGTCACACAGACAGGCATGCGAGAATGGCTTGATATGAGAACAGGGAAATGATTTAAAGGGGTCATCGAATTCCCATTTTTCACAAGTTGATATGATTCTTTAGGGTTTTAATGAAAAGTCTATAACATACTTTGGTTAAAATTTCTCAATGGCAGTGTAAAAAAAAAAACACCTTTTTTACCCTGTCAAAATCAGCTGTTTTTAAATCAAGCCATTTTAGTCCATGTTGCTTTAAATGCTAATGAGCATTTGTGAATGAAACCTACTGTGCGCGACTATGAAAAAATATTTAGGAGCACCTGTGCGACTGACCCGATCAGCGTATCTGTGTTTGCGATGAGGGAGCTTCAAAGGTTTCCAATGTAGGCTACTTACGTGTTTTTGCAGAGTTGAGTAATGTATCACAGACCTCTCATTATAACAATCAAAATGTAGACAGGGTGTAAATAAGAGATTCACTGTGCTGTGTAAGGAGTTTTGTGAGATCACGATGAACTAAGATCAGTGACAGCTTTTAATGATTAAGGGAGTTTGCAAATGTGATATTGATTAACAGTTCATTAAACAAGAAGTTAATATTCAGTGACTTATATTGTCTGACTATTGCCTTATTTTGCTCTATTTCGTCAACGAAAATGGTTTCAAACAAAGTAACAGCTGAGCTGCTGCGCATCTCCATTAAAACACAGCGGTTTCATTCATGAATGAACTGCGTTGTTAAAAGAATCTAGTGAGTCAATGATTCAATTACCCATTCATAAAGGCAGTCACATATTTGAATGAATCAGCCGTTCAAACGAATCAAATAAAGGAACGATTCAGTGATAAAAATCAGTGACTTGCCGCCACCTGCTGGCAGTTTTAGTTTAATTTGTAAAGTATCTTTTCTGTTATTTAAATCATTTAATATTTCTATACGCATTTAGGCAGATCAGGGATCATTGAATTCCTTTCAAAAAAACGAAAGTAACTTTAAACCTCTGCGTCTTCAGAACTCAGATGTTAGGAGTAAATGACGACTGCTATATTCATTATTACATCCAGCAACAAAACACCTCAATCGCTTATCTGGAGACATTCTCGTCTTCCCCTGCACCGGAGGCGGACAGCTCTCAGCTCACTCAGGGCAGATCTAAGGTAAGACGGTCTTGTCAATCAACTATTGTGGGAGGGGCCTGTACAGAACTAAGTCATTCTGACAAGGCTCTCAGAACAGCCTGATTTGAGAAAGGGGATTTTTTAAAAACCACTGGGTGGATTTTTTATCATTATAGGATGGATGCGTACACACACTGTTCTAACAACTTGTAAAAGTGCAGGTCGCATTCGATGACCCCTTTAAATCCCTATTGATCTTTTGTTCGATGCCATTTTCAGTTAATGAATGAACAGTACAGTGCGCCTCTCATCCCAGTGTTTCCCATACATTGATTTATTTGTGGCTCCCGCCACTATCAATACTGACCGCCACAAATAGATTTTCCAAAAGGCTTTGAATTCGTTGGATAAACATGAGCACTGCACGTTTCAAAATCGAAAACCGGAGCGGGTGTTTTTATATCACTGTATTTCTGAAGGAAACCGAGTGTCTTCAGAAAATTTTGGATGTCATTTTCATTTCATCTCGAAAGTAATGTCTGATAAAGCACCGTTTGTGAGCAGAGAGCTATTTCTCCGCTCTAAGCGCCTCCTGCTGGCAGAGAATGAATTTGCATATAAATGCCGCCACAAATAGATTGCAAATCTGTAGGAAACAGCATATGAAAGTCTCAGATTTCAAATTCAGTTAAATGACTGACAGCCAAGTTATACCCAGTGATGCAAACTACTTGACACTCTCTCAAATATGGCCACAAGAGAGATTAAAGTTGTGTGAATTTCCTGCGTCTGTGTCTCTCTACAAACAATGAATCTAAGTTTAGTTACTTCAAAAACAGCAATTATACCCTCTCGTTGCGGAGAAATAATGTAGTGATTCAGTATCGATTAATAAGTCACAGGGCCGTGTTGACATGTTACGGAGCTCCTGAATGTTTGTGTTTGAGCAGCACAAACCGCCAATATCTGTGTGCTAGTGATGTGTGTTTTTGTGTGTGTCAATTAAAGCAGCGCATTAGTGTAGAACGGTTATTAAAGTGAACATTTTAATGCACAATTCACCTCATCACACACATACACAGTGGTGTTCAGTAGGGTTACACTGTAAATCTGTTATTTAAAGTCTAATTTAAACATTAAAATAAACTTCTGAAAAGGTACCAAAAAATGCTTCACACTATTTGTATGATACTCAAATATAGATTTTTATATGCTTATGGACTGTAGGTGCAGGGGGGGTGGCAGAAAAATGTAAAATAGCACTTCATGCAAAAGGTTGCAGACTCTTAGTTTAGGTTTACGTAACGGTCAATATAGTTAAAGAGAGACCTGAAAATGGCTACCTCTACACACAAACCCACAATTCTCAGGTCTAATGTCCCATTTAACAGTAACCTTAAAACAAAAAAAACTCAAACCAAACATAAGTTTGGAAACCACTAGAGGGAGATAGATTTAAATACCTTTTAGTTTTGGCAACAAAGGCCTCAATATACTTTCAGTGAAACTGTAGGACAAATGAATGTGACGTCATTTCAAACTCAATATATGACCAAAAAAAGAAGTTTCAGTGGTTCAATATACAGCACCAACGCAAACTTTCCGCAGACTATTAAACCCCTTTAAACTGCCACTTGTCCATCGTGATTATGTAATAGAGTTTTTTTTCCTTCATTCAGCCACTAAAGGGACATGGTTAGCTGCCTGCTAGCAGCCTGTTACAAGATCAATCAAGATTAAAAAATGAACACAATGGAGAGCTGCTTTATAGTTGAAATTGAGGTTGTAAATATAATTGAAGTTGAGATTTCTGAAATTGAAGGAGTAACACTTTTTTTCTTGTTTAATATTTAAAAAGTGCATTATAAAATAGATTGTGCCGATCCTTGATCCTAATCGGTTGAGCCACATTTGAATAGGGCTGAGACGATAGATTCTGAGATTTTCACAAGCTCGGAATCGCAATGCATTTGGAAAATCTCCAAATCGATGCTGAATCATTCCTCGATTTGCGATGCATCGATTTATTTTCCCAGCCCTAAGCTGTTGTAAATGACTCTACAAACATACACCTCTTTTTTTCTGCATCGGTGTTGCTCGGTAACCACTTTGTTGTAACTGTTTCTGAGGAAGTACATTGTTTGGCAGAAGAATAATGTTTTTAATAATAGCGTTACATATTTGGGTAACACTTTAGAATAAGGAACACATTCACTATTAACTATGACTTTTCCCTCAAATTCCTAATTTGCTGCTTATTAATAGTTAGTAAGGTAGTTAAGTTTAGGTATTGGGTAGGATTAGGGATATAGAATAAGGTCATGTAGAATAAGGCATTAATAGGTGCTTAATTACTACTAATAAACGGCTAATATTCTAGTAATATGCATGCTAATAAGCAACTAGTTAAGAGACCTTAAAATAAAGTATTAGCCCTATTTGCTTTGTTTAGTGAACTTATATATATATATATATATATAGAATAACCATTTTATAAATGCAATAAGCCCCGTCAAGCCATGGTTTACAGCAAATTTATAACATAAGGGGGTTTTAGGCACTCCGCTTCGTGCCTAACAATGCCCCTTAGCTGTTATAAATTCACTGTAAAGCACAGCTTCTTAGGGCTAAATGCTAGCCTAATATTCACTGTAATTGGTTAAAATGCATGTATATTACATGTCAACTTTAAAATATTGGACAGCATGGTTCCCCCGCCCCACCCTCTCCCCAGACTCAAAGCTCATGTGGGTTGCCAGATTGAGGACACGCAACAGGAAGTAGTGCAAGTCTCTCTGGGCTTTAAGCAGTCTCCATCAACCAAATGCATCTTACTTATCTACATATTAAAAGATCTTTGGTCAAAGCGAAATGCCAAAGTGTCTTAGGTCAGGTAGAATCTGCCAGCTCTGATCCAATTCATTTGCTGGCTTCCCAGGTCGATGGAAAACTACTGACAAAACTGGTATTGGGAGGGGTCACAGATCAAAACAGAAACAGACATTACGTCCCAGGACAGACATTAAAAATAACTTGCTGTTACACTGTTTTTCAACTTGGGATATTTTCTAAATCTCTGCACACATATAGTATTTTTGTGTGTCTTTAAAAAAATAAAAAATAATAATAATATATTATATAAAAAAATATAGTAAAAATTTTGCTTTGAGAGAAATTAGACCAACAACGACAATTACAACTTGCACAACCGTGAAACATCTGTTAGAGTACTACGGGACCAAGTTGCAATTTTAACAGAGACAAAACAACCCAGTCGGCAACATGTCATACACATCGTGCATAGTCTAACAGTAACCAATTCATTTTCAAATATAGCCAGAAAACCCAAAATTTGCATGCAAAAACAAACATGTTTTTAATGATCATAAACGTCATTAAATTTCCAATGAAATGGATTAAATGAATCCAAAGAATAAACCAGTTTGTTTGCTCCACAAATGGACAGCCTCACTGCTGACTGATCTCTGGCACAGATGTATCAAAAACAAACAGAATGCAATATGAACTCACCGTCACCGACTTCAGCGTCATGCCGTGATAAGTTCCCATTGTGTCAATTTTGAAACCCTCCGTTTCTGTTCCAAAGAAGAAAGTTTCTAAATCATTAACAGCTCTTAAAAACAACATTTTTCCAATAAGCCTCAATTCCATTTTGGGGGACTTCATCATCATAAACAGATGATACATTTAATGATATCTTCACAGATTCTTCAACAATGACATGCTGGTTATTACAATTTTCTGAATTTATTTTATTCTGAAATGTTACGTCTTTTCTAAAAGTGCTACTTCTACATTCCCTAGACCAGTTTCCCAACCTGTGGGTCACAAACCCCAAAGGAGTTCTCATACAAGTTGTCAAGCCAAAGATTTAAAAGCAACTAAAGAGGAACTTTTTTTTTAATCATCTGCACAGATATTTTATGCACTACCAATTATTCATCATATTTGCTGCATCAAAGGTCAAAACTAAAGCCGATGAAATCCAACTTACCTTCTTTTCCTTTGAATCGCTCCTGATCGTATCTGTTATAGGCAGCTGGGACTGGCTGTTTGTTTCTTATTGCTGGATCCTATGGGATAAAAAATTGGAATGCATTAATAAAAATAATAATAAAATCTAGGTTAGCTCCTATGTTAAGAAACAAAATATTTTTGCTTCATTTTTATTTTAATTTAATAAATCACAATAAAACTATTTATAGTAATTAGAGGTGGGTGATATGGCAAAAATATAATATCACTGTATTTTTAAGAAAAATCACGATTCTTTGTCATGTTGGCCAAACTAGTTTCCCTATTATAAAGACAAAACCTTTCAAGATAACAAAAATATTTAAAAAGTATGGTGGATATTTAGGCCAAAGTGGGCGAAGATAAAAATCTTTGTCATTATTTTATCTTTGTTATTAAAAAATGAGAACAAAGATACACATTACAAATACACACACTTTACAAATAAAACAGTGTTTTATTTTCAGGTACAATAGGTGTATTTAGCAGGAGCATTCGAGAAATTGAATCAACAAATATAAAAATAAAACACTATATAGATTGATTCCTATTAAATCAAATGTATTAACATTTTTCAGTCAAGAGTAGTGAGTGATTTTTCTCTGTGTTTTGGTGTTTTATTAACATTGAAGGAATAATTAACCCCAAAATAAAAAGTGTTTTATATTTATACCATCATTTAATCACTCAAAAGTTTCTTTAAACCTGAATGAGTTTCTTCTGCTAAACAAATAATTTTGAAGAACATGGAAAACCAAACAGTTGCTGGTCCCCAGTGACTTATTCTATAGTATTTTTTTTTTCCTTCTATCAAAAGTCAATGTGGACCAGATACTATTTGGTTACCCACATTCTTCAAAATATCTTCTTTTGTCTTCAGCACAAGAAAGAAATTAATACAGGTTTGGGACAACATGCGAGATAGTAAATAATGACAGAAATTAAATTTTAAGGTGAACTATCCCTTTAAATGACAGTCGGCAGCATGTTCAATACTGCCCCTTTAAGACATGCACGCATCTAATATACAGAGGCACGCATCCGTTTCTCTCAGCTGTTTACTTACTCATTTTAGACATAAGCAACGGAGTCTATACATAAACCTTGTGTGTTTTGACAGTATTAGTGCACAAGATAACTTAGTTCAGTAATCAGGCGCTTTTTGACAGGCTTTAGCACGCGCGCTTCGGGTGTACGGGCTCAGAAAAAGCGCACTTCAGACCGACGCGTGAATAAAACATTTAACCAGCAAGGCTTTAAAGCAGATCCGAATAATGTACAGTATATTGAGACGGAGGAATAAGAACTGCAGCTGATAGACTGTGCGCTGTAGCACGATACTACGATATTTCTTCAAAAGCAGATCGTGGAGACATTTTTATCGTCCACGATCAAAAATCGTCATATCGCACACCCCTAATAGTAATAATGAACTGATCAAAGAGGAAATGAATTTTAACGCTCACATGACGTTGCGGTGCTAAAATTGTTTGCACCACAGAAAAATGTGTTATTAATCACCCAGCCAAGTAAATAAAATAAGTTATCAAAAATGTTTCATTTTAAAAAAACAATGATGCCATTACGCTGCCTAACAGAAACAAACAAAAAAAAAAAAAGTCCCTCACAGCCAAACAAAAGACACACAGTTCATGGGGTTAGTTTCACTGAATGCTGACAACTCACAGAGACTTTAGTTTTCAATGACTGTTTAAAGAACATGTCGTTTTCTTCAAACAGTCAGAGGAAACAGAGTCTTGAAGGACTTCACTTAATTTGATGCATTCGATCATGTTTAGGAGCTGAAATATCTGAAGTAAAATTAATTTCTGAATTCATAAATGCATAAGAAAATATTTTGGAAAAGTGGCGACAGTTATTAAACTTGGCAATATTGGATGCATTTTGTAATATCATACATATGCTTTATAAAACAATCTTGAGATTTTGCACGTGGCCTTCATGCAGCTCACATTCTACTGTCATTAGAGTTTTTTTTTTTTTTAACAATTGCTACAACCACAATTTTTCACTTTTTCAAAACTCTTCACACAGTGAGCACAACAGCAGTCTATGTGGGTTAAACTGTGGATCATTTTAGGGTTGGGCGATGTCTATCAAATAGGCATTGGACGATGTCTACAGTGAAACATCTTGATGGACGATGACAACGAGGGGTGTTAGGGGTGTGCCCAAAGTGTGAATCCGTGTGCAGAAACGCACGGAAAACAAACAACATGTTCTACGGAGCCACTAAAGGGACATGGTTAGCTGCCTGCTAGCAGCCTGTTACATTACAGCACATGAAAGTTCACTTACCACATACACAGAGTAAGGAGAGATGACTGATAGGACAATGGCAAATGATTTGCAGCTACTGATCACCACTGACAAACATCTAATCGTGTCAAATGTATGGTACTGCTGCTCCGTAGTATAAAGTCTGTGTGATCGCGAATCTCGAAAGTGAAAGTAAAATGAGAACACTCATTCGAAAGCGGTTTCAGTGTCCTGCATATTAGTAGCGGCTCCCTGATGCCCGCAATTTATATACAGTATTACCCAACGATATAATTGTGAGAGAAAGTATTTTATTATTATTTTTTTTAATCTTCCCATCTTGTAGGCCATTTATTCACCTTAGTGGTTCCATAGTATACTTAACTTCCTTTCTGAACACGGAACATTCCTCTCAGTCAGACACAAACACAGCCAAACTTTACATAACCACAGGCAAATTTGCATGTTTATGTACTCTTTTCTAAACCGTTAAACTAGAGTTGGGCAATATGGCCAAAAACAATTCTCAATTTTTGATATTGATAATTATAACTATAAATTTCCAATCTTTTTTTCCTTTCAAGTTTAAAGGCTGATGTTTTGCTCCCAAGTGAAAATTATAGGATCCACACCGTACAAAAAACGATTTTATCTATACAAATTAGGAATAATGTGACTAATGTAAACGTGGACAATGTAGCATATACTGCAGTGAATTCTAATCAGTAGAGTACGTCATTCTTGTTTTGTAATGAAATTTTACAGAAGAAAACATTGTAAAATGCTACCTTTTTAGGTCATTGTTTTATGAGTGAAAGTGTTTATTGGTTGAAAAACTTTGCTAGTGTTTTGGAAGAATGGCTTGATTTGAGACATGTATAAAGTGTTTTGTTGGTTTAAGGCAAATTTGAAATGTAAAATTAACTGCTGTGCAAAGATGAAACTTCGTTAGGAGCTGTTTGAAGAGTTCTGAAAAAGTGTTAAATATTGAAAGATTTGTCCAAGCAATTGTTCAAAAAAAAAAAAACCCCATCATTTTAATATACAGCTGATAAGGAAACAGAAAGCAGAAACATTCACACACTAATAAAGCAGCTCTGTTATGTACTCACCGCCTGAGTTTGGTTCTGGGTCTGTCTCTGTTCAGGGGCCCGACCTTCCTCCCGCGCCTTCACTGATTGTAGGATGGCAAATATATTTTTGGAGAAATTCTACAAAATCAAAAGATCATCATGTTCAGGAGTTCATATTCTTTAAATACACCTAACATTTACCTTCTTTTGTGCACAATTGATTTTAAAAGAAAGTATAGCAGGGAAGAAAGAAAAAAGACATCACAAACATGACTTTTAACCAAGTTACAAGTTTTTAACCAACCATTCAAAATCCAACCATAACATAATAAGCCGTACAAGACAACAGCTGTTTGAACAGTGAAACACCACCACCTGCAGGTCAACTGTTTTATATTTCATAACCACCAAGACACTAGTTGCAACAAGTGTGAAATTCAGATGCATGTAATTTTAATTAGGCAATAAATAGTTTAAAAAATATGTTATATTTTTCGAGCTATTTATTGCCCAATTAAAATGTACATCTGGATTTCACAATTGTTGCAACTATTCTTATTATAAAATTAATTGCATTAGTTTAAATTATTTAACTTAAGCAATAAATAGTTTGTAAATGTAAACAAATGTAAATGCTTGTTCATGAAAAAAAAGGGGGGGAAAAAAAGAAAACAATGGCCTAACTCATGTGTCCAACAACTTAAAACATTTTTAAAATTTGTTGCCAACAATGTGCATCAGTTGCAAATTCAGTTGCAAATTTTTGCAAAATTAGAACAATTCACTAACTAGATACACAATTTGATTAAATGTTGATTTATTCATTGAAATACATTATTGCAAAGTAAATTATCGAAGAGACATTAGGAACGCAAAGTTTTTTAATATTTATAGTTAAAAAAAAGACATGTCATCAAAAAAAGAACAGATAAGGTGTAAATCATCTTTATCAAAATTAGAGGAAATAACTCCTGGAAATTTAGAAGGAAGGGGCATATTTCTATGTATTACAATTTATTGGCCAAATACAGTACTAAATCAACATTGGATAAATTAAATGCTTGGAAATCGGATATGCATGAAGATATAGATGAGGCAGACTGGAATGATGCATGTCTAAAAGCACAAACACAAACAATAAATACAAGGTTTAAATTACTTAAAAATAAATGGTTAATGAGAACCTACATAACTCCTGTTAAACTTCATATGTCTGTTAACATCCCCGATGCGAGCTCTAAATGTTTAGATGATAAAGGTACAATATATCATTGCCTTTGGGAAAGAGGTTATTAAATGTATGTCGGACATGTTTAATGACAAAATTCCTTTGAATGTTAAACTCCGTATTCTTGGAATATATCCACTGGATTTTACTTGGAAGCAGACTAAACTCCTAGATTTCAGTCTCCTCAAGGCCAGGAGAGTTATTGCACTGTGCTGGAAGAGTATGGATGCTCCATCCTTGAAAATGTGGAAAAAAGGAGATATTGAACTCTATCGGAATGGAGAGACTAACTTATATTGCAAAGGGCAAGCGGAAAGACTTTGATCAGCTTTGGGAACCATACATAAATTTAAATGTAGACTTTACTTGACATTGTAAACACTGTCTGTGACCAATTTATCTGTGTTTTATTATTTACTTGTTTTTATTTCTTTATTTTCATTTATGTAGAGTACAATCTAGTTTGAGTTATTGTTTTTTTATTATTAGTAGTAGCAGTAGTAGTAGTAGTATTTAATTTATGCAAGTGTAAATTGAATATGTAAGTATGGAAAGGTGAGTGCTTGTGCACCTGTTCAGGTGTTTTGTTATCAGGGCTCGAAATTAACTTTTTTACTTGGTAGCACTGGTGCTCCCAACTTTAAAAAGTTAGGAGCACCCACCAAAAATTAATGGAGCACCATAACTACAAATTATATATTAACAGATTTCATCTTTACATTCTTAACTTTAATGCAGATAGGTTAATATATTAGCTGTCAATCACCCAGTCACTGCTTAACGCTGTCAGATGACAGGGAGCTATAACTACCGCGGGAAATGCAAAGGGCTGAAGAAGAGAGCAGATGAAAGGAAACACTGACAGATTTCTTTCGTTAATCTGATATCTGACAATATTTTGCTTGTGTTATTGTGCTGGTAGTCTAGCTGATTTTGATATTCTTCATATTGTGTGTGGGGGTCAGTTCACAGCAGTGATAGAAATTAATATTTTCCAATAAGTTTAAATTGATTTTTACCTTTTATGGTCATTTTCACAATTTTTCATTTCTAAAAGTCATTTTTTTTCTAAAAGTGTGCATCATCATGTGAGTCAAATTCTTACATTTAATCAGTCAATTAGAATAAGACATTTGGGCTGTTGAATGATGAAATCAGTATCAACAAAATTCATCTTTGAATTTTGAATTTCTGAAGTGGCATTTAGATGCACTTACACCCTGCTTAATGCAGGACATGCAGTTACACATGCATATATAATGTTTTAATACTGTAAACAAAACGTTGAATACTGATATTTGAAATTATTTTAAAAAAAAATTAAGAGATACTTTAAACGTGAAATTACAATCTCCAGTAGGTGTCATCAAGTCACTGGTAATAAGCGAGTCATTGCGATTGAACCGAATCATTTAAACGGTTGATTCATTCAGCAACGAAACATGTCATGTTGCTCAGAGACGCAAAACAGTGCCGTGGCTTTGTTTGGAATAATTTTTTTGCCGAAATGGAGCAAAAACAGGAAATATGGCATCTACGACGTAAGTCTCTTAATATTCACTTCTTGTTTATTGAACTGTTGCATAAAATCAATATCACATTTGTAATCATGCTGATTTTTGGAGGAAAAAAACGGCACTGTTCGTGTGATATTAACTATATGAAGTTATATAAAGCCCCCGTATCTTGAATTTTGTTATGCATTTTAATAGACAATCATGCAGTGAAAACGCACTGTAAATGCGCACTCGCACTAGTCCAATCTACTAGACTTCATCACGTCATGCATGTGTGCACTCTCTGTAGGTGTTTGGTTTGGTTTTTGCAATATACTCGATAATGTCAAATTGCACATCATTAAAACAACAATTACGATATTATCGCAGCCCCTTACGTGAGCATCCTGACAATTAAAGGCCTTAACGATTGAACCTGATGATCCCGAACATTTTTCCACACACTTGTCCCTGCGTTTCTTGCGTTTGGCACTCTCTCTGTATTTAACCAAGCTCTTGAGCTTAAAATGTGTAGATTCGGTGGCGAATGCTGTTAGTGTTCCTGCAAACGCCGTCCCCGGCTTTAAAGTGAATGCAGTGCATAGAGCACAGTGCATTTTCATAGCAGAGCCTCTCGAAGTCTTTCAACCATTCTCTCCGAAAACTGTACGCCTTCTTTTCGGCTGCTGGGTCAACATTCACCACATGATCGCTATCACCAGCAACATTATTTGTAACTTTAGGTGGTTTACAGAAGAAATCTGTCAGTTTCTCCTTTCATTTTCTCTCTTCTTCAGCCCTTTGCATTTCCCACGGTGGTTATAGCTCCCTGTCACCTGACAGCGGAAAGCAGTGACTGAGTGATTGACAGCCAATATTAACCAATCTAAAATTTGCATTAAATTTAAGAACGTAAAGATGAAGTTATGTAACGTTTGATAAAACGGCAGACCGGTCACCGCATCAGCACACAGAAGGCACATAACTGTGAACATTTTTAGAGAAATGAAAACAGGTCGCACTACAACAATTATATGCACTCGCACAAATGCGCCCAAATATATTTTGAGGTCGCACAGATTAAATTATGGGAGCATATGCGACCAAAATGGTGGCAATTTCGAGCCTTGGTTACTGTATGGTTAGTTGTTAATGTCATGTTAATGAATAAAATGGACAGCCTCTCCTCTTACCTTGCCGCTGCTCTGTAAAATCGTCGTCCTCGTCCGCCACACTCTCTCTCGGCTCACAATGTCTCTGGTCACGTCCACTTCAGCATCCACGAAGCTTCTCTGTTTCTGAGTGATGTCATCGTCCAGGTCAGTCTTGATGGTCGAACGCTTCTTAGCCATGATTTTAGCCTTGATAGCAGCGATCTTTTCCACAGACATGGCTTCTGACAGAGACCTAAGATCAGAAGAGTAATCAGCTAAACTCATATCTAGGAGAACTAAACAGTTAAGACATGACAAGCTGTGTGTTAGGCAACATTGATTATATTCACTAAACAACACAGCTTTATTGGATTAACATAACAGTAATTACACAAAAATATCAGAAACACAATATTAAAATGTAATCCATCAAAAATTAAATATTTTCATCATTTACTGTTGTTACAAAACCTTATGCATAATTTTCTTCTGCTGAACACAAAAGATGATATTGTGAGGAATGTGGATAACCAGACAGTTCTGGTCCCCATTGGCTTTCTTTATTCTTTGTTTCATCCATACAATAGAAGTCAATGGAGAACGAAACTGTTCAGTTCCTAACATTCTTCTAAATATCTTCCACAGAAGAAAGTCAGTCATAAAGAACTACTTGCATCACGTCTTCTATGAACTTATTGCACATACTTTTTGCTACACAGTGTTATAACGTTCGATCAGTGAGATCATACCTGATCTGATCCGTCTGCACAATGCTTTCTTTATGACCCTCGAGACGAGCAGCCAGACGCTCCTTATCCAGACGCACACGCTCTTCATCCTGAGAATCACATGCAGAAATCATGAGAAGTGTCCAAGCATGTTGCTATTCAGCATTTTATTTATTCATTTATATTACGTCTCTTACCTCAACCCGAGGCTTTTTTGCCTCTGAAGACACTTCATCTGCCGCCCTTTTAACTGTTAAAACAATTGCAATTTATTGCTAGGTAACGTGTGATCATTCGATTAGAGGCACTTTTGACTACTTTAAATATTAAAAAAATGACATGCCCTAAAATAAAGATCTTATTATGTCCTATTATGTTTATTTTAAATGGTAAGAACACACTCAAATCAAAATAAAGCTCACACACCTTGCGTTGGCCTTTGTAAACCAATCTCAATGGGCGCACTTCTGTCGATACTCGTTGACGATGCTGTAAAATTAGATTAAATGACAAACAGGTAAATAATTATGATGTTTTTGTATTGAATTTGAACACGGCAGTATCACACTTACAGCTTTCTCCATTGAGATAAGACAGCAAGTCTTTTCTGTCGGGTCGTCTTACAACAGGGATGTTCTCTGTCTGTAATCACAAAAACAGACTTACGGTTTTTACTTTCCAACCACCCGTGCACACAAGCTACGTTATAACAGAAAACCATAAAGATAAGGATATTTCCTGTTCATAGACAGCAAACTAACTTTTAAATCAAAACCTGAATATAAAAAGAACTTGCATTACAGCAGACTAGCAGGGAGGGTTTAAATATGCTTAAATATCATGAAAATAATAAGTAATACACTTTAAAATGCGTGCTGTAAACTGTGCTTTTGTACTTACTGCGGCTCTCCGCACATAGGACGGGTGAGGAAGATGCACATTGTTGAGCAGGAAAAGAATAGAGTCGAGAGTGTAATACTCTTTAGGCTGTCCCTCTTTTCCAGTTCTGTAATTACATTAAATTGCATGTTAGAAAAACAAACAACATACACACACTGTTCAAAATTTTATTCTGAATTTAATCACAAATTACGCAAAGTTGGATGAAAAAAAAAAATAATAAAGTGTAAAAATAAATCAACCCCTACTGTATGTTCTTTCTAAATAAATTGCAACACAAACAACTAACTGAACCTGCAAGCCAATAATTTGGGCCTCTTTTAAAAAGCTACATTTCATCAAAATGTATTACAAAACCTTAAATATCACACACAAATAATATGAGATCAGGTGGTTCACAAGAAAACATGGTGTGCAGAACAGTTGTAGCACCTTGCAAAAAAATAAAAATAAAAAGTATTGTTGTGGTTCCATGGTACAGTAATAGTATTACATACTCTATGATTAACATATGAGTACTATTTACGTTTCTCCAGTGTACATAAGAGTATATTATGCACAAAAACATACTCTGGAGATCTACGTTGTGGTATCAAGTTAGTGGTCAGTGTTTGATGACAAGGTTTTAAACTCAAACAGAGCAGATGGTAATGATTCAACACTGTAACAAACGAGAAGTTGTTGCGCAGCATCAGTGCAGCCTAAATGTTGTCTATGCAAACAGCTCAGTGGGTTTTAAACAACAGCCAACCTATTAGTTACAAACTCGCGGTGTCTATACCCGTATCTACACTGACTTACAGATACAGAGCACTTTATCCTGCAGAAGAACAGTTCAACACAACACGAGTTTCTCCACACGAGTCCATCAGTAGCGCATTAGCAGCTAAAGCAGCTCAGCTCAGCTCAAAACAACACGAAGAGCTGAGCTGAGCGGAACACGCGCGCACTTACCCCCAAATGACATAGTTAGTCTTGACATTTTTAGGCCAGGAGAATTCTCCGAAAATAACTTCATCCCCTTTCGCAACAATCTCCTTTTTCTGGATGTTGTACTGGCGAAGAACACTCAACACGTCCGCCATGATCGCGCCTCCTCATTACCAGTGTTTTATTTAAGACCCAGCAACTTCTCAGTACTGGGCTGCCTCGAACAGCGCCTATCTAAAATGAATGACTTAAAATGCTTTTTTATCGTATTTGTTGAGCTTCAACCGCAATGCAGACAATATAAGCACATTACGTAAAGGGATTATTTATAGGTGGATAAAAGTTAAGTATTAAAAAGTATTTAAGACTCGAATGTACAGCTCAGGCATATCTGGGGCAGCTGAATCGAACAGCCTCAAGTACCACTGTGAAGTATAAACTGTGTTTATTCACTGTTACACACAAGAGATATAATACACACACACACATATATATATATATATATATATGTGTGTGTGTGTGTGTGTGTGTGTAAAATGCATTTTAGATTTCTATTCTATTAATAAAGACAAAATAGTTTAAACTTAATTTCACATAACTTATTTTCTTTTTTCATTGTATCACTTGTATTTATGTGATTATGGTTTTTTAAAATGATTTTATCATTATATTCAAATATTTTCAGCCTAGGATACTATTAAAAAAGGATACTATTAACACTAGAAATTATCAATATAACTGCTATTAATAATAAATCCAGTAGGGTGAAATTCACATTTTAATCACACAGACCTGCTATGACTAAGACACAGAATTGAGAAGCATCACAAACAAATTACTCTCAAAAGGCTCTTTATTAATTTATAATTAATGTGCTATTAACAGAAAAATATATTGTTTTAGACAGAACCCAATTGGCAAGGGGAAACATCATGTGTAGTATCAATTTGAACAGCATTTTTGGCTTCAAAGACTAAAATACTTTTGAGTTTTTATTATTTTGATAGTGTTAATAAACTTAATGAGGTCACCTTATGAAACAAATGTATTGAGCAATATAAACAAAAAGCAAAAATAAACTTTGGTAACTTGCTATCGTGTTAACTATAGGGACAAATTCAATAAAAACACGGCAAATATATTTCAATTTGTATCCCAATTTTGTAACACCCATGAGAGCACAGCCTTTCGTTATTTGTCATATTTATTATCCCATAACTCAAGAGGTTTAGATCTAAATTATCTGTAATATTACACAAATAGGTACATTCAGTATTGTATCTCAAAAGGAACATGTAGTAACTGTCTACAGAAGTTTAGTGTTTGTTAGTTTGTACCTACATTTTCCTTATGTAATAATCATCCTAGCAGCGTTAGCAAACTTATAACCTCCATTTGACACTAAGAGGCACAAAGAGCAAACAAAACTGCAAAAAAGTAACTTTCTACACACATAAAATGAATCTAGAAGCAAGATCCATTAGCAAGCGCTAGAATTCAATCCGTTCACCTCTTTTTCACAATTTTGAAATGCTACGTAGTTCATCAAAAGTGTTCAAAAGAGTAAACTGAAAAATATTCAGGTAAGTAAGTCTTAAACAGACTTAAGTGTCAAGCCTCTCTTGAATCATAATAAACGGTTATTTGCGATCATATATCAAATTACTGGACCACAGAACACTTGAGGTATTTCAACATTAAAACATTATTGAGTCTAGTAATTTAGGCTACATGGGTTTCTGAGGATATCAGATTGCTCGATTTCCATTTCAATGATCTCGCAAATGGATTTTGCTTTATATTTCTCTCTGATTTTTGTGGAAGACCTATGGAGCACTTTCAGCTTGATGTGTGATATGTTATAGCATCTCATTACACAGAAGAAAACATGAGTGGAGATGTTACATACAATGAGCAAGGCCTCTAAAAATATAGTACATTACTTCCAATGAAGGTCAGAGACATGAACTTCAGCTATACTCTTCTCAGAAAGGAGCATTATTTCATCGGACCAGGTTAAAAACACACAGTATACTGAATGAATATCAGTAAACATAATCGTTATTTCGTGAATTTGCTCTCCGTGATTTTCACTGCAACTAATCCAGCCTGCTGGATATTCAATTCAATTTGGACTCCATTCCAAACAAAACATGATTTCCAAATTAAAACGTTGAAACATTTTTTTTGCATGTTGATGCGGGGCGCATCCATGTCTCATTGTTCTTTCAGAAAACCGACTACATGCTACAAAACAGCTTTTAAAAGACATCGAGTGCGAAGTTACGAATGACATCAACTGCTTGCGAATCAAAGCCGCAGATGTCCAGCATGCCGCAGTCTTCAGGGTCAGCGACGGACAGGGAATTTGCAATCAATCCACACACAATCAGTTTGGAAAATACACCGCTTTTCTGAAAAAACAAAACAAAAACAGGACAAAAATGAAGAAAACTATGCTAAAAGTAGTACCTTCAACTGATGTTTAATTTAACTATTACATGATAAACCAACAAATTTTGAAAGAAATTCATTTTCATTTTTATTCTTTTAATCAGCAATGACATGATCAAAAGTGACAGTAAAAAAAAATGTATGTTACAAAAGAATTATTTCAAGTAAATACTGTTCTTTTTAATTTTCTATTCATCAAAGAATCCTGAAAAACATGACAGTTTCCACAAAAATATTAAAGGTGCCATAGAATGCATTGATACAATATTTTAAATTGTTCTCTGATATCTACATAGAAGGTATGTGGCTTAGGTAAGGGCAAAAATTCTCCAGAAACTGTTTTACACGTGCATTTACAACCCTAGGATTTCTCCTAGAATGAAATGGTCTGTTATTGGCTTATTCGGAAGGGTCATGAATAATAATGATGAGCTCTGCTCTGATTGGCTGTTTCACAGTGCAGCTCATTTCAGTAGCTCACAGCAGGAAGGAAACACAGGGAAAATATATATTTCAATACTTTCTCTCGCAGTTATATCGTCGGGTAATTATACTGTATATAAAATGCGGGCGTCAGGGAGCTGCTATTAATATGCGAGGCATTGAAACTGCTTTCGAATGCTTTCTTTTTACTTTCACTTTCACTTTCAAGATTCACGATTGCACAAACTCTGTTTATACTATGAAGCGGCAGTACTTACCACACATTTTACAAGATCAGATGATCTGTAAATCATTCGCCATCATCCTCAGTCATCTCTCCTTACTCTGTTTATGTGGTAAGTGAAATATTATGCACTGTAATGTAACAGGCTACCGCTAGCAAGGAGCTAACCATGTCCCTTTAGTGGCTCGTGTTATTTTATTAGAACGCGTTATTTGCTTTCCGTGCCTTTCTGAATACAGACATCAACCCATCCCTGCACTTCACATCCCCTGCACAGCCTGGAACATAACATTTATTTCCATGATCTGCCATTTTCGCTCTTGTCCTCGCTTGTTTCTTCATATACTTGCAGAGCTTCTGATGGTTCGGCTGGCGGCTGCCTAGAACATGGGCGGAACATGTTATGCAAATGTTGGTGGCGTAACTATTAGTGATCCCGACTGTAACGTCACAGTTGGTGTTATGTTCTGATTCGCCTAGTTTTCAGTGGTCTTTTTTATTCACGAGATTTACATAAGGAGAAGGAAACAGTGGTGTTTGAGGCTCACGGTATGTCATTTCCATGAACAGAACTCTTATTATTCAACTATGCCAAGGTAAATACAGTTTTCCATTCTATGGCACCTTTAAGCAGCACAACTATGTTCAATATTGATAATAAATTGATAATATATATTTTCTTTTATTCAAAATATTTAAAGCAATTAACAAAGCATTAATTTGTTTCCCCTTTTTCCTGGCATCCTTTGGCCGGTGTTGCAGTACTATGAAGCACGCAAAAGAGAACTTCTCTTTCATGGACAAAAAAAAACACAAAATTCTGTCAAAATGCCCGTTTTTGGTGAGTGACCTCGTAAACAATCTTAAATTAAATAAAAAGACCTAAATGACCATAAAGAGTTGGCAAAAATCAGATGTGTGTCAGATCGGCGTCATGTGCATCAGGTTTTAAAGACAGCGCTGCTTTTAAAGTGAAACCTGCTGCAGTCTGTGTCATTAATGGAAATCAAAGAATAAAAGAAAAAAGAAATCACTCACTGCTCTCCTTGCTGATTAATGAATAAAGATGAATCTATATGAGATCTATAGGTTATGCATTTACAATTTATAGTTTATGTGAAGCTTGTTTTAAGTTCGCTATTTTTAAATGTATAATGGATTACAGTTATACTGTAATGTTGAATGGCTATAATTAATGGCTAAAATTAAGGGAGAAATGAATTTAATAGAGACATCAGTAGCTGTATTGTATCAGTGACAATTATTCATAATAATTCATTATTAACAATTAACAATAATAGGCTATTTTGTAAAAAGATGCCATTAAACACATATTTAAAATATTCCAATGTTGTTTCTACATTAATTTGGAGATTCAATGTGAAATTATGACAGTATAGATATACTATGTTAATATTATGTGATTAATTGCAATTAATTACATAAAAATGTGTGATTAGATTTTTTAATTGATTGACAGCACTAATAATAATCAGAAATGTTTCTTGAGCAGCAAATCAGCATATTATAATGATTTCTAAAGGATCATGTGACTCTGAAGACTGGAGTAATGATGCTGAAAATTCAGCTTTGATCACAGGAATAAATTATATTTTGAAATGTATTAAAAAGGAAACCAGTTATTTTAAACTGCAATAATATTTCACAATATTTCAGTTTTTAACTGTATTTTTTGCAAATAAATGCAGCCTTGGTGAGCATGAGAGACTTTATTCAAATACATTAAAAAAAAAAAAAACTTACCAACCCCAAAAATTTGAGCATATATTTGATCAAATTTATCTAATAAATGAAAATAAACTAAATACTTTAAAAGTCACAGGACTTTTGGTTTCCCTTTCAGGTTGCACTCACTTGTCTATACGTCTTCAGTATGTCTGCTGGATTTTCCCTCCCGAACGTTTGATTATTAGTGAAAATGATGAAGATGTCCACAGATTTATCATTCTCTGAGGCCCAGGTGATGGGTAAGGCACAGTCTGTGCTGCCACCAGGTGTCTAGAGAGAAGTCACATATGATATACTTTTTATTGTTTGATTACTTTTAGGATTCTACGATTATGTTGTGGTCTTGCAGCATTAACAGCAAGCAAGATTTCTCTACATTTTCAGAAGAAAATTTACAGCACAAGCATTGTCTTACCTGGATGAGCTGTGCTGCTACCTGCATAAATGTCATATCAGAAGAGACAGCGCAGGGACGAACGCTTCCTTCAGAGTAAACCACAATCTGTGCGTCTGGTTCCGTCTGTGCCATCACCTGCCAATAAAATAACGACAATCACTAAATATCTTCCTAAATTCACTTTGAAAATTAATTCGAGCGCCAAGGCGAAGGTTTTTTTTTATCTCATCTGGGGTTTTTTTTCCCTTTAAAATATGTAGGAGCCACCAGAAAATAAAACACTAAGAAGATAAAGATGTAGCACACAGGTGATTACGTTCAAGTAGAAGGTCTTAAAAATAAAACATTCAAATGTGTCACAAAGGTCACAAAATTTGATTTTTTATTTTAATGGGTGAACTTTTCCTTCAGAGACCCCATGATATAGTTTGATGTGCACATTCACCTTTCCTGTGTTGACCGATTGCCAACTAAAACAGGAGGTATAAAATTATTGTACAGTTTAACCCTATAAAGCCTACTGTATAATAGGAATAATATGATTAGCAAAGGCTCTAAATGATCAACATGATGTTTTACTTATTGAAAAACCTGTTGTACACAATCTACTACATGCCTTTTGTCATCTGACTAATAGTTTATACCTTTTAAACAAAAAATTAAATGTGTTTTGCTGTGAAATCTTTACTGATTTTCATAAACTAAACATTAGAGCAACTCAGGTTTACTTGATTAGCCATTATTTAAAAATAAATAGTTAAAACGTATCAAATATGATCCATCTGGTTTTTGAGAAACATTTATTTGTGCATCATTGTATTGCAATGATTTATACTGTACGTTTTGCCCCCACAATATAGTTTTGATCATAAAACTAGGAATTTAAATATTATTAAATATTATTTAAACATCATATTACTGGGGGATAATCATATTACAGGAGTGCCACCTGGTGTTTATATGTATTTTATGCAACCAATTTACTATAAAGACTGATTGATTTACATTACAAACTATCAGAAATTCATCTCACTTTAAATATCAGCAAATGCACCAAATGCACCAAATTTTCCTCAAGTTGGGCCACTAAATAAAATCGAGGTGTTTTTCAAAATTCTCACTATATCATAAAATATGAGCTATAAAAGCCTGGTCTATCAAATACAATATTTAACAAACAAACAAAAAAGAAAAAAAACATGTGCAAACTTTTTCAGATTTCTGTTTATGTTTCGTCTAAATGTTCTCGTAAAAAAAAAAAAAAACGTATAAACAAATGTAAAGCAACTTCCATTTCAAAAATAATAATTAAAAAAAAAGATTCTTCTGACTATATGTTATTTATTTAGATGTTATGCTTTAAAGGGTCAGAGGTGTATATCAGCTAAATTTTTTAAGACATGAACTAGCATGCAGACAGCATTAAAGCTAACACAAATCAACCAAAAGTCTTGATCTCATGGGGTTTGTACATTTTTGGTTGGTTATAATCAACATTTCACTTTTCTTAAAGTGTCGGAAAAGTCTTTACATGAGTCGCATTCGAGAGGAGTGCACTGGAGAGGCCATTCATCGATGTTTACAGGACCAGAGTGTCCCATCAGGAAAGGAATATGTGAGGAATGTGAAATATGTGCGGGGCGGACCCCGACAGCCACACACACTTTCTCCAAGGACAAAATATTAGCTTCAAATTTGACTTCAGTCTCTTCACAGACTTCATTGTGCTGCACAACAGTATTGGAGTAAGTTTGCAGTGGTGCGTCTTACCAAACACATGGCCGCTGCCACTGCCACAGTGCTGATGGAGCTGCCGTGAGTCACGCTGCTCAGAGAAGAACTTATATCCACTGCCACCAGAAAACGCTTGCCTGTGGCCTCCACAGTCTGCAGACACAAAGAGTCGCAGCTTAACATCACAATATGACTTCTGTAGTCAATGGAGAACAATGGCTATAGCTTATTTCACGACGGCACTCACGGAAATACTTTTGCTGAAGGCGCAGTCCAGGGCTTGAACAATGTCACTGTCCGGATCCCATTTCAGTTTGCTACGCTTCCCATGACCTCTCTTATAGTTTTCAGACGCCACAAGAATGTTGAACGGGTGTGTTTTTGCCTGAAGTAGTTGATTTGAAAGTCAAAATGTATATTCAAATATTTGGATTTTCAACAACAACAACAAAAAAACATTTCAATTTGTTTTTAAATTTTCTATACAATTTAAAATTTCACTTAAAATGTACAAATGGCACAAAATTTGAAAAAAAAAAAGACATTTTACTTAATAATAATGTTATTACTACTATAAAATAACAAACCAAGCATTATTTATCTTAAAGAAATATAACACTTAGCACACAGCAAGCCATTTTAAAACATTTTTCGGTTTGTGTGTGTATACATACATACATACATATATATACATACATATATATATATATATATATATATATATATATACACACACACATACATCCTAAATATTTGGACATTTTAAATTTTATTCATTAAAATGTATGAATGCCATTAAATTAGAAAATATTTTATTTGTTATATTTGTATTATTACCACTACAAGACCACAAACCGAACATCATTTATCTTATATAAATATAGCACTTATCTGGAAACCATTACAAAAAAGTTTTTAGGTTTGCAATTATAAAACAATACACATTTGTATTCAAGTATTTGGACATTTTAAATTTTACTTAATGTATGAACGCCATTAAAATAGAAAACATTTTGTTTAATATTATTATTACTACTACTACAAAATAACAAATCGAGTATAATTTATATTAAAGAAATGTATCACTTTCCCAGCTTTTTAGGTTTGTAACTATAAAACATTAAATATTTCTATATTCAAGCATATTAACATTCTAAATGTAATGTATGAATGCCACTAAATTAGAAAACATTTTCAAAATAACAAAAACAAGTATTGTTTACCTTAAAAATATGTATATAATTAGATTTATAATTATAATGCAGTAAATATACTATTACTATAATGTTGATAGGTAATGTGATTCTCTATTCAGGCACATGTGTGAACCTGAGGAGAACTGACTTCATACATCCACTAAAAATTGATTGAAAAGCTGATTAAAGTTCTGATAAAAGCTCTTGTGTCAATCGTTTGAAGACACCATTTGTTATCTAATGCAATAACATTCATGTATTTAAGTATCCAAATGCTATTTATAAAACTAATAGAATAGAAATCGAATAAATAAGAAGAGTTCAGAAGAACTGAAGCAAGAAGCATTGATGGATGCTACCGTTGTCTTACAATGATGTTGTTGTAACCCGACCTTTTTCAGAGCCGTCTCATCCTGAATCCTCTCACAAACAGCTGCAACATCCTCACTTCCTGCTGCCAGAACCCTGTTTGCTGTCAACCTCCCCAAATGCTTCAATAAAACAGCAATGGGCATCTCTTTCAGCAATGCTTTCCATACCTAAAAAAGGACATCACATTAAGACAAAAATCAAGAAATGCTTTCGGCGTCTAGGAACAAAGAAGCAATGCTTCACACTGATTTTATTACAACAGCAGTATATAATAGCATCTATTGAAAACACGTGATTAAACCTTGATTCAAATAAATATATAACTGTTTATTCAAGTTAAATGTGGTTCAGACCTCTTTGGACTTGAGGTGGTTGGTCAGGATCTGCTCTTTCTCCAGCCTCTGCTCCTCAATGAGATGAATGAGCTCCTGTTCATCGGTGCAGTGCTTGGCTTTCTCCACAGCCTCCAGATACGCAAAAACCTTCTGCACATCCTCGGAGTTCTCTTTGTCACCATACGCTTCCTGAACCCCTTTCCAGCCTTTCGTGATGTATTTACAAACAACTGCGACAGCTGGAAAGAACAAGAGCACATGCTCAGCTTTCATCATCTGACTTCTGACACAACCGCTGTGAGGTTTACGATAAAGCATTTAGTTCTCAATACAGAAGAACTGTTTTGGCTGCTGATGTAAAAATAAAAGCTGATAAAAGGCTGTAGTTTAAACTGATTACAGTTTTTTGCATAATGCTAACAAACAATATTCCTTGGCGAGACCGTTTTAATAATAAATATTAATAAGAGAGCTCAGAAGTAATTCAAATGTTTTAAGGCAATTACACGGTGTGCTGAAATTTACTGCATTACATTTTTAGAATTTATATCCACTTATAAATATAATAATAATATTAACAATTATTAATATTATACTTTATAATTATTTTGATAATTCCTTTATTTATAATATATGTATTGTGGCATATCGAAATGATTAGACGTTACAAAAAGTGCCATTAGAAATCATCATTACATGATATGCAGAAAATTACCCATTGCATTTTTATACGTTTTTTATTATTATTCATAATTTTTAAATAAAGAATAATGATGATGTACTTTTTTTATTTGCATAATACTAAAGAACAATTTTGATAATAAATATTAATAAGAGGGCTCAGAATTTTTTTTTTCTAATTACATGATACGCTGAAAATTAATGCATTACATTTACATGTATTTATTAATTATATATACAATATTTTTTGATAATTCTACTATTTACATATTTATTCCATTTGTGTTATGGCAGTCAAAATCATTAAATGGTCATTACAAAAGTGCCTTTAGAAGTCAATAATAAAATAATAAAGATAAGCCTATGGCAGGTTACCATCCACAGTCAGTAAACACTCACTGTCATTGGTCGGCTTCATGTGGGACAGCCTGAGGAGGTCCTGATGGGACCAGCCCACTCTGTGCTTGCATTTGGTCACGGTCTGCGCCAGGCTCATCCCGTCCTGGCTGTTGTACCAGTCCGCCACGGCCCTCCGCAGAGCCCGGCCCCACATCCCAGAGCCCTGTCTCAGCTCTTTCTTATACTGCACAAACGTGAAGAGCTGCACGGGCGTCCGACACAGGTCCTTCAGCGCCCGTAAGGCGACCTGCCTGGTCCTGCAGTCGGCGTGCTGCGAGCAGACAGCCAGCGAGAAGAGGCTGGGGTTGGCACGGACAGCGCGGCCCTCCAGATTGGAGCGTCTGACCTCCTCCACCACCTCACAGCCCCGCCCCCCCTCAATGAGCTGCATCAGGGCCAGGGCGCTCTCTATGCCCAGAGCACACTCTCTGGTGCTGTAGGTGGCGCTCTCAGAGCCGTAGCAGAGGAAGCGGCGCAGACTTACAGCTGCGGTCACCGATCTGCCCGATGAGTTCAGCACCTGTTCATTAACAACTGACAGCTGCTCTGGAGTAGAGGCTGGATCCATATTTAACTGTCCTTCAGTCCTACAGACAGACCACAGCGTTACACTCTGAGCACAGGACATCAACACTGTTAGTAGACATGGATGCATTTTGTTTTGTGCAAACATATAAGACTGTAAAAATAAATAACCCTATTAAAACATCACATATATATATATATATATATATATATATAAATAAACACAAGCAGATATTTATATAAGATAATATATACATTATTAAAAATATGAATATATATATAAATATAAATGTACATCTTTACTTAGATATGTATTTTATTTACATACACATATGACAAATATTAAATAAAATATATTTGTGTATAAATATATAAAATAATTTATCTTTAAATAAATAATTATGTATAGTTATATAGTGTACTTATATAGTGTGTGTGTAAGTTAAGTCAAGTTAAGTTGTGACGTATTGTCAAGTATGGTGACCCATACTCGAAATGGTGCTCTGCATTTAACCCATCCAAGTGCACACACACAGCAGTGAGTAGTGAACAAGTGCGTGCACACACACACACACCCGGAGCAGGGGGCAGCCTTGCTCCAGCGCCCAGGGAGCAATTAGGGGTTCGGTGCCTTGCTCAAGGGCACCTTAGTCATGGTATCGAAGGTGGAGAGAGTGCTGTTCATTCACAATCCCCACCTTCAATTCCTGCCAGCGCGAGAATCGAACCAGCAACCTTCAGGTTACAAGCCCGACTCCCTAACCATTAGGCCACGACTAATATAAATATAAATATATATTAAATGTAAAATACATATATTTATATACAATAACATGATATATAATAAAGAAATATTAAGATTAAAATTTAAATGGAAATAAAAGTTTTACTTTAAATATCTATGTATGCGTGTATGTATACATTAATTTATACATACGATATTTACTAATATTTACTTAGATATGTATATATATCTATATATCTATCATATGTTTAATACACACATATGATAAATATTAAATATAATATTTAAAATATGTATATTTATATACAATAATATATTCTATAATAAATAAATATTAATTAATATTAAATTTTAATATTTACGTGTGCATGTGTATAACATAAAAAAATACACATTATAAATAACTTAAAATTCAAAAATAATATGAAAATTTATATCTATCTAAATATAAAATTGTAAAATAAATATACAAAATAAATAAATATCTACCTTGAAATATTTACTTAAATATATATATATATATATAAACACAGGTGTTACATGTGTTGAGGTTACACACACACACCATGGTATGACATACAATCACGTTTGTACTTGTTCTATACCAAGTGCTAATTTGACAATAATAAATGCTATAATAATAATGACACGACTTTTAAGTGCAACTTGCTGTACTACAACTCTAAGTTCACTTCATTGCAGCTTTTAAAATTTAATAAAGCTGTATATATATGTTTGCATATGACTCAGCTCTTCAAAGGCTGTCAGACTGAGCGCATCATTTTGTTTTGTCAGCTTTATGAGGCTCAGATCACTAGCGCTTTTAATCCTGTTAGCCAGTTAGCCACAGCGCACAAAACCTCCTCAAAATACACGCATCCAGCCAATAAAGTTCACACTGAACTGCTCCATCACAGCCATACTACATCACTGATCAACAACATCGAGACCACCACCTTTAAATCACACACACACACACACACATGATGAAGCAGGGAGGGGTGGACCGAGATCAGCTAGCCTGATGCTAACACACATCACTCTCTGACCGCTCAATAAACTATCTCTCTGCATGAAGAAGTACATCAAAACGCAGCTGGAATACTTTTAAAATAAGTCCAAAAGCTCTCTACCTGCTGTCGTCCTCAGCTAAAGTCTCTAGATCTTCCCGAGAGTCACAGCTCCTCCCTAAAAAATCAGACCGAGGGAAGATGAGAACAGCGAAGATTCCTGACTGAGCTCGACACAATGGCCGCGTCTCAAAACCTAGTGACACTCCTAACTAGACCTCGATCCTCAACTTCATAGTGAGGACTGGAGCTTTCCGAGTTAAAAGAATCATGCGATATCATACGCACAATAGGTTTTGAGACACAACCCCCCAAAAATGTCCCAACCAGCCGTAGGAAAATAAACACAAATACACGCACACACACAAATATATATATACACAGATCTGGGTTGTAACTGATTTCATGTAATCTGGATTACGTAACCAGATTCCAAAAATTAAGTACTTGTAATTAGAGTAAATTACATTTTAAAATACTCTTAATCGGACTACAGTTACTTTTTTTATTGATTATATGATTACATATTATTCACACAAAAGCAATCAATTATTGATTCTCTCTAATTCCTCTTTTTTTATCTTTTAAATGTTCCTTTCTAAAATAGTCTACACTGTAAACAATAATAATAATAATAATAATAATAATAATATAAAAAAACAGTGAAATGCTTGGCAGCACAGGGTGCCAAAAGTTTACCATTAATGGAAATAATGGTTAAAGAACATAATTTTTTTTTTTTTAAACAGCCGCCAAACAAAAACTGTAAAATGAAGGTACAACATCCTATTTTTTCTTAAATGTTTCTTTTTTTTTTTAAACTGTTACTTCACTGGTATTGGATTATCATTGTGAAACATTATGTGAAACTTAATTTTTTTGCAGTTAACCATCAGCATACATGCAAAAACTAATAATTATCCACAATCACTGCCTTTAAATAAATCAACATGCAGCATAATATCAATGTTTCTTGGTCTTCTCCTGGACTGAAGCACACACTCTACTCTTCAGCACAGTGGTGACCCACAAAACACAGACAACACAAACCCTTTAAATCCCAACAGAACATGAAACACTAACAGATCTCTCTGGATCTCAGCATCTTCACTTATTACAAACCAGTCTGACTTCATTTCTTTCATACAAAACTATAACAGAGGTTTAGATGTTAATGTTTTATTGAAATTAATAAAGTTTGAAGTCACCGTTGTGGAGATAAGTGTTTGCTTTAGTTGGACCCTTGACTTTTTAGCAATACTTTTTCCTCTGTGCGCTTCGAAAGCACGTTTGTTGTAGCAAAACCTGCGAGAAAAACTCTGATCAGATGGAGTTGTTTACGTATGTTAAATTTATTAATTAGGTTGGCTTGAGAGAGCCAACCTACTGATCTGCTACTTAAGCTTATTATTATTATTCTTCTTAGACTAAATTTCTGAATGCATCTCCTCCTAGAGCTTTCAAGCTAGAACCACCAAACTCAGCCCAGCTGTTCAGACTGATCTCACTTAGTGTGCTATATCTTTTCTAAATGATTGGACTTATAGTTTTCATAAAACTGAAGATTAAAAATCATAAAATCCCATTGACTTACCATTACGGAATGTTCAAATGTTCAAACTGTCAAAATACAAATTTTAAACTCCCAGAATCCTTTGAGACTCAATCAAGCTTCCCTTCTATGTACTATTTCTAATCCATTCAAACTCATCTATCTAATATTTCTAATCTATCTATCTATCCTAACAACATGCTAATTATGCTAGAAACATGCTAACGACATGCTAGTCACTTGCTAATCGTGTTAGAAACATGCTAGCGACATGCTAGTCACTTGCTAAACATCCTAAATACATGCTAGTAACATGCTAATCATGTTAGAAACATGCTAGCGACATGCTAGTCACTTGCTAAACATCCTAGAAACATGCTAGTAACATGTTAATCATGTTAGAAACATGCTAGCAACATGCTAGGCACTTGCTAATCATGCTAGCGACATGCTAGTCACTTGCTAATCATGTTAGCGACATGCTAGTCACTTGCTAATCATGGAAGCAACATGCTAGTCACTTGCTAATCATGTTAACGACATGCTAGTCACTTGCTAATCATGGAAGCAACATGCTAGTAACATGCTAATCATGTTAGAAACATGCTAGTCACTTGCTAATCATGCTAGCAACATGCTAATCATGCTAGCAACATGCTAGTCACTTGCTAATCATGCTAGCGACATGCTAGTCACTTGCTAATCATGGTAGCAACATGCTAGTAACATGCTAATCATGTTAGAAACATGCTAGTCACTTGCTAATCGTGTTAGCGACATGCTAGTCACTTGATAATCATGGAAGCAACATGCTAGCGACATGCTAGTCACTTGCTAATCATGCTAGCAACATACTAATCATGCTAGCAACATGCTAGGCACTTGCTAATCATGCTAGCAACATGCTAATCATGCTAGTCACTTGCTAATCATGCTAGTCACATGTTAGTCACTTGCTAATCATGGTAGCAACATGCTAGTAACATGCTAATCGTGCTAGCAACGTTTTTAAGTCATTTTGAAGAAATTTACACAAGAGCATGCGTCACAGACATCAAGAATCTGCATATGAACCTCAACAATGGTGACAATGGACAAAATATTCAGATCAGCTCTGATCATCACAAAACAAGCTTTTTGTTGATTGTCACCATTGTTGAGACTCATGTGCTGATTCTTGATGTTTGTGTGAGTCAAAAAGCCCCCATTCAAGACAATTTCTAAATAATGATAAAAAAAGTGAATTCCTTACTGTCGTAACATGGAAAAACTACTGTAAAAAAAAAAGCAACATTAAGAGCTAACATATTCAGAGACAATACCATGATATGATCACGATACAATGATTAACTCATCAACACAGTAACCAGGTTTATTTGATCAGACTTTCCGCTAGCAATTTTTGCTACAACAAATTTGCTTTAGAAACACAGTTATAGCAGCCAGAGAAAAGCTGACATTATAAAGTCAAGGGTCAGAAGCCCAACTAAAGCAAATGTTTATCTCCACAACGGTGACTTCAAATTCTATTATTTTCAATAAAACATTAACATCTAAACCTCTGTTATAGTTTTGTATGAAAGAAATAAAGTCAGACTGGTTTGTAATAAGTGAAGATGCTGAGATCCAGAGAGATCTGTTAGTGTTTCATGTTCTGTTACTGCCAGTCATGTGACGTTTAATTCATTCATTAGTTAATTTTACAGTTTGATTGTAATAATTTAGGAAATGCCTGTAAATTAACAGTGTTGTCAGCTTGTTTAAATAAGGAGATTTTACTTTAATTTTAGGGTTTTTGTTTGGCACACTGTGCTGCCAGTCATTTGAACGTTTTATCATCTAACGGTTTTGTTATTGTATTAATTACAGATTATTTTTGTAATTTTACATACATTTGATTGTAATTTAAGAAAACAGAAAACATACTGTATAAAAATACAGTAGTTTTTCTGTATAAAAAATGTGAATTACTGTAATTTGTCAGTAATGCCATAATACTTAAAATAACAGCCAAGCAGTAAATTCAGAGTTTTTACTCCAATTCAAAATAAAAGAAAACAAATCACAGATATTTTTAGTAAAATTACAATTTTCTTTTTACAGTGTACCGCTTATATACACTCAGAAAGTCCAGTTTTGTGGACATTCACACAGAGATCAGTCATTAGGTGGCGACGGGATTTGACCACTGGATTTACAAAAATCATTTCAGGTTTAAGAAGTGTTTCAACATTGCATCAACTACTGATGAACACATTCATTTTTATTTGAATTATCACTCAGTAGGTTATTTAACCATGTATTATTATGTATTATCGAAAGGCTTTTGTCTTTCAAAATGCACAAATTCTTGTTATTTCTTATTTGCAGATATTTTCAAACTTTTTGTCATCTGAACCTCTTTCACCTGATATATTTACTTTAAAGAGATCTTTACTTTGTCAATCAGCAGTTCTGTAAAAGACAATATCTCCCTTTGTATTGAACTTTGAGCATCGTAACTTTGCAGATGTTGTTTTTGCTCAAACAGCAACATTACACACTAACTAAAGTTAAAAAAAGTTAAATCATAATCAATGGCCCCCTTAAGTACCCCTGAGATTTTTAAATAAATATTTTAATAATAAAGTATCACATTTGCATGTTCATAGTTCTCTGACATTGGTTAATGGTTATATGGCGTGCAGTTAAACATAAAATATTTCTTCTTTTTTAGTAAGTGAATTATTTTGATTGTTATTTTAAAATGATTTATTTTAATTTTACGTTTTTATCATTTAATTACATTTTTGCCTTTCATTAAACTCACAAACCCCCTGCAGTTCCTTTACGAACCCGTTTGGGAAACCTTGATGCAATATAATGTTTAATGCACTTCATGTTGTTAATTACAATAAAAGGAATATATTTTCTCACTCTTTGTATTTTTATATCATTATGGTACAATATTATACTGATTGACCATGTTCTTGTCCATCATTATGGTACAATATTATACTGTTTAAATCAATGTGATAAACGAGTTAGGTCAAATGTAATCTAAAAGTAATCTGATTATATTACCTAAAATGTGAAATGTAATGGATTACGTTACTGACTACAATTTTTGTGATGTAATTTGGAATCAGTAACGGATTACAATTTGTAAGCAATCTAACCAGCTCTGTAAATACAGTCATGGCCAAAAATATCGGCACCCTTGGTAAATATGATCAAAGGAGGCTGTGAAAATTAATCTGCATTGTTAATCCCTTTGATCTTTTATTTAAAAATTCACAAAAATCTAACCTTTCATTGGAGAATAAGAATTTAAAATGGGGGGAAATATCATTTTGAAATGAATGTATTTCTCTAATACACACTGGACACAATTAACGGCACCCTTTTATTCAATACTTTTTGAAACCTCCATTTGCCAGTTTAATAGCTCTAAATTTTGATTTTCAATAATTTAAAGATAAATGAAATTAATGTTTTATGCCTTCCTTTGACAACTAGACACAACACAGAATTTCTGAGGAAAAAGAAAACATTTCATAAGGCTATTTTAAGAATATATGTGACCCTGGACCACAAAACCAGTCTTAAGTGTCAATTTTCCGAAATAAATAAGCTTTCCACTGATGTATGGTTTGTTAGGATCAGACAATATTTGGCTGAGATACAACTATTTGAAAATCTGGAATCTGAGAGTGCAAAAAAATCTAAATATTGAGAAAATCACCTTTAAAGTTGTCCAAATGAAGTTCTTAGCAATGCATATTACTAATCAAAAATTAAGTTTTGATATATTTACGGTGAGAAATTTACAAAATATCTTCATGGAACATGATCTTTACTTAATACCATAATGATTTTTGGCAAAAAATAAAAATTTATCATTTTGACCCATACAATGTATTTTTGGCTATTGCTACAAATGTACTCCAGCGACTTAAGACTGGTTTTGTGGTCCAGGGTCACATATTTGAATAAATTAAGTTGTTTTTATGTTTATATTTATTTTATTTTCAAATAGTTAGACATGCTACAACACAGAATTTGGTAACAATAAACATATGGTGAAAGAAAATAAAACATTTCATAGAGCCCTAAACATGTAATTTTTGTTAAACTTTTAATAAACTAATGTGAATTTGTATAAGTTTCATGATTTTAATTATTTAGACATGCTTTTTCATTAATAAAATGTCATCTTAAAAATGTAACCATTAAAAAGGATTTTTTACTACCTCTGTACTTCTTTGTTTTATTTATTTATTCCTATTTTTAATTTTATTTTAGTGCCTTCCTATATTATTTCTGTATTCATAATATCATCTAATGTTGTATTAATTTGCAATAAAAAAAGACTACCTATTTATTTCTCTGATGAAAAGACAGTTTAGTTTTTTTTTTTTACAAGAAACGAATACTGCGCAATGTGAAAGACAAGAAAAAAAAAAAAGACGAGAAAGACAACTTACTGAAGTTAAACTGTACTGCATTACAGTTTTTCTCAATTGCTAAAACACTAAACCCTATTGTCTGAACCAAATGCTCAGTTGCCTGAACCCACTGATTGAATCAATCACTCTTTTGGCAAAACCATAAGCACTTTTCACCTGTTTAGACACAACTTGCCAACACATTTTCATTGTGATGCACCCATGCTGCATAATGGTGAGCACAGGTGACAAAAGTCAAACACAATTAAAGCACAGGTGTCACCACTTGAACACAACAACTCAAAATTGATCACACTTGTGGCTAATGATGTGAGGGAACATATACAGTAAGCCACTTCAGAGAGCACTGGTTTGTGAGGCCCTACAATGGATAGAAATCTGAGAGGAAGAGTTCGTGTGAGAGGAGGTCAGCGAAGACAAAGAACAGTAATATCTGATGAAATCAGAGCTACTGTGATTGACCATGTTCTTGTCCATGGTATGAGCATGAGGGAGGCTGGACAAAGGGTACAACCAAACATCAGTAGATTCACTGCGTCCACCATAATCCGAAGATTTAGAGAAGAGAACAGGTAATTACCTTTTTTTGACATTATAATACAGTATGTAAATGTTGACAGCAATTACTGTATGACATACTATATACTGTACCACAGTATACTGTAAGTAAATATGTTTCAGTACATCACTGTACCAATGTACTGTAGTATTGTAATGGAGGGTTGGTCTAACTGTTTGTAGGCCTAGTATTCCATGTATATTTTTTTTGTAACTCCATGTTCTCTTTTTGTAGAATTGAAAGACTGCCACATGGGGGTGAGAGGACAGGTATGTTCTCCCCACACCAAGAGACCCTAATTGTTGATATGGTCCGTGAGAACAATGCCATTAAACTGAGTGAAATTCAGCAGAAGATCATTGAGGACCGTGTAAATTTTGAGGGTATCAACAGTGTCAGCCTCTCTACTGTTGATGGTGTCCTCAAGCGCAACAGACTGCGCATGAAACAGCTATACAGAGTGCCCTTTGATCGCAACTCAGACAGAGTCAAAGAGCAAAGATTCCAGTATGTACAGGTTGGCATATATCCAGACACATTCAATGTTGATTACTCTAAGTAGCGATTTACTGTAGTGGCCTAAATCACTTTTTCCGTATCACTTACAAAACTATCTCTTTCTACAGAGGGTTTTTGAACTGGATGCAATGGAAAGACCCCATGAATACATGTACATGGATGAAGCTGGGTTTAATCTCACCAAAAGGAGCAGGAGAGGCCGTAATGTGATTTGGCCATCGGGCCATTGTTGGTGTTCCTGGACAGCGTGGTGGCAATGTCACATTATGTGCTGCCATCAGCAATCATGGGGTTGTCCACCATCATGCCAACCTGGGGCCCTACGACACTCACCAGCTCCTCAATTTCCTCAATCACATGCGAGATGCTCTGTTAAGGGCAGCAGGATGAGCATCCCATCTATGTTGTTGTTTGGGACAATGTGAGTTTTCACAGAGCCCTCCAGGTTAGAGAGTGGTTCAATATGAACCAAGGTTTTATCAATCTTTGCCTTCCACCGTACTCCCCTTTCCTAAACCCCATTGAGGAATTCTTCTCCTCATGGCGGTGGAAGGTATATGAACGCCAACCTTACACCAGGGTAAATCTCCTGCAAGCCGTGGGACTTGCCTGTGGTGACATAGGTGTGGAGGCATGCCAAGCCTGGATACGGCATGCCAGGGGGTTTTTCCCCCATTGCCTGGCCAGACAAAATGTGGCCTGTGGTGTGGATGAAGTCCTGTGGCCTGACCCAGTACGGAGACATGATGCTGTGACTGAGTAATGCACTTATTTGTATATTTTTGTACTTTATTTTTATATGGGCTTACTGTACACAAGTGGCAAACGCATAAGAGTTCTGTTTGTTTTTACAAGTGCTACATGTAAATGCACAAGATTTGTTTTGTCTTTTTGTACAAGTGCTAAATGCACAGGTTTTTTTTTTGTTTTGCAACATGCATTTAGCCTACAGTGAACAATAAACATTTATTTCTCCAGCTTCATGTCCTGTGCATTGTTTTCTATTTTTCTACGTAGTGTTTAGTGACTGTTCCGTAGTGTTTTTAATTTTGATTTGACTCGGGGCACGATTTGTCAACATGGTTCAGTTTTGAGCACAGATTGAACTGTTTTGAGGTGAAAGTTTGGTTTTGCAAGAAGAGTCTGAGGTTTTGTGAATGTAGCTTGAAAATTGGGTTTTGTGTTCACAGTTTAGAGAAAAGGAGAGCAGCTTTCAAGAAATGTGTCTTGGCAATCGAGAAAAACTGTAACAAAAGCGACTGCTCCGATTGGATCCTGTCTTCGGTAGAGGCGCTATCCTGCAGCTTTTCTGTCTATTTCCATTAAAAACGGGGTTACGCAAGGTGACCAGACGTATTTACTGAGCAGACAAACTCTCTCATAAATCTGCTTATACTATTATTTTATACTATTATTAAGAGACCATCGCATTTTATATCGCTGCTTTCCAAATGTTAAGTCTACTTAGACCTAGCAGAAACTTAAATGCGTGCAGGCAAATGACAAAATAATCCACTGGTACCCCACATAAAGATAGCCAAGGAGGGGCTAATGCTAATGAATAATAGTCCTGGGGTGTATTCCAGAAAGCACGGTTAACTTACCGTCAGATAAACCCTGAACTTTCGGTTGATTAACCCCAAACCTTGCTTACTCGAGGTATGTGGTTCCAGAAACGCGTCCGGGAGTAAGTTCATTCAACTCCGAGTATGTTCCTGATTAAGACTGAAGACATTCTCAACAGAGCGACGAATCAACGAGTCACTATGGAAACGGACGCTAAGAATAAGCGCGCCATACTGCTTCTTTCTTCTTCTGTTCAAAGGTCATGCAGGCCTCATGCTTAGCGCATATCGCCACCTAATTGATGGTTTTGCATTCATTTTTATTCATTTTTTTCCCGTTTAATCTCTAATCCTTGAGAATAAGAATTATATTGTTTGTTCGATGCTAATTATATATGAAGTCATATCAGATATGTATTTTTATTAAAGAAATACTAGAAAATGCGATCCATGTGTGAGATGATAATATAAAATGTAATATATATATATATATATATATATATATAATAAATTAAACATTACCTTGTCATAATAGTGTTTTAGAATTTATACAGACAACTGTTATATATGCCAATAAAATATAATAACCATATTAGAGCAATATATAGGCTAACCTTATTTATTACTTATATTAGCGCTTAATCATTAAAATAGCATACAACTATATATATATATATATATATATATATATATATATAGTAGGCTATATACATAACTGTATTGTAATAATATATAATATTGTGCGCTATCTGTCACGCCCACTGAAGGCTCGTCAGTAGATCATACATGCTCTGATAGCGCTGAAGTGAACTAACCCTGGAACAGAACCTACTCCGGAGCAGGTTATCTTCAGAGAGCAAGTTGCTATGGTTACTTACATACCCTGAAAGTAACCTCTGATTTTGGAACCGAAAACTGAGGTTATCCGCTCGTTTATCCTCAAACATACCCGGGTATGTCACATAACCTGCTTTCTGGAATACACCCCTGGTATAAGGTAAAAAAAACAAACAAAACAAAAACAAACAAAAAAAACACTGCACTACACACAAGAGACGACGCTCGTGAGTCGTGAATATTAATTAGGTTGGACTGACGTTGCTTAGTAACCTTCCTTGAGTGTCCACTCACGTACCCTAATTAATATTCATGACCAAGACCGCAGCATAGTAGGATTCTTAATTATTTATTATTATTACTTATTATTATGTCTTACTTATTACTTATTCTTCTTACATTTGAAACTCGGAACATTTTTAATTTCTTGTCGAATTATGTACAATTAACGTCACCGTCCAAATCCACACATATCAGAGCTTCCTCCCTGACACACAAATGGAAATCCGCTCAAGTAGTGCAAGTATAATACGCATATATAATATTCAAAGGCATTAATGTTTGCCTACAAAACCACCACTGGCTCTGCACCCCTTTACCTAAATTCATTACTTCAGTTTGAGTGGCCAAAGACGCAGTGATCACAGCTGAAGAACTGCAGAAAACAGTTGAGTCTCGGGGTCAGAAAGCCTTAAAAAAAAAAAAAATTATCAAACAGCACCTACATCACCACATGTTGTTCAGGAGGGTTTCAAGAAAAATTCTAGAAAAGAAAACACTTTCATCCAAAAACAAACTCCAGCATATTCATCTGCTAGACACGACTGGAACTTCAAATGGGACTGGCTTCTATGGTCAGATGAGAATTAGCTTTTAGCAGCAAACACTCAAGATGGGTTTGGTGCACACAGGAATAAAAAAGTATCCCATGTGTACAATGAAATATACTGCTGTATCCAGGGTCGTTTCTAGCCATTTTGACGCATCCCCCCGTCCCCCTAATATATAATATAATAATAATAAAAAATGCAATATATAATATTTCTTTTCAGGCACCAGTTTCCTGTTACATTCAAATTGGTTGTCATAATAACAACACTAATTTGTGGAGATTCAGTGCATTGTGAGTTCCACAAATCTGAACGCAATATTTGTAAATGACTTGAGAAAAAAAAAAAAAAATGCACAATTTATTATCTGTAATACCATTGTGTAGTCACTAGATGCCTGTATAGCCCTATGTAACAATCATTACTAGCTAAGAAATTGTCATCACACATAAATTAATCTTATCAATGGCTACCTTTATCTGTCTTTTGTTTAATTGTTTTGTTGTGGCTGTTGTTTGAAACTTTGATTTAAAGTGTCAGTTATTGCATTATTATTTAAGTCAAACCTGTAAAACCCTTTGTTACCCCAAACTACATATAAAAGCCTGATTAGTGGCATAAACGTAATTAGAATGCAACGTATTCCTTTGTTACTCATTGATGCGTGAACTTCCCCTCTGTGTGTATAACGCTGCTCCCTTTCAGCGCTGTTAGAAGTGAATTAATTTATTCAGCATTTCGACTCTTCCGTAACGATGCGTTAAATTCGACAAGGCGGTTTAATAAAGGTGAATTAGCGAATTTTACTATACCAATATTTTTAATTGGCTGTTAAAGTTTTATATGGGAATATTTAATATTTATATTACACGACACGCTGAACCTTTAACAATGCATTGGCGGAAAAAAACAAACGAAAAAACAAACGCACCTTTTGGACCAAGCTCGAAACATGATTTCTTGACTGCCGCAAATATTGCCCAAACAAAATACTGATTTTGTGCACTTTTTACTGTAGCAATATTTTAAATCGGCCTTTGAACGTAGCTTTATTGCATGGTAAAAAAAAAAAAAAAAAAAAAGCACTGACAGAGCCTATTGATTTAATGTTGTTGAGCGCTCCAAATGCAAACTTTGCATGCAACAATCAGGCAGCAATTAACAGCGCTCTGATCCAATGGCATTACAGGCATCGTCAGATTGACAGTATTCTAGCCCAATGATGTTGGTGGGGGATCCAGTGGGGGCGGCTATAATACTTCAGGGTGACCGTGTCACTCTTGATCACAACACCGCTACAATGCAGCGCCAGTTCGTGCCAAGAGGTCCTCAGTTCGTGCGCTCATTGGCGCCCCCTCCAGCTGGTGGCGCTCTAAGCTTGCCTATACCCTAGAAACGGTATTGGCTGTATCTTTAATGTTGTGGGCCTATTTTTCTGCCAGAGATCCTGGATATCTTGTTGGCATCATGGCATCAAGGATTCTACCAAATACCAACAGATAAAAAATTAAAAACTGGCTGTCCATGCTAGAATTCTTACAATGGGCTGTGGTTGGATCCTCCAACCGTACAATAATCCAAACACAAACCTCAAAAACAACACAAAAATGGGTCACTGAGCACAAAACCAAGCTTCTGCTGGCCACTCCAGTCCTCTGACCTGAACCCTGTATAAAATGAGTGAACTGAAGAGAAGAAGCACCAACATGGAGCTGTGAATCTATAGGGTCTGATTCTGGATGAAGGAATGGTCTCTGATCTCTTGTCAGGTGTTCTCTAACCTCATCAGGCGTTATAGGTAAAGACTCAGAGCTGATCTTTTGGAAAAAAGGAGGTTGCAAAAAGTATTGAATAAAAAGGGTATGATTAATTGTGGCCAATGTGTATTAGAGAAAAACATTTATTTCATAATAAGATTTCTCTCCCATTTTAAATTCTTATTATTCAATGAAAGGCTACATTTTTGTAAAATTTTAAAATAAAAGATCAAAAGGATTAACAAATGCAGATTTATTTTCACAGCTGCCTTTGATCATATTTACCAAGGGTATGAATAATTTTGAGCACAACTCAATATACAATATATATATATATATATATATATATATAACACTGCGTTAGGACTTACATTATTGCTCTTTTGTTGATTTTGATTGCTTCTATTGTCCTCATTTGTAAGTCGCTTTGGATATAAGCGTCTTCTAAATGACTAAATGTAAAAAGTGTAATAAATAAATATTTAAATAATTTCTGTAATTTAGAATTTTGTTTTCATATGCATTTTTATTCCTCCTTCCGTCATTTCTGTTTTTTTTTATTTTATTTTTTATAATACTTATAAAAAAACAACAACAACAACAATTAAACCAACGTTTCATGTGCAGGTGTCGTTCTTCCGCCGCTTGACATCTACTGTGTGACTTTAAATGGACATTGACGCAATCCAATCAAACAACGAATAAGAAACGCCGAGTCGCAAGCCCCGCCCCCTCCGACTTCCTTCTGCTTTCCGTTCTGCCGGGCTGCAGTTCTCTGGGCAGCACAGACTCGCCTCGCAGAGCGCCACCCAGCTTCCCGTCTTTAACTCCTGTCTCCGTTCACCTCTGCATTCGGACGCGCATCCTTTATCCAGCTGCGGCAGCTCGAGCGTCTCAGTGGCAGGAACCGTGGGCTTTATAGGGCAATGATCTCACTGGAGCTTAAATTTAATTTATTTACGAGTGACCTTTCACATTACCTCAAAAACCAAGTTAAGGTCGGGCTCTTCGGCTCTGGGGTGGGACTCTCAGTGGTGCTCGGATTCAGCGCCGCTTATGCCTGCTACTACCTGCTCTCTGTGGCCAAGGTAAGGTGACTGTCTGTCCGTTCACGTTCATGTACAAATGAATGGCGTGATTCGGATGCTCGTGCACGCGAGGACTGCCGGCTAATGATGTCATAATGCAAGAGGCTGTATTACGTCATTGTAGTGCTGTCAGTCTCGTTCTTTTCACTCAGAGCCGATATTAATGCCATAATGCGCCTTGAAATATGCATTAAAGCTTTCTTTTGTCAAAATAAGTCTTGTTCTAATTTCTTGTTCTCATTTTGAAACATGCACACATGTAAAAACAGTGCCATAAAAGCATATTAACCCATTTTTACAGCTTAGACGGGGAAATAAATTTTAAGGTTGTGACACTGCATATTGTATTATAATTCACTAGTGTTCTAATTTTCACCTCACAGAACAAAACACTGATTTATTGGATATTAAACGTTTAGAAGGTTCGCCAAGAACTTGGGCGATTGTCTCTCAAAGCTTTCTTTTTTGTCACAATTTGTAACAGTAATCAAATATCTGAATGGCACACACAGAAATATAAAACTATACAAATATAAATTATTTAGCAACTATTAAAACTTATTTATAGGATATTCATGAAGTCACTCGGGACTTTCTTTAGGCTTAAAAGTTTATTTTCTTGAAGTTTGATCTAAAATGTTTTGTATAATAAGTCAATACAATACATTTATAATATGATTTATATTATTTATTAATATTATTTGTATTGTTTATTAATCATGATTATTATAATTATATATATCATACATAATGATTGTTATTATTATATATTTATTTTATCATATGGAATTGTAATATAATTAATAAATATGTATTGTATATTATGATTACGGTGATAACTGTTATTGTACTTTTACTAGTTTAAATTCTTCAGTATCAGGAATAAAATATGTATGAATGAATAAGTAAATAAATAAAATTGGGGTAAAGGAATGAATAGTTTGTCTATTTTTCTATTTCGCAGATATTTTTAACTGTTCTAGTTTTGCTTTCTGAGATAACCACCAATTCCTTTGCGTTTTGTTTTGCAGAAACCCATACTGATAGCTGGAGGGAAGAAGTTTCATCAGTTCCTGAGGGACAAATGCCCCGTGGTCTCAGAGACGTACTACCCCACGTTCTGGTGCTGGGAGAGCCGGGTGCAAACGCTGCTCAGACCCTTCGTGACCGCCAAGCCCTGGGTCAACTATAGAAAGTGAGCACATTTCCCTCACTGTCAGAATGCTTAACTCCACAAAGCCAATAAATGCTTTCAAAGACATGCACAATTATTGGTAATACATGATAATTACTCTGGCATCTTTCAAAATCAAACCATTTCAAAGACTTAACGTCAGAAGAAGTGGTTGATCACAGTGCCAAGTTTGCTTTAGGCAGGAAATGAACATTTTCTCTGAACGTTGGTGAATATGCATTCGTATATGTAATTTGCTGTTGGGATCCATTAACAGTCTTCAGGTAAGAAAGATTAAGCAAGAACAGCAGTCTGAAGGTAGTTTTGCCGAAAGCTGAGTCTCCTTATGCTGCAAGAGCATTAAAAATCAAAGCAGGTTTCACATTTACACTGAAGTCGCCACCGTTTCTCCTCTTGAGGAGATGTTTTGCCTTCTTTAACATATAAAAGTGCCCTTGATAGATGACCAGAGAGCTTCTTTCAGCATTCATTGATTGTCTGATGCAGTAAGAGAGTAGCTCAGTGTTCAGAGGACTCCTGTTCTCAGCAGTATAAAGAGAGAAAGAGAGAGCGTAGCTTAGATCAGTTTTCCTGTTCTGATGATCTTATGCTATGGGAATCAATACACTGATGCAAAAGCAAGCAAGTATAGAGGCTCATATTTCAGCCCATAATCAAAAGTGACAAAATAAATTCTGTTTTATATAAAGAAAACATGCTTTAGGATTTATACAAATGCATTCAGTGTGTGTGTATATATATATATATATATATATACATATAAAGAAATTAATAGTATGTTTAAAAAGAAATTAAATCATGCATACTTGCTTGAGACTCTAGCCATAATAGTAGCCTAATAAAAGTAATATATATATATTTTTTAAATCAGTAGCCTAATAAAAGACATATTTACATCACATGACAAGTGATTACTATTAGTTTTATATCTAAAATATATCTTTATAGCACTTGCGTATCATTGCTCTTTTGTTGATTTTGATTGCTTCCATTGTCCTCATTTGTAAGTCGCTTTGGATAAAAGCAAAAATAAATAATAGTCTTTTTATAAGCTTTTTAAGAACTTTATCATATAGTTATTTGCATATAGATTTTATTTTAATTTTAATAAAAACAATAGATATTATTTTTATGACAATTAAGAACCAAAATCACTTTCACATTACTTGTAAAAACGTAAAAAAAAAAAAAAAATAAAATAAAATAAAAACTACAGTAATTGCTTGAGTTTTGGGAAAACAATGGGGAAAAAATCTCATGCATCACAAAATTTTTTTTTTCAAACAGCATGAAATTAATAGTCTATTTTATATTTTATATATATATATATATATATATATATATATATATATGTATATATATTAGATATACTGTATGTTTTTGATCGTATTGCAAAAATAATTGTTTATTTATTTATTTATTACTTTGTCATTTTTAATTAAAATGTAATAACTAGAGCTTGCGGTGATTATAATTGTTATTCGTTGTATTTTACAGTGAAATAATATTTTTACAATAACAATGTTTTCTTTTGTTCAATAATAATAAATCTATTAGTTATTGACTCAGCTAAACTGATTCAGTGCTGCAGTGCATCTCTCACTAAATCAGTTTTGTTAAGTACCGAGCTCGGAGCCCTCTCCCTGGACAGCACGCCAAATACGCATAAACCTTTACTCAGTTTATTATATGTAAGTGTGAACTCGTGAAATCAGTTTTGAGGCTGTGCGTTTCTGCTCAGCGATCAGAGAAGATGCATGCATGCAAAAACAGTATCATCCGCCACTCTGTTCGACTCGTCACCTGCATGCTTTTAACGGGATTGGAATCAATAGCTAATCCGTTTCCTCCGTCTCAATATACAGCCGGAGTGAGAGGCACACATGTGTCTGAGCGAGCAAATCTGCTTACGGATCCTGCTGTTTGTGTGGAACGATCGAGGACAGTGTTTGAAGTCAAGGGCATCTGAGTTTAACCGTCCAGGCAGCTGCGCATTCCTGTTAGGAAGGAATGGTGTGATGCATGCTGGGACGCACTGAATGCTCTCGTGTGTGATGCCATCCGTCTCTGACACCGCCGTCGAGCTTCAATGCCATGTGGTCAGGTGTGAAATTGGAGCTTCTGTTTTGGAAACAGATTGTCCTGGGAATACAGATCCGGACGGGATAGAGCAACATCAAATACCAGCAATGTTTGAGCTTTCTGTTCAGATTTATTGTCTAAAATCTTGGTACCAAAGGAATCTAGGTTGTTGAATGTCACAGACAGTAGTTTTACTAAATAATCAAAGTAATTTGTAATCAGTACAGCACTTGCAATAGAAGTCTATAAACACTAAAACACACTTTTTCTGAAGTATTTTCAAAGTTAAGTCGCATACATTTATTTAGTGCTTTATTCATTAGTTTGTTTAAATGCAGCTTCGTAATAATAAACATTATTAATGTGGCAAAATACGTAAATTATGTAACATGTTTAATTGCAGTGAAAGAAAACAAAACAAATACAGTGAGGGAAAAAATTATTTGATCCCCTGCTGATGTTGTACGTTTTCCCACTGACAAAGAAATGATCAGCCTATAATTTTAATGGTAGGTTTATTTGAACAGTGAGAGACGGAATAACAACAAAAAAATCCAGAAAAACGCATTTCAAAAAAGTTATAAATTATCTTTCTGACTGATAGGAGATCAAATACTTATTATCATCATCATCATCATCTTGACACGTAATCACCACATTTTTGGCCAAATTGTGAAGCCCTACAAAAATGTACAGCAAACTAAAGCTTTTTTAATAGCATTTTTAATTGCAGTCACAATTTATATACGAAAAATTGCAATTTGATTTCCCCTCAAAATTCTGCAGCCCTAGTGTCAGTATTTTGGCCATAGTGTCAATATATGTGACCCTGGACAACAAAACCAGTCTTAAGTCGCTGGGGTATATTTGTAGCAATAGCCAAAAATACATTGTATGGGTCAAAATTATCGATTTTTCTTTTATGCCAAAAATCATTAGGATATTAAGTAAAGATCATGTTCTATGAAGATATTTTGTAAATTTCTTACCGTAAATGTATCAAAATGTAATTTTTGATTAGTAATATGCATTGCTAAGAGCTTTAAAGGCGATTTTCTCAATATTTAGATTTTTTTGCTCCAGATTTTCAAATAGTTATCTCTATAGTTATATCTCGGCCAAATATTGTCCGATCCTAACAAACCATACATCAATGGAAATTTTTAAAAACTGACACTTAAGACTGTATTTTGTCGTCCAAGGTCACATATGTTGAATTCAGTTTTGTTCAGCATTTATTAAAAGCATTTATTCTTCTGCAGAAATGTTACTGAAAGTCAGTAGACTGTCATTGCTAAGCTCTGTGGCAGATTGGTCTCTCACTGTCTGGCATTTTGAAAGGTGGGATTTACATGTCTATAAAAAACTTTCCCAAAAAACTTGCGGAGTGCGGGCCGTTCCTGACGGCAGTGACTGCAGACAGATTTGGTCTAGAGTGCATATTTAATGTTGGTTCTGAAATTACATCGCACGCATGTAGCTCTGCATGACGTCTGGTCTCTGAGAAAGCTAGCTGTAAAACAACACGAGAGCCCTTTGACACAGATTCTCTCCGCAGCGTCTCTGGAGGAGTCAGACACTTCCAGCAGAGTCATGATGAGGCCATATAAAACAACAGAAGAGTCCATCCACTGTAAATACATCAGTCAGCAATATCAGGCGAATTTAGGCAATTTTGTGAATATATACCTACTGGCTGACCTTCATAGAGAACATTTCTATTTCAAATAATTTTGAGTAAATAGTTTGTCAGATAAGTGTTTGTTTAACAATCAATTTCTCACTATGATTAAATAAAATTTTGAGGTCTTTTAAATTTTTAAAAATGTAAAAAAAAAAAAAAAAAAGAAGGAAAAAAAAAGCTTTTCATGTTCATGTATTTATTTGATAAAAATATTGATATTGTGAAATATTATTTTTTAAATAGTTGTTTTCTAATTGAATATATTTTTAAATAATTTATTTCTGCGATGAAAAAGCTGAATTTTTTAGCATCACTGTGTCACATGATCCTTCAGAATAATGTGAATTCTAATATTGCTCAAGAAACATTTCTTATGATTATCAATGTTGAAAAGAGTTTTGCTGTGCTGCTTCATATTTCTGTGGAAAATATCATATATTTTATTTCTGGATTTATAGGAAAAAAAAAAAAATTCTGGGCCCCCATCAAAAAAAGTGTGCCTATATTTTGAAACTCTTGTTTTTAGTACTGTTTTGCATATAGATGCATATGAATCATCTTTATCCGCAGCACAGAATTGTTCACAAGCTGTGCATGCAATACAGAGCTGCTTCGTTGCTGACTAAAATGATAAAAAGACATTTGGACGTTTTGTTTCTTTCATGTAAATACCTCATCCAGCTCTCTTTCTGTTTCCTGTCTTATAAAATATTCCGTTACTATTTTGGTGTAGGAAACCTCTGCAAATGATCCAGTGTGAGTGAAATGTCTGAACAATTTCAGACCTTTCACAAACCTGTTTGCCTAATTAAATCGAAAGAGTGATCCATTTGTGACACACGTGACTTTATTACTGGAATATCAGCAGAGACAATGACTCTCAGGTCAGTAAACATCAATCCCATTTACACATAAGGAATTATCAGTGCTATTTCCTGGGGCTCATGGCCCATTAAAAAAGATCTAGAGACACCTGACCCCAGACTTTTGATCAGTACTTTATATCTATACGCTTACATTAATTCACAAACAGCTTACAAATGTCAGAACACGTACAGTAACAATGCTTCATTAAGGTGCTAATAGATCCACCATCAGAGGAATATATTAGCGATTTTTGATAACTGATGCTGATGTTAACAATAACTTGTGCCATTGAAAAACCACATTAGCCAAGCTCAAGCGCTAATGTAGAGGTTGGAAGCGAGCTAATGTCCAGCAGGGGAAGTGATGTCATCTCAAAGCACAGGTGGGATGTGGCTAGTGCCAGACTGCAGACTGACTTTGGCTTTAGACCTGAGAAATACTCTGACCATATCCGACTCTAACGCTGTTCACCACTTCAGCTCCGCATATTCATAATCACTGTATGTAAAATATGCCATAAAATGTAAGAAAAACAAAACAAAAAACACAATTTTCACTCAGAAATTGCGAGTAAATCTCATAAATAATGACGAAGAATCAGCAAGTCATATATTAAATTAAGTGTGAATTTAAATGTGAAGTATAAAGACTGAAATAGAACTTTCTTGCAAAACATACATCAAAAATATTTTATTTACAACTTCGAAAAATAATTTCTTTTCAGTTTGTAATCATTGTGCTATAGTCATTTTATACTATGTTTTATGTACAATTATTTTAGTGTGGCAATTGAAATTCACATTGCTAAAATTGTACCACATTTAAAGGCAGGGTAGGTGATTTGGTTCAAAAACATGTTTTTGTTATGCTGGTTGAAAGTCTCTTCACATTCCGATAGCAATCACTAAGTTAAGTGCTCTAAATGTATTTATATAAACCGTGGAAGGACCATAAAATGTTCGTCCAATCATATTCCTCGATGCAAGATCTACGATAGGCTGTCCTACCTGCCTGTCAACATATGTATTTGCATCCCTCCGCGCACGCAGTTCGCGCAGACATGATACGGCATCAACGTGTTTCATTACGCTATTGCAGACCGAGTGAGTTGTAATATTATGAGCATTGTACGCTGGTTAGCCTCTGCTCTGCCTGTGCGCAATCATGTGTTTTGGAGGAGGCGTGGCTTTGGAGACTGATTTTGCAGGGAGGGTGGGATCTTATGCTTTCAAAGCTTGCTTTTGCTAGCCTCTCCGAAATCTCCTACCCTGCCTATAACATATAAATGAGTGACACAACAATAATGCTGTAATCAAACATAATTTTAAGTAGTTATGAATATATTTCACTGATATATTTGTATTGATATATATTCTGCTAATATGTTTTGTTACAAATACCAAATATTTTATGCTCTCAGTCAGTAGATTAGCTTGATAGTTTTGTTCTTGATAGAATCATTTCAATCAGGATCTCCATCACTTTTACATTTTACATGCTTAAGCATTAAAGTTAGTTTGCATTATAGAAGCACAAACTGTTTAAAAGGCATTTGCACATAAGAACAAAGAACATTATTCTGTTTGCAATTCAATCTAATTACATTCATACTGTACATTTTAGTGGCTTAAGAGGCCGCTGCGGTGTGATACGGATTGCCATTCAACCGTTGTAATACCATGGTACTTTATGGTACTTTTGTTAGCTGAGTTACATTCCTGTACCAGTTTCTCTCTTTGCACTATTTATGAGCACTTAAGCTAGTATTAACACACAATTCCACAGTTTCACTGAATGTTCCTCTGGCTAAATTAAGCTGTTCTGTGTGTCCGGCAGTGAGCTCATTAGAGCACCAGATGGAGGCCAGATCTCTCTGGATTGGTTTGACAATGATGGCAGTGTGTCCCACCCGGACCAGTCCACGCGCCCCACTGTGCTGCTGCTCCCGGGACTGACGGGCACAAGCCGCGAATCCTACATTCTGCATATGGTACAGCAAAGCCGGGATCTGGGCTACAGGTGAGCAGCCTGGTTCACAGCCTTTAATTTAGAAAAGGGTCATGAGGAATCACAATGCATTTGTTCTAATCTCTTGACGAAGAATGCTTGTTATACTATGGAAACATACTGTGATTTTTAGAACTCAAAAATCACAATCAAGCAATTTCCAGTCCAGTCACTGTGAAAAATAATAGCACATCAAGAGTTGCCAGGTCTGCGAATAAAACTAGCCCAAATAGCCGAAAACTGATAGTTCACCCAAAAATTCTGTCACAATTTACTCACTCTGAAGTGGTTTCAAGTTTCCGCTAACACTTTATTTTGATAGTCCACTTTAGACATTCTACTAACAGTAAGTAACTTTGCAACTACATGTCAACTAGCAGTCATTAGAGTATTAGTAGACTGTCTGCTTAATATCTTCTAACACTTTATTTTGATGGGTCCACAACATACAACATACTGACTACGAGAAACTTTACAAGTATATGTCAACTTATTCTACTAACCCTAAACCTACCTTACTGAGAGTTAGTAGACATGTAGTTACAAAGTTACTTATAGTTAGTAGAATGTCTAAAGTGGACTATCAAAATAAAGTGTAACCGAGTTTCTTTCTTCTGTTGCTGTCAATAAACAAAAATCGGCACACTGCCACTGCTGCTCTCAAAAATAAATTTATTAAAAATCTTTCAACCCTAAGGTCTTCGTCAGGCAGGCTTCAAAATGATTTTTGTTTATTGACAGTGAAGTGTTTCATATGATCGAGCACCTGCCTAAAGTCTTTGGATGTGTGCATATTATACCTTCTTTGTTTCTTTTTTCTGTTGAACACAAAAGTTGATGTTTTGAAGAATATTGGCAACCAAACAGTTGCCATTGACTACCATGGTATTTTCCCCATACTATGGAAGTCGGTGGCTACCAGCAGTTGTTTGGTTACCAACATTTTTATTTTGTGCTCAACAGAAGAAAGAAAGTCAAATAGATTTGGATCAACTTGAGGGTGAGCATATCATGGCAGAAGTTTCTGTTTTGGGGGAACTCTCACTTTGGAAAAAAGAAAATAAAAATACTATTCCAACGGAAAACTGCCAACTTGGCAACCCTGAGCACATCTTTCCTCAACAAGTCAGACTGCAAGGTATCATTCATGACAAACAGTGTGGAACATGTGCTTAATTTGAAATCCGACCTATTTCTAAATTTTACATTTTGAGTTTTCTTTTTTTAATCAAATGTTCTAATTGTCAAAAACTGCATAATTTGGGAAAAAAACAAAAACAAAACCTTAACTTAGCTGTCAAATTCAACTTACTGGCACAATGACTCACTGACTTTAGAAGCATGTTGAACAGACTACTTTTATGATACTTGTGATATTTGTATAATAATCTTGCATCCTTTTTATGACTTGCACATCATTTTTGTGAATTATTTAAAGCACATTAATATAGATAAATTGATGTGCGGTTACAGGTATGCTTATATCAGATATTTTACAACCATCACAATTTCTCAGTTTTTTAATGCACAACTGTGTTCTCCTTCACCTTCAACTTGAATTCTAACTGCACCTGTAGTGTACTTCAAAAGCAACATAATATCCATTAACTGTGCATATTTTGTACCGCCAGATTCAGAAAGGCTTGAACCGATGCCAGAACATGTGTAGCTGTGGTGTAGATCAATGCATGCTTATAATACTCCTGTAACATCTTTGTCAGACTCCACTTCTGAAGCTGCCACTCCATGTAGACAGAGAGAGAGAGAGAGAGAGAGTCAACAAACAGCTGAGCTCTGTATTAAAGCCTTTAGGGATGCAGAGACGGGCATTTTCTCCTTTTGGGCATCTGTCAGGAGCTCATTCTTGTAAACCTCGAGAGGCGTGAGGCCGTGGGGGCTACAGCAGCTCACTCAGCATCTTTCTTTGGCTTGTTCTCTGCTTAATGAATTGCAGCTTTGACCAGCTTTGCAGCTTAGCTAAGAGCAACTTTCCATGCCGCAGCAGAAATCGGCCCACCAGCCGCTAAAGGTACACTAACACATAAGCAGTGACGCGTGCTATAGATCTAAACTTTGTTTTGCTGCTGAGCATGTAAAATTTTTATTTTAACCTCTTGAAGTTTCAAGGAGTCATTTGTGTACTGACTGATGGATGTTGGGATTTCTGCTGTTTAGATGTTGAAATTACCAATCAATAAATAAATGAACATGATTTTTTAAAATTATTTGAGAAGTAAGAGACAGTGGAGTGATATGAGAGATGTGAAACTAGTGTAACACAGACACAGTGGTCTGTTATACAGTTTAGCAGTCATTGCACAAAAACATTTGACCCCTGAATGCCATGATCGACCAATCAAAATCAAGTATTCCACACATCTGTGTAATAATATGTCCTGGGATGCCTTTAGAAAGGTAAGAGGGTTGACAGTTTTTGCCATTTATTACAATCCTTGTGTACAAGGTCCAACTAAAACTAAAACCATAAAAAAACAAAACAAAAACATTTTAGTTACTCAAAAGAAAGAAAAGAAAGAAAATGAAATGAAATATATATTTTAAAAACTAAAACATATTTTATTTCAGCTAATTGCCAAAGCAACCTTTATGTTATTTTTTAGTTAAATTAGAAATACTAAAATAACAAAAACTAAACTTAAAACTAATAATTAAAAAAATATAAAAAACTACTAAAATGACAAAAACACACATTGGAATTGCTAGAACTTTAAATATAATTAAAGTTAAAACCGAAACACAAAACTAAAATTTAATTTAAAATATTCTCAAAAACTATAATATTCAGTAATATAGTAATCAGTGATACTAAAATAACACTCGAGCTAATTAAAAATGGACACTGAACACACTTGCACACAGTTACTGAAAGCAATTTTAATTAACTTTAGTTAATGATAGCAGCAATGGTCACGCAGTGCTAGTTTGTGTGTGGAGTAGTACCCAGGAAATAGAGAATGAAATGTAGAGAAAGAAAGTAGCTTAAATGGAAGAGTGATCTAAAACCTGTTTAAAGGACGAGAGCAGAAAAGCTCCTAGAAGTAGTCAGATAAGGCCTGCAGGAGACCGGCCCCGGAGGAATGTAGTTTGATTGTACAGGGTTGCATGTTTCATGTCATATCAGATAACTCTGGTTTTGCTCTTGTGTGTGATAAACAGGCAGTGAAACTGGGCTCTCATGTGCTAGGAAATGATTGAGTTCACAACAGTTAAACACATAAACAATTAATATAATTTGGTCAAGGACATGACTTTGAGATTCAGTAGAATCTAATGACACAAACACTGTCACTGTGTGTGAATACAGAGGATTTTAAGGCAAGCATCACTATTACTATTATTTGTACTTGAACAAGCCTCTAATTCTTTGCCACATAACTCATCAACGCACCTCGTTTGCTGCAGATTTATGATATAATCAGGCAGCTTGTTTGGGTCATGTGTGTTTCTACATTTCTGATCAGATTTTCACCTAGTAAAACCACCATTGGTGGAAGTATTGAGACTCAGGGCACGATCGGACAGAAGCTGACCCGGCCTCCAAACAAACTGACCCGATGGAAATGTTGTGGTGGACTTGAGGTCAACAGAACTACAACCAAACAAACCTGCTTTCAAGCATCACACAGCTCTTCTCTAAAGAGCACTCGGACAAGACTGGCGTAGAAAATGATAACAGTTAAAGGGAAACGCTCACGATAAGCGATTTCGGAAAAGGTGACACTAGTTTTTAGGGTTTGTTTGTTCATTACCGGGCAGAATTATTTCAGTTGAATTTTGTTGTTATTAGCAGGCTTCCCATGCTATCAGAACATTTTAAAATGATTTCTAGGGCTAGAAAAGTAATGGGGAATTTTTCAAATCGAAATATACAGTTTTGCAATTATGCTCAGCTAGAAAGAATTGACTCTGAACTGCTGAATTAATGCAAGTACATTAATCTGTTTGCCATGTGCCTATTTAATGTGCTTATCTCAGGTTGTGATCCCTAAAATGCTTGTGTAAATGTAAGAACTACTTACATTTTTACACTTATTTATTTAGCAGATCACTTTATAAGTCGCTTTTATCCAAACGGGACGTACTTCCTTAAACTACTAATAAAATATCTCGTTTAGAAATACAGACTATTTCTATTTTTTCAAACTTGTGAGTGTGGTATAGTGATATAAAACTATAATGCAGTCAACGAAACTGGAAGTACTTTATATAAATGAATGAATGCCTTCAGAACATGTCAGCCATCAAGAATTCAACTACAGAAACTTTTCAAATTGAACATTTTTGTGAATCCTTTCTTGTGTTTTTCAGATGTGTGGTGTTCAATAACAGAGGAGTATCGGGTGAAAAGTTACTGGTAAGGAGAACCTTTTATCTCTGTTTTGTTCAGTAACTTAAGCCAAAATGTTGTCACATTAAGCTTTGGCACAAGCAACACACTTCTGTCAGCTTGAATATATTACCAAACATACTTGACAGTCATTCAAATTGAAGTTATGTAATATTTGTTGTGCAAACAAGCTTTGTATACAAGAGCCTGTCGATAAGTCCTTTCCTGTGACTCATGAACTTTGTTGGAATTCAGATGATAATGTTTTTCGTCCAACAGAAGAGGCTTAAAATCCCTGCAGTAATACTCATGTCAGAGAGCTATGTTTGAAGAAGTTGAAATGTGTTCATAAAAACCTTTGCAGATGCATAATATTGTCCCATAGAAATATATGTAATTGTAAGAAAAATACATAATATATTTAGTAATGTTTTTAGTACTTAAAGCACAACAAATGTTTTTATTCAATTGAAATAAGAGACTCTCAACACACAACTTTAAACAATCAGTAAATCTCATGAACATGCTTGATCCTTATCACCTTATCGTCAGTGGTTTTTGGTAAGATTCCCTGAGTATGAATACAGATCTCTGGTGTGTGTCTGTGGTTCTCTTATATCATCTGCTCACTGTGATCTAGACGCCTAGGACGTACTGTGCAGCAAACACAGAGGATCTGGAGGAGGTCATTGAACATGTCCAGCGGACCATCGACAAAGCTCCGCTCATGGCGGCTGGAGTTTCAATGGGCGGGTGAGTTTAACACACACACACACACACACACACACACACACACACACACAGGGGTTTATCCTGCCCTTAAATGGGAATCACACATCGCATACCAGGACACTCCAGCAGTGTTTTTTCCACTGATCCGAACTGTACAGTGCCTTTAATTAAGAGAGTCAGCATGCAGTTGCCTGTGTGAAATACTCCACCATTCAAAGGTTTGGGGTCTCTTCTACTCACCAAGGCTGCATTTATTTCTTACAAAACACTGTGAATGAGTAATATTGTGAAAACAATTTAAAATAAGCGTTTTGTAGTTGAATATATGTGAATAAAATGTCATTTAATCCTTTGAATTTTCAGCATTATTACTCCAGTCTTCAGTGTCACATGATCCTTCAGAAATCAGAGACTATTATTGAAATATGAAGCCTCCATGCGTCTATGTGAACGAGTGCTGCAGTTTCACCCATCACACATACTGTACTTCGTTAATGCATCATCTATTACAAATGTGCAAAAAGGAAACAAACCCATGCACAACTGAAACGTTGCTGTTTGCATAAAAATCATTATATAATAATGTTCATTCCTGACTTGTAGTATAATAAAGTGTCCCCAATTCATGCTTTGTTCATGCATTTATTTCCGTCATGTGATGCAGATGACATTTCATTTCCCAGATCCTCACAGCGTCATTTCACCCTAAATTTATACCTGGTTCTAAGTAAAAGCTGAGTCGGCAGCACAGCGCTCTAATCCGCTCCGTCTTACAGAAAGAAAAGGGTCAGCTTCACACAGCTTACGTACAAAAAACTAGCAGCCATACATAAATAATGTGTGTGTGTGTGTGTGTGTTCTTGGATATGTTAGATGCTAAATGTTGCATATCTTGACACCCTGCAGGATGATGCTGACGAACTACCTGGGTCGGAAGGGCACGGAGGTGCGTCTGAAGGGAGTGGTGGTTTTCTCTGCAGGCTGGGATGTGTTTGAGTGCACGGCTTCACTGGAAAAGCCCCTGGACCGCTTCCTCTTCAACTCCTACCTCACCAGCTGCCTGCAGGCATCCGTGGACCGGTCAGTTGGGTCTGAGGGGGATAAACCCAGTGTGTGTGTGTGTGTGTGTGTAGTCCCGCAGAGGACATTGTCCTCGACTGCTCCCCTTTTTGGGTTTGATCTCTTTTTGAGTGTTACCGAATGTGCCAAATAAGATTAAACGGAATTTGTCACGTATTTTGCTGAAGTACACCAAGTTTCAGAACAGGACGTGAAAAATTAAACTTTGCACATATGGGGATTATTCTACTTTAATTAACTCTTAATCAGCTTATCGGCAACGTACAAAAAATTCTATGGTGGTACCATGCTACTGTTGTGTTTGATATATCCCATGATACTACTGAACGGCTGCCTGAGATAGAACTCTTATTATATCTGAAGTATGCAGTACACCGTGCACAGTATGCACATTTCTGCTGGCGTATAATAACCAAATGACCTTCTATGTTTGCAACAAAGCACTCTACACTGGGTACGCTGTCCCACAATGCTATGCGATCAACTTGACCTGCCATTTGCAGTGTTGTGGATCAGCCCGAATTAATAGCAACAACAAATCTGACATATCTGTCATTTAATTGTGCAGCTGAAAGTTGGCACATTTTTACACAAAATTAAATTAAAAGTGCTAAATAACTTTTTGTCAGGGATAACAGCTTGCAGAATTAAACTTGCACTGTGATTCTTGTAACATCTGGCGAGCAAGTGATGTAATGATACATTTCTCCAAATCTGTTCCCATAAAGAAACAAACTCCTCTACATCTTGGATGGTCTGGGGGAGAGTACATTTTCAGCAAATTTTCATTTTTGGGTGAACTATTCCTTTAATTATAAAGCATGTCACCGTTATAAATACTTCCTGTTTACATAAAGATTATCCCAAACCGCCAAAACCTGACATTCTCCTCTTTTCTTTTTGCAGTCACAGAACCGTTCTTGAAAAGAAATACGACATAGACCATGTGATGAAGGTGAGTCGGTCATTCTGACTTTCACAATATTGTGTCATATTTGTCACATACTGTTAATAGTATTATTGCTTGCATTCCACAGGCTAAAACAATCCGAGAGTTTGATGAACGTTTCACATCCATCATGTTCGGTTACCCATCCAATGACGACTACTATCGAGACGCGAGCCCCATTCACAAGATCAAGTCTGTGCAGGTGCCAATGCTGTGCCTCAACGCAGCGGACGATGTCTTTTCCCCCAATCACGGTGAGTCGGCCAGATTTATTAGGGTTGCGAGAGAGATTACAGCCCATTATTTCCTTATTTTTAAGAAAATGTGACATTTAGGTTTAGGGCTGAAGTGAAAGAAACTACAATTTGGTCCAGCCAGTTGAAAAGGTCATGACTTTATCCCATGCATCCGTGTCTTTCTTCTCCAGCCATTCCGGTGGAGGCGGTGAAGCAGAACCCCAATGTGGCTCTGCTCATCACCTATCACGGCGGCCACATTGGCTTCCTGGAGGGTCTGTGGCCACGGCAGAGCACCTACATGGACCGAGTCTTTCGCCAGTTCACCAATGCCGTGTTTGAGAACGACAGCAGTCTGGGTGATCTCCAGTGACCTTCTCTTTCCATTCCCTCTACAGCCATGAGCAAAAAAATTCATATATATTTCCAAAATGAAGTGCACAGGTTCACTTGAGGGCCAGGATTGTTTTTTTTTTTTTAGTCTGTTCATTTATTTATTTCTTTATTTTAGTTGTTTTAAGCACATCTCTTTTATTTGCATTCATTCTCACACGTTCCATCCGCTCATCCGTCCATCCTTTGATACACTTATTTGTTTCTTAATTGCATGTCTGCGTATGACTCGCTTAATTAAGTATTTCTAAATGTGATTTAAGTAAACATCCACCTGGACCACTGAATCATGTTACTCAACATGAATCCACATGAAGATGAGATTGTCCAGAAACACAACAAGCCTTGAAACCTATTGGGACAATGTCACAAACAAATGTCCAGGTTCACTAAAGCAAAAAAAAAAAAACATCTTTGCATAAAGAAAATAATTTAGAAACACCAATTCATTTTTAATTGTAACATTATTCTCATGACAATTAAGTACATTTCCCCTCATCCTTTTTTCATGTAATGTATTATTAAATCACCATTAATTAATTTCAAATAGTACAATTATTTATACTTATAATAGTACTTTGCAAATGCAATTACAAATTAAATGAAATAATCTTTGCTTTAACCACCCAGAAAAAAAAGTGAAAAATCAGCATTACTTTCATGTGTTTCAGTGGGTAGATAAATATTTTAGGCCATTTTGGTTTTAAGACTGTGAACCTCGTCACAAGGCTACTGAAAATAGATGAGTATCAGTACAGTTTTTGCATTTACGTTTGGAACCGATTGATTATAGGCATCATTGATCTGAGCTTATGCACCACTTTTTTTTTCTTTTAATAAGTTTGAGTGAACGTTTTTCACTCAAAACCTGAGGTGCATAAGCTCTGAACAATGAGGCCTACAATCAGTCAGTTCCAAAAAGAAATACAAAACATGTGCTAACTGAAAAAAAAAAAAAAAAAATCAAGCTGACAAAAAGATATATCCAATATTTCATGATAATACTGCATAATGACAGATTTCCAAGCAATTTAAAAGGCTGGAAACACTAAAATAGGTAAAGCATTTTCAACACAGAACAAGGGTTAATTGTCATGGAAATAATGCAAAAAAGGTCAGTTTCTTTATGCAAAAGACCTGGAGATGTTTGATGAGATTTTGTCAAACTGCACTACTGTAGAAATGGTTGTAGCCAAGAATGTTGGAGGGCATCTGGAAATTTGTTACAGAGACTTTACCTAAACTTCTAATAATGATGCAAGATGCCGTAAAACCACGTCCGAGCAAAGAGGTCACAGTCCAGCAACACATTCTCCTTCTCATGCATTGGTTACCGTTTCAACCTATAACATGTCCATAACCAGTTATCTTCAGCCAATGATGTGCTGCATCCAGACCAGTCCCTTATAGTGTTGTTAAGAAAGGAAGATTTCACTAATATTGTCTGCAGTATCAATTGAAGTATCACTGAAGTGTGTAAAGCCAATAGAGACTCGTCATGTATTTACAGACAGTATCTTTCCAATTCTTCACTAACTTGATGTTTAAGTATCTTAAATGTCTGTAGCTTTGTAGCCCTCAGGGACTAACCCCACTTTCTTTGTGTTTTTAGGGCAAGAAAAGATTGTATCATATCACAGTTTTTATTTTTCATAAGAATGTACCGCATGCACTTTTTTCTCATTCATTATTGTTATATTGACATTGACTAGTTCAACCTTGTAAATGAATCATATTTTTTGACTAGGAATGTGACAATTGCACTAACTTTAGTTGAAGGCACTTAACCTGTGTAGCCCTGTAAAGTGCGTTTTCTTGAACCGGACAGACGTGGCTTCAAGGATTCTGTGAATGTGAAAATGACTTGAGCTACTGTTTGTCTGAACTAAAATATGCTTGCTTTGAATTTTTTTCAGGCTCAAATTGCTTTTTATATAATGGCGGCATTGAAATCCTACCAACAGCTCCTTAAATAATAAAAGAAAAAGAGAAAAAACAACAACAGGAGCAGTCAGTAGTTATGTGAGAATGACAGGAATAGTTCAACCCAAAATGAAGGATGTATGTATGCCATTGCGATGGCAGTGGTTTTACGAGGAAGCTCTAAATGATGTAACTATCTAGTCCCAAATATAATTGTACGTAGGGATTTTCATGGAGGAATGACATGATGTCCAGAGCTAGATGATAGTTATTGAAACCTATGAAACCGCCCAGCCATGTGTTGTATATTGACCTTTGTCTGTTCTTATGACGGTGCTGCTTCATATTGCATCTGCTCCTGTGGACTTATCTAACCCTAACCCTTTCCTCTCTGCTTCCCGTCCATCCTGTTTCTGAGTAGCATGTGTCACTGTTCTGAGTGTTTTGAGTAACTGTACTGACATGCATCACAAAACCTGTAGCACAACAGACATATTTTTCCATGAAGACGTCTCTCCTTTTATAGATTTATAAAAGGATTGTGTATTTAACATGTGCAGCAATACGATTTTAATACAAGATCTATGTCTATGTAGAATAAATATATGCACATGTACTTGTATGGATTATAAGTGCATTTGTGGTCTTAAATAAATTATGGAATTCAACCGTACAGTTTTTTTTGGAAATATATTAGTGATGTGGCAATGATTTAATTATGCCCCTGTTGTCTTCTGAATCTCACAGTCAAATGTCAAATAATAAAATGCATTTTCCATGAATACAGTATAAAATAGATATTGCAGATCCATTTTTATGCTTTTTTTAAAAGATAGGGAAAAAATTCAAAAGGAAGTCAGACTAAATGACTGACTTCATTAATAATAATAAAAATGTATTTATTTATTTATTATTTATTTACTTTTACCCCAATTTGGGACATAAAATCCAGACTTTTGTGATTTGTTATTTTCAAACATTGAATCACCTTTAAAACTAAATCCTAGACTATACAGTCATGGCCAAAAATATCGGCACCCTTGGTAAATATAATCAAAGAAAATTAATCTGCATTGTTAATCCTTTTGATCTTTTATTAAAAAAATTAACAAAAATCTAACCTTTCATTGGAGAATAAGAATTTAAAATGGGGGGAAATATCATTATGAAATAAAAATTGTTCTCTAATACACATTAGCCACGATTAACGGCACCCTTTTATTCAATACTTCTTGAAACCTCCATTTGCCAGTTTAACAGCTCTAAATGTTCTCCTATAATGCCTGATGAGGTTAGAGACACCTGACAAGAGATCAGAGACCATTCCTTCATCCAGAATCACTCCAGACCCTTTAGATTCACAGCTTCATGTTGGTGCTTCTTCTCTTCAGTTCACCACTCATTTTCTACAGGGTTCAGGTCAGAGGACTGGAATGGCCAGCAGAAGCTTGGTTTTGTGCTCAGTGACCCATTTTGTGTTGTTTTTGAGGTTTGTGTTTGGATTTTTGTACGGTCAGTCACTTATTGATTTTTTATCTGTTGGTATTTGATTTGAGTTTGTTTTTGGATGAGTGAGGAGAATATTTCTTGAAACCCTCCCAAACAACATGTGGTGATGTAGGTGCTGTTTGACAATATTTTTTAAAGGTTTTCTGACCCCGAGACTCAACTATTTTCTGCAATTCTCCAGCTGTGGTCCTTGGAGAGTCTTTAGACGCTCAAACTCTCCTCCTCACCGTGCATTAGGACGATATAGACACAAGTCCTCTTCCAGGCAGTTTCGTAACATTTTATGTTGATTGGAAATTCTTAATTATTGCCCTGATGGTGGAGATGGGAATTTTCACTGCTCTAGCTCTTTTCTTAAAGCCACTTCACTAATTTGTGAAGCTCAATTATCTTTTGCTGCACATCAGAAATATATTCTTTGGTTTTTCTCATTGTGATGGATGATTAAGGAAATTTGGGCTTTGTTTTCCCTCCTATTTATATTTCTGTGAAACAGGAAGCCATGGCTGGATAATTTCATGTTCATAATCACCCTGGAGTGCTCAAAATTGTGAATATGAATGAGAATATACTTCAGAGATATTTTACTCATAAGAATTTCTAGGGGTGCCAATAATTGTGTCCAACTTATATTATAGAAAAACATTTATTTCATAATGATATTTCCCCCATTTTAAATTCTTATTATGCAATGAAAGGTTAGATTTTTGTGAATTTTTTAAATAAAAGATCAAAAGGATTAACAATGCAGATTAATTTTCACAGCCTTCTTTGATCATATTTACCAAGGGTGCCGATATTTTTGGCCATGACTGTAGGTTAAAAAAATGAATAACAGGGTTGATATTTTTCTAAATTAATCTGCTACTCAGTAGAGAATAGTTAGTTTGGGATTGCTTTTTAGTTATTTCTGAACATGATTTATAGTAAAATATTTGATTGCTCATTTTTCTCACAATAACTTGAGTAACAGAGCTGATTATGCAAGCTTGACTTGCTGTAGTCAACAATTTGTACAAAATCTAAGAAAATGAAATTATTTACTTATTATTATTTGCTAAATTATTTACTTCATCCTGTCATGCTGTAGAAAACTATCATTTAAAGCAAGACACCCCAGGTCAAGAGTAAAAAAAAAAAGAAATGTTATGTTTAAATATGCAAATTAGGTTTTAGCTAAATAAATGTGCAATAATTTGCATACGTTTCGAGAACAAAAATCTGAACAGTGGATAAAGCCAGGTTTAAAATTCTTGTTTTATTTTGTGGAAATATTAAGGTTATTAAATCACAAATATGCCGTCTGAACAGCTGCGAGCATGACTCGCATATTTACGTCTGTGCTGATAAACTTCAGATGAGCTCGATACAGACATTGTTTGGAGGAACTTTGACCCACATTCCAAGTCCGTTTCTGTTTCAAGTCTCATCCAGACTAGAAGGCAGACTGCTAAACTCATAAATGTATAGCATATCTAGCAGTCTGCTATAGACTAATTATAATCCCATTATGATCCTCTAGCCAGATGGGAGAAGGATAGTTACCAAGAAGATGAGTGCGACATTAACATTATCAAAATATGTTTACCTCAGAGTGTTTATGTACAACATAATGTTTCACCGAAAGAAAATAAGTGGAAATACCATGTACTTTGGAAATACAAGGTTTTTTGGACACATAAAATATGCTACATGAATAAAGCAGAGTACTATGGTATTACCATCCGATACTATTACTTTAGCATGGTACTGTCATTGTGCTGTTTTGTAATGAACAATTATCTTCTTCTGCAGGATACATTTACTGCATATATTCAGCCTTCTATTATTAGCCAGTATGTCTGTTTCTAACAGAGCATGTCTGCATCTCAGATGTACCTACAGTATCTTACAAAAGTGAGTACACCCCTCACATTTCGGCAATCATTTTAGTATATCTTTTCAAGGGACAATTCTATAGAAATGAAACTTGGATATATTTTAGAGTAGTCAATGTGCAACTTGTATAGCAGTACAGATTTACTGTCCTCTGAAAATAACTCAGCATACAGCCATTATTGTCAAAAAAGCCGGCAACAAAAGTGAGTACACCCTACGTGAAAACAGCTATATATATGCAAAGCCACATGTCCTATTCATCATGTTCATGTTTTTGTCTGCTTGACAGGACTATACCAATTTGTGTATCTTGTTTTAGAGCAGTTAAAATTTGGTGCTTTGAGTACAATTCTCTCATACTGACCACTGGATGTTCAACATGGCACCTCATGACAAATAACTCTCTGAGGATTTGAGAATTAGAATTGTTTCTCTCCACAAAGATGGCCTAGAAGTTTGGTAACACCCTGAAACTGAGTTACAGTACAGTGGCCAGTGGCATACAGAGGTTTTCCAAGACTGATTCCACTCGGAACAGGCCTCGCAAGGGTCGATCAAAGATGTTAGGTCCTTGTGCTGTGCTTCAGGTGCAGAAGCTGGCTTTAAAAAACAGACTCATGAGTGCTGCCAGCATTGCTTTAGAGGTTTCAGAAGTGGAAGGTCAGCTTGTCAGTGCTCAGACCATACGCCGCACACTGCAACAAGTCAGCTTGCATGGCCGTCGTCCCAGAAGGAAGCCTCTTCTGAAGCTGGCTCACAAAAAAGCCTGCAAACAGTTTGCTGAAGACAATCTGTTCAAGAGCATGAATTACTGGAACCATGTCCTGTGGTCTGATGAGTCTAAGGTAAACTTATTTGGATCAGATGGTGTCCAGCATGTGTGGTGACGCCCTGGTGAGGAGTACCAAGAAAATTGTATCTTGCCTACAGTCAAGCATGGTGGTGGTAGCTTCATGGTCTAGGGCTGCATGAGTGCTGCTGGTAGGCTACTGAGGAGCTGCGGTTCATTGAGGAAAACATGGATTCCAACATGTACTGTGACAGTCTGAAGCAGAAGTTGATGCCCTCCCTTCAGAAACTGGGCCGAATGTCAGTTTTCCAACATAATAACGACCCAAAACACACCACCAAGATGACAACTGCCTTGCTGATGAAGCTGAAGGTGATGGAGTGGCCAAGTATGTCTCCAGACTTGAACCCTACTGAGCACATGTGGATCATCCTCAAGCTGAAGGTGGAGAAGCACCATGTGTCTAACATGCAGCAGCTCCGTGATGTCAGTATGGAGGAGTGGAAGAGGATGCCAGCAACAACCTGCGCAGCTCTGATGAACTCCAAGCCCAGGAGGATTAAGGCAGTGCTAGATAACAATGGTGCCCCTACAAAATATTGACACTTGGGACACAGTTTTGACATGTTCACTTAGGGTGTACTCATTTTTGTAGCCAGTTATTTGGACAATAATGGCTATATGTTGAGTTATATTAAGAGGACAGTAAATTTGTACTGCTATACAAGCTGCACATTGACTACTCTAAAATATATCCAAGTTTCATTTGTGTGGTATTGTCCCTTGCTGAAATGTGAGGGGTGTACTCACTTTTGTGAGATAATGTAAGTGAGGAAACTGTGTGAATTTGTGTGTGTTTGGGCATGTAAGTAGGGCATCTGGGCTCTTCTGACTATAATAGGATGTACCAAAGGATCAAAACACCGCCTGCCAGATTTATTTTGGACTCTGTGGTTTACACTTCACCCGAGCGCCTCACTCGAAAAACACATCAAACCACCCACAGGCTTTCACCTTTGGCAGTCATCGTGAAGAGATCTTGACAACATGAGTGGACTGATAATGTGTTACACTGCTTTAACAGGGTTAAAGTTCATTACTTCTCTTGGGCTGAACCATGGTGTGATTTTATACAGAGTATTGAGGACAGAGGTGACTGTGTACAAGAGTCATTATTGGTTGATGATTGGTGATTTGACTCAGCAAATAAGCACAGCAAACATGTGAGCATTATAAATGTGTCAGAACAGCTTATCATCAATAGATTAAACACAGTAAGATATCATAATATACAGTGTTAACTAGTTACAGTAATGATATTACTTTTTGCAACTAGTAGTGTAACTAATTACTAATAAGATTTCAATGATAATATTACAGTGACCATGAAATACTTCAACACTGATTTGAAGTTCAACAATTCAATAATTCCTAGATTTATTTTCATCATTTTCAGTCGCACATGAAGTCACCAGTCACCTCCACTAGCTTGGAATATGGAAAAGCTTACATTCAGCGGATGGAAATATTGCCATTACTTTGATTTTTTCAGGAGAAAAGATGATCTGAACACTGATGTGTAAGTTGTGGCTATACACGACTTGCCCGCTCACACCCCTCTGATCCCGATATAAATTGTATAAAACGAAACATTTTCTTATGAACTCATGTGATTTCTTCTGATAAAATACATCCTGAAATATAATTGTATATGGGTAACAGAGAAATTATAGCTACAATTAGCTTCAAGCTGCACATGACAATTAAACAAGATTAATATAAGGTCATGCGTTTAGCTGAGCTTTCTACATGTTTAACATCAGAAAGTTTCACACAAACACTATAAGGTTGTTGACAACACTTTATTACATTCATTTATCTCAACAGCAATAAGAACATTTTTCTGAAATCAAATATTTACTAAACCAAAGCCAGCCAGTAGATCATGAGGTAGATGGTTCGGTGCTACATATGTTCAGAATATTCACAGCTGACAGGAAAGATGCAAAGATTGTGAGAAGCAAATTGCATAATTTATGTGCACATCAAATTATCTACAAATGAGACACATTTGAAAGGTTGTCCAGTGGGTATTTGGCTTTTTTCTTCATTACAATCAGTATCATTACGGGAACTGATGCATTTTATTCTAAACGCTCCAGTTGGTTCATAATAATGTAAACCATATATTCGTTAGGCTTTACATTAGTTCATTTCTAATACATCATCTGTACATAGTTTCAAGTGTGCAAAGCTTTTGGTGACGAATTCAAGGACTTGACCTAGCAAAGCATTCCTGATATTTCAATGATTATCACAGTCCAAGAAGCTTTTTCAATAAATAAAACAATCCCTCAAAAAAAGGGATTTATTTTTCTAATTTTAAATAAATCACCCGAAACAGAAACTAATGGGTCCTAGGTAGATTCTTTGTGCCATGGAAAAATAAAAGGACGCGTTTGATCCGTGACACATACGGCTCAAAGTGACTCTTCAGTAAAACTAGCCAGAATTCAAAGTGACAAAAAGTCTGTCGTATATATTAATATCGGCATTTCTTAAAATGTAAACAAAGCTTCTTCTTTTAACATCCAAAAAGATAAACCAATCCAGAACATCCATCTTCTCAAACATACCATTTGAGCTAACTAGCTAGCTATGAGATGGTCATTGTCTTTCCTGTTTCACTGATATGAATCGTCTCTTCTGGAGTGGAGTCATTGTCATCAGGGTTACTTAAGGCATTTACAGTGTGCAACTCCGAAACATCCCCATGCATCTACTTCAATAAAGGGAATGTTTCACTGATGATTAATCGATGCTAACTTGAAACAACATGACCTTTTAACTCTGCGGTTAACACTTCAGATATGCACCAACTAACATTTACAATCATAAAGAACATCGGCACACATCGGCTGATTCAGGCTGGAGTCTAGAAGATCATAAATGGCTTTCTTTAGCGGATGCTGACAACAGTAATTGAACTCTGTAACCTTGTGGGTCCATTGCAACGCCCAAACTTGGGTGACTGACAACTCTGAGGTGCAAGGAATGTATTTTGGATTACGTCAGGTAATAAGATTACAGAAGATTCTTTGTCTTTTCACACTGATGATCTTGCCCAATGAAATGCTCCCAAGACTACACACCTAAAAGCATCATTAGTTGTTGTGTGAGCGTCCAGATCGAGGAGTTTATAAGTCTTTGGTGGACAGCGTTAATGATGAGCAGTACATAAAGCAGACAAGAAGAAAGAATAGCAGTAGTAAGTCCTTTTGTCTCCTGACAAAAACCCTGAGATCGTATGCAGAAGGACATATCCTTCGCAGTGTCCTTGCGTGTTAGGACACGCAAAATCACCAACAAACAAAACTTTTCCAAAATATAAAAAAAGGGAAACACAAAATCTGTATCCAGCACAGTATCTGTCATTTCTTCAAAGTATCTATCCTCAAACGTCGTCTGAGGTAGTGCTGAACGGATGAGAATCTCAAGTCTTATTCTCTTCAGAAGCAGTGTTGGAGATGATGCTGGAAAACATCTTCTCTACGTGTTGCAGGGAAATGGAGATGAGGAGATTAGATATGGCGGCCGGTGAGGAAGTAGAGGGGACGGTCCTCGCTGCAGTTGGCTGTCTGAAACTCATCCCGCAGACGAAACTGCCACTCATCCTCCAGCTCCAAACGCACAATAGTCTGACGCAAAGAGCTCCGGTCCTGACAGATCACGCACAGTGTGGCGCCTGCAAGACGAGCCATAGAAATGATGATATAGGACCACAATGTGCTTATAGAGGTGTGCTATTACTGTTCTGATGACTCTGATGAACTTTTATATTTGCAATTTTAGTTATAAAAACAAGGTTTTCTGTTTGAGATGATAGAACTACTTTTATCTACTGTTACATTTATTCAGCAAGGATTCATTAAACTGATCAAAAGTGACAGTAAGACATCAAATCAGCATATTAGAATGATTTCTGAGGGATCATGTGACTCTGAAGACTGGAGTTATGATGCTAAAAATTCAGTTTTGCATCACAGGAATAAATTACATTTTAAAATATATTCAAATAGAAAACAGTTATTTAAAATTGTAATAATATTTCATGATATTAGAGTTTTTACTGTATGTTTTATCAAATAAATGCAGCCTCGTGAGCAGGAGAGACTTCTTTCAAAAACAAAAAAGCCTTACTGACCCCAAACCTTTTGGACTGATAGTGTAAGTGTATTTTTGATTTTTCTTTTTAATATCATTTTTTTTGTTGTTTTTTTTCATATTCCGGCTGTAAGGACCCGGTCTCACCTTTGAGGAAGTTGAATTTCTTCAGGAGGCTTGAAACGACAAAGGAGTCACACAAGTAGAGCAGCAGCCCACTGAACATCACCCCTTGATGGTCCACATTCACTGAGTGCGGCCGAGAGCTCATGTAACACGTCTGAATCTGTAACACAAAGAAAATGCAACAAATTAAATGACTTTTTACCAACTGAACTAATATGCAGAATATAAACAGTCAATCTGACTGTCGATACTTATTCAATGATAGTTAACTTGTTTTATGAAAAGAGCTGCAAGAACATTCTTCAAAAATTCTCCTTTAAAACACATAATAGCACATAGGTTTGGAATGAGCAAATAACCAAAACATTGATTTTGGGTGAACTATAGAGTCATTTATTTTTACCTGTGGGCCGAGGTTGAGGTAGCTGTCTATGGCCAGCACGGGGTTAGCACTGTTACAGAGGGCCAGAGGAAAGAGACGGTGGCTACAGGACTGCAGAAACTTCTCCAGCAGGAACTGAGCCGGCGCAGACAGCAGCGTGTGTTCACTGTCTGGAGCGCACACATACTGAGACGCACACACACGCACCGGGGTCTCCATTCTCTGCGGCACAAAAGAGATGCAGGGAGAGGGTGTTTTTGAGATGTTAGACTCTGTAAAAATATTTTTACAGTCCCAGAAATGTGAAAAATAAATAAATGAATAAATATAAAATAAAACAATAATATAATATAATATACACAACTACAATCCAAACGTTTGGGGTTGGAAAGATTTTAAATATTTTAAAAAGTCTTTTAAAAAGTCTCTTATGCTCACTAAGGCTGCATTTATTTGAACAAAACAGTAAAAACAGTAATATTGTTTAATTTTATTACAATATAATAAAATTGTAAAATGCAACTGTAAAAAGTAAACTATTGCTGTGATCAAAGCTGAATTTTCAGCATCCTTACTTTACTGCTCAAGAAATATTTATTATCATTATCAATGTTGAAAACAGTTGTGCTGCTTAATATTTTTGTGGAAACTGTTATCTTTGACATTCAAAAGAGCAGCATTTATTTGAAATATATATATATTTTTGTAACAGCAAAAGTCTTTACAGGTACTTTTGATTTAATTTAGTGCATCCTTGCTGAATAAAATGATCAGTTTCTTAAATTGAACCTTACTGACCCCAAACTTTTGAATGGTAGTGTAATATAACACGTTATATTGATTAATATATATATAGTTTTAATTATAGGAATTGCTTTACATTGTGAATGTAAATTTTAGGATGAAATAAAGTCGGCAAGAGTTGAGAGAATTGCATTTAAAATGCATGAAATGTGTAAAATGCCAGCATAAAAAATGAATGGTTTCATAGCGCCCACTAGTGCATGGATAATATAACTGCACTGCTAACAAGCTAATATTAGTGTTTGGAGCAGGCCTTTCAGCTCTGAAGGGACATTATGAAGCTCACCATGAGTTTGGGCTTGATGAGGAAGTCTTTATGTCCTCCGATGGGGATGTGTTTCTTCATGATGCTGAAATGATTGAACCGACAGAGCAGAAGACCGCTGCTGTTTGCCCTCAGGTTAAAGTCCACTTCTTCACATGTGAACCTACACACACATTTATACCGTTAGACTCTACTGGTGCATCATTTATAACAAACTACATGATCTTCCCTCTCAAAGTGCAAACTCTCACCGGTTGAGGTCATACTGGACGTTCTGGGTGAGGTCGACGTTCAGCATGATGAGGTCGTGGAGGTGGCAGCGAGAGAAAGGGCTTGTGGGAGCTTGAGCAGACAAACCACTGCTCCATTTCCGCAGGCCACACACGGCATACAGAGAGATCTTAGGAGTGGCCTCCATGTGCTGCAGGACGGTCTTCAGTGACACGTTCATCGCCTCACTGAGAGAAAGACAGAGAATCTAGAGATGTTAGACAACAAAGACGTTCCAAAAAATCCATACACGGATCCATCCATCATTACATACCCGTTGCCCTCGGGTCCAGGCTGATGGGCGTTCCACAGGACGCAGGAGTCGTCCATCATAACGATGAAGGGCCACACGTCCTGTCGTTTGACGCCCTGCTCCTCTTGCCTGTTCCTCTCCAGCTCCAGGTTGTGGTAGGACAGTTCCTTGATCATGAATCGAGCCGCCCCTGAAACGCCACATCAGTACAATCAATCACAACAAGGAGGAACTACAGAAGCTTGTTTCCGCCACTGAATTTAAAGGGGTCATATGACGTTGCTAAAAAGAACATTATTTTGTGTATTTGGTGTAATGCAATGTGTTTATGCGGTTTAAGGTTAAAAAAACACATTATTTTCCACATACTGTACATTAATGTTGCTCCCCTATGCTCCGCCTTTCTGAAACAGTGACATAATGGGGACATAATTACTGATTATAATGACTTATACTGTCTTTTTATGCGTCGCGTTGCATCGCGCTGTGTAAACATTACCAGGTCTGCATTTGTCATCGGAGAAACGACAAACCAGCACTACTCTACACTGCTCAAAACTCACGTTTGAATAGTCAGTGGCAAATTCTTTAAATATGAAGAGGCAGAAGCACCAGACTGTCCTTGCAAAGCTGGATTTGCCCACTTTATAGAAACAATCTTTGAGCAGCTGGCAGCTACTCACAGGTTCAGGAAACAGTCCTCCGTAAAATGTGCTGCACACACTTGAATATTTGGGTTGAACTGTTCTGGAACAGTGTTGTAAATACAACTTAACCACTGATTTCTAGTTGTGACCTCTTTTAGAAGCCCAAACAAAGTACTTTTGCTTTCACAACGAAACACAGCGTCTCCAGGACACGGCGCCGGCGGCAGCAACAATACGACAGCGAGAATAATAGTTCCGCCTTCTTTCATTGCATATACATTTGGGCGGTGTTTTGCAAATCTCCCCACACAGTGACGTAGACATGTGTGGCGTGTCTGAATGAGCTGTTTTAGGAGGGCGTGGTCGAGTCTTAACTTTTATAAAGAATATCTCTTTGGGTTTGAGACTTTAGTCTTTGCAACTTCAGGGATCTTATATATGCACGAACAGCTTGTAACACTCCAAAGAGAAAGGAAAACTTGAAATCGCATCATATGACCCCTTTTTGCAGGATATACTGCATGATATAATGCAATATATACTTATATATATACTAGACAATTTATACTCACAATTGCAAGAAAAAAGTCAGAATTGTGAGTTTATATCATGCAGACTTTGTAACTTGCAATTGCGTGTTTTTATATCACGCAATTATTATTTTCTTTCCCTGCAATTGCAGTTCATATCTCGCACTTCTAACTTCATTACAGGCAATTGTGAGTTTATATCACACACAATTCTGAGAAAAAAAGTCAAAATCGCAAGATGTAAACTTGCAATTGCGAGAAAAAAAAGGTAGAATTATGAGAAAAAATTTTCTTTACTCAATCGCGCAAACATTATGGATGCAATAAAAACAGAAAGGCCAACAATTACTGTCATGCAGTGGCTGATAAACAAATGTGCATTATTAAAATAGTATACTACTTTATTTAAATAAATAAAATAAAGCACTAAAAACTACATATAATCATTTTAATTAATCACTACAATTTTAGTAATTTTTTATTTACTCTTTAAAAGTGCTATAAAAATGTATAAAAAAATTTTTTTTGCAACATTCTCAATTATTATTTTTGTAACAATCTTAAAACCTACTGTAACAGCTCAAGAACTTTCATAAACACCATTAGAATAGTGCTGAGTTTTATCAGTCACAATAATGAATACGCAGTCTTCTTCATCATTACTCACCCACTCCGGAGTTGTTGAACATGGCGGGCAGCACCAGAAGGATGTGGTTGGGCCAGTATTTCCTGTAAAGAGGCATTTCATATTGCTTGACCACCAAAATGTGCAGGTGCTCGGCCCCCTCCATGGCATGGTAGATGTTGAGCAGGCCGTGCTCCTGACGTCCCGTGGTGGGTGTGAAGATGGGACTTTTCAGCATGCTGGACTCCTGAGTTAGCAAACAGAGCAACACGGTCACTTTAAGACAACTTGTGCCATAAGACCAGAAAAACAATGTAAAAAACACAGGCGGTGACTCAGCAACCAAGAGGACTTTTTGCATTGCTCAGGTATCCAGGTGCTCCTGACATCAAGATGCATCTATATATTAATTTGCATTGCGGTTGAAAGTAGAGTTTTTGCAAAATAAATAAAATAAATAAAAACAGTTGTTTGTGGCCAGTTTTTTCGAAGCTTTTATTTAGTGGCATCTTTTTTTTATTTTTTTTATTGTTGTAGCTAATTACTGTAAACTCCAGTCTTCAGTGTCACATGATCCTTCAGAAGTCATTCTAATATGCTGATTTGCTGCTCAAGAAACATTTCTGATTATTATCAATGTTGAAAACTGTTGTCCTGCTTCATATTTTTTGTGGAAACAATGATTCATGTTTTCTTTGATAACAGCATTTATTTGAAATTAAAATTATAAATGTCTTTACTGTCACTTTTGATCAGTTGCATCCTTTCTGAATAAAAGTATTAATTTCCTTAATCCATTTCTTTATCATACTTAACTGTTTGAAGTCATACTACATTATACACTGTTTTTTGGGTGTGTTTTTTTTTTTGGACCACAGACATGGTCAAAATTTGACCACAATTTGGAAGACATGGAAAAACAGCATACACAACATGAGGATGAGTAAATAATGGCAGATTTTTCATTTATGGTTGAAGCGACTAACAAATTTCCAAAAAAAGTTTAGTTAAGTCATTTAGTGCTTGTTATTAATAAGTGTGTCGCTCACCTTGTCTGAAATCAGCGGGAGCCGCATGCTCTCTAAATGACTGCCCTGCTGGCTGAACACAAAATGAGGCTCTTTGGCTTTAGGAATGATAAAGTGCAGCTGGACTTCCTCTCCCAGCATGGATGAGCAGAACGTGAAGGCATGGAAGGTGCAGTCGGACAGCTAGAATCACACAGAACATCTTACAGCAGCCATATACCTGTCTAGACATGCTATTACTTATTTGAGGTGTTACTTGTTTGAGGTGTTTTGAAATTATGTAATTATGTCAGTAAGTGTTAATATATCACATATGTCCTCACCTGAGCAGCAGGAGCAGGCTCGCTGTAATGGTGGCACTGCTCACAGTGGTGAAATGCATTGTGGGCCGCAAACAGGCTGAGTCTGACAGACACTGTGTTTCTCTTCGGCAGCTCCTCTTCTGCCTCCAGTCTTTCTGTTTTAACCCCTGTGTTTTATGCGACAATGCAAAACAGTACATAAGCATTCCTGCTATTTTCATGTTGCTCTGAAGCGAGGCACACCATAATAAAAGTAAGTAAGTGAGTAAGTAAACTTTATTTATATAGCATCTTTCACAGACAAGGAGGAGTCTGTGAAAAATAAAATCAAAACAAATTAAATACCAGCTGTACAAATACCACAAAATTCAATAACAGCCAAACAGATGTCTTTAAGTGTTTTTTAAAAGATTCTTCAGAACCCATTGTTCTCAATGTTAAAAGAACAGTTTACTACCGTTCAGTGTCTTTGACATCCTGTCTGCATACACTGGACTCGCATATCTGAACTTGGGGTCATGGGGGTAGAGATCAAAGGGCAGTTTGCGGATGTCCTCCACGTCAGGCCACTGCGGCCCACTGGCAGGGGGAGTCTTTGATTTGTCTTGCACATCTAGAGATTTCAATAGTAGGTCATTAATAAAAGGTCAAGGGAAGGAGCATCGGGTGAAGTAATGTGGAGAACGCTTTCTTACCCTCCTCCAGCTCTTCTTCATCATACACATCCACCTCCAGCAGGCGAATCAGCATACGGAACAGGATTCGTAGAAACTGCAGATACGCACCTGTTTTTCCAACCTTAAACAGAGCCACAATGGAGAATGAGACACTGGATGCTTGGCAAAGACGCCAATTATCATGATTCTTAATTAATACTTTATGTTTAAAATACTTTTGAATGCTAAACTCTGTTTATATGTTTTGAATATTCTGTTTTTGTACATTTTAACTGCTTTTAAATATTTAATTGTATAAATATTTAATGTAACATTTTATATCGTGTATACACACACACACACACACACACACACACACATATATATATATATATATATATATATATATATATTGTATACATAACCATTTTTGAAAAACAAAATGCATGATTCTAAATATTTTTGTATATTTTAACCATGCATTCTGTATATTTTAACTTTTAATATTTAATTTTTGTCCATTGCATAAACTATGTATTTTACACATTTGTTTATAAATGTAATTTTTAAATATTTTAGCATATTTTGTGTATTGTGTATTTTATCTGTGTAAAATATGTAACTTTTAAAATTTGTGTATTTGAACTGTATTCTGTATATTTAATTTTTAATATTTAAATTTGTATTTTTTAACATTGTGTAGGCTATTTAAACTATGCATATGATACATTTTAACTGTTTTATATATTTAATCTTTTAAATAATTTTGTATAATTTCTGTATTTTAACTGCACATTCTGTATACATAACCATTTTTGAAAAACAAAATGCATATGATTCTAAATATTTTTGTATATTTTGTGTATTTCAACCATGCATTCTTTATATTTTAACTTTTAATATACTTTTTTTTGTATTTTTTGTCCATTGCATAAACTATGTATTTTACACATTTGTTTATAAATGTAATTTTTAAATATTTTAGCATATTTTGTATATTTTATCTGTGTAAAATATGTAACATTTTAAAATTTGTGTATTTGAACTGTATTCTGTATATTTAATTTTTAATATTTAAATTTGTATTTTTTAACATTGTGTAGGCTATTTACACTATGCATATTATACATTTGAACTGTTTTATATATTTAATCTTTTAAATAATTTTGTATAATTTCTGTATTTTAACTGCACATTCTGTATACATAACCATTTTTGAAAAACAAAATGCATATGATTCTAAATATTTTTGTATATTTTGTGTATTTCAACCATGCATTCTTTATATTTTAACTTTTAATATACTTTTTTTTGTATTTTTGTCCATTGCATAAACTATGTATTTTACACATTTGTTTATAAATGTAATTTTTAAATATTTTAGCATATTTTGTATATTTTATCTGTGTAAAATATGTAACATTTTAAAATGTGTGTATTTGAACTGTATTCTGTATATTTAATTTTTAATATTTAAATTTGTATTTTTTAACATTGTGTAGGCTATTTACACTATGCATATTATACATTTGAACTGTTTCATATATTTAATCTTTTAAATAATTTTGTATAATTTCTGTATTTTAACTGCACATTCTGTATACATAACCATTTTTGAAAAACAAAATGCATATGATTCTAAATATTTTTGTATATTTTGTGTATTTTAACCATGCATTCTTTATATTTTAACTTTTAATATACTTTTTTTTGTATTTTTTGTCCATTGCATAAACTATGTATTTTACACATTTGTTTATAAATGTAATTTTTAAATATTTTAGCATATTTTGTATATTTTATCTGTGTAAAATATGTAACATTTTAAAATGTGTGTATTTGAACTGTATTCTGTATATTTAATTTTTAATATTTAAATTTGTATTTTTTAACATTGTGTAGGCTATTTACACTATGCATATTATACATTTGAACTGTTTCATATATTTAATCTTTTAAATAATTTTGTATAATTTCTGTATTTTAACTGCACATTCTGTATACATAACCATTTTTGAAAAACAAAATGCATATGATTCTAAATATTTTTTGTATATTTTGTGTATTTTAAATGTGTATTTCATATCTATTTTATAAAATATGTAATTTTACTATATGTAAAAATACATAAAAAATATGTATTTCTGATCACTGCATTGCCAATGTATACATAGTACCAGTGATAGTGATGCCTTAGCAAACACCACAGAAATTCATCTGAAATCTTTTTAAATAATGTTGAAGCTACTCCTCACCTGTGGTGGTCCACTCAGCAGCAGTCTTCTGGGATGGGGCACAGCTGGCCCTTCGTAATCCGCGTGGTGCTGCCTGGCTGTTGTCCACTGGCGGTAGTACAGGGACTGCTCTGCCCCTCCGAGAGCGTGAGGAACCGGCGGTCTGAGCGGGCTGCTCCATACCACATCCGCGTGAGGCAGCAGAGACGCCGAGCTGGGCTGACCCAGCGCCTCAGGGGCCAGCAGGGCGTAAGCCGCCCGGGACAGCACCGCCGTCCGGGGGAAGACCTGCGCCCGGCTGCATTCACGCGGGGCCTGCGTGGACTGGCTCGGCCGCTGAGCTCCCGGAGAGGAGGAAGAGGAGGAGGACGAGGAGGCAGAGGAGAACGAGGACGTGGCGGGAGCCTGGGAGTCACACTCCTGTTTTAAGCGAACGGGAGAGGAGTAAGAGTCCATTATATTTCTGCTGCTGGACAGGTCACTGTGCGAGGACGGTTTGTCCAGTACACTTGAAGAACTGACGCCGTTTTCTGTGGTGGAGCCTGGAAGAGAACGAAGATGAATGATATTAGATCATGTGACCACTCCAGACTAGAGTCAGGCCCAGTTTGTGTCCAGTGTCCCTCACCAGAGGTCCTGGTGGCAGCGCTGGCATTGCTGGGTGGTCTCTCCAGCTCTATCTGGAGCTCGTCGTGGTCTGCTGTTTCTCCCGAGCTCCTCTCGTCATCTGTCGGTCTCTCTTCTCTGCCCGTTGCCGTTTTCGTCTCGGGTATTACCCTGCGTGTCACGTACGAGCAGGCCAAACCCACTTCTTGTTCCAGTGCCGTACGCGTCAGGTAGCTGGAGTCGATCAGCCGCAAGTCACAGTACTTCAGCGACCTGCATAAAATCACATGCAAACATGCTCTTCATGTGTCCCTTCAGAAGGCAAAAATACTGTTGATTTTCGTTTATCCAACAGATTTTATTTGATCTTTTGGATAGTGCATAGTCTTTTTAAAAAAAGACAAACATGAACTGTATTGAAATAATGCTTCTGGACAGTTAAAACAATATATGTACATGGGGAAGATTTTAGAACCGTCGCTGTAACAACTGTAGTAACCACTAGGCGATGCTCTTTTTTAACAAAATAAAGAGGAAACCAAAAGACTGGAAGTCACTGTGCAGCATTTTTATTTATCAAGGTCATCATATAATGTCAGATACTTAACATATGTCTTATATTGAAATGCCTGAAGATTTCATGTTTAGGTTCAGGTTCAGGTTTGTCATGAAAGACAATACATTATTATTATTTCACATTAACTGAAAATGATAAAATATTAATATTTGTAGTTAATTTATTTTACACCAATTTAATGAATAAATAAAAATGAAATAATTTAAATAAAAATAAAAATAATTTTACCAGAAAAATATATATGTTTATACTAGGGGGCCGTTGAATGCTTGAATCTGATTGGCTGATGAACGTTCTAAGGTGTGCAATTATTTTCAAGGAAACGCATGGCGAACGTAGTTCCAGGCAGCTCTTGACCGCATTACATGACCATATCACTTCGCCAAATGATTTCTGTTATTTCAAAGGTCTTACAACAGCAAAATAACCAAGACCACAACGACACTGGCCAAATAAATAAATATAGTAAACAATATGATAAAAACGACAGATCATGTCCATGTTTTTGCCACAAAATTAGGCTTTATTATGTACGGAAAGCACATTCACTATCTCTCCCCCGCTCTCTCTCTCTCACAGACCGCACACACATAACAGTTACAGTTTGCACACACACTAGCATACATGGCGCTAATGTTGTTAGCGCTACTCTGACGCTAACAACAACTTAAAAACTAACGTTACATGACTTCTCACAAGCGAGGTAACAACAAGGGCGCTGTTCGTGAACACAAGGAACTAAGTTTAACTATAACTAGAGACATTGCTGCCGAACACTATTGAGAGACGCACAGAGGTAACCTCTCTCTCTCTCTCATAACTTAGTTATTAACTGCATTATTAATCTGTTATCAACGGCTCAAGCCTCCGTTACTAGGTTTAAAATGATGTTTAGGAATTAGCAACGGAAGCGTTGGATGAAATGCGGAAGAAATAATCCTACTCACAATAGCGATTTAAGTAGAAATACTGGACGAATGCCTTAAAATATATCATCTGATCGATGTCTTGAGGTGTGGCAACCGTAGAATAAGCGGAATAATTGACTTCGGTACGTTTAATTATTAGAAAAATAATGCACACCCGAGGTGTAACGTAATGGTATATAACTCCGCTTCGCGTCGTGACCGCAGCACCACCTCCGGTGTGTCTAATAATCCAACGGCCCGTCGTCAATTATTCCTTACACATAGTCCACTGTTGAAATTGCTCACCAAGGCTGCATTTACTTGATCAAAAATTCAGTATATAAATAATGTATAAAAATTCATATATAAATAATGTATGTGTGTGTGTGTGTGTATCATGGTGTGTATATATATATATATATATATATATATAGCTGGAAAAATTAAAGAGATCATTTGAATTTAATAAATTATTAATAAATTACAGTTTATAGTTATAGTTGTGTTTCAGTTAAACATAATGTTTGTTTTATTCTGTAAACTACTAATGACATTTCTTAAAATTTTAATTGAAAATGTCCTTTAGCAAATTTGTTTGCATAAAATGACAATTGGTCCAAAAAAAAAGATGCCATGTTTATATTCATTTTTAGACAAAACAATACCAATGTTTAAACTTTAGAAGAGTTAAGAAATCAATATTTGGTGGAATAACCCTGAACCTTTGAACTTATTTTCAATCACAACAAATGAAAACATTTGTTATTTTGATCATATGTCATTTCCTGAGAAAAAAGGCTGTCAATGACTATATATATATATAGAACAATGTATTATATATAAAGAACAACATCACATGGAGTACCTTGGGAAGGTCTCTCCTAGAGGATCTTTTCCTGTGAGGATGACGATGCACGGAAGTCCTTCCAGATCTTCATATGTATGTGGGACCCATTCTTCATTCTTACAGCTCCTCCAAGCCTGAAATGCACAGATGGTTTATTCCAGCCTTATTCTGGTGATTTTAAAGAGCCCATATTCATGATCTGGTTCTTACCCGCAGACGGGCACAGAAGTGAACCGGCAGGCTGATCTCGGCAGCAGGGCTTCCCAGCAGCACAGCGAAGCGGTACTGTAAGCCCAGCTTGTCCCGGGCCTCCTCCAGCCGCTCCTGCGCCAGCCGCGCCAGCTGCAGCGAGGGCACACGCACCAGCAGCATGTGTCCGCACCCGTGCCTGCTGCGGCCCGGCACGCTCAGCAGATCCTCCACCATGGCGAGGGTCTGAGGGGTCACGTGATCCCGCAGCGACGGGGCCGCTGTGAGGGCCATCAGGGCCTCTGTGTACTGCTGTATCAACAGATAGCTGCGGATCACCATGCTGTGCAAATGTGGATGCCTGAAATCAAAAACACAATGAGGGATATAAATGGAAAGAGACAGCACATGCATATGGTTTGAAATGCACAAAAGCTGCCAATTTAGACATGGATCTGAGTCTGTGACTCAGGGTTATTAGAGTTAAATAAAACTAAAACAGGTTTTTTGTTACTTAATAAAATCAATATTAATAAAATAAATATTAACAACAACAACAACTTATTTTAATCCAGCTAGTTTCCATGGAAATATGTTAAAGGTTTACATTAGGGAACACTATTCACTATTAACTAGTTGCTCATTAGCATGCATATGACTAACATATTGGCTGTTTATTAGTAGTTATAGACGGTTTCAACGGCAACAACATAAACAAACTTTACTGCGCATGCGCAGTGGCGGTTTTAGGCATGGGCGAACCGGGCAGCCGCCCGGGGCGGCATTTTTTCATGACACGTGGGGGGCGGCACAAGCACTTGGAAAAAAATAAAATAAAATCATCTGCGCCGCTAAGCGGTTTTTTATTATCTATTATATTATCTATCATATAACTGTGTGGAGAATTGGCAAATTGGCGCCCCTGCTTGTTGAGAAGGTACCGTGCACAGAAGCTGTGTGAGAAGTGGAAAGGGGAGGGGGGCGCGGGCGCGGGGGACAGTTCACCTCTCCCAAATGGAGCGGACAAGGAGGGCTAAAGTCAGTCACACCCAGGGGCGCGGGAAGTGGGGGTGCAGCACCCCCTGTTTTTTTCTGTGGGCAACTGTTTAATTGTTGGGAATATAAAAAAAAAAAAAAAATCGGAGTGTCTATTTAAGTGCAAATAGCTATTTTGCTGGCAGAGGCTATTTACACTAACTCCACCCACAAACGTATGATTGGGATAGTCAAATATGCAAAAGACGATTACTAGTTCTCAGATTCAGTGGCGCAGATGGTAAAGTTTGCGTTACACTTCTTTTGACACGATCGACCGGGATTTGAATCTGCCTTTTGGCGAACTTTTTTTTCTCCCTTTTTAAATTTCAAATCACATCACATCAGAAAAGCATTTATTTTTTAATAAAAATGAAGGAAATAATCAAAAACATAAAGTATCGGGTAGGGTTAGGGTAGGTGTAGAGAGGGCTTTTGTCCCAATAAGGTGGCATCCATTTAATAATTAGAAATAAAATTAAAAAATTACACTCAATAAGTTATTGCATACTATTTTATAATGTATTACAATGCAGAAGTGCAGATAATTACCACTATTTTTGCAATAAGTAATGTTTTTCTCTAACAATGTTTTTCGCCATGTTTTTATTTTATTTTAACATAGAATAAATAGAATCTAAATCTATTTGCACTGTGTAAATAACATATCACTAAAGAATACTGCTATTTTCACTTTGTGGTTTACTCTTGACTTCTGGTCGTGAGTGACAGTGTTGGGGGATGGGAAATCTGTTGATTGTCAAGTGCCAAATAAACACAGAGTGTTTATTATGTATATAGAGTATATTTATTTAAGTTCTGATAACTTATACTGTTTTGTGCAGAATTGTGTTTTTCATGTTGAAGGATTTGTGCAATTGAGAAATATAAGCTTTCTTACACTTATATTGTTATAGTAAAACATGGCTGTTGTGCAAAATTTTTAGCAAAAAAAACTACAATTTTTTTTTTCTCGGATGGGGGCGCTCAGAGGGGTCTCGCCCGGAGAGTAATTCAATGTAGAACCGCCACTGCGCATGCGCGCTTTTGTGGCCCTAACTTAACTTCCGGTAGACATCCAAATACAATCAGTAACAACAGCTAAGTCCCTCTAGAGTAGATTATGTTTTGATAACAAGCAAAATATGTTTGCTGCGTAAATCAGACGGACTGAGATGCAGCGATAACTACTTGGACGGATTTATTAAAAATGCAAATTCATTCTCTGCCAGCAGGAGGCGCTTTAAAGCGGGAGAACTAGAGGTTTCCTCAGAAACGGCTGTTGGGCTGTTCGTTACACAAAGCAGCGCTAAGCTTACAAACGCTGCTTTATCAGGCATATAACATGCCAGATGAAATGAAAATGACATCGAACATTTTCTAAAGACAGTGTTCCTTCAGAAATACAGTGATATAAAAACACCTGCGCCTCGTTTTGATTTTTAAACCTGCGTTACGTGCTCATGTTTATTCAACGAAGCCTTTTGGAAAATCGGTCAGGTTTGATATCGTGGTGGGTCGCCACAAATAAAATGTATGTGAAACACATCCCACAGCACAACAACCTGAGCCCAATTTCATTACTCATCACTTTAACTTTAACTGCGTTTGTAGCCGGCGCCACAAACAAGACCGATAAACAAACACAGACCGGAAGTTAACTTAGGTCCAGGCGCGTGCGCCTGATGAAACCGTCTATAAAGCACATATTAATGCATGACCATATTCTAGATCCCTTAACTCGACCCAAAAGCTAAACATAACTACAACAACTACCTAACTTACTACCAATAAGCAAAAGAATTAGGAGTTTATTGAGGAAAAAATAATCTAAAATGTTCCATAATCTAAAGTGTTAGCAGAAATATTTTTGGATTTTATTTAGTTTTACTTTGATGTATGAAAATAACTCATACTAAGCCTGAAATAAAAATAAATAAAATAAAAACTATACAGACAAAATACAATAATTACTAAAAACAAAAATTACAATATATTAAAATAAAACCTAATTCAAACTGCAGATAAAAACTAAAATAATATATCATTCATAGCAAAATAACAGTGGTCTGAGATGAACTTAAAGATATAATTATGCATTTACAATGTAAAAGCAGTTAAAAAGGAAGGTAATTTGCTTTAAGTACATTCTGAGTGAACATGAAAATGGAACTGACCTCTCCAGCAGGGTTTTGACCATCCGCTCAAAAGCGTCGTCACATCGGAGGATTGGACTCGCTACTCCCCACTGCAGGGAGCTGCTGTAGTCCTTCAGCCCAAAGTAGACCAGGTCCTTAGGAGAAGCTTCAGCCTGCTGTGACATGCAAACAGAAAAAAAATCCATTTTACTTCTCTGAGCAAATCACAGTGTTGTTCTCTTTTTACTTCTTTTAGTTCTTGCCTGCAAATGCTTTTAGCGTGTCTATAAACATCTAGGTCATTATAGAATAACAATAATCCAGATTCATTTTAATGTGTAATCTCTGACACTAATATACCACAGTGTGTTAAAAATGTGATTGCTTAACCAATTGTGTGAATTTTGATTCAAACTGCTGCAGTAAAGATCTTTTAAGTTACAAACTTCCTGGGATCTAAGCTGAACCACAAAGCCCAGAATGTGCTGGAAAGACTTTATTCACAGAGAAAAAAGCAAACATTAATGGCTACTACTCTTTGTGAAAACACCCAAAATGGTAAACCAAAAAACTTAAAGAATCTAACATCAAAACCAAGGCTGAAATCACATTTCAAAACGAGGCACGAAACATAAGTTACAACAACAACAAAATACTGATTGAACATTACTTTGGAGACTGCTTAGCTCGAAATAGGAGACCTACAATAAAACTACATACAAGGAACATGGGAAAACTCTTCAAGATAATCTTCAATTAAATTTCACATGGTTAAATGTTGCCTTTAGACAGTTTGTTGCTAAATTAGTGCATGAAATGTGTTTATGTACACTACAATAGAAAAAGTTTGGGGTTGAAAAGATTTTTTAAATGTTTTTGAAAGAAGACTCATCAAGTCCACATTTATTTCTTTAAAAAATACAGTAAAAACAGTAATATTCTGAAATAGTATTACAATTTTGAAAAAAACAATATTACTCTATTGTAATATATTTTAAAATGTCATTTATTCCTGTGATGCAAATCTGTATTTTCAGCATCATTACTCCAGAAATCCTTCAGGAATCAGTCTAATATGCTGATTTACTGCTCAAGAAACATTTCTGATTATTATCGATGTTGAAAACAATTGTGCTGCTTAATATTTTTGTGGTAAAACTTTTTTCAGCATTTTTAATGAATAGAAAGTTCAAAAGAACTTCATTTATCTGAAACAGAAGTATTGTTAACATTATAAATGTCTTATACAGTCACTTGATCAATTTTATGCATGCCTGCTGAAAAAAATGTATGCATTTCTTAAAAAAAAAACATACTACTGACCTCAACATTTTTAAGCAGTAGTGTACGCATATACTCTTAAAATGCTTGTCAATCATCTCATTTAGCTGAAGTCTCACCTGTCCTCCATAAATTCCTTTACAGTTCTTCTCGGGGTCAGTGAAACTCACCAGGTTCTCAGTGTTGGGCCAGTGCACTTCATTCTGGGTACTGATGCGTGACTGACGGCTCTGCAGGGTGAACGGGAAGCAGCTGACCTGCAGAACCAGCAAGTTTATTGCTTCCAGAACCTCTGGACAGTTCACCACGCGGTCGGCCAATCCCTGCAACTCCCCGTGACAAACCGACCCTGACAGAGCGCTGACGGAGAGAAAGAAGACAGATAGGACGTCTTAACACTGACGCTTCTGACAGACACTTTTACAAACCGCTCGTCGTTGTTTTTCTCACCTGGTCAGGTCGACGTGCGAGTTGTCGTGAATGAGGACAAAGAGCGTATAAGGGTTCTGCTTGACCTTCCTCATGAAGGCCTCCATTTTTGTGTGGACCTCCGTGTCCAGACGCACCACATACTTGTCAGATTTCTGCAGCACTAATGAGGCGTCCTCTATACCCAAATCTATCAGGACACCTAGCAAAGACATGAGGACAACAACATAAAATATAGCTGCAAGCAGCAATTACGGGGTCAAGCACAACAGAGGCAAAATGAGGAGCTCAGCATAGCTGCGAGCATCAGAGCAACTGCAACAATGAGTGGTTATTGGCGCTGTTATCAAATACAGATATTATCCAAAAAACTACTATCTTTTTTGTAAATTTGTTAGACATTTTGACCAGAAGGTGGCGCTGTTTTCAAATAATTCAAAATCTTGACCATTAGAAATGTAAAGAAATTTGGTGTGCATTTGACTCCGCATGAGAACAATGAATCACAGGAAAAAAAAATGTTGGGTTACACTTCATTTTAAGGTGTCCTTGTTACAGTGTAATTATACATTTTAGTACTGAGTGATATTAATTAACTAGGGTTAGGATTAAGGTTTGGCTTAGGGTTACTTGCATGTAATTATGCATACCGTAATTCATTTGTATTATAACAGTAAGTATGTAATAGTAATAGTAAGTAACAGTATGTAATATGTGAAACAAGGACACCTTAAAAATAACCGAATTTTGCATCTAAACTTTATGGTTCAAATGTTATAGCATAAACATGAGTGCAAATTTGAGCTGTTGGTGGCTCAAGACGGTTTGAGTTAGAGACTCCAAATTTGCTATGGTTAATGATGAGACTGTTCTCTATCTGCGTGCCAAATTTCATAACTTTCCCGTAAGTGGTTCTATGGGCTGCCATAGACTCAATAGTGGAATAAAAAAGAACACCTGAAGTGCTTGGTTCCTAAAAATTGTTGCAAATTAAAGGGATATTTCACCCAATCATTTACTCCAAACCTGTTGCTGGTCCCCATTGACTTCCACAGTATGGAAAAAAATACTATGAAAGTCAATAGGGACCAAAAACTGTTACCCACATTCTTCATTCATCTTGTGTTTACCAGAAGAAAGAAATTCATACAGGTTTGGAATAACATGAGGGTGAGTAAACGATGACAGAATTTCCATTTGTGAACTATACAGGCACGTTTTTGTGAAAATGTTCTTGTCAGTTTCTTAAAACAGTGGGCTTGACATTGAAAACAAGTTGAATATCCCTTCAAATCAGCAGTATCGTCTCTTCTGCTGTCGTACCTGATTGTCGTATTCGCTGGATGGTTTGGTGAACCAGGACGTGTGACGGCGGCACCAGAACCAGGAAGTCTACTTTACAGAAGCGGCCCAGATCTAAGCTCTGGCTCCCTGAGTCGGCGATAGCGCACACCTGTGACAAAAGGCTGCGTGCAATGCTCAGCTGAGGAGGGTGTATCTGAAAGCCATCACTCAGCAGATCTGCAACACAGTGAAAGTCAATCAGCATTTTCAAGTGCCAAATATAAAGTTTTATCATGTTTTTATCATGGCGTCTGGAGACAGCAAAGGCTCACCTGGCCCTGATTCGGGTAGCATGGCTGCGGCCTCTTGGGAGTGGATGTACTCGGTCAGATGTCCCTGAAATGGCTGAACCACACGGTCTTTCCGCTTACGCTGGTACCGAACCAGCTGTTTGTCCATGTTGTCGCCTGTAGAGCCACAATCAATTTGAAATTAATAAAGGAGACACATGCATATGCTATAATGAAAAAATCTGAAAAGTTTATTTGAAAGGATGTAACACCTTTATTCAGCAAGGTCACATTAGATTGATCCAAAAGTAACAGTAAAGACAGTAAATACATTGTTACAATTTTTTTTTTTAATTTAAAATTAATTATGTTCAATTGATATTTCTATTCATCAAAGAATCCTGAAAAAAATTTGTTTCCACAAAAATATTAAACTGTTTTCAACACTGATAATAAGAAATGTTTCCTGAGCACCAAATCAGCATATCAGAATGACTAGAGTAATGGCTGCTGAACATTGGGTTTTACCATAAGAGTAATAAATTATATTTTAAAATATATTAACATAGAAAAGTTAGTTTAGATTGTAATAATGTTTCATAATGTTATTTTTTTTTAACTGTATATTTGATCAAAAAATGCAGCCTTGTTGAGCATGAGAGACTTCTTTCAAAATATTTAATAATAATAATAATAATAATAATAATCAACCACCAACTGTTGAACAGTAAATGTACAACTCATATAGTCAATGTAACTGCACAAAAAAAAAGCATTTCGGCTTATACATTTTAAACGTTGTGGCTGAAAAACACTTTTTTCCTTGATTCCTTGGGGTTATTTCTCTCAGAAACAGATTGGTTTAGATTGTAATATTTCACTATATTACTGTTTTTACTTTATTTTGATCAAATAAATGCAGCATTAGTGAGCATAAGAGATTCTTTCAAAACACTTAAAAAATGACTCAACCTCAAAGATTTGAATGATAAATGCACAATAGAGACAGTCATTTCATTGCACAAAAATAACAACAACAACAAAAAACCTTTCAACTTACAAATTTTGAGTGCGGCCTGCTGCCAAAATTGCTGCTTACATCTATATTCTTATTTTAATTTCTAAATAAAGGACAATGATAAGCTGATGTAAACCGATGGTTCCACTAAATTTTTGCACTGAGACTCACCCAATGAGGTGCTCTGGAAGTGCGAGGCGAGCACATTAACTTTCCCGGTGATGAGCTCATAGCTGATCTCCTTCAGAAACTCATTGGTAGTGAGCATGCCCTCCGCCAAGGCTCGAGACTGATATTTACCTGAGAAAAACAACAGCAAAGGTTCACATATAAGACAATAACACACCTTGTTCAAAAAACATTCAGCTTTATTGATTCTTAATAAGCCAACAGTGTGGCTTTAGACTCCTTAAATGGCATTTATAGCTTGGAAATGGACTAAAATTTAACTTGGCAGCGGCTATTTGTACACAACAACCCAATAACGATAAAAATCCACCCAGTGTTTTTAAAAAAAAATCCAGATAAATCATAACCCCTTTCTCATATCAAGCCGTTCACAGATTCTTTGCAGAATTATGTAGTTCTGCACAGGCCCCTCCCACGATTGTTGATTGACACTGGTGTTTTAGCACAGACCCGCCCTGAGTGAGCTGTGAACAGTCCGCCATTGTTTCAACGCTGGAGCAGGAGTAGACAAGAATGTCTCCTGAGCGATCGAGGCGTTTTGTTGTTGGATGTAATAATGAACATAGCAGTCGTCATTTTACTGAAGACACAGTGGATTACATTTGTTTTTGAAGGGAATGCGCCAATCCCGATCTGCCTAAATGCGTCTATGTTCACGCAAATCATTTGTAATCCAGCTTCACCTCCAGAAGAAGTGAGTGTACGATTTTTTTATGAATCTTTGCAAATCGCTTTTTCGCGATTTAGCCTAAATGCGGTTAAAGTTTATAGTCTCTCAGAGAACTCGTCACCCCACGGAAGAGAGGGGCGGGTCAGCAGAGCTCATTAGCATTTAAAGGGACATGCACCGAAACGGGTCGCTGTGAACAGAGCTGTTTTTGACAGGGTAAACAGGGTGTTGTTTTACACTACCATTGAGAAATTTTAACCAAAGTATGTTATAGACTTTTCATTAAGACCCTAAAGAATCATATCAACTTGTGGTAAATGGGCATCCGATGACCCCTTTAAGTCTTTGAGAGCAGCAGAACGTACCCAACACTAGCACGCAGAACTCGTTCGCTCCACTTTTGGAGGTGCAGATGATGAGCACGTAGTTGGGCAGGCACTGCTGCTGCTGCAGTGGCGTCTCACTCAGCGAGCGCAGCGACTCAGAGATGCCCTCGCCCAGAGAGCCGTGGCTGACCAGCACCTGAACGCAGCCCCCTGAGACACTGGCCTCCATTCGAGCTAACCAGGGCAGCTGGGTGGGGGACACGGGAGGGCCGGTCGGACCGCACAGCATGGCCTTCAGTACGATCTGCTCGAACTCTTCCCGTAAAGGGATCTGCTCCGTACCTGAAATAAAGACAGGAAAAGGAATAGTCACCTCACTCTAAAGAAAGCACTCATTGCTCTTGCGTAATACTTGAGCTAGATGCATTTGAAAGTTGACTTTTATCAAGCTGTGCACTCTTATACAAAATCAATTCATGTTACTGATGCATTAAAACTTATTTGACATGCATTAAAACATCTTGTTTGTCAATGTTGTTTACCCAGCCGAGCAAGGTACTGCAGTGTGAGCAGTATCATGGTCTCTGTGGTGAGTAACTGGCTTGCTGACATGCCCAGAGTGGCGAGGGTCTTCTCATTGAGCTCTCGACCCTTATAGCAGCTCACCAGCAGGGGGCTCACCACCAGATCACCCACATTGCCAAAGAAGTACGGCAAAGTGCCTTGACCTGGAGAGAAACATTCAAACAAACATGTTCACACACATCCAAACACTTAAAGTAACTCGAGAGATCTGGTTATATTGTGTGCTGGGATGAACCTATTTCTGTAAAACTCGATGTTAAAATAGTATTTCAGATTATGCTATCTTAACAATGTTTTTCAATGTTTGTCTTTCTATCTACATATGTGACCCTGGAGCACAAAACCAGTCACAAGTTGCACATGTATATTTGTAAGCAATAGCCAAAAATACATTGTATGGGTCAAAATTATCGATTTTTATTTTATGCAAAAAAGCATTAGGATATTAAATAAAGATCATGTTCCATGAAGGTATTTTGTAAATTTCCTACTGTAAATATATTAAAACTTATTTTTGATTAGTAATATGCATTGCTAAGAACTTCATTTGGACAGCTTTAAAGGCAATTTTCTCAATATTGATTTTTTTGCACCCTGATTCCAGATTTTCAGATTTTCTCAGCCACATATTGTCCTATCATAACAAACCATACATCAATGGAAAGCTTAGTCATTCAGCTTTCAGATGATGTATAAATCTCAATTTCGAAAAAATTGACACTTATGATTGGTTTTGTGGTCCAGGGTCACATATATATCTTTATCAATCAATCAATCAATCAATCTATCTATCTATTTAATATGTAGATTAAGTACTTTAAAAGCTGTTTTGTTAAAAATATGTATTAATATATTGTTAAAAACATAAAATATATAAAAATAATATATTTATTTAATATTGTTTTCTTTTTTTTAATTACATTTTTTTAATTGCAAAAATATTGCTGAGCAGTTTACGACTAGTTCTGCTGAGCTTTATTTTGAATCTCTATCTTGTTATGACTCTTTGCTGTTTAAATTCTTAAATATAAGTTAAATATATATCTGATACTGTCAATCAAATTAATCTCACATTGCTAGCTTTTTAATCTAAACGTTAGCATTTCGCTAGCCTGTTAACTTGTCTTTATAGGATCATGCCTACTTAAGGTTAAAAAAATGCTTTGTAAGAATATAATTATATTATATATTTTATCATTTTGAAAAAAAAAAATCACTACTTTGAAAAATATCAAGTTATTAATTCTGAAATTGATATATATTGGCCCCTAAAAATTGTTGCAATGACTTGTTCATCAAATTAAAGGGATAGTTCACCTAATAATTTACTCCAAAAATTTTGTTGGTCCCCACTGACTTCCACAGTATGGAAAAAAATACTATGAAAGTCAATATAACCATATGAGCTTTTAATACATAAGCCTGTTATGAAGACTGACCAATGAGAAGGACTGGTCGGACCCCAGAGGAGTTCAGAAGGTTGTCAGGAATGATAACAGTTTCTCCGGCTGTGATTGGTTGGGGTTGTATGACCCCTGACACTGATGGAGGCTGTTGATTGGACAGGGACAATAAAGAACCTGGAACGAAGGAGCAAAACATTACATGTATGTACTTTTTGTATTGGAACACATAGAATATGCTGTCAAGCCATTGTGGAAACCCGATAATACGTTGGACGAATCTCTTCAGTCCCATGCTTTGTTAACATGACACTCCAATCAATGGTGAGGAAAAGGTAACTAAGCTACAGGATCACAGTGCATGGATCTCCAAAGCATAAACCCTCCAATCTGCTGCTAAACAGGACCCACTTTAGCGTGACCCTTCACCCCTGTTTCTATGAAAACAATGAATAAATCATCCTTGTGGATGGAAAATGTCATGTTCCTTGGTACTTGTTAAACACAAAAGCAAGGTAATCAAATTCATGGCTGTTTTCCGCTCAAGGCCATGCATAAACAGCCTGGATGAACTGACTGACAGCAGCATTTACAAACATCAGGCTGAGGATGATGAAGTGAGACCCACCAGAGCTGCACGTCAGCGGGCGGATGGCTGGCACAGGGACGGCTGTGGCCGGGACGGGGACGAGAGATGTGGGGTGCCAGCTGCGGTGACGCTTTTTAGGCGGACCTGATGACATAGCAGAGGATGCTGCAAGAAAGAGCACAGGATGAAACATACTTGTTATCATCAAGATGCACAGATGCCTTCTAAAAACATCTGATGAGTTTGACCCCTAATGATATGCATCAGGCAGTAGAGCTGCACGATTCTGGAAGAATTGAGAATCACGATTTTTTTTGTCTCATAAAGAGATTACCATTTTAAACTAAACAAAATTATGTGTGACATGATATTAATTGCTGCAATCTATTTAAAAGTGTTTCATTATTTTGAAAACTATTAAACATTTTAATATATATGTGTTTAAAATATAATATAGTTAATAAGTTACACCATGTATTAAAATAATGAAAAGTGGTTTGAATGAATGATTTAATGACTCACTCATAAATACTTATCTTTTTCATTACTGGATGAATCAATATTTTGAACAAATCTCTTGAATGAATGATTCAATGACAAATAAGCTTACATTTTTTAACAGTCACCTGTCGCCACCTAGTGGTGAAACAATGCAATCGACACAAGCGCAATTATTTGAAGCGCAAGTTACTTTCAAAAGGGGATTTGTCAAAGGTTTGATAGACAAGGCGAATCGTTAGAAATTAGATTGCGTGGGTGTTTGAATCGAGATCGTGATCTTTTAACGATTAATCGTGCAGCTCTATCAGGCAGCATTGTGATTGGCTGGTTTAATGCTTACCTGGACTGTCTCCTGGTTCTGTGGCCCTATAGCCATGAGTAGGTGTGGCCAGTGGGTTTGTATGAGGCGGGTTCAGTAGACTGGACCGTCCGTCCATACTTAGACCATTAGTTAGACTGTTTACTCGCAGGGCAGTGGGAACTGAACAACAGAAAATAAGTTTGGAAGTCAGTAAAACACTGTGGAGAACCATTTATACACATGAGGGCTCCTATGCTCATCAAGGCTGCGTTTAATCTAAAAATACAGTAAAAACTGTAATACTATGAAATATTTTTTTACAATTTAAGACAACTGTTTTCTATTTGAATATATTTTAAAATGTAATTATTCCTGTGATGCAGCGCTGAATTTTCATCATTACTCCAGTCTTCACACGATCCTTCAGAAATCATTCTAATATGCTGATTTTTAAAAATATATTCATACATTTGTGAACCAACTTTTCAGACTAAAATTTATTCAAGAATTTCCCAAGTGCCCAGAGGGCACATTAATGGCTACCGTCCACTGTTCTGGTGACAAAATAAGCAAACACCCCAGCCTACACACAAATTCAATAGGGAGGAACGCATTCTCTCTCATTTCTGAAGGAGAATGGGTCCTGTGGAGCACAGTTTACTGATTTCCATTAACTGATGGCATATTGATAATGAACTGCTGGGCCCCTTTTACATCTAATATTCCTGACACACATAAATAGAGCACATACATGTTAAACATCAATTGCAGGGAACTTGAAACGTGGGCTGACATTAAAACCCTTAATAGAGAATTTCTGGTCTTATATTGATGATTTGGAGCGAGTTAATGTGTGTGTGTGTGTGTGTGTGTGTGTGTGTGTGTGTGTGTGTGTGTTTGCAAAAGGGGTTGTGTAAGCAGCCAATACAAATGACCTTCAGAGAAGGGATTCATTCTATCCTTCTGTGGAGAAAAACAAACAATGAAGCAGCGAACATTTGAAACACAAAGTTGACCATTATTGGTTGTTAACAATTTATTATTTTAAAAATACAATACAAATGCAAATTTTAATATTTTACTTTGTTTAACATTTAAAAATGTAGCAAAAATATTTAACAAAAATGTTTGTTTGTTTTTAAACAATGATAATTAATTTGGGAAATTATATTCAAAGATGTATATTATATGTAAATAATTTATCCTAACTTTACAAATGCAAATACATTTTCATTTTAATATTTTAACTTATTTATTGTTTAGAAATGTAGCAAAATATTTAACAGAAATGTGTTTTGTTTAATGAAACAATGACAATTAAATTTGGAAATTATATTCAAATAATTCTATGCATTTTATATTCTATATAAACAATTTATTAACTTTCATGGAAGAAACATTATCAATTTATTAATTTAAAAAATGCAAAAACATCCAAACTGTCAATTAAATAGACATTTAAATTAATTTGATAAACTTTTAACTTTAACATTTGAACATATTTAATCTTAAAACTAAATAGTAAAATATTTAACAAAAACATTTTTTTATATTAAATATAATAAAGACAATTAAAAATGTTTTTTAAATATAATAACTGATTGGCTGCTTAATGTTAAGGCTGAATGTACAGTGTGATTTGTTTAAATTTCTAATTTGTACTTTAATACAAAATGATATATGGCTTTTTAGCTTGGTATTATGAGCAATCAATGCTTCTTGAAATTCAAAATGAGACAAATATCCGGTACCGATCGGTAAAGTCTTGGTCCCGTGGGTTGGTGTGTTCAATGGTTTGAGGAAGCCCAGCTCTGGGGGTCCAAAAATCCCTGAGGATGAGCCAGATTGCATGCGGGCAGGAGGCGACTCTGTGGATCAAAGAATAACTTATCAGTGCAGTTTTACTTTTTTACTCTTCATGGGAAATGAAGAAGATATGGCATTTAAACTAGTCGAAACACAAAATGTGTTTGCATTTGTCTTGCAATAATGAGCCCTTCTCCTAAACCTATTCTGTGCATTGTAAAAGACTGTTCTCGCCACTAATGGACGATCTCTGCTGCCAGCTGCCCGGCTCTCTGAATGGTGTTGTGAGGAAGAATGAGACAATGACTTGCTTTCTTTCACCAAACACTGTTGGGTAAACACTGTGTGGCCTCCAGCCAGATGTCACCAAATGCTGAGTTGCCCCCCACCCCTCTTTAACCGCAGGTTTCCATCCCTACCCCCGTATGGACCCTCCCCCAGGACAGAACATGACCTCTGCGCATGCAGAGATCAGCAGAAGATGGACATCCTCCACTGGACAGATGCAGCATGTGTTCTCTTATGTGCTCCAGAGCTTCACTTGTGAGATTTAAAATGGCATGCTTTCACATGAGAAACAACTCTGGGCGGTGAAAAATAGAATATTGTGTGACAAAGCTTGTAATATTTAACAGTCCACACATGCACTCACCTGAGAGGGGGAAGGGAGATGGACTGTGGCCATTTGTGTCTCCATTTTCTTTGCTGCTTAGTGAGGATGAGGAACTAGGTTTGGATGAAGAAGCACTGCTCGAGAATGGCCTTGTCTTACAATCTGAAAATGAAAAGAAAAAAAAAAATTCACAGGTAATGTCAAGTGAACCATCCGTCTCTTTCAAATCAAACAGATTCAGTAACAATGTTATGTATAATACATGGATGGGAAGGATGCAGAATATATCAGGACCACTGCATTTTTTTCCTCATTGGTACGGGTCTGAAATAAGAGTAAGATCATTTCAAGACCTATTTTTCCAATTTAAACAGTACTCTTTTTCAATAATTTGTATCAGTTATCAATTTGCACATTTAAAAATAAAATACAAATGCAAGTACATTTTATTTGTGATTAAACAGACTTTTAAATTGATTTAATTTTTAACTTTTTATTTTTTACTGTCAAACTATTTATGTTTAGAAATATGTAAAAATATTTAACCAAAAATGTGTGTTTTTGTTTAAAAAAAAAAAAACTATGATAAATAAAAATTGGAAATTATATTCAAATAATTCTATGTACAATATATTCTCTGTGAATAATTCATCTTAACCTTTACGGAAGAAATAATCTATTATCAATATATTAATTTAAAAATAATAAACAATTGCAAATACATTTTAATTGCAATCAAACAGGCATTTAATTTAATATTTTACCTTATTTAATGTTTAGAAATGTAGCAAAAATACTTCATAGTATACATAAATAATTTTATGTATACTATATTTTGTGTAAATTTATCTTTTATGGAAGAAATCATAAATTATCAATTTATTAATTTAAAAATAATAAACAATTGCAAATACATTTTAACTGGAATCCAACAGACTCATTTAATTTAAGTTTAATATTGTGCCTTATTTAATGTTTAGAAATGTAGCAAAAATACATAACAAAATACATAACTTTTTTGTTAAATAAAACAAAAGTATATTATAGGGATGTAACGATTAACCGCGAGCCGGTTGAAAATCAATTCAAATACATGACGATTCAAATCAGTTGAGATGCCAAACAAATCGCGATACAAATGGGGTAGGAGTTTATATGAATGTATCTCTGAGGGGAACTGACTGTCTTTAGAACAGATAATGTGGTATTTTCTTTTCATCTTGCCTCTGAACTATGCATATTAAAGTAGAGTTCATAAGCACAGCTCTGCTTTGTTTACAGCAGTAAACACTATATCACTATAGCTTTCCTGTAGCTCAAATAGTAGAGCATGGCGCTAGCAACGCCAGGATCATGGGTTTGATTCCCAGGGAAAGCAAGAGCTGATAAAATGTAAAAACTGTAACTTGAATGCAATGTAAGTCGCTTTGGATAAAAGCGTCTGCTAAATGCATAAATGTAAATGTAAATATCATTGCTGTTCAAAAGCGCCACCTGCTGGCAGAGAGTAAATCTACGTCTCATTCAGCTCGTCTGCTGTTTCTTTCAGATGTGTTTTATGTATTATAGTTTCACAAAACTAAAGTCAGACCATTCTGTTTTTCCTTCAAATTTCGAACTTATACAGTCTAAGTTAGATTAAAAACTGCTCATGCTGCATGTATGCAGCATCTTTGTTTGGATGATGATTAAAATGCAGTGGTTGCCTCTCATTTTAAATGGAAAGAGCACAGACAAAGCCTTAGTTTGTTTATATGAAGACATTTCTTTTATTTGTGTGACTTGCTTATTTGATTTGGGGTTGGTTTTAAAATTTAAATTTAGTTTTGTTATATTTCAATTTCACAGAGAAATGTGCAGCAACAGCCTAATAAAAGGACACCTTCTCATTTACTGTATAATGTCTTCAATCTCATTTTGTTAAAAAAATCATGAATCAAATGGAATCGTGAGTTGAGTGAATCGTTACATCCCTAGTAAATTATGTTTAAATAATTTTATGTATAAAGTGTAAATAATTTTTTCTGTGTAAATAATTAAAAAATAATTTTTCTTTTATGGAAGAAATCATTAATTATCAATTTATTAACTTAAAAATTGTATTGAATTATCAATTAAATAGATATTTAAATTAATCAGATCAATTTACTTTTAATAAATACAACTTCAACATAAAATGTAGTAAAATATTTAACAAGAATGTATTTTTATTTATTTAGTTAGTTAAATATAATAACAGGGGTAGTTCAATTTGGAAAATATCTTAATCCATTTGCTAAGTAGTTCATTTAAATGATGAACAGCATCAAAACTTTAAGACAGTCCACTGTCTATGCCATGCGACATTTTGCGCGTAAGTGTGGTACCTTTCCAGCAGATGAGGGTTCCCTTGCACAGAGCACCCTGAGAGTTCTTCACCAGGTAGTACTTTAAGTGCTTCTGCTTCTTCGGCTGAGTGGATAACTTCAGGTTGATGTGGTTGGAGAACTCAGTGAAGTAGCGGAACCCTTTCTCACCACAGCCCACGCAGTTCCCCGAAAACCCTTCACAAACACACAAACATGCATCACTACGTGCTGTGAAAGACTTGAGAAAGACTCTGCGAAGAAAGGTTTCTGACCAAGATTTACACCAGGGGTGCACCGATAACACTTTTTCCAGAACTAGGCCGATACCGATACTTTTATTTTTGGTACTTGCTGATACCAAGTACCGATACCTGTATTTTCATTGCATTTGTAATTTTTTTAAATATTGGGTACAGAAACCAAAAGAATATGTATAATGTTAGTTGACTTAGTTTGGTATCGGAGCATTTTTATGAGTCGGAGTATGAATACAGGAGCGCAGTATCGGGCACGATACTGATACCAGTAACGGTATCGTTGCATCCCTAATGCATCCTAATCAGGCAATAAAATATATTCAGTATTGCTTCTGAATGGCAGATTTTGTTACTTTACATATCAATTCACAGAACAAGTGAATATACAACATATTCTTTTGTTTTCTGTACCCAGAATTTTTTTAAATTCCATATGCAATGAAAATACAGGTATCGGTACTCGGTATTGGCAAGTACCAAAAATAAAAGTATCGGTATCATCCTGGAAAAAGTGGTATTGGTGCATCCCTATAATTACTAATTATATAATAATATAGATTATGTAAGTCCTGGAATTGCATTGGAACACCAACCTAAAAGTGCATTTTTCCCATTCTCATCTGGCAGGAAGCGCTTGTCCACCGCACAGACGAGGATGTGCTCCGGGATGCTGGGCGATTTGGCACCAACCAGCTCAAACCCCGCGGGAACCTCGATCGACTCTGTTGCCATGGAAACCAAGCGCAGATCCTTTCCCGCTTGACAGAACCCTGGACACAGATGACTCAAGTCAGCGATACAATGAAAAGCGACTGTGCTGTTGAGTCACTGTTTACACTATTTTTCAATAGTTTTGCAATGTCATTATCATACGTTTCACTTCCACACCGACTTGGCACGTTAAAATTGCTCTGTATGTAAATAGTCTATTAATTTCTCTACCGTCGACAGTGCAGCAGCCGTCAGGAGGGGGGCCCTGAAGGTACGGCAGCGGTGGGCTGCTGGTGTCTGAATCATCCTCGTCATCTATATCTTCAATGGAATTGGACGACTGGCGATTCACCAGCACATGGCTGGACAGGTCGGACCTCATGCTCAGGTCCATTTTGGGCTTAATATCTGGAGGGCAGAACCAGAGACAGGTGTGCTATTGCTATACATATATACAGTATATGCACACTTACACATGCATATGAGTCAATCTATAAGTTAGGGTACATTTCACAACAGGAAAAAAAGTGTAAAAACAATGTGCTTCCCCAATAAACAACTACTGCTTTCAGTAAGATGTTTTTTTCTTGCTGGTGAGTTTGTCAACTGTTACGGACAAACTGTATGGACTTACAGGTAACATAGTTGAAAGCTTCATCACTTTGACTTACAATTTGAAAGGCAGGCCTGATCTGTTATTTTCCTGATAATTTTCACCTCAAATTGTAATATGTATTGCAAACCATGGGCAGTTGATGGGCAATTATTATAATCTTTGGCAATAGGTCATTTGAGATCAAATACACAAAAAATGTACCATAATGTGTTCAAAATGTCAGCCACAGAAGTAAATGACATCACATGACACTGGTCACGTGGTTTTGTGATAAAACATTTTTTAGTTTTCAGGGGTGTTTGATTTGTAACATAGTTGACAATTTTTGTGGACATGAGTGAAATGAAATATTTTCTTATTTGAAAGAAAATGTAATTTAAACAATCTATTTTTCTACTGGTATTTCTACTGTAGAAATAGATTTTACATAGATAATCTTGACTTAAATTGTTTTATTCATTATTTTGAACGCAATTCAAAAAGCGGACATTGCAAAAACTAATTTAAGGGACATGAAGGCAATTTCAAGCAAACTGAAAAGCAGGGTGCACAAAATATGTGTGTGAGATTATAGTATGTATTCTCTTTATACTGGATAAAATATATTCAGTATTGCTTCTGAATGGCAGATTTTGTTACTTTACATATCAATTCACAGAACAAGTGAATATACAACATATTCTTTTGTTTTCTGTACCCAGAATTTTTTAAATTCCATATGCAATGAAAATACAGGTATCGGTACTCGGTATTGGCAAGTACCAAAAATAAAAGTATCGGTATCATCCTGGAAAAAGTGGTATTGGTGCATCCCTATAATTACTAATTATATAATAATATAGATTATGTAAGTCCTGGAATTGCATTGGAACACCAACCTAAAAGTGCATTTTTCCCATTCTCATCTGGCAGGAAGCGCTTGTCCACCGCACAGACGAGGATGTGCTCCGGGATGCTGGGCGATTTGGCACCAACCAGCTCAAACCCCGCGGGAACCTCGATCGACTCTGTTGCCATGGAAACCAAGCGCAGATCCTTTCCCGCTTGACAGAACCCTGGACACAGATGACTCAAGTCAGCGATACAATGAAAAGCGACTGTGCTGTTGAGTCACTGTTTACACTATTTTCAATAGTTTTGCAATGTCATTATCATCGTTTCACTTCCACACCGACTTGGCACGTTAAAATTGCTCTGTATGTAAATAGTCTATTAATTTCTCTACCGTCGACAGTGCAGCAGCCGTCAGGAGGGGGGCCCTGAAGGTACGGCAGCGGTGGGCTGCTGGTGTCTGAATCATCCTCGTCATCTATATCTTCAATGGAATTGGACGACTGGCGATTCACCAACACATGGCTGGACAGGTCGGACCTCATACTCAGGTCCATTTTGGGCTTAATATCTGGAGGGCAGAACCAGAGACAGGTGTGCTATTGCTATACATATATACAGTATATGCACACTTACACATGCATATGAGTCAATCTATAAGTTAGGGTACATTTCACAACAGGAAAAAAAGTGTAAAAACAATGTGCTTCCCCAATAAACAACTACTGCTTTCAGTAAGATGTTTTTTTCTTGCTGGTGAGTTTGTCAACTGTTACGGACAAACTGTATGGACTTACAGGTAACATAGTTGAAAGCTTCATCACTTTGACTTACAATTTGAAAGGCAGGCCTGATCTGTTATTTTCCTGATAATTTTCACCTCAAATTGTAATATGTATTGCAAACCATGGGCAGTTGATGGGCAATTATTATAATCTTTGGCAATAGGTCATTTGAGATCAAATACACAAAAAATTTACCATAATGTGTTCAAAATGTCAGCCACAGAAGTAAATGACATCACATGACACTGGTCACATGGTTTTGTGATAAAACATTTTTAGTTTTCAGGGTGTTTGATTTGTAACATAGTTGACAATTTTTGTGGACATGAGTGAAATGAAATATTTTCTTATTTGAAAGAAAATGTAATTTAAACAATCTATTTTTCTACTGGTATTTCTACTGTAGAAATAGATTTTACATAGATAATCTTGACTTAAATTGTTTTATTCATTATTTTGAACGCAATTCAAAAAGCGGACATTGCAAAAACTAATTTAAGGGACATGAAGGCAATTTCAAGCAAACTGAAAAGCAGGGTGCACAAAATATGTGTGTGAGATTATAGTATGTATTCTCTTTATACTGGATAAAATATGATTTTGTCTGAAGAAAACTAAGCAATTATCATCAATGGACATGACATATGAAGCGTTTTGATCGATGCAATAGAGTTTCTTTGACCAAGTTTTAGAAAATCACTACCATATGTTTTTCCATAACATGCAATTTATTATTAAGAACAAATCAAAATCAATTCCTTTGAAGGCAAATTATTACCTTCCAGGTTGCTAGGATACTGATCGGGCTCGAGATACAGCTGTGTGAATACAGGCTGTGGGTCGCCGCCACTCGATCTTAATGAGGCCTCTATGGAGTTGTGAAGAGCTTCCTCAAAGCGGGCAGATTTCAGCTGTCCCGCGTATGAATTCCCCATGATCTGAAACAAAACGTACAATTTTCACACATTCATTTTGTTTAAATATGCCCTGCATAAATACCACACACACATCATGATTAGTTCAGTTTTGATCTCACAGAGTAGATCTTTTTTTCAAGTTTAAAGGGTTCATCTATTTTGAGACTGAGAGGGAAGGAGAAATTAATGTAACTTTCTGATGGACTGCCTGAATGAGATTTCAATTCCACCCTGAAGGAGGCTATTTTTAGTCTTTCGTAGAAAAGCCCTTGAAACTGTTTCATAATCCTCATTATAATTGATTCCAGAAAGGTACAGCTGAGCGATAAAAATCAGGCACTCCAGAGAGTCGTGCAATAAATACTGATATGAAGAAAACTTATAAATATAACCATCTCATCTATTAGGCCATCTGCTCTGCAGTGATGCTTTAATTTGCACTTCTGATTGCATTTCCTTTCCTCTTTTTACCTTTTTGTTTGCCTTGTGAAACTACGAAAGCTCATTCTTAGTTTCTACTAAACTAGATGATAATCAAGACAGCAAATGACGATAAATGAGTCTGCCACATTAAGTTCATTGAAAAAAAAAGAACCCAAAACCAGATCTCATATTTGACAAGTAACTACTTCTGTGCAATAATATGGCTGCAACAAAACACAAAACATGAAATTTGCAAAATATTCGCCATTGCACCACTATACCTTTGATAATATTTATTTAGCTGCAGAAGGACAGGATCACCTCTTCTCCATGGTATATCAAGGTTAAACCGCAGTATTCCTGCACCTACAAACAAAAGGCAAACAGTCAGAACTTCATTGACAGTATAAATACCATGTATAATATCATATGGTACATAACTTGTTGGAGCAATACATTGGGAATAACTTGTTTCATGTTAATCTCTCTGTGAGTCGCTTGAACTGTGCAATTAAATCCAACTATTGCAGAATTAGAGACTGGCAATGGGCTTATTTTGATTTAAAAGCACTGAATGGAGAATTTATTGTGGAATAAATCAGTAAGATTCATATATGGTGAGTATTAATCCATGCGTTATCTCAGATCAGACAGTTGTTTGTAAAGCTGAACAGATTGCAGTGATCTTCAACATATGTAGCTGTTAACTGATAACGCTGAAGGATGAGTTATATGACACTATGACCTCAAGGGAATGTTTGTGGAACGCACAGGGGAAAGGAACTCCATGTCTCCTACTTCCAGGATTACACAAAGACTGATGGGACAGGTCTTGTGCTTTTGGTCTGGTTAAAACAAGAGTGAAATGCAGTAAAGCCATCAATCAGTCAGTAAATACTTCAATCAAAAGTATCCCAAATTTGCATTTAGATTATATGACCTACATACTTTGAAAATCAGAAAATGAACGACCTTATGGGTAATTTCTATTAGTAGTTTTTAAAGTCTAGGTGATAAAATGGATTTGTTTAGATTTAAGCAAATCTATTGATCTCCACCAGGTGATACTATGATTAGTTTCACAATAAATACTGCAGCAACAATAAATATAGCATTATATGTCAGCATTTCTTTGAACATTGTGAGATTTGTGAATGATTACCCAGAAAACCAGATATAATTGAGACCAACTGCAGTCCAAAGAGGCAAGTGTCTTCATCAGATGCATTGAAAAAGCTTCCTCTTTGAGAATACACAATGGATCTGAAATCTTTTTTTTTTTTCCCAGATAAAAAAAACCCCCAACAAGTCTCTGCAGTTTGACAAACTGGAAAATTGCTGGTGTGACACATGGGTCATGTCAATTGATGCCACCATTGAATAACTCAAAAAACAAGTTGCACACCCTGTTTTGCAAACAGCACTTGGAGGCCTGTTGGGTCAAGTTTCAACAAATCACTCATCTTGATACTGTGGTAAACAGAGGAAAAGTGAGGTAGCAGCACCTGAGCATAGTTCTGTCCTGCCTTCAGGGCTCTCAGGGTCCAGTTTGACTGCTAATGACACATAAGGGGTGTTAAATGCTAATGTAGACATGCCTGCAGAGAGCCCTGCCTTTAGGCCAAGAGCTATTTCAGCTCCAGTCACCTCTTACTGCTTCCATACAGGCGTTCAATTTGCTTTCTAATTCTGACTGATTATCTACAATGCATGAAAGCTGTTATGACACATCTAAAAATGCACCAAGTCCTTTTTATAATAAGAAATTGAAGAGAATGAAAGTAGTTGAATTCTAAAAAACAAAAATCAATCACTGAAGCTTCAACATGACACTGAAAGCAATGAACATAGGCTGCATGTCTCTTTCCCTTATCAAAACGAGTTTACTGACAACCAAGGACTTGGTGTGACTCAAATAATGTGTTCAAGGATGTCCAATCCCAGCTAAAGAAACCAAAAACTTTACAAATATAATCTAGGAGATCCTGAAATAGCCAAGGGAAACGCAACACTTTAAGTAGCCAAAACAAACCAACCCACAGACATAATTAGGCACAGCTACAAAAGTTTGTTTACTTTGCTGGTAACGTTTGTTTTGTCTCAGATTAACAATTTTACACTTACGTTGTCCAATAGACGCAACATGGAGATTTCAGTCACTATTTTGGTGCCACATGCAGTTTGATGCATTAGTTCCTTGACTTAACTTAACTTTGTGAAGTAGATTCGAATATTTCCATATAAAAAAATTATTTTATTACCAACAACAAGGACAAAAACATTTAGCTTGGATGTTCTTAGTTGGTCGAGTGATTTGTCTGCCTCATATCAAAAATGAACAACATGATAAATATTTTTATGCATTTGCAATTTTATGGACATTTTCAGAGTGCAAACCCTTTGGTTTCTTATTCTTGTGAAAGTTCTTTGGCCTCAGCACCTGAAATTGCTGAAAGATTTCTGTTATATTTCTCAATAAAAGGCCAAATAAAAGGTTTAGATGAAATGTGCCACATGTGGCTGTAAATGTGGTTACAGTCACACACTGCACTGTATCACTAAAGACCTTTCTGTCTTTCCCTCAATCCACTCCCTCTTTTGTTTCCTTCCTTATCTGCATAATTACATTAAACTGATGACAATGGGAGAGGACAACATGCTTTCAGTGCACTTTCAAAGAACAAATTCTACTTTAGTTTCACAAAAAAAACCCCCCAAAAAAACGCCTGGTGAAATGTATAAAAAGTGCCCATTTATAAGGTACAAACATTTTTAGACTAAAAAAAAAGAGCAACACATAACTGCATGATTTCAACAATCCCTACCTATATTTACATAAAGAGTAACACTACACCACTTAAATTTTGACTCAGCACTCAACACTGACCAATTCACACTTAGTTTTTTTTTTACATTCAGAGACATTAACTAAAGGAAAGAGAGTTTAAAGAGCAAAACTTCATGCAGGGGGATGGGACAAAGATTAGCCAATGCAAAAATCTTTCAATAAATGGGGTCGCTAAGAGCCATGGCCATTCACACCAATTTAGCAGGAGCCGGTGAGTGTCAAAGAAACTAACATGACGCTTCTGTACCTTTCATAAGCAGCCAGGGTGTGGAGTGTGCCTCAAATCCCACTGAAGACCTTAAAGCTGATCACTAAAACAGGCTATTTCCATAGCAAATGTCCTTCGGATATCCAAAAGCAGCATCAAGGCTGTGCCAGTATTCCTCGTCCCTGTTGCGAGCCAGCAGCTCCCTGGTTATGATAGTCCAGAGTCGGGGCAGAAAAGCCTAATTTCAGGAACTCCAGCGGAGCCACCTTCTCTGTCCTGTACTCAGTGGCTCTGGATACACAAACCCTCCAACACTCACATACACAAACAGCAGGCCCTCCCCCCGTTCCTCTTGCCCCCTCCCTCTTCTTGGCCATTTGCTCTGTGGGTGAGAGGGGCATTCTCTCAGGACTCATTCATCTTGGCCCTTGCTGACCCCCTAAGGTGACAGATGCTGTTGTGGAGAGGGCCATACCGCCGAGCACGGCACAATAGAGGCGAGGCGCCTCCGTGCGCCACACGCGTGCTGCGTTCGCCACGCACGATGCGCAGATGCCCCTCTCTTAACGTGACACCGGAGACCGCTAAGTGCCACGCTCGCAGATGGGGGTACGATGCAAGGTGAAGGATCGTTTTACTCCCCTTCTGCCGCTCCCCGTTTTATTGGGGCCATTTTACTGATAGGGCACACCAATGGCAAACTAGGGACACTTGCCAAAGAATGTGGGGTCAGTCCGCATTTTGTCCGTCGGCCTTGCCTGAACTCACATCCCTCCCCTCGCCGGAGGTTGACGATTAACTGAGAATTTAGGCCCATTGTAAATAGCCGAGTGGCGGGGACTCATCTGGTCTAAATAACTTGATAGGAGATTGATGTTTTGCACTTTACCGGATTGATCATTTCCTACAGCGTGCCATTGAGAAGTGGCTCAGAGGAAGTGAAAGAGATTTGAACGCAAATATGGGAGGATCGGGTTCCCCTGGTGCTCCAGGGTCTCTCTAACAATGACTCCATCTCTCTTCTTATCTCACAAGATAATGACAAAATATTGTGACTCGGTTGACCCTTTCATTTCAGGACCTTACAGTATTTAAGTAAACCAGTGCTGGTCCATTTGTGAACTGTTACCATTCATTACCATTCATTATGGATCCAATAACAATAATCTCACTCTATTTTGGCATAAAGTGTTACCTCAAGTTTCATCAGCCCAACCCTATCAGATGGCTTTAGAGGGTAAATATACACAGTAGATTTAATCAACACACCCGAGATCCTGTTTTGTCTGCAGCGAGTAGTAGGATTTGTTAATAATTGATAACAGCCTTGTTCATGGAACAAAAAGGTGACTTGACGCAATGGTTCAAAGAGTGTGCTGAGAACCGCAACAGTGAAATGCATTTGTCAAAGTTAAAGACACAAAGAATTTGTCAAGCAAACAACAAAACAGCCAAGTCAACAAAATGATGCATTAGAGGCAAGCACTTGGTGAGATAACCTAAAAAATGGAATAACCCTGTAAAAATGGCATTAATGGCATTTTGTAGATTGAAGAGTAAGGAAATAATTTTGATCAGGTTGTACAGCAAATTCAATCATTTATTCTGCTTTCACAACTCTTTTTGTGGAAAAAAACAGTTGGTCTAAATCGAGCCATATACTTCTTCTCACCCTAATAAGAATTAGTAGATAGGGGCTAAAGCAGTATGGGAGTCAGCTTTAAACAATGACCTCCCGCCCTCAGAGGGCTTTATTAGCCTCCCAGAGTCATTAATGCTGTCATTCCAGCTAATCTGGGGGCTTTGTCTAAACATTGTTTATTTTAATTGCAAGGTTTCTTCTTCAGAAACCATTTGGACCACACAATGTCCTCGAATGTATAAGGACTTCTGATCGACAAATGCTGGATATTTGATCAGAAACGTACATTTGTTGTACTCTTTGCCAAGACTCTTTGTCAAGATTGTAAAAAAAAATGTATATGAAGATGCAGCACAAGTTCAATTTTCTGGGTAACCGAAGTGACGATTCAAGTCTCAGGCTTTAACACTATCAGACCTTAATGGGTCACTGGAAAAGGAGAAAGAGAGCAAAGCAGAGGTTTCCTTTGCTCAATTGAGCTTGTGGGTAAAACAAAAGAGTCAGTGAGTGAGCTGTCCCTCCTCTCGCCCATCCTTCAGCGCTGCTTTGAGTCTCCAGCCCTGGGCACTGACAATGGGAAGTATCTTTTCCACTGCCACCTGAGAATAGATGAGTCATGTGGTGGCAGCTCTTTCAACATCTTTTGGAGTTGTGCTTTGTCTTGTTCTCTGCTTCCTTTTGAGAAGTGCTCCATTCTCCCGAGGTACAGCAAAACTGCCTCATTCCAGACAGACAGCATCATTGTTTAGATCCAGTGAGACCAATACAACTCGGTGAATCTTTGAACCAACAAAAGCCCAGTTTGAGGTCAACCACGGCAGAGTTATTGAGTACAGAATTCAAGTTTTTAGAAATGTAGCTTATTTTCAGCTTCTTTACAGAGAAATGCAATCCAGATCCAACAGGAATAAAAATAATACAAGTGGGACTACTTAATCCAAATTTGGGCCAACAAAATCACAGCTTGGGACAAAACCAGAGTAGTTTTGGGTTCAGAACGTACACTTTTGAAGTGTTCCTGACTTTCATTCTGAGAACCCCTCAATCCAAATCCAATGGGACAAACTTAATCCAAATACTTAATCTGAATTTGGACCAACTAATGCTTAGGAAAACCAAAGCGGAATAGTGAATGCAGAATGCAAGCTGTGGGAAGTGTGTCTCTAGTTCTCGCTTCTTTCTGGAGAAATGCACAATCCAAATCCAGTTGCACAAACTTAATCCAACAAACAGGTAGGAAAATCAATCCAGAAACAATGAATGTAAAATGCAAGCTTTGAGAAGTGTGACTCTAATTCTCGGCTTCTTTCTGGAGAAACTCGCAATCCAAATCCAATAGGAATATAAATTATACAAGTGGGGTACTTCATCCAAATTTGGGCCAACAAAATCACAGTTTGGGGCAAACCAGAGTAGTTCTAAAATCAGAATGTACATTTCTGAAGTGTTCCTTACTTTTGTTTTGAGAAAGTGCTCAATACAAATCCAATGGGACAAACTTAATCCAAATATAGAATTTAAATTAAATTTAATCTAAATCTGTACCAACAAATGCTTAGAAAAAACCAAAGCAGAAATAATAAATGTAAAATGCAAGCTTTGAGAAGTATGACTCTAATTCTCGCCTTCTTTCTGGAGAAACGCACATTCCAGATCCAGTACCACAAATTGAATCCAAATGGTGCAACTTAATCTAAATTTGAACCAACAAAAGCATATTTTGGGGTAAACCAGAGCATATTTTTCAGTTCAGAATGCAAGTTTTAGAAGTTTTACTCTTGTTCTCGGCTTCTTGCTGAAAAACACTTAATCCAAATCCAGTGCCACATATTTAGTCTAAATGGAACAACTCAATCTAAATTTGGTCAAACTGAAACCAGTGCACAATTATTGAGTGCTCTAAGCTTTGAAAAGATTGGCTTTGGCTTCTTTATAAGAACTGCTTGATTGTCTTATCAAGTGTGGGTTTTTAGAAGTGTGATGAAATCCTCGTCATCGCATGGTTGTAAAAGAACAACTAAGAATCACATAGATGAGGTGAGAGCAGAACGTGATTTTAACGCAGTGACAAATGAGCATCAGCTGGGTAGGAGGTGGCAACTACCACAGCTCATCGAGGTCTTCAGGAGCTATCTACTCAGTGTCAGAAAAAACAAATCTACCCTAACACAGGCCAATTACAACAGCCTGACAATGTCGGCGTCACGTGAAAGCCAATGCTGCCCTGGCACGTTCAGCCTCCCTGACCACATAAGGGCTATTCCGGGTGTGAGGTGTGGGGTCTCACGCCACTTGTCACACCGCTAGCAGGTTGTTGTTCCCTAAGCCCTGCGCTCATTTGCCTATTAAAGGCCTCTCACAGACTTCCTGCTGGGGTCCTGAAGTGTAAATCGGGGCTTTTCCAGCGAGGCCAATATGAGCCAGGGCCGTGGAGATAACCTCCTCCACTTGGCCACACGAACCAAGGGGGGAAGGGAGGCTTGGGGGAGGCAACACAACAAGCTGAAAGCCAAAGCTGAAATCGGCAGAGAGAGAAAACCCTGACTGGTCAGCTAGGGATTGGCTTGAGGGGGGTTGGAGGTGACAGCCTGGGGAGGGGATTAGTCCAGCAGTGGACGGGGGTAGTGGTGGGCCAAGGTTAGCCTGGGTTTAAGGGGGTGGAGGCCTGGGAGGATCAACAAAAGGAGTATTTGGGCAGATGAAGAAGTCATCATCATTAAGCCACTGGAAGTTTACTGTCCAGTTATAAAAGTGACTGGAAAATGAGAGGGGCAAGAGGGCAACCCCAAGATACGGTCAGCAGACTGCAGCGGGGTGGGATCGTGGGAGTGCTGTGCTCATTTATTAGAGTCAAAAACCAGCCTTTGTGTGACCGAAGCCCTGATTAGAGTGTTGACCTTGCCGTACATTCAGGCGGAGTGAATGGCTTTAATTTAACCTTCAACTAAATCCTGCACTCAGACAAATGTTTTACGTCAGTAATTACCAAAGACCCTTTGGAAAACCTCCTATTAGTGCAATTCAAGAATACAAGCAAGAAAACTTGGGAAAAGTAGGGATTCACAATACATCAGTTGTTAGCCAATAGTAGATTTTTATTTTTTGGCCAGTATTGATATTTAATAGAGCATACTTATTTCTATTATTTTATATTTAGATTACCTTTACCATCATGTAATGTTCACTTAAAACACTAATAATTTGATAACACTAATGTAATCTCAAAATGACTATCTATTTTCATACTGTACATTATAATGTTGTCATGCCTAAATGAACTCGTAGCATTTAACAATGATCAATTTTTGTTTTTAGTGTTTTATTTTAACTTAATTTGACACATTTTTTTTTTAGAATTTTAACATCAGCCATGTATCAGTTATTGGCATAAGATTAAATGTTCAACCATTACTGGAGTTTCACTGGAGAAACAAGAGAAGCATTGAAGTCAAAATATCTGAAGCGGCTTCAAATTGATCTCAGAAAATATAAATTCTTGCGTGTGAATCTTTCGTGTACATCTGGCTAACTGGAAAAGGTCAACTACAATTTTACACCTCAAAGCCAAAGTGTCGGTGCCACATGCTCAAACAACCAATGATGGTACCAATATTGGGACTTATGTGCACCAACATGACTGGTTTTCCTTTATAGGGAGTTGAGTCTCAACAATAAAACAGTGAGACCTAAGCTTTATTCCAAAATCTATGGTGTCCATGGGAAAATCAAGTGTCCTGATACCATGACAACAAACAAAGAGCTCAATCTGAGTGAAGAACAGCAAGGCTGCTCTGGCCAATAAACTGGAGACCTGCCGATGAACCCAACCCTGCATTTTACAACAGAGACCACAGCTGTTATTCACTAGGGACAATAATAGTTCAACTAATGGGTTAAATGCATTTCTTTTTTCCTGTATGATTTTTAATCGGTTGCTGTTATGCACTGATGACTGGCTGACATTTGGAAATAGACTAATTCAAGTGTTTATGTTTCAGTACAAGTGCTCCTTACGGCATTTTGGCTTAAACATTCGGTAAGCTCACTCCTGGTTCCTAATGGTTTGTTTGTCCTGCTCTTGTTCTCAGGATTAAATTGCCTTTAGACATTTTTTGTTACAGTGCAAAAAAGGGTCTTGTTTAATAGCCCTGTGTCACATGAAGCACATATTATCAAAACAGACAAGCGTTATCAGGTGACAAGGGCCAAAGAGAGGTCAGATGTGCTTCCTGACACAATTCCTCCTGCTTTGACGCTTCATCCATCATTATTCAGGCGAGGAATGGCAGTCCTGGGCAGGACACCACAGTTCACCATGTCATTCAACCAGATGCGACTGAAGACTTGTATTGTCATTTAATGTTTGTGATAGTTTCAAAAAAGAAAATTACAAACGTTATGTGGCAATACGAGGCTATTTCATCAGTTTTAGGACAGATTTCAACAATGGAAAAGTGGGAAAACCATCTTCCAGCACTGTTTGAGTTAATCCTTGACTGATCTTGCACATCTGGTTAATTGGAAAAGGTCAACCAAAGTTTTACACCTTTTCCTCAAAGCCAAAGTGTTGGTATCACATGCTAATGCTGAACTCATGCAATGTCGGTACTACTAAAATATGTTTATTTTCTGTAAGAGATGCACCAAAATTAAAATTCTGACCGAAATGCATAAGATGATAATTATTTTCATAATATGGCCAAAAACTGATAAAAGGCTAAATCATGAACTACTTTGTCTAACATCATAAAAACTAAAATTTGTTCTACAAGTTTTAAATCCATGAATTTAGGCTTCACAAAACGATTTTTGTTTCATGAACAATGGATATTCGTTTTGATTGTTATTAAATCATTAGTGTTTTCATTTCAAAGATTAACTTTAAGTAACCATTAGATGTCAGCTGAAGTAATCTGCTTGTACAATTATGGAAAATTAGCACGAACAATTAAATATACATTTTAAAATATACTGATATAGTTCTGATACACTGTAGGAACATATCTAATTTGAACAGCGTCTAGTTTCCAACGAGTAAAAACTGTTTACATCAGCCAAAGATAATTTCAATGTTCTAACTTTTGAATCTTTGGAAGTTTTCAAATTATACATTATATTAAAGTTATTATATCTCTCATTAGTCCTCTGTAAATTTCTGTTTGATGTGCAATTTTGTTAAAACATTCTTTGCTTTTGAATATGAATTTTAATCACTGCCACAAAAATAAACAATTTCCAATGAATTAACAGCTCAGAGCAGAATCTCAGAATAGGTACAATATTTCTGACATGACGAGAACACAGCACAAAACATCTGATAATGACGACTTAGAGTTATGGGCCCTTACATGACTCATTGTATAGTGGATTCCCACCAAAAAAGACCAAATGATTGTACGACAGAGCAGATCAACCGGTAATCAATTTAAATAAAAGCGTCTGTAAGTCAGAGCAAAGAAACAGCGCTTTCCCCTCTTCAGAGTCACAAAGCCACCTTGAATGAGTGAGTGACAAATGAACAATGAGGGTCTTTAATGTTCTGAGGAAAGACCCCTGTCCTCGCCCCCTCCCCACTTCCTTGCGGAGCGCTCAACTGTATCCATCATGCTCCTCTTCCTGACCCCAGGCAGCCTCTGCTGCATCAGGACTGCTGTGTGTGTGTGTGTGTGTAACAGTAGTGTCATGCTGATAAAGCCGAGTGAGTTGCCCACGGTGATAGGGTTGACAATTTAAATCCCCTTGCTTCTTTTTTGTTGTTGCAATGTAACAAAGGCAGGTCCAATCTATTATCCAGTGCTGACACAGACACAAACCCATTCCCTTGATCAGCTGTGCTGGGAACATCCAGACCCCTCTCAAATCATACCTGAAATAGCTACTCCAGATGTGCTTTGTGATGTGATTTCGAGTTACTGTTATAATCGATCATAAAGACATGTTACACCAGGGTTCCAGACAAAACACTAAATTATTGTTAGCTGTAATACATACAACAATACGTGATCTCATAACAGCATAAGAAATGTTAAAAACCTTTTTATTTCATTTACTGAACATTGGCGTCAAGCAACATTGTACGAGCAGCCGTTGACCATGACTTGATCTGTGTATGAGTGTTGATCAATGTTTACATATGAATAAAAGCCTAAAGTAAAGCTATTAATCCTGTAAAGTGGCCGTATTTCATCAAAAACATAGATCAAACTGCTCGATACATATGGATTATGTTTATAATATCTTTATTAAAGAGTCAAAGTTTTGAGTAAATGGATTTTCAGTGATGGGAAATCTTTCACGTTTCATTAAAAATATCTTAATTTGTGTTTCAAAGATTGACCAAAGTCTTATGGGTTTGGATTTTTCATCAAGTCAATCTCATGTCATTCCAAACCTGTATGACTTTCTTTCTACTATGGAACATAAAATAAGATATTTAGAAAAATGTTGGAGAACGTAACCAAGCAGTTTTGGTTATAATTGACTGAAAATGCATGGACAAAGAAACACTGAGACATTTCTCAAAATATCTTGGAACAACATGAGGGTGAGTAAATGTGACCCTGGACCACAAAACCAGTCTTAAGTGTCAGTTTTTCAAAATAATAAGTAAGCTTTCCATTGATGTACGGTTTGTTAGGATATGACAATATTTGGCTGAGATTTGAAAATCTGGAATCTGAGGGTGCAAAAAAATCTAAATACTGAGAAAATCGCCTTTAAAGTTGTCCAAATGAAGTTCTTAGCAATGCATATTACTAATCAAAAATGAAGTTTTGATATATTTACGGTAAGAAATTTACAAAATATCTTCATGAAACATGATCTTTACTTAATATCCTAATGATTTTTGGCATGAAAGAAAAATTGATAATTTTGACCCATACAATGTATTTTTGGCTATTGCTACAAATATACCCCAGCGACTTAAGACTGGTTTTGTGGTCCAGGGTCACAAATGACAGAATTATAATTTTTGGGTGAACTGCTCTTTTAAAGACCATTGACTGCACCGCAGACTTTAGACATGTGAAAGAGCAGTTACAGAAATCAAAAGCTTTCCTGACTGCGTGCGCCGCACACCATTATAACTCAAATATCCAATAAAACCCAACTATTTGGCAGTAGCAGGTCTAAAGAAGTTTTCTAATGTGGCATACAGAGAGTTAATCTGAGGAGAAGCGGCCATCAAGACCGTAGCATATGTTCCTCACGGGTAAATATTTGCCCTTTCTCTTATCATGAGCGGCAGGGCCACAAGTCTGGATGCTTCCTGAGGTCAGATGAGGTCCAGCCAAAACACAGCTGCTCTAAGAGTCCAGTGGATTTGTATTTACTGTACTCTTAGAGATAAAAATAGTATAAATGCATAAAAATCCATCAATAAAAGTAGCCCTCACCAAATCACACTTTAAAGAACTCGTCATCCTGATGTTACAGTTTTCTGGGTGTTTGTCAAGGCTTTGTTATGTACTGTGTGGTAGCTACAGTGTTTTTGAGTGGTTGTAAGAATGTATTGTGCATTTTTCAGCAAAATGTTTGTCTCTCTGTGGCTTGAATAAAGTCTGTATGCTTCACACTGTCACGTGTCTGCCCTTCTAAGTTCCTGTTTTCCCTTATTTGGTTTAGTTCCGGTTCTTATTAGTTAATCATCGTTCATTGTCCCCACCTGATTTGTATTATCTTGTTTGCTCTTTTGTTCCCGTTATGTTATAAGTCCTCAGTTTTCCCCTTTTTCTTTGTCTGAGCAAACGTTATTAAATGGAAAGTGTGTTGATGCTACTTCGTTCTCCCGACCTTTATTTCAAGTTATACTACAACCACATACCCGTAACACACACAGAGAGCTACTGTATAATAATCAGCTATAAGGTCACCGAGGTCCAGATCTTTGTACATCTTTTATATTTGAAATAAAATTTTATGGTCTCTGAATGACTAATTATCACTTTAAAACTCCTATGAGTTTAAAGAGTTCAATTTAGACAGTTTGTCTAGATTGTTCAGTGGCCATGGAGGGAAAATTATGAGTTTAGGGCTAGCAATAGGCTTATATTATTTCCAAAACATATTTCAAAATAATTTACTTTGGGGGGCACGTTTTTGTTCATTACCATAGCAACGTCGGCACTTAAACTGACAAAAATCATAAAAGCCCATAGAGAGCACAGGCACGTTATTGCTGACAGGACACCACATTTGGTAAGACAAAAATACTACTATCAGCAAGAAACGGTCTTAATGCTATTAAAAACAGTAGCATAGTACACAGATCTGTGGAACATGTAGCTTACAGAATGAAATACGCTAAAGAATGGCCATGAATATAGATCACACTTTCTCTTTCTATTTGCTTTGTTTTATTTATTCACTTATTTTTTTCAAATACCGAACTTCAAACTCATTAATGTCACTGTGTTCATTCTTGAAGTGAAAGTTTGCCTTTTTTGTGATTAGATGAATGGTTTCGTCTTGAACTGCCGTCTTCAACTGAACACATCCAGTGTGCCAATTTAGTAAGTATAAAAAAGTCTTAAAAAGCACCAGGGGTGCACATAAATGGTGTGCAGGTGCAACCAAAATAAAAAAAATGCGCTGGGTAAATAGGTTCAGAATGCTCATTTGCATACCAACAGGGTTGATAGCTGTTAATGAACAATCACCATTTTAGATTGATTAACTATAATACTGTATAAGACTTCCATTCAAAATTAAAACATAAATATAGTCTACGTGCTGCCGGTTTCAGAGTGAAACGCAAAATATTCATTGACACGCTTCACTCTGCAGCACTAAAACCAGCAGCACATTTGCTGGCAACCTGCCAAAATAAAAGCTTTCTGATTTTGGGTTTGAAAATGTTGAAAATTCTAATAAAATAAATAAATACAAAGTGTAAATATTAGCATTGTATTTTTTAAGTGTACTATAAAATAATTGTATTTTTATGTACTACTAAAATATAATGCTATTATCACACTTTATTATTTAGTTTATTATTTTATTTATAAAATAAATAAAAAAAATAAAATTAAAAATTAAAAATCTAAATAAAGTGCAATAATACTATTATTCCATTGAATTCACTATGAATCCATTTATGCAAGCAACAGGGACCGTATTCTTCTGAGATCAGAGGAGGATTCAGAGCCAACACTCTTTTCTCTTTTTCTATCAGCTAAATTGTGGAGTCCAGCACTGAGTCATGGTCACCGTGACTTTGGCCAGCCCGCCCCGTTAGCTCTCGCTCCCACCCTCACCCCATCTCCCCGGAGCCGCTATTGGTGACCTTGGGCTTAACCGGCTTCATGCAGCATGCAGAAGTGTCCAAAGAATGCTAAAACATTTGGACAGAGCTGAAACAAAACAGCATGTGGAAAGAGAAACAGTTACAGAGCGTGATTTTTATGAGGTTTATCACCTTAGTGAAGGAATCTCCTGAAGCATTTCCAAGTTTGTCCGGTTCATTCAGCACCTTCAAAGAATGCAAAAAAATTTTAAATAAAAAAAATAAAAAAATAAAAGCTATGGAGTATTTGTGCATTTGTTTGATAACGGGAGGTATATTAATGCAGAGTGCAAGGTGACTCAGCTCTACTTAGGATTATAGTAAATAAAAATGCTGACAAGTTAAACTGTCCTGCAAAATAATAATAATAACATAAAAAGCATTAAATCATGTCAACAGCAGGTTTCCACAAAAGGTACATCTCATGAAAAACACTCTGTACTCTATTAAGACAAGTAAATCATGTTAATCTTGCCTGCAGTTTTTCAGTTGAAGTGAGCAGTATGTACTTGAGCAGACAAGCCAAGATAAAGGGCAAGTCAGGTTATGGCTGCAGGGAGAGAAGAAATGCATACTGGCATGAACCAGAGAACGACCGCAACTACCATAACACACAGCCATGAGGGTTATTAAACAGATTGAATATTAATGCACAATGCTAGCTGGTTGCAAGGTGGTTACTAACATGATGAAGTCAAAAGAGCTCACCCTCAAAATGCCTATGATATCCTGATCTCTAGACATGGTTCAGGTCCCTCCTTTAATGTTAGTCTATGGGATTTTTTAAAATTGTTTGTCAATTTAACTGTTAGGTCAGTGGTTCGCCGTCAGAGAGCCATAGATCACAAAAAATAAAACTTAACAAATATAGAAAGTGTGATATCTAGACCTGGAAAAATCATGTGAATTAATAAAACCATGTAACTCCATATACAGTATATATATATATATATATATATATATTATAATAAATACGCTTTTTATAACTAATATAAAAATGTGATTTCTAGACCTGGAAAAGTCACATAAAATTAATAATGCTTTATAACTCATATATGGGTCATATAGCATATAACTCATATAAGAAATATGAGTCAAAGACGAGACGTCCCATTTTGGTGTTCACATCAAATTCAGTTTACAAAAGTGATTTTATACCCACAAAAAGCATATTAAATGCAAGTAAATTGTCTACTTTTATGTTTCAAAAAACTTTTGTGACAAATGTCAAAATATCGGTGAAATAGGCTAATGTTCCATTGGCTTGATATATTTATGGAAAAATGAAACATATATTCTGACCTGTGCTTAAAATGTATATATTATATGTTAATATATGTTTGTATTATAAAATATATAAAAGAAAATGTGAACATACAAAATTTTATTATATTTGAAATTATTAAAAACCCATTTTGGTCATTGGCCCATATACAAAGTGTGATTTCTAAAAAAATCTTTTTTTAAAAATCGTTATGCAGTAAATCAGGATCAGCTGGAGAAATCATGGGGCCTTTCTGATATTGTTGTGGACAATGAGGGGCTTTGGAGTCAAAAGGGTTGAGAACCACTGCACTACCTGAAATGAGCTTTAGCAACAGAGATGCTTGTCTTTGTAAGACAAGTGCATATTTTATGATTTATCTAAATGTTCCTGGCTCAAACGCTGAGCTCAGTGTTGCTAATGAAGTGTTGAAGAAGTGCAGCTATGTGGCACAGCGCTGACACACAGCCTCCTCGTCCTTCATCGTGACATGTCTTCCTTCAAGCCGAGCTGTTGGCAAACCCTTGGATTTGGATGGACATGTTTCCTAACAAATGACTGGAGGCCGGTGCAGATAAGCTGTGTGTGCTGAAAACATCAGCCTTTTGAAGGAGAGGAGGAGGAGGTCCAGGACCCATCTGCTGCAGATAAGGGCCGTCCTGTTCGTCAGCGCCCAGGATAACCACGACAGGACAAGGAGACTCACATCCATCAGTGCCACGTCCTGCACCCTATCACTACAACACAATCCTCTGTGCTCTTCCTTCCCTTTACACTGTACAAACTCAGCACAGTCACTAAAACAACTGAGGCTGTGATTCATGCCTGAAATCTGATGTCTTCGTAAACGCTGGAGAATAAAGTTCACATATTTAACCTGGTAGTCAACATCAGAGCCATAACCACTATAGACACTGTATATATACTGTATATGTGACCCTGGACCACAAAACCAGTCTTGAGTCGCTGGGGTATATTTGTAGCAATAGCCAAAAATACACTGTATCGGTCAAAATTATAGATTTTTCTTTTATGCCAAAAATCATTAGTATATTAAGTAAAGATTATATTCCATGAAGATATTTTGTAAATGTACTACTGTAAATATATCAAAACGTCATTTTTGATTAGTAATATGCATTGCTAAGAATTCATTTGGACAATTTTAAAGGTGATTTTCTCAATATTTTGATTTTTTTGCACCCTCAGATTCCAGATTTTCAAATAGTTGTATCTCGGCCAAATATTGTCCGATCCTAACAAACCGTACATCAATGGAAAGCTTATTTATTCAGCTTTCAGATGACGTATAAATCTCAATTTGGAAAAATTGACACTTAAGATAGGTTTTGTGGTTCAGGGTCACATATATACTATATATATATATATATATATATATATATATATATATATATTTGAGAGAGAGAGAGTGTCAGTCCTGTGTCTTGTGTTTCCCACCCTCATGTGCCCATTTTTGGTTTTGTTTCTGTTCCTGTCATTATTTGGTTCATTATTAGTTAATTCAGTCCCACCTGTGTTCGGTTTAATACCCTCGTTTAGTTCAGTATTTATAGTGTGTTCTGCCCCTTGTTTCCTGTCCGGTATTAACATCGATGTCCTGTTTCTTGTGCGTCTGCCTGCCTTGTGTTCCCTGTCGTGTGTTACCCTTTTTGGATTTAATTAAAGACTGTTATTTTGAAGTTTACCTCTCGTCTCCTCGCTTCCCCTGTGTGCTTATCGTGACGGAGAGAGAGAGAGAGTAAAAATATTAAATATTAATATTGGGGTCCTTGTCCTCTAAATATTTAATTAATATTGAACTATTGAATTATTATTTATTTTAAGGTTTATTAGATTTAAACATTCATACTAAAATTTTCAATTTCGTTAATCTTTTATTATTATTTAATTTAATTTAATTTTACTATAGTTTTAGTATATAATATGAAATTTCAAACAAGTATCCTGTTAAACATATTAGTAAAACTATTTTAAAGAAAATATTTCCAATTATAAACTGAGAGACTACGTGGCATATGTGTTATTTAAATAAATAATTGATGTAATAAATGTAATACATAATTTGTCACACATGCAGGAAAAATAGCAACTAAAAGGTGAAAATAGACATTTTACTAAATACTTTTCCTGAAACATATGGAAATCCCCAAAATAAATAAATAAATAAACAATTCTCAATGCTGAATAAAAAAGTCATGTTATATGCCCATTATTTATATTTTGTTGTTGTTGTTGTTTTACTATTAAACGTTACATTTTTAGAATAAAGTAACATCCAGTAAAAACATTTCTGTCCAAGGCTGCACATAATTTATTTTTCTGTTGGTGCTGCTTCATCTTCTACAGTAAAATCTGCCATGTGGAGAAAAAAAAAAAAAACAACAACAGGGTGACAAAATGTAAGAAAACAGCTTTCAGGTCCAAACAAAGATATATTAGCTGATGTGAAGGGCTTTGGAGGGGAGCAGCCCACCTCCCGAGAAACAATCAATGCACATGAAAGCAAGAGGTCAACAACCTTTGACATCTCTATTCAGAGGGGGGAGGGGACGTGATCTTTTGTAAAATTAGCTACATTGATCCAGTTGTGTGATATTGTCGAATCCAAGCCCAGACTGTGCGGCAGACACTTCTTTCAAATTTGTCATTCCAGAGCTAAATAATGACACCCAAACTCTTCAGTTTGGATGCACATATATGTACACATACATATACATATACATATACACATATCTTGTTATTTTTGATTCTTCACTATCAGTGTGGCATTAATAAGACTAATGAGAAAGAACATTATGACACTTTGACTCTTTTTAAGTCAATCAACATCCCAGCTCTCATTCCATGTCATTTTTACGCACGGGAGGGAAAGACAATGCAAAGAAGAGTTCCATGCATTCTTGCCCTGTCGTTAAAGAAGGGGACAGGTTAAAAGTTTACAAGCGGCCAGGCAGAAGACAGCCAGGTCTCTGCTGCAACAGGACAGGGGTCACCGCTGAGAGGAGCACTGAGCGCTCAGAATAACTTCAAGACTTAACCTTCATTTCAAAATGAGCATGCAGTTTTAAGTAGAGGATGCTTTTCAATCTCAGGTTGAACATTGAAGTTTATGACAGAAAAAAAAAAGAGTGAGAAAGGTCATGGACGGCTTTGAGTGTCATGGACAGATTGGCAGATGCACCAAGAACATTTTACGACAGATATGAAAGGTCAAGGAATGGTCAGTTTGTACAGTGTCATTACCGCCTTGGATTCTTCACATAATATTGTGTTACACAGGTTAAAAACAGAATCTATTTAAATCAGAAAAATTTTGTGATTTATTGTCACAAAGTATGTTCAAAGCAATTAAAATAACAACTTCAATTCTGGCCTCTATAAATAATATTTGTAATTAGGCATTAAAACAAAACAAAACAAACAAAAAAATTACTTGGTTTAGTATCTTTTAAACTATTACACTGAATATGAAAATGTCTGTGAAAACAAAACCAAAAAAAAAAAAAAAAAAATATATATATATATATATATATATATATATATATATATATATATATATATATATATATATATATATATATATATATATATATATCTAGAGTAAAAGACATTACTCTTTTATATAAGATCTATATAGCCCAATATGGTCATAAATGACTGTGGAAAATTAAAGATCTTCTCAATGATGGTATGCAGCCAAATTTGCTCTTCCTAGAAAACATATTTTAAATATTTGTAACTCAGGAGATTCCTGTACTCTTTAGGGGAGAAGATTGTTTGAAAGGGTTAAGAGTTTAATGCATATTCTTTCAAAATATGAAAAGTGGGTCACACTTTATTTTAGGGTCCAATTCAACTATGACTTTTGCCTCAATGAACTCATAATTTGCTGCTTATTAATAGTTAGTAAGGTATTATTACATTTATATATTGGGTAGGATTAGGGATGTAGAATATGGTCATGCAGAATATGTGCTTTAATAAGCAACCAATATGTTATTAATATGCATGCTAATAAGCAACTAACTTTCATATCTGTGTCAACTATCCCTTTAATTCTGACTTGGAGGTTAGTACAGAAAAATCCTGATTTTGACTGGTCATTGCAGCATTCTGCACTCAAGTATTTTGTAAAATGATGACATAATAGGGATAATGCACAATCTGGGTCATACAAGACCCTTCTGTCCTGTTCACCCTAATAACTGGATGTACACTTTCCATCACTTAACTTCCCATTACTTGTCTTGTTCAGTAAATTTTTAAATGTCATTTTGTCTGGCAAGTGGTGGTTTGTGTGTGAGACTGAGGCCAATACTTTTTATAGAGATCGAATGAGCAGGAATTATTCAGACTGAACAGTGTGTCCTGAAAGGCTTATATAAACACACAATCACTTAAATGGACTTCCAAACATACTGCCTGCCAAGTAAAACCACACACTGCACCGCAGTAATGACATAACCTCTCACTTTCACCAGAAACCTATTAGCAATTTCTTGGTTAATAATAAACACTGCATCAGCTGACAGAATCATAATGAAAAACGATATTTAATAAAAGCAGTTCATGGAACCAATGGTGTATCTCAAATAACTTTCATTACAGTGCAATTGCACTGATCAATTCCCTTCTCCTGCTCTCAGCTGAGCGCTGAAGCTCTTCCTCTGCCCTTCACCTGGTAACCATAGCCACAAGAAGAGGAAGCAGCATTTAGTTGTGCTCCTTGAGATCTGCTATCTTTCACAATGGTCTCAATGCAACATTTTTATGTCACACATTTATATTTCAAAACAGATTCAGGTTTTTGAAACATATAAAACTGGTCCTTGATCTGCTCAATCCAGCACCACTAGCAAACTTTAAGAAGCCACTAGCCACTGTAGGGCTCAACGTAGCTATTGTCATCTTGGATGAAATGAAATCCACTGAAACAGGCTGCTTAAGAAAGACCAAGTTGTTCGTCTAGAGAAAGTAGCACCTGCTGCCTGAGTCGTGGTCAATCTATTCCAAAAGTTTCAAACAATAAGAGGGATTTTAACAGCGAGATGAGCCTCTTTTTATTTTGCCATCTGCACACGTCAGCAGTGGCCAAAGGAGCCTTCTGCTTTTCTGCAGCACAGAGACAACAGATACACAGAGGACCACAACAAAATAAGCTCTTAAAATCACCTCTTTTAAGTGCATTAATTGCTACACGACTGTTCAGAATGTTGGGGTAAGATTTTTTATGTCTCTGAAAGAAGTGTCTTATGCTCACCAAGGCTGCATTTATTAATAATATTGTGAAAGTGTATTAATTTAAAATAACTGTTTTATATGTGAATATATGTTAAACTGTATTTATTCCTGTGATCAAAGCTGAATTTTCAGCATCATTACTCCAGTCTTCAGTGTGTCATGATCCTTCAGAAATCATATGCTTATTAGATGCTGAAGAAACATTTCCTAATATCATAAGTGCTGAAAACCATTTTTTTTTTTTTTGCAGAAACCATGACACATTTATTTGAAAGAGAAATCTTTTGTAACATTATAAATGTTTATCACTGTTGATCAATTTATTGCATCCTTGATTGAAAGTTCTAATTAAAAAAAAAGCTTAATGACCCCAAACTTTTGAACGGTAGTTTATATTGGAAAACATATGGATATTGATAGACCGATATACAGTATTTTGCTTACAGTAAACAATTTAGGGGGAGGGGGGTTGCATTTCAGTATGGACTAAATAACTGCTTATAATAGGCTGAATATATTTCAGTAACTGCTATCAACAGAAATAAAAAACATAAACACCAAGCTTTCAGCATCAACTGATTAACTGCCTGAAAAGTGATATTATAAATCAACACCAGGAAGAAATTAGAGCAACAGCATCTATAATTTTAATGGTAATTTAAGCAACTTAATTGTATGCTGATTTTGCTCTTCTTTGTTTAGTGATTGATCATCGTGTTACGCAGATCAATACTGGATACTGAAAGCCAGCCTCTCTTGACTTTATTGATATCCAATGCAGTTTATATTAGATTTTCTTCCAGCCCCCTTCTGTTATGACAGAAAGAAGTTTAGCACACACATGGCCATGTCAAAACATATTAAGAGTAATGACACACGACCAAGGAAGGAAGAGAGTAGGGAGGGAAAGAAAGATCACCAATGAGAAGGACTTGTAAAACAGTTACCGTGGTAACAGGAAAACTAAAAATAAGAAATCAATCAACAATGAAGTGTCTAAGTCACATTGAGCTGTGTTATCTGTGTAGGAGATGTCAAGCAGCTTTCAGCAGAACCTTTGTGTCCTCCCTGCAGGTTTCTGGCCCACAGAGACAAAGGGCTTCATGTATAACCGTGGACAAGAGCTTTAGAGTGAAGGATTCACTGGCAATCAACAAACAGCAAACAATCCTTGGCTCTCTTTTCAATCACTCCTTTGGAAACATGGGTGAGCCAAATGTTGAATTTAAACTCGGGATAAATGGGCTTCAGGAAGAGCAGTGGCGGTCTCAAAAGCTGAGGGGCCAAATGGAAGCGAGAAAGCTGGATTGCTAGAACCTTTTACTTTGATATGCATGTCTATGAGGATTATGTCTTATTAAAGAACAATAAGACAACTCTATTCAGAGTATTCAGCTGTCAAAGGCTGTATGTAAAAGATATATTCAGCAATTTTTTACATGATGTTTGGAATAACAGAAGCTATGTGAAAATAGTTAGTGCTGGACTTAATAGTGTTTTGAATATCTACAACATATTCACAATGATTCATTAGAATCTGTTCAACTCAGTTTTAGTGAACTGATTCAAAACCCTGATTCAAGGTAATATACATATATAGTTGTGTATAGATAATATGATGATGCATAAAAATGGAAAAATATCCAATATTATTAATCCTTGTGTTCATTTATTGAAAAAGTATTTAAAAAAGGATTATTTTAACTAGAATTATACTTGTATGCATTTAGTCGACTTGCATTTAGAAAATCAATCATTCATTTTTTGTTACTGATCTTACTGTTAATTATCCAGTTGTGGGTGCTTCATTTTTTTACATTTCTTTTGACCTCATAATTTTTAATCAAAATGTCAAACTTGATCTTCTGGTTAAATGTCAAACTTTCTGGCTCCGTCCAATGAACAATGTCGGATTGAACCAAGACCCCGCCCTACATTTGGTGTAACTTTTGCTTCCTTTTGGGAACCCCCCCCCCAAAAAACACCATTTAAATGTCATTTCAGAGTAAAAGTATATATACTGATACTGAGTATCGTCAGAAATAATCTAGTATTGTGAAAGGGCTTAAAAATATCAAGAGTTGTTAATTAATTATTTTCTAGCTCAGCGGCCAAACAATAGTTGAATCAGAACCTTGACTCCTGGAAAGCAGCACTGCTTTTGTAACATCTCCTCCATCCCTTTAAATAAAAGGGAAGCCAGTCAGTCAAAACCTCTTTCATGAGACAGACAGAAGCAGAAAGAGATGTCTCCTTAGACACTACGTGAAGACTGGCCAATGGTGGCAATGTAACAGAGGCTATTCTTATCTCCTCCAGATTAACTTCCAATTGTTTTTGGCAAACAAAGGCTGCATCTTAGGAAACCACCCCCTAAAGGTCCAGATGGTCACCGTCCAAGACCCCTGACCTAAAGGCTCCGCCAGGGGACACAACTGCACATGCCTCCAGCTCTGAAAGGCCACCCAACAAACCTCGTCTTTTCAGCCAATCAAACAAGGACTCACACTTTTTCATAAGCTCTAAGCTCGTGCTGATAAAGTGGCAGCTTAGCCAGTTGGTCTGGCTTTCTAATCACCCCAGGGTGGTAAATTAGAAGCAGGAGGAACCAGATTGAATTACCACTAAAGTCTGATTGCATTGAGAGTGTATAACTTAATACCAGACTAATGCCATCTTGATTAAAACCTGACCTCACTTGAGCCTTGGTTCCTCACATGGTTTTTTTCTTTAACTGACCAAAACATCTCAGAGAGGCCAGCCTAAAGTAGCTTGCATGCTGCGGATTGTAAAGGACTATTCTTTATATAGCTGTTTGGGAACGAATCTTATGAATTTGAAATAAAATGACCACTTTAACAGAAAGTAGCTTTTAAAATAATTTGACTCAAAAATGGCCTCAGTATAAAAACCAATAAAGCAGTCAATTGTGCTTAAAGTGAACATTTGCTTTCTTAAATGGTGTAGTCATCATAATGTTTAAATGTGTATGACTTTTTCTTCTCCAGAACACAGAAGAAGAAAGAAAGTCCCACAGGTTTGCAATGACATGAACACAACTTTGCCAATTTTCAATCAGCTTTCTATTGTGACATATGTCGGTAGTATATGTAAATGAACAATGTCTTTCTCCATGTTGCCTGCACTAGATTTATTTGCCAGAAAAAAGTCTGTCAGGTGATGCAAACATGAAAATGAAGTAATGATGTTGAATATTCAGCTTTGCATCAGGAATAAAGCACCAAATTTAAATTAAAAATTTAATTAAAATTTAAATAAAATAAATAAAATAAAAAATAATTAATTAATTAAATTAATTAATTAATTTAATTAATTTAAATTAAAAAATTTAAAAAATATTAATATGGAAATCAGTTATTTTAAATTGTAACAATACTTCACAATATTAGTGTTTTTGATCAAATAAATAGGTGAGAATAAGACACTTTTTTAAAAACCTTGGAGTGTATATAGTGCACACTAATAAGTACGCATTAAGAAGAAAAGGTCAATTTTGACATCATGCAGATTTTTATACACTCTGATCTGATTGTGAACTAAAAAAAGCTTCTATCTATTCTATGTAATCATTCTTTAAGCTGTAATAACTTGCTTTTTTACTGCCGTCAACCCTTCAACCACTTGTGATATAGGAACCACTTTTCATCAATTAATTCCCAATGGCCTAAATCTTACATATCATTTTTTCTTCATTGAACATCTTTTTTACTCTAAAATATCACATTTGGTTACACATGTTGTTTCATGCAAAAGTTACTTATTTTATTGTATTCCATCATAGTTTTCAGCTAGGTCATCAAAAAATTGGATTTTTCTTCAACTTGACTTCATAAAGAAGACCAATGTCAACTGCATGATAGCACCAACAGCTAACCGTTTGCCATTTTTTCTGAGGTGTACTTTCAGCTTCATTATCAAATGCATGTTTGGGAGTCCAGCTTTCTCATAGCTGGCTTTTGACTTAGGCTCCGAAGTGTCTGTGACCTCTAAGGCCACTGAGCAGAAATGTTCAGGGGGTGGGAAAGAATGAGGCCGTGAGGACACAGGAATGTGACCAAAACATTGCCTTTAAACCTTCAGGTCATGGGACCTTGAAGGACATCAGATGAATGTCCAGTTTAGATGGGAATGTGGTCAAGATAGACTGGTTTATACGCGTTGAACCAGGAATGCAACCTATAGATTCCCTGAGGATCACCGACTGAATATTACACTTTAAAACCTTTATTTATAAGATATAATTCAGTTCATGACTTTATCTAGTAACAGCTAGTAACAGAGACGCTCAGTCAGATCAAACTCAAAACCAGATCCAATCCAAAATGATTCTGAATCTAGTGATAAAGGATTTAACAGAAAGACCATTATCAGTGCTGTGTTGCAAAACCTCAAACAAGAGAACATTTCAAAAAGTGAAAGCAGTACCGGTGTAATATGATCTATTTTAAACCATATATAAAATCTATAGTAAAATCTATTTTAAACAATATATACTAATTATTTTATAATAATAATTCTGCTTATGATTCGTTTTATGGCCTCATATTAAATAGCACAAATACATGAAGTAGGCTAATTGGACAAAAATCTAAAAACGGATTAACAATTGTCAGTTTTTTTTGATGAAATGGTGACCAGTCACAACAAAATACACTCAAAAAAGGGAGTTTTTGTGGCAATGCAGTATAAGAACCATTTGAAAAAAGAATCAAAAAGACATCTTTTTTTTTTTCTTAGTGTGAAAAATATTTTAATAATTCGAATAATGTTTTTTCCACTATAATGACCCTTTTTGTGTAATGGGAAAGTTCAATGAATGTTAAAGGTTCTTCATGGAACCGTCGATGCTAATAATCAACCTTTATTTTTGAGAATATGAAGTTTGACCTAAAATCTTGGAGTTAAAAAAGAAATTATGTCCATTTTTGTCAACCTGATTCTTTAGTTTTACAGCTTTCAACAGTCTTAAAAAAGGGAAAGTAATTACAGACAATAATTTTTAAAAACGTATTCCCCATCTTAGAATGATTTGTTTTACTATTATATATATATAAAAAAAAAAAAGACATTCCCAGTTGAAACTCACCCATGACAGCTGCGAAGTATTTATAAACACATCAAATGTCCAGCGAACAGCGTCGCGTACTAGTATGATGATAATTTATGCTTTTGAGTTTATTTTAGACTATTTATTTTCTACAGCAACTTTATGACCCCCAGTGTGGTTTAATCTGACACATGACCCCAAAACACATGATCGTTTTATAAACTGTGCGTTATTTCACTCACATTAAGATTATTTCATTGAGAAAGCATACAAGTTTAACAACATTAAAAGCATTTGACTAAAGTTTGCGTTAGCTTGTATTAATTTTTATCTTTTCAAATTTCGGTCCTGAGAGCATCTATAGGCTACAGTAAGTGTTTTCAGATAGACATGATGCTGATTAAGTTAGACATATGATATGCTATCAACCTTCATTGCTTGTAAATATATTGCGTAATTTTAGTAAACCAAGCTTAGAAATAAGAGTCAAGCTGTCAATCCGTTGCCTAAGAATGAAGCAAACTCAACCGGTTTGGCATCAATCCTGACTCAAACTTGACCAAATATGCATCACGCACAGAAAATTTGAATACAGTTTTTGAATATGTGATAACTTACCGAATTCTGTGAGCAGATGAGCGGTTTCTTCTTTCTTCTTCTTTCTCTTCTACAGTTTGTCTCTCTCGCGCTGACTGACCGCCGCTGCTGCGAGCTCGTGACGTCGCGAGCACTGACTGTATGTTCTTCTGTCACGCACCATTTGTTTCCAGTCTGTATATACCTGCCCAAAACATCCAGCTCCGTGGAATAAACAAGGACAAACTGTTCATTTGTGAACTAAGCTTTACTTGGAAATGTGAAAAATAAATACGATGCATTAAAAAAATAAAAAATAAAATTCATGAGAGTGGACAAATTCTGGTGGTTTTGTGTTTTTTATATTTATTTCTCAACTAATATGCTACTTATATTTATAGCTTTTTCTAATTGCCTTTAATTACAAATAAAATCAGCCATAAACCGCTGGGTTGCACTTTATTTTACAGTTGGCATGCACTTACGTGTGCTAGTGTACTTATACTGGGCAATATAAGGTAATTACATGGGTTAAGGTTAGGTTCATGTTATTACCCAGTTAGTGTAATTAATATAATAAATACATGGTGTGTGCATGCGGAACAGGACAGAACAGGAATAAAGTGCTACCAATCTCACCCAGATACACTGAAATACTGTGAACACTTCTACTGATTTAAAGTAAATAATAACCTTGAAAAATAAAACACACACACACACACACACACACACACACACACAGCCTATATATATTAGTGATGTCAAATGATTAATCGCATCCAAAATAAAAGTTTTTGGTTACATAATATATATGTGTACTTTGTATATTTATTATGTATGTAAAAATATACACACATACAGTAATATATGTACATAAAGTAATAACACATACAGTCAATATATGCCTCAAACAACAGCCTCAGATTCCAGATTTTCATATAGGCTATAGTTGTATCTCAGCCAAATATTGTCCTATCCTAACAAACCATACATCAATGGAAAGCTTATTTATTCAGATAATGTATAAATCTCAATTTTGTGGTCCAGGGTCACATATATCATTAATTAGGTGGACGGTAAGATCGTTCATACAGACGGGAATACAGCGCTCCCTACTGGAAGTTCAGATTCAGGTTTACATGCTTTCTTTCAGAAACTGCATGAACTATTAAAAGTTCTTTATTTTATTATATGATTTTAGTATCTGTAAAGAAATATTTTTAATTTCTGTGTCATCCAGAAAATATATAATTAATAATACTCAACTTTCCCCTGTACTTCAATCATATATACAAAAGACTCGAAAAGATACTTTTTCTCCCGATCCAACACATGAACAATATCTCATCTACATTGTTAGATGACACAGTTTTACTGATGATCCACTACTAAACCCAAACCCAGGATAGAGAGGCTCAGTGAATGTGGTCTGGATTCTGTGGATGAAGCTCATTGTGTCAGAGACGCTGTAGAAGGACAGGATTCCTACACTGTGATCAACATACACTCCTATTCTAGCGGATCTGGAGGACACAGGGAGCTCAGTCTTTATGTTATTTTACATGAATGAATATTTAGAAGGAAAGCAGTACAAACCAAAGGACTTATTATTCCATCCAAATATAGACTCATTAAACAACCCCTTCCTGCTGATGCTCTTATATGACACTGCTATAAATACACCATCACTCCCACTCCACTCAACCTCCCAATAACAGCGTCCACACACACTCTCTCTACACAACACCTGCACACAATCTTCAAATCTGTCTGGATGAGCAGGATAATGCTGGGGTGTGTTAGTATGAGTCGCTATTCTGTTTTCTTCAGACAAATGGAGAAAACGATTCACTGTGTTTGAATCCAGAGTGAGCTGGCAGGAATCTAATGGAGATAAAACACAATTAATTATTATTGTTAGTTTGTGACTGTGAATGCATACTGCTTTTTAAGTGCATGAGACTGTTCTTTGGGTAGACATTACATTGCTCATAATTTTAAATGACTAAATACATAGCAAATTTTTTATTTAAAATGTAAATATGCAGAAAGTGTTCTGTGAGGGTTATATTTAGGGATGGGTTTGAGGTTAAAGGCTAGAAAATATCATTACCTCATTATAAATGGAAAGTCCTCATAATGATAGGTGTACCAGCATGTGTGTGTGTGTGCGTATGCTTTAATGCCTTACACTGAAGGAACTGTTCCCTAGTCTTGGGTTCATTAGTGGGAGTTGTTTCAATGCATGTTACTATGTAAAAAAACAGACATAATTACTACAATTTCCATGTAAAATGTGTAATTTAACATGCTTTCTGATATTTCTACATATATATTAGATAAATATATTAGATTAATTTCTAAAAGAATTAGCAAAAATGAATATCTGCTATAGATGCTTTACCTCTGTCAGAGATCCTTTCTATTTCTTTACAGAAACCCTCTAGTTTTTCGCTGTCAGACACCCATCACAATCAGCTCTTACTGCTGCCTCACAGCCTGAAAGACACGGTGAGCTTCAACGGGAATGAAGGTCAAACTCACCTTATGAGACTTCACAGCATCTCTCAGCTCCTGGAGCTGATTCTGTCTCTCCTGAATTCCCTGCTGGAACTTTCTTTGTGTTTCTACCAAAAGCTTCTGTAGGAAAACAAAAAGGCTGTACAAGTCAAACACCAAATCAGTATGTAAATAAATTGTAATAGTAGTCAACTTTCACAACAGCGATGTTGTAATGCATTATTTATGTAACCTTACCACTAGCATTTATCATTAGCAAATCAGTGTCTGATTTCAGTTCGTACCTGTTACTCTGTCTTTTCTGCTTCAGCTGTTACAGTGTCATGGTTTTTATGTCCATCCATTAAACACGGAAAAACAGATGAATTGCTGGTCAGTACGACAATAGATTTCCAGCTGTTTGTTGTGTTTTGGGCAGATCATCTCATGGAGTCGTCTAATGGGATCCATCAGATTGTGTCTCCTGTCTTTAAAGAGGTTCTCATGTTCTTCAAGATGACTTTGACAGTAAGAGCTCAGACACTCCACACAGGACTTGACCGCTTTGTGTTTCTTCCCAGTACAGACGTCACACTCCACATCTCCAGGTTCAGCTGTTTGTAAGTCAGTCGTCTTCAGTTTCTCCACCATCTCAGCGATTATAACATTCTTACATAAAGCAGGTCTTGAAGTGAAGCTGTGTCTGCACTGAGGGCATCTGTAGACTCTCTTCTGTTTCCAGCAGTCTGTAATACAGCTCATACAGTAACTGTGTCCACAGGGAATGGTCACTGGATCCTTCAGCAGATCCAGACACACTGAGCAGCTGAACTGGTCCAGAGAGAAACTGGCTTCTGCCATTTCGCTGCATGTACACACAAATAGAGACGCGCATAGGACAGCTTGACGACGCTTAAGTTTCAGTTTCCTCATCAGTTAATAAGTAATGTAATGCTTGGTTCTGTGTTTGGTAATGTGTGCAGAACATATGTTTATAAGGTGTGGCTTGCCACAAATGGTTTGAATTTATAAAAAAAAAAAAAAAACATTTCTGGGTAAAAAATTAAATAAAACCCTCGTCTAGACTACAAACATAAGCCATGTCAGTATACGATGCTACTACGATATGATGCTACTGAATGGAAGTGAGAAGAGAGAGAGCAGGCAGGTCTGAGATGGCCTCCATAGCCATGACAGGGAGAAAAGTTGGCTCAGGAGTAATCTTTTTGACCATGACAGAGTGACCAGGCTGTTTTGGGTGGCCTGCATGCTCATGACTTGACTGGCAAGGACTCATGGAGGCAGAAACTGGCAGGGCCACTTAAATTCGAGACCACCGGGGTAGTCAAGGCTGAGATCGCTGAACAAAGGACATCTGGGACTACCAAAGCCAAGCTTACTAGTATCACCAGACTCAAGAACCACCGGTCTTGGGACCACTAGGAGTAGCAAAGTCCTGCAACAGTCTCAGCTGCAGGGGCGATCATGGCCATATCTGGGACGGCTGCAGCAAGATGAAACATGGGACTGTTCTTCCTCCTCTGATCGAGGGCTGGGATGACTGAAGGTGGAAGGTAAGTACAGTCAATTTGGGAGAACTCTGTGTATAGTGGAGATTCAGATTCTCCACAATGGTGGATGTAGTCCACAAAGTCCCAGAAAGTGAGCTTCCCCAGCCTTCCTATCTCCCAAGAGCTTAGATCAGGGGTGTCCAAACCTGTTCCTGTAAGGCCACTGTCCTGCGGTTTAGCCCCAACCTTAATTAAATACACCTGAACCAGCTAATCAATGTCTTTGGACTCACTTGAAACTTCTAGGCAAAGTGTGTTGGAGCTGGTTGAAGCTAAAATTTCCAGGAACTCGGCTCTTCGGGAGCAGTATGGGACACCCCTGGCTTAGGAGCTCTGTGAATGTTAACCAGTGTTGGGGAAAGTTACTTTTAAAAGTAATGCATTACAATATTGCGATACTCCCTAAAAAAGTAATTAATTACGTTACTTAGTTACTTTTTATAGAAAGTAATGCGTTACGTTACTTTTGCATTACCTTCGCATTACTTTTTAAATATGAGCAGGGCTTGATTGTTTTTAATATAAGAAGTTCTATTTATAGCAAATGTAAAAGCCCTTTCACACCAAAAAGTGTAATGAATAAACCTCAGGCTGAAGGAAAAGTAAATTCACGTTTGTACAGTAGAACGCAGGAGAAGGTGGTTCAACACTCTTCAGCAATAAAAACAAAACAAAACAATGAAGCACAATTGTTAGATTATCTAAAGTCATTTTTGCTTATTAGTATGGTTGAACTGGATCATCAAAGGTCAGCAGCAAAGACATTGGTTAATAAAATGAGATTAGATACATTTGTGTTATTTAACATTTAATTACTGCAGGTTTACGTCATATTCTGGGTTTGCATTTCACTGTTTTAATTCATTTTGATGAATACTAAATCTGTTTTTTTTTTCTATTTTGCGAATGGGATGAATTAATGCACGTTCACATTTAGTCTAGAACTACAGTCACATCATGTTCATACAGCGCACACAACTCCTCTGTACTTCCAATTTCTCCCAATATGGGGACAGGAGAGCTGTCAGTCAATAAATGGGAAAACAAAGTAACTGGCGTTACTTTTTTGAAAAAGTAACTCAGATATTTTCTTGTAAATTAAAAAGTAATGCGTTACTTTACTAGTTACTTGAAAAAAGTAATCTGATCACATAACTCGCGTTACTTGTAATGCGTTACCCCCAACACTGATGTTAACATTGTAGTCCAGGTCATCCACCACAGCAAAGAAGTCATAGTCAAAGTCTCCGATGTCATGAGACAAGACGGGTCGTCTGATCACTGAAAGATGGGAGGTGGGAAGAGTCCTCTAGTGGCCAGACTGCTGTGTCACATGCAGGGCTCAGGAAAGGGAGAGGACTCATTTACAGAATGCAGAAAGGCTTTTAATTGAATTTTAAAACTAAAAATGGCAACATAAGCTACCCTGAGAGTCCAGGCAGGATTGGAGCTCACATGGCACAGAAGGAAAGGACTTGGCAAAACACATTAATCCTGTATGTGTAATATTTTAACTGAAGCTAATTTCAGGCCTATGCATTTGATTAAGAATATTAACAAACATGGTAAAGCTTGCCTCTCATTTAACAAAGGTCAGTTTGGGAGCAGCAAGCTCATAATCTTTCAAGTATTTGAAGTATGCAATCAGCCGCTTCTCACTCTCTGCTGTCAGTTGAATTGCCATCCTTCCAACTCCCCAACTCCACCTTCATTTATGTTTCTTGCCTTATATAAACATCTACTACATCTTTTGAAGTTTAATTGACACCAGAACTCAAGCTGAAGCCACCTCCTTAAGCAGACAGCAAGCCAAATATGTGCAACCATAATAGCTCAAAGATTTTATGTATAAACAAACTTGTGAAACTGGTTTATGAGGAGAATGATTTGTGAGACCAAACATTTCCCATCATTCTCTGTGGCAGCACAATAATTTATAAAATGCAACAAGACATACATTACATACCTAATGTGCATATTTTACCTTTCTTTAACCAATGAATAAGCTCAATCAGGTTATTCTTAAATTGTGCAATACTGTGAAATAACTGTGTCATTAGACTTTTTTTTCTTCTTCAGTTTAGTATTATATACAGTATAAATGGCTTAAGGCGTTCTCCTTCAGACTTTTTTTTTAACACAGTGGAATGTTTTGAGGACTTTACAAAGTTGTAAACTGCTTTATTTTGGAAAATGAAAAAGAAATATGTTGCACTAAACAAAATAAAGATAATTCATGACAGAATGTCAGTGACTATCTTAATTATGGATGCAACTTCTTTTCAAGCGCACAAAGTATTTTGAATCAGGTAAACACAAAGTGATGCCAAATTAAGTCTAATAACTGTGATATATGCGGGAGGAAATGAAATACAATTGCCACTCATATAAACAGTGAGAGCGGCCACTGCTGGGGGTTTAGAATAAGATAACAGCAGAATCGCATGAACATATGTAACTACAAAAAATACATTAGCTTTAACATTATTAAAAGGTCTTAGTATCTTAATAGAGTATTTTTATATACAAGCCTGTGTCTTCCTGCAAAGTTCAGTAGCTAAGGCATTCTTCATTCGTATATCTATATGTGACCCTGGACCACAAAACCAGTCCTAAGTCGCTGGGGTATATTTGTAGCAATAGCCAAAAGTACATTGTATGGGTCAACATTACTGATTTTTCTTTTATGCCGAAAATCATTAGGACACTAAGTAAAGATCATGTTCCATGAAGATATTTTGTAAATTTCCTACCATAAATATATAAAAACTTAATTTTTGATTAGTAATATGCATTGCTAAGAACTTCATTTGAACAACTTTAAAGGTGATTTTTTTTGCACCCTCAGATTCCAGATTTTCAAATAGTTGTATCTCGGCCAAATATTGTCTGATCCTAACAAACATTTATTCAGCTTTCAAAAAATTGACCCTTATGACTCTTTTTGTGGTCCAGGGTCACATATGATACAAAGTTTTTACCCAGTATGTGAAGCTGACATATGCAGAATCTCTCATATACACAGTTTTACTGATGATCCACTACTAAACCCAAACCCAGGATAGAGAGGCTCAGTGAATGTGGTCTGGATTCTGTGGATGAGGCTCATTGTGTCAGAGACGCTGTAGAAGGACAGGATTCCTACACTGTGATCAACATACACTCCTATTCTAGCGGATCTGGAGGACACAGGGAGCTCAGTCTTTATGTTATTGTGCCTGAATATGTAACTGGAGGAAGAGCAGAACAAACTCCAGGACTGATTATTAAATCCAAACAATTGCTTCCTGCTGATGTTCTTGTATGACACTGATATACACCCACTTTTTCTCCCACTCCACTCAACCTCCCAATAACAGCGTCCACACACACTCTCTCTACACAACACCTGCACAGAGCCATCAAATCTGTCTGGATGAGCAGGATAATGCTGGGGTGTGTTGGTGCAAGTAACCACACTGTTCTCTTCAGACAGGCGGAGGAATCGATTCATTGTGTTTGAATCCAGAGTGAGCTGACGGGAATCTAATCGAGATAAAACACAATTAGGTTAATGTTTGTTTGTTTGTTTGTTTGTGAATGTGTGTGTAATTTATGTTGTAGAGCAAAACATCCAAGTATCGCCAGTTTATATTTACCACAGACATTTATTTTACTCATAAATTACAAAACCCCATTATTTTCAAAAAGAAGCCTGGGCATTCTGCCTAGAAGAAATTAAAAGTTACATGGGTTTGCAACAACATGAGGATGAGTAAATAGTAACAGTAAATGGTACAATTTTGAATGTTTTGCTCCTGTTCGACAGTTTGTTAAAATATAAACCTTTGGATAATGTGCCTTTTGTATGTGCACAGTATGTGTGTGTGTGCTTTATAATTCCTTACACTGAAGGAACTGTTCCCTGGTCCTCATTGGTTTATTGGTGTTCATATCAATGCATGTTACTATAGAAAACAGACAAAATTAGCACAATTTCCATGTAAAAAAAAAAGAAGAGTATATTTAAGTATGATGTACTTCTTGCATGATGCCAGACTTATTTTTGAGAGTAAATAAATGTCTGCTACAGATACTTTACCTCTATCAAAGATATTTTCTACCTCTTCTTTACAGAAACCCTCTAGTTTTTCCTTCATTCGAGAGACTAAATTTGCCACATCATGAAAAGGGATGAAAGAACTGACAGTGATGCTGCATAAGTCTGTAGATTCAGGAGGTGCAGTGATGTACTGGAACATCTACAGAAATATCATAAAAAAAATAAAGATACTGGATCACATTCACTATGTATGTGTACACACAAATTCATGCATGAAATCCGAGTATGAATGTTTTCACCATCATGATTCTATCAAAGCAGGAGTGCCCATGACAGCCACCAGAGGGTACTCCACACAGATCATTGCCTACAGCCTTTGCTCTGTCTATCAGGTCTCATTGTTTCCAGCTGTGTCATAAGCCTTGTTAGTTCCCTTATTTATACACTGTTTACTTAGCATTGGGTGCTGTAGTATTGCACTGTGTTTCTGTGTGGGCTTTGCTGACATCTGCTTTTTATAATACCCTGTGCTGGTGCTCTGTCTTATGTGACTCTTATTTAAAGCTGCATTTGGATCTTTCGCAAAGTCCCAGAATATTCTGTCATGGATTCACCAAAAAAATTCATAATTTTAAAATGTAAAATTCTAATTTGTAATGTAGGAACAACTGAAATCCCAAGTATGTAAAAGCATGATCATGGTAAGATTATAATCATATTTGCAGGAGTAGTGTGTTGTTTAGGTGGACCTTTTTCTCCTGCATGTAAAAATATGAAATAGTCCACATAATTATTAGTGAATGAGACCAAGTTTACTTGGAACAAAGAAAAGACTCACCACCGTTGTTTTGTTTCAGTTCTGTTACCTGCAGGAAATGGACGTGATCATCTGTTTGTAAAAGTTGCTCCAGCTCAGCATCTCTCCACTTCAGATCATCAATGTCTTGTTGTAGTCGCAGCAAGAGTCCTTCAGCTCGACTCACTGCAGCCTCTTCCTGAGCTCTGATCAACTGAACCACCTGAGAGCGGCTTCTCTCAATGGAGCGGGTGAGCTGAGTAAAGCTCCTCTCGGTGTCGTCCACTGCTGCTTGTGCAGAGCGCTGTCAGACACCCATCACAATCAGCTCTTACTGCTGCCTCACAGCCTGAAAGACACGGTGAGCTTCAACAGGAATAAAGGTCAAACTCACCTTATGAGACTTCACAGCATCTCTCAGCTCCTGGAGCTGATTCTGTCTCCCCTGAATCCCCTGCTGGAACTTTCTTTGTGTTTCTACCAAAAGCTTCTGTAAGAAAACCAAAAGGCTGCATAATCTCAGACTCCAAATCAGTATGCAAGTAAATTTCTAATACTTTCATAATAATAATAATAATATGGGATTTTGCATATGGCGGCCCATAGAGCCACTTACAGGAAAGATATGAAATTTGGCACACAGAGAGAGGACAGTCTCAACTATACAAAAACAGCGATTTTTGGAGTCTCAAACTCAAACCCTTTAGCGCCACCAACAGCTCAAATTTGCACTCCCATTTATGCTAATAACTTTTGAACCGTAAGTGTAGAAACAATATTATTTGTTCTGATTCCTTGGCTCAAGATGATTCAACCGCACTCTGAGACATTTTTCGTCATTAAATTTCTGTCTGCTATTTAGAATTTTTTTTTTTTTTAAGGAAAAAGAAAAACTATATATTTTTTGGACTCCTCCTAAGCCGTTGCTCAGATTTTCATGCAAATCAGGTCATCTACAGACAAAAAAATGATGGAATCGAGTTGATTAGTCAAACGATTTTCATATAACGTTTTTGACGAAGAGCACGCAAAAATGGTTGTGAGACTATATCTCCACAACGCTTGGTGTATTGAGACCAAACTTTGTTTGTGTTATAATAACCATGACCTGAGAGTACCTGCATAGCTTTGGCACAGCACCACTTAGTGGTTGGGAGATGTGAAAATGGCTACGATGTACTGAGACATAGCGAGTGAAATGATATCCAATGTTCCCATGTTGGCCGCTATTGACGTTGGCCAGTTTGAACTTTGTAAAATGCTGTATTTTATGAATGCATTTGCATGTCCTTATGATATTTGGTATGTGCACAATGCCAAGAAGGTAATCAAAAAGATGCCAAACTGCATCTGAGGCTGTAATTCTGACATAGTCACACCAAACTTTGTGTGTCGTTGTCACCTCACACTGAACGCCACCTATTAGTCGAAAGTGATAAACCATTAAACTAGTGAATAAACTAGTTTAGAGCCCTGCACGGGCCTAATATTTAGGCCCTAGCCCGACCCGTGTCCGACAGCTCATCAGAATTCTCGGCCCGAGTCCGACCCGAGCCCGTCTTTTTTCCCCCCCTTCTCCCAAAACAGCTTATCTACTACCGTTTCAGCTATTAAAATAGTTCAGTTTTGTATGAAATGGCAAAGTGATTGTATTTCGTTTCGTTATTTTAAGTTAATTTAGAAAAACGTTTGGAGCATTTTTTTATTCGTTTAAATGTAAGTTTTTGTTTTTTAAAGTAACGACCAAGCGGCCAGCAGCAGACAACGAGTTGATATGTTTGATCAATTTAGCTTTCTCAAATCATCACGACTTCTCTAAAATTAAATCTATAATTATAAAACATCTCCACAATGTTAGTTTAAACGCTTGACCTAGATAAATGTGCACTGATGCATTTCCAGTAGTTTGTGCGGAGAGTGGAAGCTGAAGCGCGCTTTACAGGACATGGACGCGCCGAGCGATCGCTTGCATTGGAAACATTTCAAAATACACTGTCATTTTTGCTCATAAAGGTAAGAGTAAAAGGCTATGTTGTTCGGAACTGTAAAGGGTCTACTTTTATTTGTGTACACTCACAATATCAACAAAACGTGCTTTTGTAAAAAAAAAAAAAAAAAAAAAAGCAGTTTCGGATTTGAGCAAGCTGAGCGCTTCTGAAAAACCGAAACACAGCATATAGCCTACTTGCCTCACTGACTTGATAAATATAGTATCTATAGAAAGCTTTGAATTACTACTTTAAAACGAAATAATTCAAATCGAAAACAAAAACTCTTTCGTTATAAAATCCCTAAAGATGCATTTCTCTCTAAAGGCGCATCCAATGAGGAGATGGCGAGTCAGGATCATCATCAAATGCATGGCTGATCAAAAATGCAGCTTTTCCCGAAGCATTGGGAACTTTTTGTAACTCCACGCTCCAACTTCTCCCTGATGCTCTGCATGGTCACCTGTATGCTAATGTGTGCTTATGCGTTGCGTATTGCTTAGGCGATGTATAATATTTATAATATAATCAGTATTTAATACAGTAGCCATGTGTGCTCTGCGCGTATATGGGCACAATAAAAGGAGAGAAGCTAAATGAGCCCGAGTCCGACCCGAGCCCGATCTGTAAAAAAAAATATGGCCCGAGCCCAGCCCGAATGGACTCAGCGTGTCGGGCTCCGACGGGCTTGCAGACCTCTAAACTAGTTATGTTACTAGTGGTTTTATTTATGATTTGAGTAAAATCATCTTAAAATGTCTTTAATCATTGTTGCAGTTGTTCTGGTGCTCCGTGTCATTTTTACCTCCTCATTTTGCCTCTGTTGTGCTTGATTTTCCCCTTAATTGCTGCTTGCAGCTATATTTTAGCATTAGCACATTAGAGTCTAATTTCAGTTCGTACCTGTTTCTCTGTCTTTTCTGCTTCAGCTGTTACAGTGTCATGGTTTTTATGTTCGTCAATCAAACACGGAAAACAGATTAATTGCTGGTCAGTACGACAATAGATTTCCAGCTGTTTGTTGTGTTTTGGGCAGATCATCTCATGGAGTCGTCTAATGGGATCCATCAGATTGTGTCTCCTGTCTTTAAAGAGGTTCTCATGTTGTTCAAGATGACTTTGACAGTAAGAGCTCAGACACTCCACACAGGACTTGACCGCTTTGTGTTTCTTCCCAGTACAGACGTCACACTCCACATCTCCAGGTTCAGCTGTTTGTAAGTCAGTCGTCTTCAGTTTCTCCACCATCTCAGCGATTATAACATTCTTACATAAAGCAGGTCTTGAAGTGAAGCTGTGTCTGCACTGAGGGCATCTGTAGACTCTCTTCTGTTTCCAGCAGTCTGTAATACAGCTCATACAGTAACTGTGTCCACAGGGAATGGTCACTGGATCCTTCAGCAGATCCAGACACACTGAGCAGCTGAACTGGTCCAGAGAGAAACTGGCTTCTGCCATTTTAGTATATGTACATACAAACAGAGATGTGCATACGACAGCTTGACGACACCTAGGTGACACTCAGCTGACAAACTGAAATATTTCCTGGTTCTGTTTTAGTAAAGTGTGAAAAACAGGTATGTCTGCGTGGTTTGACTCCCTTATACATTAACACTGTAACACGACACTATATTTCACACTGGAACATTTACTTATACATTACATTTATAATATTCCATGCTATGTAACTGAAATGGTATGTGAGCATCTATTGTTAATGTATATATTATATAAGTGTATATATATATATATATATATGATGGGCCTTTTGTACTTCAGAGAAAAGTATGTAATTTTGTAATGTGGTGATAAAGTATAATTTTACCTCAGCCGGTTGGTTTGGTTCATGGCACTGTTGCCAGTAAGTTACTTTAATTAAGATTTACAGTAGCAAACTGTATTTGATTTATCAGTATACTACTGTAATTCGTTCATTTTAATATAGATTTCATTAGATTTGATAATTTTTATATAGAATTCATTTTATTTTTACTCCACATAGGTACAACTGGCATTCAATTAAAACAGACATAATTACAAAATATCAAATTCTTTATTTAAAACGTTGCATGTATAACACATAAAAATACAGTCTTCCAATGCTGGAACAGTGCATCTTCACCATTTCTCCTGTCTTAGGATGTTTTGCAGTGCGTTATGTTGTGTCCTCTGGATTCATCCTCACAAAGAATCTTTAGGCAACAGAAACATAATGGGGAAAGAAGACAAACAACCAAAGACAAATATCTGCAAAACCCAGGTGCCTCTCCAAAACGTGGCCACCATCTTTGCTCACCATCCACTTTGACAGAAATGTCTTCTCTGAAAAGCAAGAAGTATAAATGGCACACTTTTAAAAGGCAAACCTCATATAGAAAACACAAACCTCTCAAAACCATAGTTGTTCTCTTACCATGCTTGTCAGTCTCAGGGTGGCTGGCCTGCTCGTGTCTTTCTTGATGCTTCATTGCAGTTGCCTTTAAAACACAAATACAAAAAATGCAGTAAATCTTAAACTCCATTAAAAACTATAACAAACTAATTCTAAAACTAGAAAGGCAGCTAGCCATAAAACTAGTTTAATTTAGCTAACATAGGATTTTATTTTCTCAGTAGGCTCAGGGGTTAAAGCAAAAAAAAATATTTTGACTGAAAATTTTTCCTTGGCCAAACCCCATTCCACAGCCATTCCTGTCACGCACCCAGTTTAAGAGCCGTGTTTCTCTTCCTCCCCACCCAAGAATCACCTGCACTCAGAATTGAATTTATTTTAACTAAATAAGACAAGTAAATAGTAAATAATAAAATAAGAACAAATAAATGAATGACAATCAACAGTACAAACAAAAACAATAAGATACAAATTAAATTATCAGTACTTAATATTTTTCAGTTAGGTCTAACTATAATCTATTCAACTGTAAAATAACACTGAGTAGTCTTCACTGTATAATGAAAGACAGCAGCAGGTTTATTTAGGCTGCTGTCTCTTTAAGACCTCATGCACAGATCTAATATGTTACACATGGCTCTATGCTTACTTTTCTTTTCAGGAGCCCTTGTCCTCCTAATTTAAAAATTAGGAGCACCTTCTGATCAATAATCAAAAATTAGCCTTCCTAATACCCGGTGACATTTGACTCCTTAAAGTGACTTACAGGGGTATTTTCTTTTTACCTTTGCGATGGCATCATTTTCATCTGTCAAATTAAAAATTTATGTTTATAAGCTTTTTAAAATTTCTATTTAAAACAATATACTGTAAGTAGTAGAATAAGACAAATAAGTTACCAATCATATGAAATTAGTATTAATAAAAAAATTGTACTACAGAGGTGGCACAGAAGAACACAAAAGTGGTTTGTACACTTCCAGATGTTTAATGAGGCTCAGAGGTGGCATGAGTGCAATTAAATTCATAGATTCATGTGGAGATTAATGTTTTAAATATAAAATTTCGAATACAGAAATATTAAATGATTTAAATAACTGAAATTATATGCTAAAAGTGAAACTGAAACCGCCAGCAGGTGGCGGCAAGTCAATTATTTCTTCACTGAATCATTCATTCAATTGATTCATTCGAACGGATGATTCATTCAGGAATGAAGCAAGTGACTCACTGCGTCCCAATATGTATACTATCCAACCTATCTACCCTAAATAGTATTGAAAATTACGACTACCACTCAGAATTTAGGATGGATAGTATGCACATTGGGACGCAGGCACTGTCTTTATGAATGGTTAATCATGAATCATGGGTTTGGGGGTGTATGGGTTTGGTCCCCCTCAGCTAGGGGTGGGCGATATGGCAAAAATATCACAATTTTTTTTTTTTAGAAATATCACGATTCACAATATTATCACAAGCAGTACAGCCAAACTAATTTCCCTATTATAAAGACAAAGCCTTTCAAGGTAACAAAATATAAAAAAGTATGTCGGATATTTAGGCCAAAGTGGGTGAAGATAAAAATCGTTGTCATTATTTTATCTTTGTTATTAAAAAATGAGAGCAAAGATACACATTACAAATACACATAATATACAAATAAAATAAACAGTGTTTTATTTTCAGGTAGTCTACAATAGGTGCATTTAGCAGGAGCATTCAAGAAATTGAATGAACAAATATAAAAATAAAACACTATATAGATTGATTCCTATTAAAGCAACTGTATTAAAGTTTTTCAGTCAAGAGTAGTGAGTGATTTTTCTCTTTGTGTTTGGTGTTTTATTAACATTAAAGGAATAATTCACCCCAAAATTAAAATAGGCTAGTGTTTGATTTTTATACCTTCATTTACTCACTCAAAAGTTGTTTTAAACCTGAACGAGTTTCTTCTGCTGAAAATAAATGCTATTAGTGACTTCCATAGTATTTTTTTCCCCCTACTGTTAAAGTCAATGTGAACCAGCAACTGTTTGGTTATAGCCACATTCTTCAAAATATCTTCTTTTGTGTTCAGCACAAGAAAGAAATTAATACAGGTTTGGGACAACATGTGAGTGAGTAAATAATGACAGAATTACAATTTTAGGGTGAACTATCCCTTTAATTACAGTCGGCAGCATGTTTAGTCCTGTCCCTTTAAGACCTGCACGCATCTAATATACAGGCACCATGCGTTTCTCTCAGCTTTAGACATAACCAACTGAGTCTATACATAAACCTGGTGTGTTTTGACAGTATTAACACAAAACATAACTTAGTTCATTAATCAGGCGCTGTTTGGCGGGCTTTTCAGAGCACGCGCTTTGGGTGTATGTGCTCAGAAAAGGCGCTTGTCAGAACAGCACACTGAGTGCAACGTTTAACCAGTAAGTCTTTGAAGCAGATGCAGATAATGTACTTTTGGTGACTGCGAATAAGTGCAGTGTCCCGTGAGAGTAACTCTACCGCTGAGTTAACACTGACGTGAATGTATGTGGCGTTGTACAGTATATAGAGACGGCGGCGCCAGAACTGCAGCTGATAGAATGCGTGCTGAAGTACGATACTACGATATTTCTTCAAAAAAGCAAATCGTGGAGACATTTTTATAGTCCACGATCAAAAATCGTCGTATCGAACACCCCTACTCTCGGCAGAAATCGCAGACTAGGGGCACCGGACCGCAAGGGCACTTTACCATCGGACCTCAAAGGGGCAGGGGCTCGAGCAACACTTCATGTTGAAGTTTGAGGTTCCTGTTTCTTGTTTGTTTTTGCTGTTTAATTAGGCCAATTTTTCTTGTGTTTATATACCCTGTGTTTGTCCTTGTGTTAGGAATGTGGAAATCAGCTTCATAAAGTTCTGAGGCATTCTCCTTACAGTTCCAGAAAAAGATTGAAAGCTTCCAGAGTGTTGAAAACAGCGCCATCTGGTGGTCATTAATAAATAAAGCAGCCAAAAGCCTTTTTAAAGGGTTAGTTCACCCAAAAATGAAAATGAATGTGTTTTACTCACCCTTGGGGCATCCTAGGTGTATATGACTTTCTTCTTTCAGACGAAAACAAACAAAGTTATAAAAAAAATTGTCCTGGCCCCTCCAAGCCTTTCAATGGGGTAAGTGGGTGTTTTTTGGCAACAGTTCAGAAGATGTGAAATAAAGTGCATGCATCCATAATAAAACGGGCATCACACTGCTCTGGTGGGTGAATAAAGGCCTCCTGTAGCAAAACCATGCGTTTCTGTAAGATAAATATCCATATTTCAAACACAATAAACACTTTTTTTCTCACTTCCGCTGACTGTGGTACGCAGAAGCCATTTAGGCTTCTTCTTTCTTTCTTTCTTCCTTCCTTCCTTCCTTTCTACTTCTTTTTTTTTTTTTTTTTTTTTTTAAGAGTTTATCTAAATACTCTGCATAACGAAAAAAATGTGACACTTGTTAATAAAATACATTTTGTGCATATAGGCTACAATATAATAATATGTAATACAGTTGTAATATAATGTTATTTAGAAAATATGTTGGATCCATATTTATTTGTATGTATGTATTTATTTATTTAACAATATTCCTAAAATTAGTTTTCTTTAAGGATGGTGCCATCACACACACAGTATTTTATTGGTAAAAGGCCAATTGGATGAAAGCAAGCTATTTCTCTCATTTTCAGTATGTATTAGTAGTAACTAAACACATCAGAAAAACAAAATAACCTCTGCATTTAAGGTGTGTGTGTGTGTGAGGCAGAGTGATATGCTGTTTTCCTGCTCCTCCCAATGCTCAGCGAAGCATATTTCCTCTCTTACTGTTGATAAAGGTCTACTCAAAAAAAAAAAAAAAAAAAAAAAAATTGCTTTTACGCAGCAGGCTCCTCTGATTCATTGCCTTAGAATCAGAAGAACAGGGGGGTGTTCACTGCTTGCTAATATTTTCCAGGCTTTGTTTTGTTTCCTGGAGACTTACTTTCCAGAAGAATTAAATGAAAAAAGCTTAAGGGCAAGTGTCCTGGAATGTCATACTGATGGAGAAGTGCATTCTTAAGTAAAAGGGAACCGATTCTCTCTCAGTAACAAAAATCTGCAACAAAGACTCGGAGCTGATTCCAAACCATGGATGTTTTAAGCCCAGAGGACAACAGCTATGAGGACTATTATAATGCAGAAGGACTTGAGGAATTTGGGCTCTGCAAGAAGACGCATGTAAAGGAATTCAGCCATGTGTTTCTACCTGTGTTCTACTCCATTACCTGTGCATTGAGCATTATTGTCAATTTTACCCTTCTAACATTGTTCATCAAATACAAAACTCTGAGGAAGGTTTTGCCTCTGCACATGGTCATATCGGATATTCTTTTCACACTGAGCCTTCCCTTCTGGGCAGTGTATGCCAGCAGCGAGTGGATCTTTGGTGATCAAAGCTGTAAGGCAATCTCATTGGTTTACATGGTGAGTTTGTATAGCAGCAACCTGTTTGTTGCTAGTCAGAGCTTGGAGAGATTTATGGATATTGCATGTGTTGTTTCTTCCACCAGCATCTTCAAAAGTCCAAAGAGGAATACTATCTTGTGCGTTTTGGTGTGGCTTTTCTCAGTTTTGGGTGCAGCTGTTCATGTCAGCTTCATTGAGACTCAACAGTTCCATGACCAGTACATTTGCACTTATCACTTCAACGATAAAGTCGGATGGAAAATCTATGGAAGATTTCAGATGAACGTACTTGGGTTCGTCTTACCGTTCCTAGTGCTCCTATTTTGTTCTATTAGACTACCTTGTGTTGCTGAGGTGAGGAGCACGGCCAAGGTGTTTAGACAGGAAGCTGGATTCACCATCATGTTTTTTCTCCTCTGGTTCCCCTACAGTGTGGTCATTTTCCTGCATGCTTTGCAAGACCTTCACATTTTTTATGCATGTACCACTAACATACACTTTGACTTTGCCATTCATGTGACAGAATGTATTGCTTTCATGCATGTTTTCATCAATCCTGTTTTGTATATCTTTTTAAACAAAAAAGCCTGGCGACAACTCAGAAATGCCTGCAGAACTCCAAGAGAGTATCTGCTTGAGGAATCCAACAGTTCATCTGTCATGCCAAGTCAGGGCGGAGCTATAGAGTTGAAGGCAGTTCAGCGATATCAAGCTCATGTCCTGAGCATTAGTGCTGAACGACCTAATAATTTCCTACCTGAGCCAATGTAAAAGCTTTATTTTGTTTATCGCAGTTTAATAGTTATGCCAACAATGCTGTTACTTACTATGGCTTCTTCTTGCTTACTATAGGATGTATTACTATTACAATATACAGTATATATATGTATTTAAATATTTACAATAAAATATATTTTATATGACAGCTATCAACATGGACACTGAACAGTATATGTTAGCTTGGTTTTATATGCCAATACATACTGTTTTTATTCAAATTTGTTGAAGATCTTTCCACAAGCAATGGCTGATCTACCAAAGACAAAATCATGCGTGTGTCTCTGATTTTCTTTGACCCTGTGAGGTGTACAAAAAATAGAGAAAAAATACTGTATATATCACCATTTTGCTGTCAAACTAAAATGCTTATGAATTGACACTGCTTTCAACAGTTCAGTGATTCTGAGATATGCTGAATCAGTTCACCCAGTGGTCTTTCCCCAACATTCTTATCATAAAGATAACGATAGCCTTGGCCCTTCACATTTCAGATTAAAAATTACTCTGTTAGAACTTAGGAGCACAATGCTCAATGGATATTTAGTCTTTTTTTATTTTATCTTCAAGAGCTTCAGTGAAGTTTCGATAGATGTAATACTGTATGTTTTGATATCAGAATCATAATCAAATTCAGTAGCAGAAAGAATTTTCTGCCAAGCAATTTGTCATGGTAATGAAGCACACAATGTGCACACATTTAAATAAAACAACAAGGCATAACTGGTTGGATACAAAAAGTAAAAATAAAAAGACACATTTTGTTATTTATATTTATTACAACAGATGTTTAAAAGAAACAATAATGTATTCCACTTTTACCAAAACTGCTTCATATGTGTATTATGTTGTACAGTTTGCTTATATTATGTTATGCAGTACACTGGTATTTTGAATTTTTTTAAACCAATTTTTACCAGTCTTTATGTGTTTACCTGGATTTATTTTAATAAATTATCATTTAAAATGTAGACATTAAATTCCAAATGAAAGAACAAGGCCATACAATTTTTTGACTTGCTATTTTATATTTGAACTTTTTTGTCTTTTCCCAGAAATTCACAATGGAAGGTCAAATTCGGTCTTTATATGTTGTTTAAAGGTCTTGTCTCTCATAGCAAAAACCAAACAAACAAAAAACCTGCATCAGTAATGCAAAGTTCAAGGCCTATTTAAATGATCGCTTTCCAGCTCAAAAGAAGCAAGGTTAGAGTTTATGACAGCAGTCCACCTATGAACATATGTTACCCGTTTTTTATCAGCTGTGTTGTATCAGGACTTAAAGTGGCAATCACTAGGGCCTTTATCAACAGCTGAAAAGAGAAGTCTGAAAGAGTATTTCTAGCCTAGATGCATAGTTAAGGATGTATTTTTGAGGAGGTCAAATTTAAATAATTGCAATTGTTTAGCAAATGTTTTAGTTTAAAAAATTACAGAGGTTTAGAGAAAAGGGTTCTAAGAAAATGGTTTAAATGGTCAAGTATTCTGAAGGTACCAGTTCAAATTCTAGTTAAGAGGTCTTTCTGTGTGAAGTTTCTGTTCTCCTTGTGTCTTTGTGGGTTTCCCCCACAATTCAAAGACATAGATGGAATGTGAATATTATTATATTATTACACATATATGTGTTCACATAGGTGAATTGGAGATATTAACTTGTGTGTGTGTGTGTGTGTGTGTGTGAGTGTGTCTGCGTGTGAGCTCTGTGGCCCGAGTTGCTCTCTTAGCCTCCAGCATCCCTGCGGCCAACAGAGAATGAATGTTTTTGGAGAATGGACGGATGTTAAAGTCAAACCGCAATACATCTGTATCCTGTATACATTGGTTTGTTTCCTATGTCATAGTTTGTAGTCTGTAACTGCACAACAAATTGCATGATTTATTAAAAAATTCTCCTCCCATAAACTTTGTGTCTAAAAGGGAAACTCCTACAAATGCATATGCAATTAAGAACATTATTTTGTGTATTTGGTGTAATGCAATGTGTTTATGCGGTTTAAGGTTTTAAAAAAAAACCATTATTTTCCACATACTGTACATTATTGTTGCTCCTCTATGCCCCGTCTTTCTGAAACACGTAGATTTTTACAAAGCTCATTGTTCTGAGAAGCGAGGCGTGCTCTGATTAGCCAGATATCCGGTGCGTTGTGATTGGCCGAATACCTTAAGTGTGTGACGGAAATGTTACGCCCCTTACCGTATTGTGATGCCATGTCCCGGCGCGATGAGACAAAAACAATAAATCCCATTACAAACGAGGCATTTGTTGCATCGAGTGGGGACATAATTACTGATTATAATGACTTATACTGTCTTTTACTGTGTTTTTTGTCTTTCAGACATTACCATGTCTACATCTGTGATCAGAAAAACGACAAACAACAAGCACTACTCTACACTGCTCAAAATTCGCGTTTGAATAGTCAGTGGCAAATTCTTTAAATATGAAAACATACTTACAGGCTGTGAGTCAGAAGCGCCAGACTGTTCTTGCAAAGTTGGAATTGCCCCACTTTATAGAAACAGTCTTTGTGCAAGCCAGCATTGTAGGCTACTCTTCCAGGTTCAGCAAATAATCCTCCGTAAAATGCGCTGCACACACTCGAATATTTGGGTTGAACTGTTCTGGAACAGTGTTGTAAATACAACTTAACCACTGATTTCTAGTTGTGTCCTCTTTTAGAAGCCCAAACAAAGTACTTTCGCTTTCACAACGAAACACAGCGTCTCCAGGACATGGCGACAGTGGCAGCAACAATACGACAGCGAGAATAATAGTTCCGCCTTCTTTCATTGCATATACATTTGAGCGGTGTTTTGCAAATCTTCCCACACCTTGACGTACACATGTGGGGGCATGTTTGAATGAGCCATTTTAGGAGGGCGTGGTCGAGTCTTAACTTTTATAAAGAATATCTCTTTGGTTTTGAGACTTTAGTCTTTGCAACTTCAGGGATCTTATCTATGCACAAACAGCTCGTAACACTCCAAAGAGAAAGGAAAACTTGAAATCACATCATGTGACCCCTTTAAAAGTGAAATAAAGCCATTTCTCTGACAGATCAAAGCTGGGCAATGAGTCCACACCAGTGCATGGACTGCGATGAGATCAAGAGCAGGCATTGGTTATAAAAGAATTTCAAGGGCACTCTCACTTGTAGTCAATGGGTTTAGAGCCTTTAGGCAGATGTTTCTCCAGTGAGCTAGGCAAAGAGATGGCATGAGCTCAGGACTAACAGATGTTTATTGACTGGACTGACAGACCATCATTCAGACGGGCCAACTGACAGACAGAGGAGGAGTGTAAACGATAGCACAAAACACTCACATTAAGTACAGTCACATTAGCGAAACTGCAGTGAAATTTTTCAAGCAAAAAAGGTCCATTGCTTCCTGTACTGCTCACAAAGAATCATTTTAAAACCAAGCAGGTTTTTATTGCTCAATACGCTGAATTCATGTGACCAACTTGAAAATGAGCGAAACTTGCGTGGGGAAGTTTAAAAGAAAAAAAATCAATCAAAAATCAAACAAGACCTTAAGTAGCATCAACGCAGAATTTAATAAACAAAGCTTGCATACACAATTCCTCTTCCTCTGCTTGTAAACAGTGTAGTACTTCCGAGACAGGCTGTATCATGACAACGTCTGCTCTCGCATCAACAAAACATACATGAGTCATGCTGCTTTCGTGAACACACGTCAGAGATCGATGCAGAAGTGAAGAAATTGTTGAATAAAATTGTTATTTTTGTTTTTCTGTGCACAAAAAGCATTTCCATTAAGGTTGAACCACTGGAGTCACATGGACTGCTTCAATGATGTCTTTACCTTTCTGGGCCTTGAAAGTAATAGTTGTGTAGGCTGTCAATGGAGGTATTGGCAGTGTTGGGGAAAGTTACTTTTAAAAGGAACTATACTCCATAAAAAAGTAACTAATAGTGTTACTTTGTTACTTTTTATGGAAAGTAATGCATTACGTTACTTTTACATTACTTTTGGGGCTCTTGCTTAATTTTATTTTTTTTTAATAACAAGAACCCACAAGTTATATTTTTGGCAACTGTAAAGGCCCTTTCACACCAAAATGAAATGAATAAGCCTCAGGGTGAGGGATGAGCCTCTGCTGCTGCACCTCACTCCTAATTCCTCTCAACACGGGGACAGTGAGTGAATTAATGGGAAAACAAAGTAACTTGTATTACTTATTTAAAAAAGTAACTCAGATATTTCTTGCATATTTAAAATGTTACTTTACCAATTAATTAAAAAAGCAATTTATTTACATAACTCTGATTACATAATTATAATAACTAATAATAATTTCTTACATTTATATAGCGCTTTTCTGGGTATAATCATAGCGCTTAACATTGTAGGGGGAATCTCATACATAACCAAAACTGGGGACTGGAACCTTTCGGATTTCATTATGATATCTTCATTTGTGTTCTGAAGATGAATGAGTGTTTTATGGGTTTGGAACAACATGAAGGTTAGTAATTTATGACAGAATTTTCATGTTTTGGTTGAACTATCCCTTTAAGTATTTCCAAGGTCACTGTGTGTTTACATTCAGATACCAAACTAGAGTTATGCTGTTTCTAGAAACTTTGAGTGGTTTATTCCGGCAACAGTATATTGTTTACTTGTTTTACATTTTATTAGCAGAGTAGGATGAAGCACCCATGGGCTGGAAAAAAAAAATTACATAGGGTCCTCCACCCATCGTGATCTATCATGCAAGACAGGCGAAATCTTGCTAAATAAATCATTAATTTAAGACCTGTTTTAGTGTTTTGAAATATACTCAACTTAACTAGGCTCAATCATGAAGACACAGATGATACAGTATTTAGCTTTACCTCTTATTCCAACTTGAAACCTCCATCATTTCAGTTTGCATTTTGCCTGTCTCAGTTGGCCAGGACAAAGGAACAACACTTTCATTGCAGCCTTGTGATGACAGAGCTCCTTGTAATCTAACCCAACGAACCTGACCACAGCTTTTCCTAAATTAAAAATCACTTTTAATAAAGGCCTAAAGGACTAAATGGTCTAAAAGGCCCGTGACTATTATGCAAATAATAAAAAAAACAAAAAACAATCTCCACCATGTTTAAAGCTATGGGAGAACTCATTCTGAATAGTTCACATCAGTGATATTCAGCCACTATATTAACTTCAATATTTACCAAAATATAATTAAACTCAATATTTAAGGAAATAGGATTTCAAATCTAAATAGAACTTCACATTTAGATTTCAGTTAACTGTACTGATTAATTCAGCTTATTCATTATTGCTCTGCTTTGTGTCAAGTAAATGCAGCTATTGGAAGGCATTTAGCAACAGGCAATGATTCAAGGTAACCTTTATTGCACCATCAAGGTCATGTCTAACTACTGCAACCAGATCTCTCTTATCTCAGTGATAAGAATAGCCTTGATCCTTTCCCTTCTACATCACTACATTATCTGCAGACTGTTATGTATGAGCTAGACATTATAGGTATGGGGTGGATAAAGGGATCTAAAATAGGTTCACGCAGAAAAAGTCATTAATATGTGCTTTATAAACAGCCAACATGCTAGTAATATGAATGCTAATAAGTAAATGATCAATTGTGAGAAATGGTCTCAGACCATTTGTTAGTAAATATAGCATTAGTTTTAGAAATTAAACTGATTACATAAATTATCTGAATAGTGTCTGATGTTGTTAAATATGGCACAAAAAACAAACATAAAAATGGTCTCAAAGGCCGAGACAGCCGCCCACGGCTAAAAATAACCTAAGTTTCCTAAATGTTTAATAACTTTTGAACCGCTAATCCTATCTGAATACTTTAAAAAGTGTCGGAAAGCAGAGATTCTCTGGTCTCTCAGATGGATATTCAGAGACTCCGTAGCGTACGTGATGGTCAGAAGAAACCAATGCATTTCATCCCTCTGAGCCAAACAGGAACGATTTTTGACGCTTAGTCCCACCCCTGTGCCCAGATTGGTTCAAACTGTTACATATTCAACCAATAAACATAGGTTTTGGTCTTTTGTTGTTTAGTAAGTTTCTTTGGAAATCGGACCAAAAGCAAAGTGAAAGTAAAGTCTGTCATGCGTGCATGAAAGCAAACACAAAATAACACATTTGCATGAGAGCACTCTCTGAAAAAGCCCAGAAAAACATAGGACAGAGCACTTTGGCATAAAATAAACCAAAAGCAAGGGGAGCACTGGAATTGAGGTATTCGCGTCGCGAGGCGATGTCCCGGTAAAATCAATTCTGACCAGCCAGTTTTATTATGTAAATAATACTTATATAGTTCATAAAGATCATTTGCACTATTTTTTTTTATTTAATTTTTTTTCTGTTGCACTCTGTATATTTTGTTATTATAAAACACGGTTTCCATTTTCTTTACTCTCTAAATGTTTTTGGACACATAAAGTAAATAGACCTGTTTTTTCACTGAAAAGCGCCTATAACAATATTGTAATAAATGGCTATAACTTGCTTGGTGAATGTTATATGTAGAAAACAATTTATTTGGAAGTGTAAAACACCCAGATACAACTTTCTAAAGAAAAAAAAAAAATCCAAATTATTGCTTGTGTTTTTCTTAAAATTCTGGAAATTCATTAATTTTTAGAGAAAACAAAGGGAACATTGGGACTTTAAATTAGCTAGGCTGAAACTTCAAGTTGTCTTGTTTATAATGATATATGGCACTTGATGCTGACTGCTAGAATAGGTCTGAAAAAACAAAGAAAAGTTCAGGTGTGTCAGGTGCCCCAAAAATGTTCTAGGTCTTTAAGGGTTAATTACAAAAACGGTACCTCTAGACACATAATCAGTATTGCATAGAAACTTGAGAGTCCTGCACCGCATGAAGTCACATGATGACAGCAGGGGCGGGACATAAGCACTGCTGCCAAGTAAGAGGAATTAAAAACAGAGCAGAGTTCAACCAAGAGCACGTCAAAAGAGGAACATGGGCAGCCTCCTCCAAATCCTGCTTGCTCTATTCATCTCTGTCATAGGTGCCCTCTACCTTCTGGGGTCTTTTCGCCGCAGACGAGCTGGAGAGCCCCCTCTAGATAAGGGCCCTATTCCCTGGTTTGGCCATGTGCTGGAATTCAGGAAGGACACGGCCAAATTCCTGCAGAGAATGAAGGAAAACACGGAGATATTGTCACAGTCCAGCTGGGAGGCTTTTATTTCCATTTTATCACAGATCCACTCTCTTTTGGCTCTGTGGTCAAAGAGGCCAGAACAAAGCTGGATTTTACTAAATTCGCAGAACTGCTGGTTGCCAGAGTATTCGGCTATCATTCCATGGAAAGCGAACACAAGGTTCTCCAAGCATCAAGTACCAAACATCTCATGGGTGATGGTCTGGTCGTCATGACTCAGGCCATGATGTACAATCTTCAGAATCTGATGCTCCATAGCGTTGGATCAGGAGATGACAACCAATGGCAAGAAACCGGACTCTTTACGTACAGCTACAACATTGTGTTTCGCGCTGGCTATCTGGCTCTGTTTGGGAACGAATCGGTCAAAAGTACAGAAACTTTGGAAAAGGCGAAGGAAATTGACCGGCAGCATTCCGACGAACTTTTCAAGGAATTCAGAAAATATGACCAGTTATTCCCGAATCTGGCTTATGGTGTCCTGGGACCCAGTGAGAAGATGGAGGCCGAGCGTTTGAAAAGGCTGTTCTGGAGCACGCTTTCAGTGCAGAAGATGAGATCCAGAGACAACATCAGCGGCTGGGTCAGTGACCAGCAACAGGTGAGAGACGAACAGGGCATGCAGGAGTTCATGCAGGATCGATTCATGTTTCTGCTTCTGTGGGCGTCTCAAGGAAACACGGGTCCTGCAGCGTTCTGGCTGTTCTTGTACCTGATGAAGCACCCTGACGCGATGAACGCCGTGAAGAAAGAAGTCGAGGAGATTCTCAGAGAAACGGGCCAGGAGGTAAAACGAGGCGGGCCGCTGATTGACCTGTCTAGGGATATGCTCCTCAAAACTCCCATCCTAGACAGTGCAGTCGAGGAGACCCTCCGTCTGACAGCTGCCCCGGTCCTCACAAGAGCTGTTTTGCAGGATATGACCATCAACATGGCCAGCGGGCAAGAGTACAAGATCCGTAAGGGCGACAGAGTGGCCATTTTCCCCTACATAGCTGTTCAGGTGGACCCAGAAGTTTACCCAGATCCCTACACCTTCAAGTATGACCGTTTTCTCACACCAGATGGAAACAAAAAGACTGATTTCTACAAAGGTGGGAAGAAACTCAAGTACTACAACATGCCTTGGGGGGCAGGAACCACTATGTGTCCGGGAAGATTCTTCGCCATAAATGAGCTGAAGCAGTTTGTCTTTCTCATGTTGTCCTACTTTGACTTTGAGCTGAAAAATCCCAATGAAGAGATTCCAGGTATTGATATCAGACGATGGGGCTTTGGCTCCATGCAGCCAACTAAAGACATCCAGTTTAGATACAGACTCAGATTTTAAAAGGTATCATTTTAATATTATTCTATGATTTCATACACTACAGCTTCAACAATATTCCTTAATGAAAACGGGCTTTAAAACTGACATGCTCACATTTACTGGGTCCTAAATTATCCAAATTTTGCTTATCTCACAACCTTAATGTTTCAACAGTTCAATAAGCTTGCATTTACTCTGTTGGCCAAAGACTGTATCAGTGCAAAAAACAGAGGTCACACAGCATATTGGAACAAGATATTTATAAAAAAGGTAATTTTGTGCATTATAAATCTGCCTTTTTAAAAATATCAACATATTGTGCTGATTGCTTATGTGCTATTTAAGAGAAAAACAAGATATATGAGGTATATATGATATATAAAATAAATATATTAAACTCCTTGTCTTTTTGTTGTTCCTTATTGTGATTCTGAACCAGGGAAAAAAAGACTCATATAGGGTCAACTTTATTGTCTTGACCTTTGCACCAAGGTACTCTATAACAAAGGTTCAGTCTGGAAGGCCTGAAAATCGTGGTATATAGTGGTAAAATAAAACAACAGCTCTGTCCACTTCATTTACTCCACAATATATCAGTGATATAAGTTCTTATATATTAATGTTAAACAGATTGGGACTAGCTGTCACATGAACAAGAGCTAAATCTTAGCTGTAATATTTTAAGATTTTATGTTTACAGTTATACACATTTGTTTTCTCCAGCAGTGGTTTTGTTGGTTTCTAATAGTTGGTGTGCTGAAAATACATGTGGGACATCCCCCCACCCCCATATTTTTTCATCTAACATTCCAGGAATTTGTTAAAATGTGAATTTAATTTCATTTGGTTTGCTATTTTCTATATTTAAAAAAACACTCCTGGTGCAAATAAAGAATCTGATGTGCTGTTCAACTGTACAAGTTAGAAGATGAACAGATTTATTATTTTTAATGCAACGTCCCAGTCAGCAAATTGGTGATTTGTGTGTAGCGACTGAAATGTGCTTAAATCTCCTTCAAAATGAAAATACATGTAAATGATCATTAAAATCTATTGTCATTGACAACATGATGAATATGCTTCTAACTATTGCTTCTTAAGGTCATTTATGACCCTGCAAGAGAGGAAAAGATTTTAGGGATAGTTCAACGAAAAGTCTAACATCATACACAACCTCATGTTTTAATAAACATGTATGAAACATTTCTTTACTAAACATTACTAAACATTTCTTGAAACACAGTGTTAATGGCGTTCAAATTGTTTTATACCCAATGAGTTTCATTGCATAATATTTAAAGTTTAAATAATTAAAATAATTAAAAATATATGCCAGAAAATGTTTATAATGATATGAGGGTGAGTAAATGATGACCGAATTTTCATATTTGGGTGAAGTGTCAAACTCTGCTGGATATCTAATACTATTTCAATTAAAATATTGTTGTGAATTGCCTCACAAACTAAAAACTAACTGATTAATTTCCAGACAAATTACAGTGATATAGTGACAAAAGATTTGTAACCAAGATTTCAAGGTGTGTGTGCAAAAACAGACTTTACTTATCCCGAGAAATATATGGAGCAAAAATTATCACTGCTTGCCTTCTAACATGTAAAATTTTCTTTACTTTCTGTTTTCTGTCAAAAAGTTTATAAAGATTATTAGATTGACAAAATCTGTATTTCAAAGTACTCGTTTGCAAGTGAGGTATATTGCACATCCGTTTTATACGGTAGACAGTTTAACGTGTTTACATTCTGTCTGCCTTTTATGGGAGTGGAAGACACTATAAGATCTTGTTTTATTTAGGAGGCATGAAGCTTCTGTTAAACAGGAAGGAAGTGTCAGGTCAGTTTATGTAGGCAGGAAGTTCCCTGGTAATTAAAAAAAAAAAATCCAGCATTAACCCCCAGGAATTTCTTGGCATACTCTTTCGAAGAAAAACCAGCATCCCACGTTGGCTCCAGTGTGCACAACACACCTTATGCTGGGGACCAGCAGTGATCAGCTGTGATAGGAGACTTTCTAATGCCACTGAAACACTGTTATATTTAGATTTGATGTCTTGTACTGAATATCTCCATTGCCTGAGCAACAGTTTTATATTTTAAAATCTAGAAAAAAATGAAAATGGTTAGACTTGTTTCGATTTTTTTAAGTGTAAATTACACAAGAAATTCTCTTTTCATGTACTTGCTTTCTTGTCATTCCAAACCTGTTCCAGTGCTTTTCTTTCATGAAACATAATTTGCAAAATTTCTAAGCTGATCTTTTGCATGCACACCATAACCACACCATAAGCGCTAAAAAAAAAAAAAAAAAATCTTATAAAAGTAGTCCATATACTTGATATTCCAAGCATTCTGAACACAAATCAAAGGTGTGAGGAACACACCTATATTCTTAAAAATAAGTAGTCATTCTTCTCTGTTCCAGTTCTGAACTCTCATCCATGTTTCTACGTACCATCATGACAATCAATTATTACACATGCACATTTGACATTACTGAGGCACATTTATGGTCTGTAATTATTTTTTTTAAGAATATTGCTTTTTTCTTGAATTATGTTTTGACAATATGATATTTCATATCATTGTAACTAAGCAATAAAGATAGAAAATTACAAATACAAAATTATACAGTTTACAATGATCAGTTCACCATTTGAGACTTTAACAAAAAAATTCATTGAAAGAGTTGACGGATGTAAATGAGATGAGAGCCCTCTGACTGAATCACGTCGGAAACCACAATAAAAGACACATACAAAGAGAAGGGAGAACAATGGCTCTATTGGCCTGTGGTGTTGCTCCTGAGTGTCACTGCCTGTACTTGGTGGTGAATGGTTGTGAGGGAAAATGATCCATTGTGTCTCTTTATTTCTCACTGGTGTGATAGCGGCAAAGGATTTTGGTTTCCTGCTAATTCTAAGACTTGGTGAAGAGATCCGCCATCGCTATGGAGAGGTAGGTGATCTATTCAGTGTGTTTGTCGTTTGTCAGTGTTTTATTTGTTCCAAGTATATTTCACAGGAGCTAAAAATGGATTGATTATTTAATATTTTACAATTCACACCTGGTTGAAGCAAACTGCAATCTAACTATCTAAATGGTGTAAGAAGAGGCCATTGCTAAAGTCTTTAACTGTGCAGAAGTTGGAAAAAAAGTGCCTGTTGCTATTATAATTAGTCAAACCATAAAAAATGTTCATTACTTGAAATAAAATAAAAGTTAACAGACAATAAAATATGAAATAAAACATTCAAAACCTATGGCAAGACAACATTTCAACCATTTCAAACTGCACAATAAAAATTTCACATTGTTGACAGCCTAAAAATAAGTGCATGTAATTTAATGAAGTTAATTTAAATGCCTATGGTTAACGCATGTTTACCTAAAGTTACCCTGATTGTTCAGATCAAAGTTCACTTGAGTGCAAATCTCTAGTGTGTGCAACAAGTGTTTTTAAAGAGCTCTTTACTATGTTGCAGCCAAATATGGTCTTTGAACAACAACAGTGACCTCGTTCTGTGAACTGACTGACCAAAGAGTCATTTACTCATGTGGAGCAGATCAAACGGCGTAGTGTTATTCTATGCCTTTTTGCCTACGCTAAAAATTAAATCAAAAGCACAGTTTAGTCAGCACTGACATACTGGTATTATCCTTTACAACTAAGAGGGTGTTTACATAACACAGTTTTGGCTGTTTATTTACACAGCAACAGCATTTTTGAAAAGGCTAATATTTGAAAATGTGTCTCAAGTAGTTTTTTCTTTTGAAAATGATACGATACCGTTATCTTCTCCGTGTAAACTACAACAACATGAATTTGAGAAAACTGTGATTTCAAGTGAATGTGTATTACATGTGCAGTCTGTAGGTACAGCATGCGTGCATGCACGTAGTGTTTCTTTACAAAGGGGCATTTTTAGTAATTTTTGCGTATCCGTGTGAACGGGGATGGTTTTGACAGTGCTGTTGTCTGTTTGCAAAACTGTATAGAAGAAAACCCTTTTCAGTTTGTAGTACATTGTTGTTGTGTAAACGTACCGTAAAATGGAGTGCAAACTGTAACAGCAGTGGTTCCTTTCTGCTTCCTGTGTGGTCTGGATCCACTGACAGTGCCAGGCGCAAACATGATGGTCATGGATTCACTCAAACATTCCATCAGAGTGGAAGCATTCTAACTGTTTGGACGTCTGATGAGCACTTAGTAAACTACTAGCATGGCAATACAACAGATCTTTTACTGTTGTTTATATTGGGGTTGGGAATGGTAACTGGGCAACATTCCTTGAAGGAGGTATTTTTTGGGCATTACAAGCAGTTTTAGATTTTATTTATTTATTTTTTGAAGGCTTATGGAGAGCAGTGATTCCCAGGGGGTCCTTAAGCAGGTTCAAAGAGGTTTAAAGCAATATGTTCACTTGTGGTTGATATTTCATTACTTGTTGAGCTTCTGTGGTATTTAATTTTCAGCATTTAAGATGCCATTTCTTTGCTTAGGGTTTCTGACTTCTGTTTTTCATTTTACCGATCTTAAAATACTCTTATTATATTCTCTCTATTATGTACTCTTATTAACTCTTCTACATTTTTACACTTTAACTCTTAAAGGGGTCATGAACTGAGAATCAAAATTCCCTTGATCTTTTGACATTTAAGAGGTCATTATACTATAAAAACATCCTGTAAGTTTCAGATCTCAAAACTTTCCTGTTGACAGCTTATACTGAAGTCGATCTGCCAAAATCAACCTGGTCTCATGACAAAAATATACCTCTGGGTACTTTTTCACAAGATGCGAAATACGTACCGCCATTTCGTGGCATATTCGATGTGAAATGTCTTCTGGGTGCCGCTAAAACGGAGTGTTCAGGGTTTTTTTTCCCCAGAACATATGGTACGTTTTTGTGACGTTGCTTTTGTAGGTGTCACCGCAGTTCTGACTTGAAATGTCTGTTGAGGGGCACTATAAGCCTAATGCTCCGTGACGTTTTAAAATAACGTACCATCTGCACTACACCTATTTTATGATTATAAACGTACGCATGTCATGGAGCCCTGGCCATCCACGGGGGTTGACATGCTGGAGGAATTGGTCACTACCCTCCGAGCCTCTGTCCTGCTGGCTCCAGCTCCGGCATCTGCCTCTGTACGTCCCATGGCCATCCCTGCTTCCTACGCGGGTGACGCAGCTGGGCGTGGCGGCTTTCTGCTCCAAATCTCTCTCTTCTTTGAGATGCAGCCACAGAAGTTCACCACCGAGCGATCGAAGGTAGCTTTTCTCATCTCCCTGTTAAATGGAAAGGCGTTGCTGTGGGCGAAGGCGATATGGGATGCCCAGAGTGTCGTTATTAATTCCTATGAAGCTTTCTCCAACCATTTCAAGGAGGTCTTTGGTGTCACCGCTGGACGGCTGTCCGTGCAAGATCAACTCCTACGATTACGTCAAGGGGAGTCCTCCATTGACGACTACACTCTAGAGTTCCGCACGCTTGCTGCCACCAGCGGATGGAAAATACCACTACGAATACCGGGTCATGCCGTATGGCCTTTCCAACTCACCGTCCGTCTTCCAGTGCTTCATGAACGAGGTGTTCCGGGAGTTCCTCCATCAGTTTGTGATTGTCTACATCAACGACATCCTTATATACTCCCGGAACCTGGCCGAACATCGCCACCATGTGACGCAGGTCCTTCTGCGGCTCAGAGTTCACCATCTATGCCTGAAGTTGGACAAATGTGAGTTCCATCTGCTTGAGTTCCACTGTACAGTTCCTCGGCTACAACATCAGCCCCGAGGGTATCCAGATGGACCAGGGGAAGGTAAATGCCATTCAGGAGTGGACACTTCCACAGTCAGTGAAGGAACTGCAGCAATTTGCCAACTTCTATAGATGTTTCATCACCCAAGTCTCTGTTCTGGAGCCCCGATGCCCCACGAAGCCTTCCAGCATCTCAAAGAAGCGTTCAGCGCGGCCCCCATCCTTAATCACCCAGATCCTCAAGTCTCCTTTGTAGTCGAGGTAGAGCCTCCCTGCCTCCATCCTTGCGCATATTTCTCCCGGAAACTGACCCCTGTGGAGCAAAACTACGACATCGGAAATTGAGAACTGCTAGCCATCAAGTTAGCTCTGGAGGAGTGGCGTCACTGGCTGGAGGGAGCTTCATCTCCATTCACCGTCATAACCGACCACAGGAATCTACAGTACCTTAGAGATGCAAAACACCTCAACCCCCGCCAAGCCCACTGGGCCCTATTCTTCACACGTTTCCATTTTTCCATCACCTACCGTCTCAGAAATCAGAACCCCAAGGCAGATGCACTCTCCCGGTTACACGCTCCCGATCAGCCCTCAGACCCTGAACCCATTCTCCCTCCAGCCCTCATTGTCAGCCCCATCCAATGGTAACTCACCAAGCACATCCATGACGCCACCCGCACTGAGCCAGCTCCGCAGGGAGGCCTAGAAGAGAAGACGTACGTGCCATCCTCCCAGCGATTAACCCTTCTGGGTTCAGTTCACGAAGTACCAGGCTCTGGACACCCAGGAAGCCAACGAACCCTCTCGCTCCTTCAAGCTCGGTACTGGTGGCCCAGTATGGCCGAGGATGTCATCAGGTACGTCCGCAGCTGCTCAGTCTGTGCCATGTCGAAGACCCCCCGCCATCTTCCGGCTGGCAAGCTGGTTCCCCTGCCTGTTCCCCAAAGGCCCTGGTCGCACATCGGGGTAGACTTCGTCACAGATCTCCCAAACTCTGAAGTTCACACATGCGTGCTCGTGGTCGTGGACCGTTTCTCCAAGGCCTGCAAATTGATCCCCCTGAAAGGCCTACCCACGGCTCTCGAGATGGCAGAAAGTCTCTTCCTCCATGTGTTCCGAAATTACGGTCTACCCGAGGACATAGTCTCTGACCGGGGTCCCCAGTTCATTTCACATGTATGGAAGGCCTTCTTTCAGCTCCTCGGGGTAACAGTCAGCTTGTCTTCCGGATACCATCCCCAGACTAACGGCCAGACTGAGTGTAAGATCCTTCGGTCATACTGCTCTAACGACCAGCACAGCTGGAGCCGCTTCCTCCCCTGGTCCGAGTATGCCCAGAACTCCCTCCGACAATCCACCACCGGCCTTACCCCATTCCAATGCATACTCGGTTATCAGCCCCCGCTCTTCCCCTGGGCGGAGGAGCCCGCGGAGGTTCCAGCTGTGGACTACTGGTTCCGAGAGAGCGAGATGGTATGGGACTCAGCGCACATCCACCTCCAGCGGGCAGTGCGGAGGCATAAATTCTTCGCTGACACCTGTCGGTCAGACCCCCCTCCGTTCCAGCCAGGCGATCAGGTCTGGCTGTCAACCCGGGACTTCTGCCTCCGCCTGCCCTGTAAAAAGCTGAGTCCCCACTACATAGGTCCCTTTCCAATACAGAGGCAGGTCAATGAAGTCATGTACCAGCTCCAACTCCCATCAAGGTACAGAATCCATCCCACTTTCCATGTCTCACTCCTGAAACCCTTTTCCCCTTCCACCACAGGACGCACCGAACCGGGCTCGAGTACATGGTGGACTGGGAGGGATACAGACCGGAGGAAAGATCCTGGGTGGCCGGGACGATATCCTAGACCCCTTACTCCTGGAGGAGTTCCATCGGAACCGCCCCAATCGTCCCGCACCCAGAGGCCGCGGCCGTCCCCGTCTTCGTGTTAGGTCATCAGGAGCCACCCCTGGGGGAGGGGGTAATGTCAGAGAGTCTCAGTCACTTCAGTCACCACAGTCACTGCAGTCATCAGCACCCACGTTCACAAGATCACAATCACTTGCATTCTGATTCCCTGCAACTGCTGCAGCTAATCAAGCTCCACTATATCTGCACAGTCTCCACACTCCCTCCTCGTCCAGTCTACGGTTCACATACCTGAACCAAGCCAGACCTCGCTTTACTTATCTGTGTGTTTCCTTACCTCAGAAGTTCCAGTTTATCCACCGCTCCCCGGATTCCTGCAAGAGATCACAGTTACAGTCACTGCAAGCTAAGCTATCTGGACCTTGTCATTTTGTGCTTCACGCACCTCTCGTCACCTCCTGGTTACTCCTCCGTCTCTTTTAATAAATACCCTTGTGTGACCACTTACCTCTGTGTCTCCTAGCCTGTGTCGTGACAACAATATAATAAAAAAGGCAGTTCATAACCCCTTTAATCCACCCCTTACCAGATGTTATGCTTATTATAAGTTGTCCTTGGTTTCAGTCAGTGGCATTTATATCTTTATATCTCTCATTTGATGCTCTCAGGTCTAGTTAAATTTAATGCACCCACATATGCCATCATTAATGATATACTATAAATATATAACTGACAAACATTCATATTTATTGTTTTTAAAAGAAAAAAAAAACTCCCTCTTGCACTTCAGGCAAGAAATATGCTCAGGTAGACAGATACTTAATTGTCTTATCTGAATAAGAAGTAAATGAATTCTAGTTGTTTTGCTGTTAGACTAAGTATAAGTTGTGCTACTCTATCCTTTAATAATAGACTTTTACATTTAGATTGTGACAAGATCACAAAACAGTCGGACGAAATGTGGCTCTCAGACTGTTAGGGGAAGTCGTGGCCTAATGGTTAGAGAGTCGGACTCGTAATCCAAAGGTTGTGGGTTTGAGTCTCAGGCCGACAGTGATTGTAGGTGGGGGGAGTGAATGTCCAGCACTCTCTCCACCCTCAATACCACGACTGAGGTGCCCTTGAGCAAGGCACCGAACCCCCAACTGCTCCCTGGGTGCCGCAGCATAAATGGCTGCCTGCTGTGTGTGTGTGCACGTTGGATGGGTTAAATGCAGAGCACAAATTCCGAGTATGGGTCACCATACTTGGCCGTATGTCACTTCACTTTTTATTTTTTATAATGCATACATGTGGAACTGAACTCATGCACTATGCAAAATCAGTTGTCTACTGCTTGTATCCAGTCTATTCACCTTTGATTAAATCAGAACAAATCAGGTTACGCACAGATGCTATCTGACCCATTTACCTTGGAAACAATCACAGTTTTTGAGTTTCAGAATGATTACGACATGCCTCATCAGTAGTTGGGGTGTTGTTTATGAAGTTCGCCCAGCCTACGGAGTTTGGAAAGGCGATCATCTCAGACGGCACATAAATTGCCTGTGAAATAATGGCAGTTTTTCCAGTTTTGAGCTATTTCCTTCCAGACATTCAAGACTGTCAAGAGGTTGTAAGGACGGACAACATAACAGTAGCCTCACACATACACCGGCAAGGGGAAATGTGTTCTGGCCTCATTGGAGGTTAGCACATAGTTTTTTTGGGTGCAAAATAAGTTTCTGTCGCTAAGGGCTGTGCATATCCTAGCTCAGTTGAATTCGGGGGCAGATCTTCACTTAAGGGATTGTTTTGAGGCCCAGACCGGGAGGTTCAGCAGGGCAGAAGTGGATCTGTTTTACTTCAAACGAGACAGCCAATTGCTCAACTTTGGTTCTTTCTTTCTCATCTTTTGCCTCTGGGGATAGGCAATCTGGCTCATGTATGGGCAAAGGCCTGCTTATTTGCTTACTAAAACCATTTTGAATGCAAGAGCCCCTCTACTAGATGGCTCTATGCTTTTAAGTGTCATGTTTTTCTGCAGTGCAAGCTTGATCAGGTTCACTGTCCTGGGGTGTATTCCAGAAAGCAGGTTATGTGACATACCTGCCCAGACAGCAGTTGACTCTGTGCCGGATCCGTTTTCAAACCGGCAAACCCGCATTACAGTCACATCAGTTTCAGTGCTGTAACACGGATCCAGCCCGGGCCCGGTTTCAGTGGCGGGAACTACTGTCACAGAGCAGATCCGGGCCGCGTCCCAAACGAGCGCGTGTTTATCTGCAGTTCAGAACAAAAGACGTCAAAGATATTTGCTCTGATCAAAGCAATAAATTGTATTTTGAAATAAATTAAAATAGAAAACCATTATTTTAAATTGTAATACTTTTTTCTGTATTTTTGATCAAATAAATGCTGGCTTGATTAGCATTTCGCGGAAAGAGTAAAAAAAATGTGTTTCAATATCTTAGAGAAACCAATTTAAGTGGAAGGATATAGTTTTTTTTTTTTTAAACAATGCTTATACACAACATTCTGGTCCACACTTATACTAGATGGTGGCGGTAATGCACCAAAAAGTTGTTTGCCAACCGCCAATAAACCTTAATAGAAGAAGAAGACGTCAAGACGATCGAGGCACGGACTGTACGCTGTTATCCTCAAAAACTTCACTAAGGTATGTCACACCGTGTTATCACACTGTTCTACTAACAAATTAATCTCTTATTATGTTGTGTACTCGATAACTTAAAGGTTTGGTGTTTTTATTGCTCCTTAGATCGGTGTTGGACCGGCGAACAATTTAGGCCTATCAGAGGACTTGCTAACATGAAGAAAACGGTCCAGAGGTATGCAATTATACGTAATTAATGAATTTGAACTTAATTACTTAATTTAAACTTTAGTAATTTTGACTGCTTCTATTAAAATTTAATGTTTAAGATTGCTGCCTGTCATGGTGGGCTAGCAATGTTAAGTGCTAACCCTCAAGGCTGCATGCATTTATTTGATCAAAAATAAAATTAAAGTAATATTGTGAAATATCATTTGAATATATTTTTAAAATGTAATTTATTCCTGTGAAGTTTCAGCATCATTACTGCAGTCTTCAGTGCTCGATCGTTCAGAAATCATTCTAACATGCTGATTTAGTGCTGGATTTTTATTGGTGCTCAGTTATCAATAATGGTTCTTCTTCTTCTTCTTCTTCTTCTTCTTATTATTATTATTATTATTATTATTATTATTTTCTGGAAACATTTTTATGATTCTTTGATGAATAGAGAAATATATTTGAAATATATTTTTTGCTTCATTATAAATGTTTTTACTTTGATCAATTTAATGCCTATTTGCTAAATAAAAACAGTCATTTCTATTAAATAGCACACACCAAACATGTGAATGGTTGTATATCATGGTTTCTGCATATATTAAGAAGCATAACTGATAATAATCAGAAATGTTTCTTGAGCAGCAAATAATAATATTATAATGATTTCTGAAGGATCATGTGACACTGAATACTGGAGTAATGATGCTGAAGATTCAGCTTTGATCGCAGAAATAAATTATATTTTGAAGTATATTAAAATAGAAAACCATTATTTTATTTCATTTCATTATTTTTAATACTTCACAATATTCTTTTTTTTTTTTTTCTGTATTTTTGATCAAATAAATGCTGGCTTGATGAGCATAAGAGACTTATTTCAAGAACATTAAAAACAGTAATGTGTCCAAACTTTTGACGAGCCCAGTCCCCTTGAATAAGCAGGCAGAGCGCTTTCAGGCACATCCTGAGCGATAGAAACAGAGGGGCACTGAGGAGACAGACATGTATTACATTATATTGTTTGGTATGGTTTTTATTTATAAAAGCTTGGCCAAAATATGCTTTTATTTCTGTTAACGGTATGCTCCATGTTAATTGGGTAAATGAACTGAGAAATTGTCCAGCAACACTATATAACGATCTGTTTCAATTTCAGGTTCCACCTGAGAGCCGGGACTGTCAAACAGTAAGGTGAGTCCATTTTTTTTTTTTTAAGTTTTCAGTGGATTTTGAGTTATTCAAGCTATTTGAATGCCACAATTTATAGTCTGTGTGTCATTTGGGTACAAACCCTTTTTCATCTCAAGTCGGTGATTAAAGGAAGTGTGTATGACACTGATGTCCCATGCACTAATTTCCACAGTGGAGCATGTTAATAAACTGTGACTCTTATGTGTAAGGCTTAAACATTGAAAATTAAGGAAAATTACAGGAAAATTAAAAAATGCTAACCATGGATAACATTTATGATGTGGAAAAGCATATTCAGTGCGTGCATAATTATTAGGCGATTCAATATTCTGATCATTTTTTTTTAAGCACTTTTACCAATTCCAAACCACATCAATCATAATAACTACTATTAATTTTGTGTACGATCATTTTATAATGATATAATCAACAAGAACTGGAAGTGAAAAACGCTTACTGATGCTCCAGAAGGAAACACGATACATTAAGGGGGTGAAAACTTTTAAACAGAATGAAGGTGTACATTTTTCTTATTTTGCCTAAATATTTTTTTCATTTAGTACTGCCCTTCAGAAGCTACAGAAGATACTTCCCAGACAACAAGCAGTGTCGGCCCAGATCCGCCCACATCTGGCCTGCATGGATTTCACGCGGGCCAGATGTGGGCGGATCTGGGCCAACACTATGTTGCTGTCCGGGTTACATGTTTCCCACAAGACAAAATAAGCTCAATTTACCTTGATGTTCAAATTCAAAAAGTTTTCACCCCTTAATGCATTATTTTTTCTTCTGGAGCATCAGTGAGCGTTTAAACCTTCTGTAATAGTTGCATATGAGTCCCTCAGTTGTCCTCAGTGTGAAAAGATGGATCTCAAAATCATACAGTCACTTCTGGAAAGTGTTAAAATACACAAAAATGCTGGAAAAGCACAGCATTTGTGGGAGCTGAAGGATTTTTCTGAAGAACAGCAGACAGTTTAACTGTTCAGAACAAACAAGGGACTCATGAGCAACTATCACTAAACAAAAACACACAGCTTTGGATCATTCAGGGAACAACACAGTATTAAGAATCAAGTGGATGTAAACAACGGGGTCATTTTTATAACTTCAACAATTTTTTTTCTCTTGTGGACAATATGTAAATGTCTTATCCCTCTTATTTTGGTAAAATAATTAACATTTTGCAGATTCTGCAAGGTGTATGTAAACTTTTGACCTTGTGTGTGTTTGTGTATATATGTACTGTATGTATGTGTGTGTGTATAATATATTTAATATATTAATATGTTAATATTGAAAAGATATTTAATCTTTTTTTTTTTTTTTAGAGACAACGAAAAGGGGGGAACTGTCTTTAAGCTGTGGAGTCAGATGGAGGGCTCGCATTTACCTCAAAAACGGCATTGCAGAAGAATCGAACAACTAGAACCAACTCAAGCACACAATGGTGACACACATTTGTAAGACCTTTCCCTGTGATATATAATTTCCCTGTGGTAATTATTCAGATTCTTCTCATTCTCATTGTGTAGCACTGTTTTAAGCTTGTTGAATATTATGTACAGTAAGCACTAGAAGTAGAGACTTATACTACTTGGGGTAGTGTTTTAAATTAACTTTAATTTAGCTTTTGATGCAAAAATAATCAAAAGAAAAGATGTAGTGTAGTAAAAGATGTTTTGTGTAGTAATTCAATTGTTTTAATATGAATATTGCTTTAATAGTGTTCAGGACAGTAATTGTCTGTACATCTAAATCATTTCTTTAAACTTTTTGTTGTCTAAGACCTTCGTATTATACCTTTAAGAAAAAAAAAAGATATTTAATTATGTATTATGTACCCAGACAGCAACATAGTTCTGGCCCAGATCCAGCCCACATCTGGCCCGTGTGAAATCCATGCGATCTGGGCCGACACTGCTTGCTGTCTGGGTAAGATGCTTGTAATCATTGCTTTAAAGGTATTTATCACTTCTACTTAAATGGTCATTATCTACTTGTATGATTTGTATTATCCGGGAACTGTACAAATACTGTGGCATATGGACATTACTCTTTTTATTTGTAACTTTTAAATGCAATACTCTTTTTAAATGCATTTTCTGTAAAGCTGCATTGGAATATGTATTGTGAAAAGCACTGTACAAATAAACAAATTGTGTTTGAATTTTAGATATGTATACAACTTATTTGTGCGTGTATGAAGGCATATATATATATATATATATATATATATATATATATATATATATATATATATATATATATATATATATATAATATAAAATGCACAAAATGAGCTGGCCCAGATCCGGCATGGTACTGGACCAGATCCTGCCCACATTTGGGCCAAATCACCATAAAGGAATCCACATCTGGTCTGGAGCTGGCCCAGTTCTGGTCCAGATCCGTAAAAACCGGATCCATGCCGGTATTGGCCCGTTGTGCCAAAAGACACCGGCCCGAGTAGTAACCTCAGGAGTAGGTTCTGTTCCAGGGTTAGTTCACTTCAGCGCTATCAGAGCATGTATGATCTACTGACGAGCCTTCAGTGGGCGTGACAGATAGCGCACAATATTATATATTATTACAATACAGTTATGTATATAGCCTACTATATAGTTGTATGTTATTTTAATGATAAAGCGCTAATATAAGTAATAAATAAGGTTAGCCTATATATTGCTCTAATATGGTTATTATATTTTATTGGCATATATAACAGTTATCTGTATAAATTATAAAACACTATTATGAAAATGTAATGTTTAATTTATTATATTAGCCTATATATATATATATATATATATATATATATATATATATATATATATATATATATATAGATTACATTTTATATTATCATCTCACACATGGTTCGGCATTTTCTATAATGTATTTCTATAATAAAATACATATCTGATATGACTTAATATATAATTAGCATCAAACAAACAATATAATTCTTATTCTCAAGGATTAAAGATTAAACGGAAAAAAAATACAAATGATTGCAAAACCATCAATTAGGTGGCGATATGCACTAAGCATGAGGCCTACATGACCTTTGAACAGAAGAAGAAGAAAGAAGCAGTATGGCGCGCTTATTCTTAGCATCCGTTTCCATAGTGACTCGTTGATTCGTCGCTCTGTTGAGAATGTCTTCAGTCTTAACCAGGAGCATACTCTGAGTTGAATGAACTTACTCCCGGACGCGTTTTTGGAACCACATACCTCGAGTAAGCAAGGTTTGGGGTTAATCAACCGAAAGTTCAGGGTTTATCTGACAGTAAATTAACCGTGCTTTCTGGAATACACCCCAGGTGGTTCAGGGTGGTTTCTGTGGGTGCAGCCTGATCATTTGATCATGATCATTTTATGTTGCATGGCACAGCATCAGTTATTGACACTGATTTAAATAGTAGTTTATTTCTTTGCATGTTATTCATGAGAAAGCCTCACATAAGCTGACAGGCAATCTTATGTAAAAAGGAAACTATTAATTATTATAAGCGTGTGTCTGTTTTAAAACAAAATACTATATTTTGTATCTCATGCAATAACATTCATACATCATTAAGTGTAGCTTAAGTCTAGCCTACACCGTAATATTTAGGGCCACTTACTGTATACATAAGGAGGAATTTACTGTATATTCTATAAGCTTTATTTACATAGACATAACATTTCACAATATAAACTAGGAAATGAGGCTTCTGACCTTTTCAAAGGAAAACAAGTTCAAATTCTCAACTTTATTTGGATTTGCTCCTACATCTGCAAGAGAAGGTTTATATCAGCATTTCTTGTTTACATACAACAACCACCTACAAGTGGGTGAAGGTTTCCTGCACATAAATCTTGTGCTTATATTTAAAATGATTAAAATCTAATAAAATACATTTAAACCTATTATTAATTTAATCAGACTCTAATTCAAATTAGACCACGATAGAGCCGGTGGAGTAAAGAACAGCAGAGCAGTGACTGACGTGTTGTATGTGTCCTCATTCATACACATACAACAACTGAAACACAGTAGGCCGCAATTGGTGATGAAGCAAGCAAAACCCATTGAGCTTTTGATATCACAGACATAATGTCATAACTCTTCTTGAGGGTCCATAATTAGAATTTTCTAATGAGTGCGGAATTTATTTATTTAATTATATATAATTTGTTGATGAGACATTCTACTGCACAGGTCACACTGCTCTTCACACACACATTTTGTGTCTTCATTTAGCTCATTCAGTAAAATGTAATACTGTTTTTTTTTTGGTTATGGATCTTTCTAAATAAACACAAATGGGAACCATTAAACTTATTTACATGGAAAAACAGCAAAGTCACTCTAAGCCAGGGTTCCTCAAATCTTTCCCTGGAGGGCCAATCTGCTGCAGAGTTTAGCTCCAACCCTGATCAAACTCACATATCTGTGATTTTCTAATGATCTTGAAGCATGCTCAGGTGTGTTTGATTAGGGTTAGAGCTAAACTCTGCAGGAGTGGGCCAGATTTGAGGATGCCTGCTCTAAGCTCATGGTGCATGCTGGGATCTTCCCTAAAAGTCACTCTATATCAGGGATGCCCAACCCTGTTCCTGGAGATCTACCTTCCTGCAAAGTTCAGCTCCAACTCTGATCAAACACAACTGAACCTACTAATTAGGATCTGAAGGAGCACTTGATAATTACAGACAGGTGTGTTTGATCAGAGTTGGAACTGAACTCTGCAGGAAGGTAGATCTCCAGGAACAGGGTTGGGCACCCCTGCTCTAAATTTTACAGCCCTGCCATCTAGTGGTCTCAAAAAATAGCACAGCTGCAAATTCTGATACTGTTGATATTTTTGTAAGTATGTGATGAAAGACAACAACAAACCTAATTCTTAAAAAATCTGAAACTGAAAATTCTAACTAGAAAATCTATTCTATTATTTATCTATATTTCATGTGGCAAATATATGCTTCTATTTTGCATCTTAGTAGTTACAAACTAGATTATCAGCATGACAGTTTGGAGTAAAAAGTTGAATAGAAAATGCGCATGAATTTTAGAATTTTATGATCTTTAACGATCACTTCACAAGTGATATTGGACTTCATAAAGTTTGTGCAACGCCTGATGATCATATTATCCAGCATTATTTAAAGGGTTAGTTCACCCCAAAATGAAAATTCTGTCATTAATTACTCACCCTCATGTCGTTCCAAACCCGTAAGACCTTCATTCATCTCCGGAACACAAATTAAGATATTTTGTTGGAATCTGAGAGCTCTCTGACCCTACATAGACAGCAATGCAACTGAAATGTTCCCAGGTCCAGAAACGTGGTAAGGACATCGGTAAAACAGTGGCACAACTTCAATTTTGCGAAGCTACGAGAAAACTTTTTGTTTAACAGTTCTTCTTCCCCGAGTTACATCTTCTGCCATTTTGGAGAGTACCCAAGAACGTAATCAGCGTTGTTTACGCTTAGGGTAAAGCATGCGTATGCGTTGTGATACTTTCCAAAATATACAAAAAGTATTCAAAATTGAAGTTGAGCCACTGATGTCATATGGACTGTTTTACCGATGTACTACGTTTCTGGACCTGGGGACATTTCAGTTGCGTTGCTGTCTATGGAGGGCCAGAAATATAAAAAATCAAAAATATCTTAATTTTGTGTTCCGGAGAAGAACGAAGGTCTTACGGGTTTGGAACTACATGAGGGTGAGTTAATGACAGAATTTTCATTTTGGGGTGAATTAATCCTTTAAAATGATAATAGAATACTTCAATAGAATCAGGGGAACGTAACCAATAACATGATGTCATGCTTTAAATTCCAATTCCAAAACAGATACAAGTACTTTCCAGTGCACAAGACTTCTGATTACAGGTTAGGAGCTCAAATATTTTGGGACCAGCATGCCTGTCAAAATGTTTATCAGTATCGCAGAAGTATCACTGCATAAATTATGCGCATATCTTCTTCTCATGTCATGACATATATGTTCGCCTGAGATAGTACTCGTGAGTGTAATAATCTTGGTCAGTGATGGCTGTTATTGCTGTCAGAGCTGAAGAGGGGAGGCCTGGGGTGTGAGTTGGCTGAGTTCACCCAGAACGCTGAAGCTCTGCTGGGCCTCTGAGGAAGAGATCTGGCTCTCCATTGCTATTACAACCCTGGTGACCCCGGGAGTGAAGAAGAGTCCTTAGGCTTCGCCTCGTCCCCTGCATGACATGGGCAATTTTGACAAGATCATGTGAAAGAGAAATAACCTCAGGCTTGCTGAAGTCGAGTGTTAAAAACTATTCCATACGACGAGTGCAGTGTCTATGATTGTGTTGGCATGCATGCAACAGCTGTAAGCTCCACAAGTTTTGGTGTCTGGGTTCGCTTTAAACAAAAATGTTAAAATCCATTGACTTATAATGAAGGAAAAACCCAAGCCATGTCTGGAGACCAAAATATTGAATACAAGCATGCTGAAAACACTCAGGACAATTTAGAAACTGAATAGAAATGGCTTGGCAACCAAATATAACACAGTAAACCTGTTTTTTGCATCAGATGTTTTCTTCAGAGTATTTAAAAGTTTCATCTATTAATGGTATTATTTAGTTTTGTGTTTATTATGCAATGCATTTATCTGTGACTGTCAACATCAGATCTAGCCATGGAAAACAGAACAGCCTGCGTCTGTTAAACTGCTGTTTGTGAAATATTGTTTTCAACTTTAGCAGGACTAAAGGAAATGGAAAAAAAGATTCTTATCCAGGAAAACCCATCACATGTCTGCAGATGTGAGTTATGAAAAAAGCAAGGTGCCCTGACGCAAGCAAGAAAAGGAGTTCCAGAACAACAAAGTTCAGTAAGATATCTGTGATTTAAATGTGTTTTACAGTTTTCATGTTTTAGGAGGTCATGTCTGAAATATGACCAGCAGTTTACACAGACAGTCATAAATACATCTCATGATGAAACCATTTCGATCCAGACAAGATGACACTTTATACTGTTCTCTGCAAGGAAAGTGAAGCATTTCATGAATCACTGAACAGACAGAAAAATCATTTCCTTCAGCAGCCATGCTTTGAAGGAGAATTACTCGCTTTATTAATTTCCAGGATATTCATACACATATTCTCCATATTTACATTTACCACCTGAAATGTCGAAAGAGCACAAAAGCTCATTGGCTGTGTGACACCCTAAGTGCTTTGACAGAGTTCAGTTAGACAGCAGTGTCTGAATGCTATCTATCTGTCCAGCATATTTGACATTAATTGCCTATACTCTGTCTGTGTTTGTTACATCATGAAGTAAATAATATCACATAATCAAATAGCCAACACTTTACAATATGATTACATTGATTATATTTTTAAAAATTAAAAATGTAAAATTACGTGTTTGTATCCATTAACAAAGTTTTAATATTAAAATATTATACATCATGATACCTTATCAATTCAGTGTGAAACCCATGTGAAAATAGCCTATCTAATAAAAGAAAATTACGCATATACTGTAGGTGGCGTACTAGAGTAGTATAATATGATCAAGGAGTCCTAGGTATCCAATCTCACCATCACTGAGTCAGTCTGGAATTACATGAAGAGAAGCAGAGGAAATCTTCTCCAAGATGCTTTGAACAAACTACCTTAAAACATGAGGAAAGCTGTTTTAAGACAAAAATGTTCTTATAAGTTAATTGATATATATATATATATATATATATATATATATATATATATATATATATAAATATATATTAACTCTTTATATACAGTGGTGCAAAAAAGTATTTAGTCAGCCACCAATTGTGCAAGTTCTCCCACTTAAAAAGATGAGAGAGGCCTGTAATTTTCATCATAGGTATACCTCAACTATGAGAGACAAAATGAGGGAAAAAAAAGAATTGAGGGATTTTTAAAGAATTAATTGCTAAATTCCTAAGTATTTGGTCACCTACAAACAAGCAAGATTTCTGGCTCTCACAGACCTGTAACTTCTTCTTTAAGAGGCTCCTCTGTCCTCCACTCGTTACCTGTATTAATGGCATCTGTTTGAACTTGTTATCAGTATAAAAGACACCTGTCCACAACCTCAAACAGTCCAACTCCAAACTCCACCATGGCCAAGACCAAAGACCTGTCAAAGGACACCAGAAACAAAATTGTAGACCTGCACCAGGCTGGGAAGACTGAATCTGCAATAGGTAAGCAGCTTGGTGTGAAGAAATCAACTGTGGGAGCAATTATTAGAAAATGGAAGACATACAAGACCACTGATAATCTCCCTCGATCTGGGGCTCCACGCAAGATCTCACCCGTGGGGTCAAAATGATCACAAGAACTGTGAGCAAAATCCCAGAACCACACGCTGGGACCTAGTGAATGACCTGCAGAGAGCTGGGACCAAAGTAACAAAGGCTACCATCAGTAACACACTGCGCCGCCAGGACTCAAATCCTGCAGTGCCAGACGTGTCCCCTGCTTAAGCCAGTACATGTCCGGCCCGTCTGAAGTTTGCTAGAGAGCATTTGGATGATCCAGAAGAGGATTGGGAGAATGTCAGATGAAACCAAAATAGAACTTTTGGTAAAAACTCAACTTGTCGTGTTTGGAGGAGAAAGAATGCTGAGTTGCATCCAAAGAACACCATACCTACTGTGAAGCATGGGGGTGGAAACATCATGCTTTGGGGCTGTTTTTCTGCAAAGGGACCAGGACGACTGATCCGTGTAAATGAAAGAATGAATGGGGCCATGTATCGTGAGATTTTGGTGAAAACCTCCTTCCATCAGCAAGGGCATTGAAGATGAAAGCGTGGCTGGGTCTTTCAGCATGACAATGATCCCAAACACACCGCCCGGGCAACGAAGGAGTGGCTTCGTAAGAAGCATTTCAAGGTCCTGGAGTGGCCTAGCCAGTCTCCAGATCTCAACCCCATCGAAAATCTTTAGAGGGAGTTGAAAGTCCGTGTTGCCCAGCGACAGCCCCAAAACATTACTGCTCTAGAGGAGATCTGCATGGAGGAATGGGCCAAAATACCAGCAACAGTGTGTGAAAACCTTGTGAAGACTTACAGAAAACGTTTGACCTCTGTCATTGCCAACAAAGGGTATATAACAAAGTATTGAGATGAAATTTTGTTATTGACCAAATACTTATTTTCCACCATAATTTGCAAATAAATTCTTTAAAAATCCTACAATGTGATTTTCTGGATTTTTTTTTTCTCATTTTGTCTCTCATAGTTGAGGTATACCTATGATGAAAATTACAGGCCTCTCTCATCTTTTTAAGTGGGAGAACTTGCACAATTGGTGGCTGACTAAATACTTTTTTTGCCCCACTGTATGTGTATATATATATATATATATATATATATATATATATATACAGTATGTATAGTATAGTGTGTATATATATATAACAGATTTTTAAACTACATGCTGCACTTTCAAGGGTTTTGCGATCAACTGCAATTAGACAAGATTTTTGAGAATGTTAACAGATTTATCAATGTTCTTAAGTGCACCAAAAAGGTTTAGTGTATTTTTAGTTTAATCTGTAATTTTTACAGTTTTGTCCTCAAACAACCAGTTTAAGTGTGAGCCCACTGATCTTGGATATGAGAATGCGTTTGTAACACTGTACAGCCACACCACAGCATGCTGAGTCGGCTGCAGCAGATACATTATCTTGTAATTTGCGTGACGTTCCAGCAATGTCCTTCTGCACTTGATTATAGCACTAGCCGTACAAGAGACTTCAGAATTCTGAGGGAAGTTTCTTTGGCAATGTTGGCATGAACCTTTGGGCAGTTGTTCTAAGTCACCTCAGTAGATTCATGTTTTCATCAAACTCTCTGTAAGTGGCATTGACCCAAAGGAAGCCCTAAGCCTGGCTCAATGAGAAGATGTAACCAAATGAGACTGCCACAACAGAAACTGCCTATAGGTTAGCCTCCACACTAGCTGATGGGTCCACCCAGTGTGTGTGTGTGTGTTTGTGTGTTTGTCTGTGACTGAGGGAGAGTCAGTATATGGTTGCAGTTATTTGGAAGGGCTTTGGAGATACATGCTTGTTGTTTAGATGGGGGTTTCTGTCAGTATTTCTCTGAGGGCACTTCTCAGTTGAACTTGATTTATTACATAAACCGTGACATCTGTGACCTAGGACCACCCCCATGAACTTAAGATTTTTAGAGAAACTAAAGTTGACGTTAGAAAGAGCAAATACTGGTTGCTCACTTCACCAGCCAGTCCAACTGCATCATTCTGACTGAAAAAAGCAACCAAACTAGCTTTGAGGACAGATGATGTTGCCAACCCACTATTGAAACTAATTAAAGTGATCATTTAAATTTTGTTTTCATTAACTCACTCTCATCTCATCCCAAAACATGCATAATATCTTTTTTTCTAGTGGAGCATGAAATGACGTCCCTGACAAATACAGTTATACTAACCATATGTTATAAGTCAGTAGATCATTTTAAATTAATATTTCATTTATTGGAGACTGTGTCCATTTAGTCCTGTTGAGCACCACTTTTTACAGTACATAAAGATCATGCCATGGATGTATAGCCTACTTGACAGTCAAGAAGGGCAGAAATTGCAGATGAAAATGGTGATTCAGTGCATACTGAGTCATTGATGGACCACTTCTATGATACTGTAATGGTGCTTGCTTAGTCATTTTGAAGCTTGAAAGCTCCAGTCTCCATTTCATTACAAGGAATAGAGCAAGTAAGATCATCTTCAAAAATTCAGCTTTTGTGTTACATGAGAGAGAGAGAAAGTCAAGCAGGTTTGGAACCACAAAAGAGTGTGTAAATGATGAGTTTTCCCAGATTACTATTCATTTAAGAGTTCATTTAGTTTTTTATAGTTACAGATTGACTACAATATCTAGCAAATGTCTCCTCTGATCATGATAAACCACAGGCATTTTGCAGAATGGATGTATGTGCATACGATACCAGTATGTTTTTTTGATGATGATTGGTGATTGCATATTGATTTTAATGATTTTGGTGAAAGCTTTTGTGCTCTCACATGACTCGGTTGCATCCCTAGAGGTGACATGAATGGGTGCTGTACCTAAATTGCTATGAAGTTTTAGCAGACACTCATCTTGAGAATGACCGATGAGGCGTGTATGGCATTTGCAATGTGTTCTGTCGTGGAAGTGGTCAGAGAGGCATGGCCTCTGGAGGATGTAGGCCAACGGAGCATCTGAATGGGTGGGCTGCACATCCAGAGAGGCTTAAGAACACACGCGTCCATGGAAGTCCACTGATAGCTTTCTGCTCACTGAACATACAATGCTCTGTCATGGCACTATGTGTACAGAGGCACTCCCTCTAGACAACAGCCTTTCTTCTTCAGAGCTGTGACGAGCGGAACAAATTAAAACCATTATATGACACAAAGATATTAAGGTTCATCTCCGTCTTTCTGCATTCAAGTTCTGAATAATCGTATTGTTTGAGTTACAGGTTAATTCAGATCAATAAAACTGCATAATTTCTGTTGTGCTGCAAAGTAAAATTATTATATATTCACATGATAATTCTTTTTCAAGTATAGTCAGATATAAACAGAATATACTATTTTAGTTCTCTGCAGGGTTGGAAATCAGCAGGGAATGGGGCAAAAATGGCACCAAAATGAACAAAATATGCCCACACAACATAAAAACTAAAGTCACGATTAAAGTCATTGACTGCTTCAGGGATGGGGAATGTTCATTGCTCGCTTTATTCCCAGTTTGAATAACTTGTGTTTTTCATGCTACTAAGATTCATAAAAAATTAAATTCATAAAAAGCAATAAACTACATCATAAACAGTTCTCAGTTTATTTTGTCTGTGTAACCAACAAGAATATGACATGCAATTTCCCCGTAGATGCATTTTAATATTACAAAAAATTACAATATCAAGGGAAATAACTGACAATAATGATTTGATTACTTAATATTTCATAATATTGTAGCCTTAGCCTCTTCCACCTTTGCAGTGTGACTTCTGTTGATGTTGATACAATTCTATTGATAAGAGCCAGATACAGTATTATGATTGATTGAATAAATACTTGAATAAATATTTGACCTAAAAGACAACACAAATGCATTTAATAAGGTAATAATAAATAAAATAAAAAAGTTAAAACAATTTAAAAAATAAATAAAAATGGCCATGGAAATCAATTAGATGATGCAATTATTGCTCCTTAATGAAAAAGTTCAACAATCTGAGATTCTTGGGACACTCATTGACCTCCCTATAAGAGAAGGGAATTGTCTAGAGAAAGCAACTGGTTTCTTCTTGGTAAAACAAAGTGAAATCAAACCAGTCAAAGCTCATCGAGCCTAATAAGGAGCCAATGTTTGGCTTGTTGGAGGTACTCCAGGTTGCAATGATCTGTCCAAACCAGGAATGCATTTCATCTCCACTTTTCCAAGGCCAGCTTGACAAGCCAGCGGTTCACATTGGGGGTCAAGTGATATTACAGCAAGACACAAGGATGAAGCATTTGAAGTAACATGAATTATTTTTTCAGCAAAATCAACTACATTTTGATAAATGCCATGAGCATGATCTAAAATCTACTTGAATTTTGGTTTTACAATTACTCCAGACTGTTTTTCAATGTAGCCTATCTCTGATATTTCTAATATGACCTCTTAAAAACTCTTTCATGACATAGCATTTAACATATTTTATGGTTATTATTAGTAGAAATGAAAGAGCCGTTACAAATCAAACTTTTTAAAGACCAATTGAAACAGTATATTTGCAAGCCAGAATATACTTGGGCACAGAGTTGGTTAACCTGTGCCAACACCATATATGCTACAGTGTTCCTTGCAGAACGTCCAAGCACTACGTTGGATAAGACACGGTGTAGTGCATTGAATATCTTGTCTTTCCATCCTCGCCTGGGCAGAACATCTAAATATTATGACATACAAGAGGGCATAAAATGTCACATAAATGCTTTCTATTTTGTAAATCTGGCTGAAAATAGATAGTTAAGCGGTTTGTGTTCAATATGTTTAGGTTTTGTTCCTCTGTAAATTAAACAACACTTGTGTGTAAATGAACCTCCATGTAGAACACTGAGCCAGTCACACTTTTATAAACACATTTTATCTTTTCTACAAGTAAACCTACCCCTTGCAGCATATTCAAGTGGTTTTGTTATGATTACAGCACGTGAGGGCATCATGGCAATTGTGCTGGAACACACCAGCGGTCAGTCTAGGAGTTTAAACCCTTGATTCAGGGCCATTAGCCTGAGGAACTCTTTCTCTCGCAGTTTTTTTCTTTCTCTTTATACTTCCTCTCCCGACGGTGGGTGCAAAACAAGCCAGAGTCAGAGATGAGTGTGAGGCGTCAATGAGACTGACGGTCTACAATGGGCTCACGGGATGCGGCGCGTTCTCTGCGGCTGTTAGATGATGATGGATCGCGATTCCCTTTGACTGTGGACCGGCGGCCGCTTCACTGAACGCACCTGAGATGGAAAGCTGAGGGGTCGCCGTAGTTTGGCGGAAAGTTATGACCGGATGGAGCGCACGTCTTCTGGAGGTGTTTCCTCGGCGCAACTTCCCAAGGTCCGTAGTTTTCTCATAGTATGAGAGACGAAAGATATCACCGATCTAAAAATCATTAGGACGTATTTATTTTGTAATAATAGGCACAGTAGCTCTTAGTAGCTATTTGGAATTTCTTTGTCAAAAATAAATAAAAATAAAACATAAAAAAAAAAATGTATAGGCTACTGGTAATTTAACTATTAATATAACTCAAAAACACAATGCAATGCAAGGTTCAAAATACAGGTAAAACACCTGTAAAAAAATCAATACAGATTCCTTCATATTGACAGCCTACAGCAGATTCATTTTTCAAGATACACTTTCTAATTGTTAGCTTATTTCCAGGTTTACAGTAAAATAAACTACTTGTTCTCAGACTTTGATACATTTGGCGTTTACGTTTTGCAGTTGTTCATGCAGAATATTATGTATGTGTTTTAAGTGACTTAATTACAAGACTTGCAAGTCATATTTGAAGGTATATGAACAAATGTGTGAAATGTACTGTACAGTATAATATCATAACTACAGACCATAACATAAAAATGTAGATAACCAACATTTTGTGAAATAAATGTTGTTTTTATCACAAAATGCATGCCCCTTTTATTTGTTTTTATACACATTCTCTGTATTATAATTATTGTAATAATTAATATAATTTCTTGCAAACTGCTGATTGAGTATAAGGTTTGCTCAAATTAACAAATCTACTGCCATCAGATTCCGTTCATTAATTAAGGGTATATTTGTAAGACATTTTGACTTGCTTAATTCAAACACAGTTGGTGCACGTTTTACCTTACTAAATTGTCTGTGACAGTATTTGTGTACAGTTGCACATTGTGTAATTTTCCGTTGAAGATTTTCTTCAATTTTGTCTGTGTTTTGCAGTTTTATGGACAGAACAGATAACAGATGCACACAGAAGTACTGTAGCTGAAGATTTAGCCCCTGTGTGCTAAGAAATATGTAAACATTTACAACAGAATCATCTTATCTCTTTTTCAAATCTCATCTGTGTTATTAACTTCTGGAAAAGAGAAGGGGGAAATAATTAGCTATAACAACAATATAAACTGTTTGCTTTTATTTGACTACCTCTTTCGTCATCCTTTGACATATATTTAGATTTATGATCTGCATGTTTACTCTGAGCTTTTGTTATAGGCAGTTATTACACACACACACACATTCAGGGCTTATTCACAAAGTGTTTAAGTGACATCCACCAGACAACTTTTTGGGCCTGTATTCGAAAGTCTTTGTAATTCTACATTTGATTCCATGAATGAGACTGAAGTAATCAGGCGATGAACGATGTTGAATGTAAAATAATATGCAGTTGTAACAATGGGACTTATTTCTCATTGACTGATAATGATTTGAGTGGCAAAAAAGTGACTAATAGAACTGCATGACCATAACTGAACTCGACATGACCCTACCTTAACTGACCTGGATAAATGACAAGCTCCACATGTTGTTCTATGACTGGACTCTTTACCCCATGCATGTGCACAACCTGATAACGGAAAACATATTGCCAGTTACACTGAGCAGAATGATTTATTTCATTTCAGACTCAAATCACTGCTGAGGTTTTAGCAACTGCATTTAAAGATTGCACACTTTTTTACACGTTCCTTTGAAAGGATGCACTCAACCAAACACCTATTTTCCCTGAGGTGTCTCAGGCAATGAGGTTCCACGAATAGTGAGTACCATCTGTGTCCAGTTATCCTTGCTTTCCTCTAAGATACACAATGTGAGCCTGTGGCAGCCATTCCTGCCGGTTCAGATGGTATGGGAGAAGGCAAATCCCACATTAGGGAATGGCATGTTGAAAACACGAACAGGGGCCAGTTCATATACTCCAGGGAAAAAAACGTTTTTATTTAAAAAAAATTTTTTTGCAAACATTTACAAACACGAAAATCTATGTTTTAATTGACCGTTTGCTAAGCTCCGCCCCTTGGGGGTTGACATTTGATAGGAATCAATTTGAGATTTCTATGAACTGGATCTTTTTTGACCCCTTGATTTTTATAGAGGGAGTGAGTCTATGTCAGACATCTCTATATATCATAATGCAGCATGACTGTGACGTCACGGTGCAGATTGTGTCAAGTTATCCCCACCCCACGCAACTCTATGATATACGAGTTATTTTGAGATGAAGCTGCATAATGCTTGTTGCTACCTTAAGCTGATTGTTTGTTACACAGTCATATATTATTGTATTGGTATTTAATTTGTTTGTGCAATATTTTCTCCAACCGCCCAAGCAACAGGAAAAAAAAAAAAAGGGTAAATAATAAATCAGCTCCATAGTAGATTCCAAGTGATCAAGGATTTAGGACTTTTGCTGTCAGCCTCTTCCAGTTATTTTGGCAGTACAAAAACAGTTCACTATGCTGCTTGATGTTGCAAACTGGAATTTGTTATCATTGTTTGAATTTATTATCATAATTATAAACACACTAGTTTGTCGTTGTTAGAATCTAACTCTTAACAAATACCAAGATCGGCAGTCAGGTTTTGCTCGGATGCACAGAGAAGAGAAACCTTTCGGGTACCCGGGAGGCAGTGATTAAAGACAAGACTCAAGTGTCCCGTTTAACCAAAGCTCAGCATTTATTAAGTCATCGGGGAGTATATATACGAAACGAGAAGTTACACCATTGGACGATCACAAGATCTTATCAGACACAGACATCCAAATCATCTAAATATGGAACAATGTCTCTTTAGCAATCAAGGCCAAAGTTTAGGACATATGCAAGCTCAGCACACATCAGCGCATCTTCTGGGCAAAAGGGCACAGAGTGTTTCTGCTAAAATCTAACAGTCGTACAAACAGTTTTACTGCTTACTGCACTTTATTAAGCTGGTTGCGCACCAGACAAGAAGCACCACACCAGACATAATAAAAAAAAGAAGTTTTGCAGAAAACAGGATGTAGCTTACTTCAGTGTTGAAAAACTAGAAACAAGAAAACTGAATGTAATACCAGAATATAGGGAATAACCAGAATATAAAACAAATTAGGTTAAAAACTTCAAGAGGGATTCTGGTTATGTTTTGGGTTAAGGGTTGGTTAGGAGAATATATTAATTAAATTTAAATAAAATAGTAAATAATTCCTTAAAAAAAAAAAAAAAACATTATAAATGAAGAGTTTATAAGTGCCATCTGAAATTTTCTTCTAAAATGAGCATTTTTCAGGCTCTCATGTGAACTGTAAAAAATTCAACTGCATGTTTTCCAGTTTACGAAACCTTTTGAGTCTCAAATACAGAAAAATGCTATTTTTTTTAAACTACATAAAAACCCTTGCCAGACCAACAAAATTACCCCAAATGTTGTCCCAACTAGTCAAACACAGTTGCCTGAACAAAGAATTTAATATTGTTGAAATGTTAAGGCTTTGTGAGTTCCCAGGATGCATTGCAGCATGAATAAATCATGCAGTTACTGTTATAGGATTATTGTTTTGCTGTTTGCTGACTTCATTTAAACTTTTTTTGTCGTTGTTTTGTCATTATTGTTAGTTATTTGTTGTACTGTGATGAAAAGAGATCATCGTTTTAACATTTGTTGATTGCCACCATTCTTGAGGTTTGTGCGTCTCATTTTAGTCTTGTAAGTTGTTTTATAAATAAAGACAATGTTATCTATTAAAGTTTGACATCACCACAATTGATAATGTGGTGACATTTTACACATTTTTTTTTTTTTGTCCAGGAAACAGAAAAAAATTAATTATCTCAACAACAGTAATTGTTGTTTCAGTTGCTGTGACAAAAATTGTTCTATTAGCAAAATAAGACAATCAGCATTGCATGAACAAACAAATTTACGTTGGCTAAACAAAGTGTTTTTACTGAGAAGAACTAAAAACTATTGTTGAGAGAACTCAAAAGTCTTATTGCATCAAGTTATTTTTATTTTTTTAACGTTTCTCAACTATTTATTTTTGCAGTGTGGAGGTTCAGTAATTTCACTTTAATGGCAACGAATAGGTTATTTTCTTTGCCATTAAAATTAAATAACTGAACATAAATATAGGAGCCCGAGAAAAATGATCATTTTAGAAGAAAATTTCAGATGGCATTTAGAGGCTTTTGCATCTGAACTCTTCAATTATAGAATTGAATAGTATAATAGTATATGTAATAGTATAAACTATTATAAACCTCTACTACCTTCCAAAATAAGTAAGTAAATAAATAATGCAGCACCACCCAAAGTTTTAGTGCATGTTAATGCATTTAATGTTCAGAATATGCATGTGTTTTAACAAATAACTGACAGTTTTCTGTCAAAAATAGATCTTTTTATTAATTAAATGTTTAATACACGTGTTGTAAAGAATTTTTCAAATAGTAGAAAGAATGTCTACTATTAAAAGTCTTGAATCAATATATATATATTTTTATTTAATATGATTGTGTAATGTTTACTATGATATCACTTTGTTTTTAAAAGAGCTAAAGACTCAGTTCTGTGTTGGATCATGTTCTGAATAATCTTTTTCAGACAGACCCATGGGCTGAGCTCTGACTGAAATTTTGTGGCCGAGTTTTGTCCTTAGGGTCTTGTTTAGGAACAATTCAACTGTGACCTGAAATAAACCGGAGTTCGGAAATGACTTGATTTGTATGTAGTGAGAGCGAATGCTGCTTCATTGCGTGACAGATAATATCAAAGAACTGCACATCCTGTTACCTTACCTGCAGAAAAATCACTCAAAACACCATAGAAAATTCATCCATAGAAAACTATTGGCAAATAATCCAAGAAGAGTTCTCAGGAATAAACAGAGCTCTGAGAAGTGCATTGATAATGACTATAAGGTGTTTGTACTGCTGGAATGCACTGTGCATTATTCACAGTGGTCCTTTGCAGAGTATATTTGATTATTACAAAAAATATTGTACCTCTTATTGTATTTCACTTACAATAGGCTATTTTAAGGATTTTGCATGTACAAGCACAGCCCATTAACACATAAGACATCAATCAGCTTTTAAAGGAAAGTAGAGGTGTTCTTTCAGTTACGCTAGTCACAGGTTGATCCAGAAAAGAGGCAAGGATCTATTTGTTAGCAGTCTTTATTTGCACAACAAAGGAATCCAATATCACAGGATAAGCTAACCAAAATCCAAAAGTTTTACATAAGCAAATGTGATTATGTGTTATGTGTATGCTAGGTTAAAGAGATGGGCCTTTATTTAAAATTATGTCATTATTTACTCCACTTGTTCCAATATGAGTTTCTTGTTGAACACAGAAGAAGATATTTTGAAGAATGTGGGTCATCAAACAGTTGATGGTAGCCATTGACTTCCATAGTATATGGAAAAAATACTATGGAAATGAATGGCTACCAGCAAGTGTTTAGTTACACACTTTCTTCCAAATGTCTTCTTTTGTGTTAAACAGAAGATAGAAAAAGTTTTTGGAATAATGAATGTTTTTGGACTAATGAAAATTGCAGTATGGTTTTATAGCACAACGATCTCCATTATTTCAAAAGATCAGAGAAAATGTGATTTCTCAATTCATGACCCTTTAAAAAACATCGATCATCACTATGTTCTACTTACTCTGAAAGCTGACAAGTTGATATGAGCTGTCAGGGTTTATAGTGCCTGTTTGGAACATCAATATCCATGGACCACTGGATATTTGGTAAGTATAAGGCACTCTATATCGAGTCCAACAACCTTAAGTTTAACCTGGTTATCGTCGATTATCTTTTGCCACACAGTCTGGCTGAGGGGGCGTGTTCTGGCGGGAAAGTGGCGTCAATGCATACCCTCTATACATAGTAAGACCTTGATTAGCTGGTTCAAGTGTGTTTGATTAGGGTTATAGCTAAACTCTCCAGGACACCGGCCCTCCAGGACTGGGTTTGGTGATCCCTATATTTGAGTTTTTGTTATTGACATCTAAATCTTGCGCCCTGCAAACATCACTGACATGTATTTTATCAGAATGTTGCCTTGTTAATGAAGCTGCATAATTCAGGTCATGGCAATCAAGTGTTTTGTGTCAAAAATGTGTCAAATGTTTCCCAGTATCTTTTATATGGATGCATGTAGATTTTTTTTTTATTCGGCTTACATTTCTCATTTTCCCTTATTTGCAGAACATAAGTAAAGAGTCTCTGTCACCAACATGAGTTGGAGCTTTCTCACTCGACTATTGGAGGAAATCCACAACCACTCCACGTTTGTGGGGAAAGTTTGGCTGACTGTGTTAATTATTTTCCGGATCGTTCTGACCGCAGTGGGAGGTGAGTCAATCTACTCCGATGAGCAGACAAAGTTCACCTGCAACACTAAGCAGCCCGGCTGTGACAACGTATGCTACGATTCCTTCGCGCCGCTGTCACACGTCCGGTTCTGGGTGTTCCAGATCATCATGATATCCACCCCCTCCGTCATGTATCTGGGTTACGCCATCCATAAGATCGCCCGTACCTCAGAGGAGGAGCAGTGCAAGAACCAGATTTATCAAAAGAGGAATCGCCACAGTCAGTGGAGAAATGGACACCACCTAGAGGAGGTCTTGGAGGAAGATGATGCAGAGCCAATGATCTATGAAGACACTCTGGATGAGCAGGAGGTCAAACCAGAGACAGACAAGGGCAAAAGCCAAGATCCAGGAAGCATGATGGCCGCCGTAGGATCATGCAAGAAGGCTTAATGAGGATGTATGTGCTTCAGCTTTTATCCCGTGCAATCTTTGAGGTGGGGTTCCTCACGGGTCAATATCTCCTTTATGGCTTCCGTGTTAACCCTTCGTATGTCTGCAACAAGATCCCATGCCCACACAGAGTAGACTGCTTCGTCTCACGACCCACCGAGAAGACCATCTTTTTACTCATCATGTATGTGGTGAGCTGTCTTTGTCTGCTGCTCAATGTTTGTGAGATGTTCCACTTGGGGATTGGTGCCTTCCGTGACACTCTTCGTAAACGTCGAAGCCATGGTCAACAACCTCCATATGGCTACCCTTACTCCAGGAACATTTCTAGTTCTCCGCCAGGGTACAACCTGGTGGTTAAATCTGACAAACCGGGTCGCATTCCCAACAGCATCATCCTACAGGACCAGAACATGCCCAGAGTGCTGCCTGAACAGCATTGCACAAGTCCTGATGAGAATATTCCCTCTGACCTGGCTACGCTGCACCACCATTTACGAGTAGCTCAGGAACAACTTGACATGGCGTTTCAGACGTATAACACAAAAAACGCTCAGCTCTCCAGAGCTAGCAGCCCTGTGTCTGGTGGCACAATGACAGAGCAGAACCGGGTCAATACAGCTCAGGAGAAACAGGGCGCAAGACCTAAAGCCAGCACTGAGAGGGCAGGGACAATAGCAAAAAATGGAAAGACTTCTGTGTGGATTTAACTCTCATCTGACTAGTCATGAACCATTATCCTCCAAAACATATTGTTTCGTTTGTGAGGGCATGACTGAACATTATGTACACAAGTTCTGTTGAACATTAAACAAAACTGAAAAATAAATATATTGTAGATGGGTAGTGTTCATTTCTGAAACTCTTTACAATGCTTTACTGTGTTCTCCCTTCCTCAGAATAATTCTTTATGTGCTTCTGTACATATGTTACATATATTAAGTGTGACTTTTCTCTAAATTCCAATGCATGCAAGTGTATTGACCATATCGGAGGTCTGTCCGGCAATTTAGTCTTTAATGGATCATTGATTTAATTTGACTATATAAGAACAACCCCTATGTATCTACTCCATTCAGATAGTCTCGTGAGACCTATAAGTTCTGTTCTTAATGTTCTCCTATTATTATTAGTCTGTGGCTCTGTTCCAAACTAAAGTGAGCTGCCCACCTCTCCCTAAGTTTTAAAGTATACTCATACTGGCGATTAAGGCTGTTCCTGTCAGTAAGCAGAAAGATTATGCTGCATTATAAAATTCCTTATTTTGGCCAGATTCTGAGGCCTCACAGGTATTGTACACCTTATGGATAAAGCAATCCCAGAATGTTATCAAAGATGGTGGATGAAAGCAAGAGCAACCCTACTATAAATATACTTTCTGTATATATTATAAAAAATGTATTAATCAAAATTTTTGATTAAAAATGCACTTTCACACAAGTGAATGTGCTATATGTATTGTTCACTTCATCACAACATCACATCTTGCCAAATTCAGTTGTGAGTTATTTGTGCTGATCAGTGACATTTAATATTGTTGCTACCGATGTAAAATGGTTTCACTTTAAATAGGATGCTTAAAAGATAGTAGAAAGTGAGGCAGCTCACAAGGTTTTAGGACGGAGCATTCAAATGTACAGGGATACTTCTCATCATTTACTCACTTTCATGCCATCCCAGATATACATATGACTTTCTTTCTTCTGCGGAACACGAACAGAGATTTTAGAGAAAATATATCTCTTTGTGAGTCCATATAATGCAAGTGGATGGGTCTCCCAAAGCTGACGCTTTTAAAACCATGTAAAACATAACAATGTAAATCCACACCACCCAAATTGATGAATCAATGTCTCCTGAAGCAGAATGATAGAAAAATACTAATATTTTAGACTACAAAACCATTGCTTTCTAACTGTCAGCCTGCTGTTAACATCAGCATGTTGTTAAGCTTGATGTAAGCAAGTAGTGAAAACTACGTGAGAAATGACAGTCCTCTGTGCTTCTGTGTCACTTCTTGTAAAAGATCACAGGTGGTGAGTTTGATCAGGGTTTGAGCTAAACTCGGCCGAGCAGCGGCCCCTCCAGGACTGGATTTGAAGAACCCTGGAGTAGTGTCTGTGCAGGCAGCCTTGTGTTGATGTATTCATCTCTATTATGTAATAAAAATCAGGAATTAGAAAACTAACCTGTTTTTGGCAGCTTCGTTTCAATAAAAACTGGGTTTTTTTTTTTTTTTGGACTAACAAAACTTGCAGGATGTTTTTATAGTGCAAGGACCTATTAGACATCAAAAGAGAAATGTGATTTCTCGATTCATGACCCTGTTGTGAAGCATGTTGTAAGCACGTTATGAAAATTGCATGAGAAGTGATGTCCTCTGTGCTTCTGTGTCACTTCTTGTGCAAGTTTCACAGCACACATACGTCACACATCAAGTGTGAACTTATGAACCTGCATTTGAGAGTTAGAAGCAACTAGAAGCTATGGTTTATAGTTCATAGGTTTACTCTTGAAGACATTGGTTCATCTACTGGGGATCATATGGGTTACCACCGTGTTCATTTTGCTTTTTTTTTTTTTTTTTTTACGACGTGTCGACTTTGAGAGACCCATCTACTTGCATTATATAGACTTACAGAGATGAATTATTTCTCTAAAAATCTCTGTTTGTGTTCCACAGAAGAAAGAAAGTCATGTACATCTAGGACGGCATGAGGAAATGATGAGAGCATTTTTGGGTGGGGATGCCTTTAATTAGTATTTAAAAAAAAAGATTGTGCTGATTTTCTTGGTTTCTTCTTTATCGAAAAACATGGATATGCATATAATATTAATGTGCATTTATAAATTCTATTTGCATTTATATTATGTGGCACTAAAATGATGGATTGAGCCTGCAATGATAAATTGTACCATTGTCTTATGAAGGTATTTTAAAGGAGCAGTTCATCCCAAAATTTAAACCTTGTCATTAATTATTAACCCTCAATTTTCTTTCTTCTATGGAACAAAATTTGATTACGGTAAATGAGGACTGAGGCTTTCAAGCTTCAAAAAGTGATTCATATGACTTGTGTGTTATATTCTAAGTCTTCTAAAGCCATAAGACAGCTCTGTGAATTAAGATCATTATTCACTGAAAATAATTTTTATTTAAATTAAAATTCATGAACAGTTCAAATTATTTGCCATGTTCTTGTTCCTTGTCAAAGTGGGTGGTATTGATTAAGTTATGCATCAAATAAAAATACATAAGCCTGAATATCTGCATGAAGTTGGTCAGGTAAGAACGTCTCAATCACTGCACACCTCATTCTGTGAACGCCATAATGGTGACTTAACCAGCATTTCTTGTGATTTAACTTATTTTCCATTGTTTCCAAGACCATTATGCACACAATTTACCTCTGAGCTATCTGGTGTAACAACTATGAGTAGATATAACTATGTTTTGGTGACTTGATTCTTACAAAAAAGTGAGTATTATTTTGTAAGCATTCTTGGATAGGACTTTTGAGAAGTAAGATTTCAAAGCTCTGTAAAATGTTTTCTTTTAGAATCACTATTCCAAACTGTGCCTTTACCAATTACAATTTTACTGATAATGTTTTATGATGATTAAGAATAATAATAAATGTAGGATTCATTTAACAAGATTTTTCAACATTTGAGTTTTTTTTTTTTTTTAATCTGGTCAAAATATCTATTCCCCCCCCCAGTTTCACGGAAACATTATTTCAGAAATGTGCATTATTACAATTATACATTATTACAGTTCAAGTGTGTGAATGGCAATCCAAAAATGCACAAAAGAGATCCATAAGGTGTGATAGCTGACCAAGAACTGGATCACTTGGCATGTCAGAGCTGAGCTCAATTTGTATTTTTTTTACTTTGTGCCCGGATACAGTATGTACGGATAAGCACATGGATAACAAATCTGGGTAACACTTTATTTTATGGTGTAATAATACAGAGTAATTACCTAATTAAGTACTTAGTTGTAGCCGTTGTACTTGTTGTACTTACCATGTAACTAAGTTATGGAACAGCCTGTAATTACAGTGTGTAATTATGTAGATGTAATAGGCAGCTACTGTTACACATATGTATCAGACCGAGTCTGTTACACAGCTACTTGTAGACTTAAGTACAATCTTGATACACTTTATTTTAAGTAGCTTATGCCTGTGTAATATTCTGTAATTGTAATGTAATTAGAAATGTATTACATGTATTTTAGCTGTGTACTGGTGGGTTAAATCAAACTAAGGTGCAGCTGGATAAGGTGTACAGTATAGATACACATGAAGTACACTTAAGTACAATCTTGATACACTTTATTTTAAGTAGCTTATGTCTGTGTACTTACATTTATAATTATGTTGTATAAAGTCTGCAACACATATGTAACAATCTTTTGGTTACATAAGTAGCTGTGTAACAGACTCGGTCTGTTACATATGTGTAACAGTAGCTGCCTATTACATCTACATAATTACAAACTGTAATTACAGGCTGTTCCATAACTTAGTTACATGGTAAGTACATTTTGTTTCATGTAAGTACAACGGCTACAACTAAGTACTTAACTACGTAATTACTCTGTATTATGGACACCTTAAAATAAAGTGTTACCCAAATCTATCTAATAAACCTGCCATTGTGTATTACAAATAGTGTTGGCTCTTTTACAAACTACTTTATTCTTTCTCTTTTGTAAGTTGCTTTTGGATAAAAGCATCTGCTAAATGCATAAATGTAAAACTTGAATGTGGATATTAAGCAAATGGATATCATATGTGTGAACATAGGTACATCAATCATAACAAAACCTGAAGGAAGCACTACAGATCCATCTCCCATAGGACTATGATCATGGAAGAATAAAAACCTTGCATGTCAGCAACCACTACTAGATCTGTATTACCAGTTATTATTTCCAGATAGGCTATTTTCTTGATGAACTATAGGTATGTATTCAGGAAAATATACAGAAAATTTGATTGATTTGAATTTTAAAATCCCGTGATCAGTCTTCTAATAAACCCCATATTTAGTAATAAAGAATTTCTACAGTCCTGCAGATGTCTCTGCCATGTGGTGATTTGGACAGTGATGCAGTTCAGTGACAAATATCTTTTGGTGTTTTGGTGGTGACTACATATTCGATTGCACTGTTAACACACTCTCAGAAATAAAGGTACAAAAGCTGTCACTGGGGCGGTACCTTTTCAAAAGGTACATGTTTGTACCTAAAGGGTCCATTTTGGTACCTTAAAGGTACATATGTTACCCTGGAGCACAAAACCAGTCTTGAGTCACTGGGGTATATTTGTAGCAAAAGTAAAAAATACACTGTATGGGTCAAAATTATCGATTTTTCTTTTATGCCAAAAATCATTAGGATATTAAGTAAAGATCATGTTCAATGAAGATATTTTGTAAATTTATATAATATAAATAATATATCAAATATATCAAAACTTAATTTCTGATTAGTAATATGCATTGCTAAGAACTTAATTTGTACAACTTTAAAGGCGTTTTTCTCAATATTGTGATTTTTTTGCACCCTCAGATTCCAGATTTTCAAATAGTTGTATCTCAGCCAAATATTGTCTGATCCTAACAAACCATACATCAACGGAAAGCTTATTCATTCAGCTTTCAGATGATGTATAAATATACATTTCGAAAAATTGACACTTAAGACTGGTTTTGTCGTCCAGGGCCACCGCCCCAGTGACAGCTTTTGTACCTTTATTTCTGAGAATGCAGCCTACAGCCTAAGGCTGCATCTTTAGTGACTAAAGTCTATGTTGATATATAAGATTCACCAAAAAAAAAATAAAAAATACATTATGGAAACACTTTTTTAAGAAAAAGAGCAGTAACACAACACGTCGGCTGCCATCATACAGCTTCCATTAAAGCGCTGGTTCTCTGCCGTGTTAAAGGGTGTGTTAAAGCTATATTAATATTATTAATATGTATATGCAAAACTATTTTATTATTATTGATAAGAGTAAGACGTTACCTGCCAAACATCACTAATTTTTGTAATTTTGTCAAATATTATTCTTGATTAAACATCTTGATTTGATGTTTTCTTTATTTTGTAATGTTGCAAGTTAAAATGTTTTATTTTGTTCTAAACTGCATTCTAAATAAATTCGCAATAGACTATGCTGAATGACATAAGCAGTAAAACTTCTGCTAAATCAGTAAACACTGATGTGCAATCCTGCAGAATTACGCCATCAAAACAGAAATTTAGTTTCAATAGTTTCACAAATAGAAACACAGCCAAATGTTTGAATGGACACATTCAATATTTGTCAATATACAGATTTAAAGTGTTAATAGCCACTCATCATATTTCAGTCTGGTCTGGTCTTGGATTTACACACTTATACTGATGCACCTTGCTTTGCTCTTAATGTACTATTATGTATAAAATATTTAGAGTCTAAATATTGTAGGCTATACATAATTGTACATTAAGTGCAAAGCAATGATTTAAAGGATTTTAAAAATTCTAAACAAAATTACATCCTTTTAAGTGTGATCCACAAATTTGTAGTTTAAAATGAAGTTACACTGTAAAAGTGGAGGTTTTGAGGAATACCAGTCCACGGCTCTACCACTGTAGAAAGTATGATTACAATATTTTATGTATTGACTTTTGCCATATGCACTTATTTACAGCAATAATAAAATGCTAAATAAGTCTCTAATAAACTGAATAGCATGTTGTCCTTGTATAGTTTCCTTCAGGGTTTGCTGTGCTGCATGGGGATACTCCAGTCACTCCCAAAAAAGGAGTAGGCTATGTATTTCCCTACAGACACAGAGAGGATAAAAACTATTGATCAAGAAAAAAATTAAAAGTTGAGACAGGCGTAATCATAATTGAGTATTTTCACTTTTTCACTTAGTTCCCACACACCATTGTTTAGTTTTAGGTTTACTAGAAATAAGGAACTGGAAAGGCTTACAAAACAGGGAGCTGAGACGAAAAACAGTGACAAAATTAATATGAAACTTTATTAGCTTTTCGAAATAATCCAATAAAATCAGTTGCAATTTGAGATGTGTGCGCTGATATTTTCTGTTTGTTGCACGTTGTTTTAAGGACACGCCCACAACAGGCTATTATGAATATTAATGTCAGAGTCACCAAATATGTTATTTTAGCATAGCACAGCGTTTAGAAAACGGTGTTTCAAAGTCTAAAAGGGCGATAGAAAACACTCAAATATTAACCCCTTTGGCAACCGGCGATGTATCATAAATATTAATAAAACACATAACTGATTGGACAGGCCAGGAAGGACGCACGCGATTCTATTATCAATATTAATGAGGTAAACCTTCACCATAGTAGATTCGTATCGTTTCGAATATAGACGCCAGTAAACGCACGCGCAGTGCAGTATGGGAATGAAAATGGAAGGTGAGAGAAACTTGTGTCGTTTCGAGGAACTTTGAGCTTTAGTAGTTGCGCAGAGGATAACAACACAATGCAGAGGGTGATTTTGTTTAGCGGTGCGTTCAGAGCGATCCTGACAGGATCAGGCGGACTTCACGCGCGCTATTTGCGTTGTACGAGACATGACAATGTGTGCAGGACTCAGATTAGAAAACACTCTCAAGATCAACCTAACAATCATACAGCACACTTTAGATGTTACAGTTTACCGCACAGGACTCTCATCAATGTGTCTGGACAAGACACTAACTCATTTCTTCAAGGAATAATAACCAACGACACGGCTCTCCTGGAAGAGGATGCAGCGCGTGCGATGTATGCTCATATTCTCAATGTTCAAGGCAGGACACTGTACGACATCGTCCTTTACAGGTAATATACTACATTGTTTTGATATTTCATTTGTTTGAATTGCAAAGTAGACACGGGATGTCATATTAATGTGATTTTAGAGGTGCTGGAGTTTTGTGAATAAGGTTAGTAAGTAAGATGTGGGCGTGTCCTCAGCATTATCTCACTGTCCCACCCTGGACTACTAATTTAACTTACTGATATGAAGTTGTTCTTCTGCTCTGTTCTTCTAGTAAAGCCAGCATGGTTTAGCAGTTCATAAACATCATAAGGAGTTGATATGTAAAGTGGCTCACAAGTGAAAATAATATAGGCACGTGTCATCAATGAATAATTCACCCAAAAATGAAAACTTGCTGAAAATGTACTCATTATCAGGCCATCCAAGATGTGGATGAGCTTATTTCTTCATGGGAACAGAGCTGGAGAAATTTAGCATTGCTCAGCAATGCTCACTAATGGATCCTCTGCAGTGAATGGGTGCCGTCAGAATGAGAGTCCAAACAGCTGATAAAAACCTCACAATAATTACTCCAGTCCATCTATTAATGTTTTAATTCATCATTGACATTTTTAAGTTCCGGCTGAAATAGAAGTCCTCTATTCATCGCATCTGAGTCAGGAGAGAAATTTGCACAGATTAATTTATTGTTTTAAAAAAGCGTCAATATTTTACCATTTTACTTTAGGGCTGCATGATAATGGTTCAACTGATAATCACAATCATTAATCATGATTATTGTAATTTGAGGAATTATTGCACTTTCACATAAGTACAAATCAAGAAAACGTCAACTCAGATGCATGATTCAATTTCCTTCATCTAGTTTCCTGATTTATTATGTTTAGCCGATCATATAATGAACACTGTCTTCATTGAAAACAATGTAAACCAGAAGCTTCTTTCAAAAGCAGAACCATCTAATATTAACTCAAACCAAATTATATTTTTATATTAAAACAACAACAATGACTTTGTGACACAGAAGTTGCGCAAGTAAATTTTTTTCAGCAGCAAGTAACAATCGCAAACAGTTGAGATCCATATTTAGACTTATTAAAGTTTATTACCAAGAAGTTTTTATTGCAGATTTAGTTGCAGCAAACAGCACAAACGTCTGCGTGAAGAAACCCAGACTGGCTGTATTACATTTTCATCTGAGCAGAATGTCTCAATAAAGATCTCTTTTTTTAATATCAATTTTCATTAGATTTTAATAGCTAAGATTTTAAGAGCCTTGCACGTTTTTCATGTATGTATTAATGGAACTTGTTTTTGTTATTCAGTTTAAAAGGAAACCCAGATGGATTTAATGGTGTACTTCTGGAGTGTGACGACGCTGTAAAGGACTCCATTATGCAGCTTCTGAAAGTTTACAAGATACGTCGCAAAGTAAAGTTCAGCTTGTGTCCCAGTCTCTCACTATGGGCTCTGTTACCTCAAAACAAAGCTGCAGTACTGGGGAAGTCCAAGCCAGATGTTACTGCAGCAGATAAAGTGTTAGTACTGGAGCAAGACCCAAGAACTGAACTCATGGGCTGGAGAATGATCACTAGCTGTCAGAATAACCCACATGAGATCGTCTCTGCTTGTCAAGAGGGCAACACTGAAGAATACCACAGACATCGCTATGAAATCGGTATTAAACGACAAGTGGATGCATGTTGATCGCTGTTAGTCTACATTGTTCTGGACTTAAACATGCAGTTCTCTGTCTTAAGAGAGTGTAGCTATATGGATAATTGACATGACATGTTAAGCAGTGACAGCACTGTTCTGCAGTGTAACTTGCTATACTGCAGTCCGTAACTTTTTTTGGTTAAAAATGATCTGAAATCAATTTTTGAGCTAGTACATAACCAGCCAGTGTTCAAAACTATTGCCTTATTTTAGCCCTATTCACAACGGTCAGCTTATAATAATGTTTTCTAATTTGAGTGGTACGGGTAGGTTTTCGTGGGAAATTTGAGCATGGCACTGCGTCATTACATCACGTCTATAAACATAAAGAAGTTGTCCCGGCTACGAGGCTATATCTCATGTGAGGATCCTGCAGGTGGAGGATAGTTTATAGCCTCTTCTCACAGCAGCTGGAATAATTAAATGTATCATTTTGATGGCGGATTGTAATCCAGAAAGGATTATGTGTTTATGAAACACATGTGAATGAAATTAAATTATATTCCAGTTTTAAATGCGCTTCTGAATACAGATAGCCTGAGATTACACAAGATTTGTATTTTAAAGAAAACCAGTTCAACGGAAGAATAATTTGCTTTTTGGGTTAAAAGAATTTCTTAATATGAAATTCGAATGGCATGACGATTAGATTAAGACTTTACAGAAATTGAAATCTACACGTTAATGCACACTATACTCATAGTCACGCAATGCTGATGTTGTTAACATTAATAATTTGAAAATAAAGTATAACAATAATAGTAATTTGCACGGTTAGATGTGATATGAGCTAAACGCTCTTTAGATTTATTCACCATTGGTAGCACGATTTATTGTAATGCTTTTTTCCTCAGTTGGTCAGAACAAACGTGGCAGACTTGTTACTTACTTGTTCAGATGGCAATATACGGTGAAAATTCTTATTTGGGTCATATATTCCAAGACGTAGGCTAATCTGTGATTGCGAAGTACAGTAAATATCCACACTGCTGAAGCCGTGCCGGAGCACAACCCACACAAACAAGATAATTCCACAAGAAACTGCAATTCCAGTTTTTCAAACAGAGATGGCAACAAAGTGGCAAAATTTATGGACTGTAGCTTTAATCTAAAACTATTTTATATAAATGATTCTAGCAGCTTTATGACCTCAAATGAATTGAATGACACCATAACATTTATTTTTACTTTTAAAAGTGTTTTGTCACACTGCCGGACCATGCAAGTAAATAATACAAAAAAGATCAGTCAAAAATCTCAAATATAGATGTTCCCTAATGCATACGCTACTAGTGAGAAGTTTGGACACAGTGACATATTCATTATTATTATTATGTAGCTCCAAAAAATGTACACGCATCTAATATTTTAGCTTCTTCAAAATCATAGCCATCTTTTGTCTAGATTAGGCTTTTCTCAACCAGCTTCAGAAAGTGGAACGATCTGAGATGCTTATTAAACACTACCTAAAAATATAATAATAATAATCAAGTTTATTAAAGAAATTCATATGCTGGCACAGTTTATATTTGTCTATAAAACTAAAGCATAAATTCAGTCAAGTGTGTCCAATCTTGTGACTTGTACTAGTTCAAATATGAATATAAATTCTAGATATTGGTCCACTTTTTGACAGTCATTTCACTGTGAAAAAGTGGCATAATTCATAATCTATAAGTTTTACCTTAAATTTGTTTAATTAACCTGATGTTTTTTTTTATATATATATATGTTAATATTAAGCAATAGTCATCCTCAAAGTGTATACGGATATTGTTTGGTGATAGTAGCATTTTGTCCTTTTAAATGTACTAAATTGGTATCCTTTGTGATATGATCATTTCTTGTAATCAGTCCTGTAATTTAACTCATTTCTACAGGACTGCCTGAAGGAGTGAAAGACCTTCCGCCAGGTGAAGCCCTTCCGCTGGAGTCTAATCTTGTCTACATGCAGGGAATTAGCTTCAGCAAGGGATGCTACATCGGACAGGAACTGACTGCCAGAACTCACCACACTGGTGTGATACGAAAGCGCCTAATGCCTGTTACCATGTCTGCTGCGGCTGAGACCCTGGACCAAGGTGCCGCTCTCGAGACTGAGGGTGGCAAACCAGCTGGGAAACACAGGGCAGGAATCGACAAGCTGGGACTGAGCCTCATACGCTTGGCTCATGCCAAAGAGCCACTAAAACTCAAATCCTCTGACGGCGTGACAGTGACTTTACAGCCTACTATACCTGACTGGTGGCCAAAAAACAGTGAAGATAAATGAATCGGCAACACTAGAAAGGTCAAAGGCCCACCTGAATGAATTGTGATGCAGATCATATTTATTTAGTTAATTAAAAAAATGTAAACTATAACTTTCACACAGAAATCTGATGACTATGTTTTAGTTGACACCTTAAAATAAAATGTTTCAAAAATGTTTAATTGTTGTTGCTTATTTAAAAAGCTGTTTGAAATACTCTTAACTTGGTTTTGTTTAAAATAAATGGGTGCCCTATGTGGTATCCAATAATTATATATGTGACCCTGGAGCACAAAACCAATCATAAGTAGCACAGATATATGTGTAGCAATAGCCAACAATACATTGTACGGGCGATTTTTCTTTTATGCCAAAAATCATTAGGATATTAAGTAAAGATCATGTTCCATGAAGATATTTTGTAAATTTCCTACCATAAATATATCAAAACTTAATTTTTGATTTGTAATATGCATTGCTAAGAACTTCATTTGGACAACTTTAAAGGCGATTTCCTCAATATTTAATTTTTTGCACCCTCAGATTCCAGATTTTCAAATAGCCAAATATTGTCCGATCCTAACAAACCATACATCAATGGAAAGCTTTCGGATGTTGTATAAATCTCAATTTCAAAAAATGACTGGTTTTGTGGTCCACGGTCACATTTCATTTGCATGAAGCAAACACATTACTGAAATTTTAAACATTAATAAGAAACCATCTACTAAAACGTTGTTTTATCATCTTTGATATAGCATTGGAAGGAGCATTTCAGCATCTTGAATAGAGAAGTCCAAGTTTATGTGCTCATAACCTAATATTAGTCACCAGTGTTGGGGGTAACGCATTACAATGTAACATGAGTTACGTAATCAGATTTCTTTTTCAAGTAACTAGTAAAGTACACTCTTAAAAATAAAGGTGCTTCACGATGCCATAGAAGAACCTTTTTGTCTGCATGGTTCCATAAAGAACCTTTAACATCTGAAGAACCTTTCTGTTTCACAAAAGGTTCTTTGTGGCAAAAGGTTCTTCAGATTATAAAAAGGTAAGAAAGAGATGGTTCTTTAAAGAACCTTTGACTGGTTCTTCTATGGCATCGCTGTGAACTGAAGCACTTTTATTTTTAAATTTTTAAATTTTTAAATTTACAACAAAATATCAGTGTTCCTTTTCAAATAAGTAATACAAGTTACTTACAAGTTGCCATGTTGAGAGAAATTTGGAGTGAAGTCCAGAGGCACTTCCTTCAGCCTGAGGCTTATTAATTTCACTTTTGGTGTGAACGGGCCTTTACAGTTGCTTAACTTTTTTTTGTAACGCCAAATTACATTAAAGTAATTTTTATGAAGTAACACAACGTTGTAATGCATTACTTTTAAAAGTAATTCCCCAACACTGTTTGTCATAATACAAATATAATGACAGCATAAACAACAATTAAATAACACAAATATGTTGTTAAAAGAATTTATTAACATTTGCCATAGCTGATCTTCCACATACAGTATAGCTTTTATACAATGGTTCGAACAGCCTCTCTGATCTCCTGAAGCAGTTCCTCAGGTTTGAAGCTCAGAGTTGAAGGGTCTAGTCTCTTGAAGTCTTCGTTGCTAAGCATGCTCTCAAATATATGCAATACTCTCTGAAGGTCAAAGGCCGCATGATGAGGGCCTAAAGCACACAGACTTTCGGCAAGGTGGTCTTGGCAGTTATCTGCATTTCTGGGACATGAATTTAAAAAGGACATTCGATTATTTGTAATAGTCTTAAGGAAAGAGGCAAACTCTCCATAATCGATTCCTGTACACGATTTCATGATCACCTGAAAAAGAACGTATTACCACAGGAATATTAAAATGATGTTTACAGGATTATGATTTTTCAGTAGTACTACAGCACATAGTGAATCTTTATTAGCCGCATTTGTTGGACCTAAAAAGGTGATGACAGATGTCAAAAATAAAGCGTTACCTGACAATGCTGATGCCAGGTATCCATAGTATCACGCCATTCCTCGATTTCTCTCTGAACAGAAGAAAGTTCTTCTTGCAGAAACTGCCACATAATATCCAAATTACAGCCATTCAGCCAGTTATGATTGATGGAAATGGTATCCTCCTATTATTAAAAGATGCATTATTGAAATTGAGATAGCAAGTTGGTCAAGAAAGATTTTTCTCATAAGGAAATTATGAGAATTAGGGGGGTAGATTACTTACAAATTGTAATCTGTTATTGATTCCACATTACATGACAAAAACTGTACTTAGTAACGTAATCCATTACATTTCAGGTAATATAACCAGACTACTTTTTGATTACTTTTGGCCTTTGAACTTTTGAACACATTGATTTAAATAGGATAATCTTGTACCATGTCGAAAATGCATTTGTGAGTTTAATGAAAAGCAAATAATTAATCAAATCATAAAAATGTTAAATTAGAATAAATTATTTTAAAATAACATCAATCAAAACACTAAAAATTGTTTTATATTTTATTTGTTTACCTGAATATCATGTGACTATTAACCAGAGAACCTTGAACATGCAAATGTGATACCTAATTATTAAAATATTTATTTTAAAATCTCAGGGAAACTGTAAGTGACAAAAAAGTTTGGGAATCCCTGCATTACATGTAAATAAGAAATAACATGAGACAAAAGCCTTCCAAAGACAATGTAATGCATGATTAAATAACCCTTCAAATTAATGTGTTTATCAGTAGTTGATGTAATGTTGAAATGCTAAGAAAACACTTCTTAAAACTGAAATGCTTTTTGTAAATCCAGTGGTCAAATGCTGTGGCCTCTCATATGTCTGTGTAATTAGCCTATATCCACCTGACTATAGTGACTGGTCTTTGTGTAAATGTCCTCAAAACTGGAAGACTTTATATATGTATATAAGCGGTAGGGTATTTTAGAAAGAAACATTTAAAAGATGAAAAAGAATAATTCTTTTCACTTTTTAATGATTTCCCTCAATTTCAGGTTGATTATCTCTGGTGGGGGACCAACCAGATAGGAACATGAAATGTTCAGAGATATCCGTCCTCTATGGCATTGGCAGCATTCCGCTGTGAAAATGAGTTTCTGAGACTCTGCTGGTTACAAAGCTTGGGCAAGTGGAAATTGGTGGAAAAACTGGGGAATAAAATTGTATGTATGTGGTTTGAGAAATGAACAGATGTAATATAAGCACTCAAAATAATACTGTATAAATGAACTGTATTTTACAGTAATCATGCTTATGACTGGCATAGAATAACGCATTCTTGTAAATGAGATTTAAAACGGTGATTCTGGACATTTCTTAACCCTCCTGTTGGGTTGAGGTCAATTTGACACACACTCAGTTTTCAAACTGCTCAAAATACTGCTTAAACTATTTCTTTCTTCTTGAAAAATCTGGCAAATGTTGTTTTTCGTTATTAGTTTTTTTGGATCTCAATTGCTGTTGCAACACTGAAAAGAAGTGTGAGAAACCCATTTTACCCTCACCAGGCTTTGAGAAAAACAAAAAGACAGAGCAAGTATAAATAGCAATAATTACTACTTCCATTAAGTACAAATAATATTAGATACTATTTATATTTATTTGTAGTTATTTGCACCAAAGTGTGCAAATAGTCACAGGAAAAAAAAAAAAAAGTTTGTATATGCAGGTAATTTTCAACATAATAATCTAGGTTAAATTGACCCCCTAACGCAACAGAAATAACACAAAAACAGATGGGAATGTTTATATTTCTCACATATTTTGTATTTTTTACTCTCTGACAAGCTAGAGGTTTTCTGTAGAACATTTCCAAGCATGTGTATTTGGGAAGATTGGAGCAAAGGTCCTCCAGGAGTAGGATTGGACACCCCTGTTTTAGTACAACATATATGGACACCATTAAACAATTATTACTTACCAAATTGTAAACCTGATGATGCCAACCACTAGGTACAAAGATGATCTCCCCAGCTTCTTGAATGATCTCTAAAGGCTGACAGGCCTCTTCAAACTGTGGATACAGACCCTTGTCCTGAAGTACGGGTGCGGTTACGTCATAGGCCAAGTTGCCGTGACAGTCCCGCAGAAACTCCTCTTGGCCTGGAGGGTACAGGAGCCATTTCTTACGTCCACAGATGTTGGCAGACCAACTGTATGAGCGAAACACGTCTGCATGGAAAGGTGTCCTAAAGGCAAGAACAAAATCACTGACTGCATGACATTTCATATGTCCAACATTAAACATTGGGGGTTCAAAAGTCTGAGATCACTAGTGAAAATGCTTCTGTAATCTTATAGTATAATATAAAACTTAGAAATGTATATATATATAAAAAACGTGTATACCATAATTTATTAGCATTTGGTATGTCTTCTTTTTGCTTTAACGACAGCACATTATTCAGTATTATTTAGGAATATTTGAAATATCAAATTTCCAATGGAATCTGACCCTTTGTACAAATTACATGATGCAGAATAATAAATATTTCTTAATTTTACATCATAATGTTTCATTGCATTTCATTTTTTCTTCAAAACCGAAATTATTTACAGGACCAATGCAACAAAAAACAGGCTCTAAATTTGGATACAGACTTTTACACCCTTACAATTGTATATAATAAATAAATGACAGTACCATGACCCCTTAGGTCCCATGTAGACAAACCGATAATCATCCACTTCAATTGTGTCCCAATATTCATTCAGCCAATCAGAGGAGAAGTAAATTGGGGTCTTGTAAGTATTATGTTCAGGGAAGTTCCTAAAATGAACATAAACATATTCAACATTATGATAATTGAATCATCTTTTTCTTTCTTTATGTTATTACAGTGTTTCCAAACTAGTATTGTGCATCACATTCAAAGCTATTGTACAATAACCCATGCTTTTGATGAGCTGTACCTATGCATATGCCAGTCCTTTAAGTAAAGGCATCCTTTTGGTGAAGAATGCCCATTCTGAATGTACTCTCTCCAGTACTGGATAAACTCCTTAAAAGGCATGATCTGCTTCGGGTTGGAGTTGTATTCTTTCGCACTGCAGTTTGCAACAGGAACAGGAGTCTCATCTGCATAATAAAATGAGGCCATTTGTGGATATAACAATATTGAGTACACATTTATAAAAAAAAAAATTTAATCGCTTTTGTACTATTTTCTGCAACTGGTCATCTTTTGTCAAAAATTGGCATTCAATAATACACAGCAAAATTATCTTACAAATTTCTAATTTAGTCAAATACATTGTTATCCAGCAATACAAGATACATGTTTCAAACCACCCTTAGAGAAGCTGAAAGGAATATGTTACAGTTCTGTAATATGCAGTTATCAATCTAGATTTTAGAGATGAAGCAGGAGCTATTTATAATTATTATTAACTTCTAGTGCATGACAAATGCCATTTTGCATTGACGCAAGAATAATAAAATATAATTGAAAATGCATTCTTTGCTCACCAAATTCTTGCAGAAGTCTTTGTAAGTTAGGTTTTCCATCAGCCGTGAGCCATTTTTTCCTGCAGTTCCAGTCTTCTGTGAATTTTTTGGAAAACATGCAGGGTTGGTTCGGGATCAGGTAGTTCTTGAAGAATTTGGAGTAGGGTATTTCTCTCTCTATGTACTCAATGAAATGAGAGGAGCAGTGCTGTTGATGGATCTGCCTGGGCATTTTGACCAAACTGCAGCAGTTATGAAAGGTTTCCCTATCCATGACATGAGCTCAGCCTTATTTACGGTAGTCACTAACGCGAAGTTTCCACACGTCATTCCATGCTTGATATAATGATATTATAAACAAAACCTTAAATAAAACTCAATACCGTTGCCTTAATAGCAGAACACATTTTATCAACCTCATGCTTCTCTGATGACAGCTTTGCGTGGTTATTTTTAGGCTGTAGAAGCGCAACTAATGTATCTTACGCTTACTTGTAATTAAATGATCGATACGAGGTGATTGCCTTTTTCTATATGTTTATAAATCGAAAATAATTGGGTTTTTCTGCGCCAGGCTTGTAACATGTCTACCCAGTTTCCCACCGGAAAAGAAACGTGTGCACACCAACCCAATGGTTTGCTTTTCTTCGTGCGTAAAAAAAATAGCTGTATAATACAAAAAAGCAAGTTAATTGAATATCATTATACTACCTGTAAATAAATCTAAGTTGACGCCCTTAATTAGCCATGGCCACATTATATATATATATATATATATATATATATATATATATGTGTGTGACGTTGAGCGGAACCTTTGTTTTTGCACGTCGGAGCGTAAACATGAGCGCACTAAAACAATCAGTTCAGTCTTCGGTTCAGCTGTATTTACATCGCTACGACGCGACAGCGAAACAGAGTCCGATGTTTTTTACGTTTCTTATTTAGGGCGTTGTATTAAACGTTAACGGGAAACACTGAGGCGGAACAGTAAATGTCTCGCAACTAACTACGATGCGTAGAGATATTATTATTATTTTAATGCGTGAAATACGTCACACCCTGCTGTGTTAGCTGTCATTTGAAAGTCAACACCGTCCTAAAGGTATGGCATAAATGATCTCCATGGTGTTTGTTTTTTGTATATCACGTAATGCCAACCACACCAGTATCTACTGTTACTGCGCATACAGAACCACATGAAAAATAAACGTAAAGGGTCTTCAAATAATGCTTTTAATTCAACAATTGGATTAATAAACCACCATTTATTTTGTGATTCCAGAATATTCATGAGCTGCATGTTCTTCAATAAAAACGAAAGAAAAGAAGCATTTCAATTCTTCATCTTCATTGTGTGTGTGTTTTTAAAATAATTTAAATTTAGATTAATATTAATAATATTAATTATTATAAATTAGTGCTGTCAAACGATTAATAGCGATTAATCATATCCAAAATAAATGTTTTTGTTTACATTATATGTATATATATATATATATATATATATATATATATATATGTGTGTGTGTACGTACTGTGTATATTTATGTATATATAAATATACACACATACAGTATATATATTGAAAATATTCACATGTTTATGCATTTAGACATTCATATTATTATATTTGATATAAATGTATGTAATGTATAAACATAACATATTTTTCTTAAATATATACATGCATGTGTTTGTATTTCTATATACTTAATAAATAAACACAGTACACACACATATATTATGTAAACAAAAACGTTTATTTTGGATGTGATTAATCGTTTGACAGCACTAATTATAATATAATAAATAATGGTTTTGTGTTCCTCTTAAGGAAGAAAATCGTACAGGGCTGCGTCTCCCAAAAGCATAGCAAACCTAAGATTGTAGAACTGTTATCACCAATGGAGCTACGATCAACTTAGGTTTATGATGCTTTTGGGAAACGCAGCCCAGGTTTGTAGCAACATGTGGTTGAGAAAATAATAAGTATGCTGTTCATGTAAATAAAAGTGACTGATGATGACTGCTTAGTAATTTTCTGTATACACCATTCACTTGGCAGGTGAGCTCCCTAAGTCAGGGCAGCTTTGCCATATCATCAGAAAAAGATGAGCCAGGAGGCATCCATCCATTGCTGGCCCGGCTCTTATTACATCAACAGCGAGAAACGCTGGGCCAGCGGCATCCTCTCCTTAAGCCGCACCACCCTACGCTTCAACTCGGAGCAGAATCAGGAGAGTCTGATTAGCCTGAGGCTCTCGTGCATCATGGAGATCAAGATGGAGTCGTCCAGCTTCATTTTTAGTGCTCTTACTGTGTTAGAGCAGGGAAACATCAAGCACTGGTTTGGGTCTCTCAAGCCTTGCCGTACTGCCGTTTACCACGTGCTAGAGCACTTCTGGAGGGAACGGCTGCTGTCCCCCACAGAGCCCCGTGGAGCTGAAGCTCCTCTCAGTAAGGGCCAGGAGCTGATCAGCCTGATATCTGGAGCCCAGCGGAGGCTGGAGGATACTGGAAAGGTCCTGAACCACCAGGGAGAGCAGTTTGACAACATGATTCAGGGCCTGGACAAGATCGAGTCAGACCTGAGTGTGGCAGATAAGTAAGTTTTGCTCAGATTCAGAAACTGTGATACATAACTTGTACTAGAGACATGAATGATATTTCAAATTTTAATGAGGTCTTTCACGGCTTGTTGTGCTTCTAATAACTCATTTTAATGTTAAGTATGTCCCACTCTATACTTTCTCATTCATCCATTTTTCTTTGTCACTCTAATGTGTAAATAACCTCAAAAAAGTCCAGCTAGCCGAAAGCTGTGCATATATTTTTACATATGGACATAATCAGGAACGGTTTGTTATTGGTTCATTACATTTATGAAGCAATTGCAAATAGGAAATGTATTTTCCTAATTTCTCCAATCAGGACCAAAACAGGTCCAATAATGAGTTTCTTGATGCTACAGTCTTTCATAATTTAGTAATTTCATAGTTGAGTTTGTTGCATTCCTCACATGCAAGGCACTTTGTTTAAAAGTGTTAAATTAATAAATGTAAATTATCTTCATTGGGAAGTCAAGAACATCCACTGTCACCATACACCACAGTCATGTGTTGTTTTTATAATATTAACAATGCCATTTTTTTTCTCTTTTGTGCAGACTACTCTCTGAACTTGAGTGTCCTCCTTGGTGGCCTTTTGGCAAACTGCCATGGAAGAGCCACCAGGAGGCCAAGTCTGAGGCAGCGGCCAAAGCAGCCTGTACTAAAGGATCGGCCAAGGGCCAAAAAGTCATAACTAGCATTCCGGCTATTATCTCCTGTGTTGGAAGCTCTGGAACTATGAAACCAGGTAGCCTGATAGTGATGGTCTCCTCGCTGGAGGTTCGAGATACAAATGGACAGCTCCTCCATTGCTTTGAGAAGGAAGAGGTGGATGATGTCTATGTGCACAGCCCCTACGAGATCAGTGTTCGGCAGCGCTTCATCGGAAAACCTGACATCTGTTTCCGAATTCTCTCTGCCAGGATGACTGAAGCTTTATCTGTATTGGAGATGCAGTATAAGAAGAAAGTTGAGATCACGTGACTATGCAGCATTTCAGGCAACCTTGGCAGCCACACCAGGAAGCCCAGAAGATGGAGGAAACATTTGGAGTGCAGGTACACTTATTTTGACAGTCTTTTTTCATTGTTAGTACTTCAATGCCAGCTTTTATTTTAAACTAAACAAAAGTAGATTATATGACAGCAGACAGCCGCAGCGCAATCCCAGGCACTGAGTGAAAACTCCCATTACAATAAAAATAAAAATCTAATCAATAAAAAAAATAAATACATTGAGAGTATTCTGACTATCTTGAACACCTCTGATTGGCCATTGCGTTCTTGCACTCGACAAACATGTCATTGATTGGCTACACTGCTCAAAGCCAGAAAAACATGTTGTAAATAGAAACCTTTCACGCTTTTCACAGAGCATTCATAAATACACACAGGAGTGTTTGAAAGCGGCCGCCTATCATCAGGGATTGATTGGGATTTTATATTGGGTTTTATTCTAAGAGAGTTATAAAGTAAGTAGTTCTGGCCTTTTTATGGCCTTTATGTAGATTTTATGGCTTTTTTGTAGGTAGAAATACTATCCTTTCACGCAATGAAAATAGCTCTATTTTTGTTTTCTTCCAGCTGTGCTCCAATTTCCGAGTGTACTCTTTATACTGGTGTGTGAGACTGTTCTTCTTAATCTTCTTAAAGCACAAAGGACAACTTGGTCTAACGTGCTAGAAAAGAGAGAGTCTTTAGTTTCTGTTGTAACATCTTCTAAGTTATATCTTATGCCGAGGAGACAAAGCAGACAAATCAGGAAGTTTAATAATGAAGCAGTCTTTATTAGTAGAAGTGGTAGTTCTACCATATTTGTAACAAGGAGAGATTTTGCAGTCTTCACTAAACCAATACATGAGACTAGATAATGATCTGAGATATCATTGCTCTGCTGCGAAATTTCAGTGCCTACAATATAGGACAAAATTAAGTGTTTAAACCCCAATAAATGCCTGTAAATGCCAATCCCAATGCATCTTTTTTACTATCTACATGAATTTTAAGATCACCAACAATGAACAATTTAACTGAAGCCAGCACTAACACAGATAAAAAAACATGGTGCCTTGGAGGCCTGTATACAGTCAGAGGCCAGTAGAATTGTCAAAAGGGATTTATTGTTTTTACTAGATAGCATTATATAAAACACCATCACTTCAAAATAAATTGTACTTGAAACCAGACCTCTGAGTAATACTGAAAATATTACTATAAATTGTAGCATCACCTCTCCTTTTGACCTTCAGATGAGGTAATGTAATTGTCTGGTTTTAGCCAGGTTTCTGTCAAACAGAGCACATCTAGCTTATGATCTGTGATCATATCATGTTCCAAAAGTGCTTTTCTAGAAAGGGATCTAATATTCAGCAAGCCAGGTTTTATCAGTTGTTTGTCTGCATTATATTTATTCTTGTTCTTCAGACATTCCCCTGTAAATACAATAAATATCAGCTGTTTGCAAAGTGAGCCACAGAGGCCTCACACACACTGCAGCTAAATTCAGTTGTTGATTCACCTTTTAGTGCCTAACTTTAGTGCTTTACACACAGTTCAGTGGTTTACAGGAGTGATAACCGCATTCCACAATCAAATTTATACAGGTAGTGACAACCGCATTTACAAAATTTTACACAGTGTGTATGTGGCCAAAGTGACATTTACAAATTGAAAATTGGTTTATATATATATATATATATATATATATATATATATATATATAATTAATTAATTAATTAATTAATAACTATTTGGACATGGAGCCGCATTGAGATCTATGGGATTAAAATGAAAACTGCAAAAGAAAAAGTTTCTTAACCAAGATCTAAAATTATGTTAAGAGATGTTTAATAGTTGAATTACAGGCAAAATAAATAAATAAAAATAAAGCTCAACAATTAAAATAATGATGCTGCCATCAGTAATTATTTACCCCCCTGTAATTTGTCTTACAATTTCAGGTGAAAATGGTCATTTTGACCCCCATCTGCAAAACAGATTTCTCAGTGAATATTCAGTATTTAATATTTTAATCTGTATTTATATTCATATATATTTCAGAAAAATGTTATGTTTTATATATGAAATATTTGTATATAATATGAATATAAATATATACATGTAAATACATGATTTCAAAATATATACTGTATGCGTGTATTTATATATACATAATTAATATAATCGTTTGACAGCACTACACATGATAAATGTAATCTGAAATGACTCATAAACTAAACAAAGCTTAATCCATGACATTTTAAGGTTGAGATTTTTCACATTCAAATTTCCACAATGGATAGATGTAACACTGTAAGTCATTAAGTATTTCTACCACATGGTGGCAGTCACGCTCCAACATCTACTACAGGTCATTAAAAGAGAGCGATCCCATTGTACACTTCTTAGTTAATGTTTGCCAACATTTTCTTCTAATCTTAACAACAAATCTCAAGGAAATACATGACTTGGTTCTGTGTCTCTTCAGGTCATGGTCAGGATATTGAGGTGCCAGTGGAGATGCCTGCTGGTGAACTGACACAACTGCAGCTTCATGTGCTTCAGCCCACTGTAACTGAGGCAGAGGCACAGGAGCTAAAACAGGTTTGAAATCAGTTGGTTTCAATTTTACACAAACACACATCATTTTCAACAACAAATATTTTGGAAGGATGTGGCCTCATGGGGGCAGAAATGTTGAGATCACATGATCAGTTAAATACTGATCTTGGTAACCCTTTCTTGTTGGACATTTTTGTTCATTTAACAAATTACTCCCGAATTAAAGGGGTCATCGGACGTTCATTTTCCACAAGTTGATATGATTCTTTAGGGTCTTAATGAAAAGTCTATAACATACTTAGATTAAAATTTCTCAATGGTAGTGTAAAACAACACCTTGTTTACCCTGTCAAAAACAACTCTGTTCACAGCAACCCGTTTCGGTGAATTTCTCTTTAAATGCTAATGAGCTCTGCTGACCCCGCCCTCTCTTCTGTGGCGTGACGAGTTTTCTGAGAGACTATAAACTTTAGCCGCGGAACTTGTTAACTAGCACATCATTAGGATAGGTGATTTGCAAAGATTCATAAAAAAAACTTATACTCACTTCTTCTGTAGGTGAAGCTGGATCACAAATGATTCGCGAACATAAACACATTTAGGCAGATCGGGGGCGCATTCCCTTCAGAAACAAACGTAATCCACTGCATCTTCAGCGGCTCAGATGTAAATGACGTCTGCTATGTTCATTATTACATCCAACAACAAAACACCTCAGTCACATATGAGACACTCTTGTCTACCACTGCACCAGCGTCAAAACAATGGCGGACTCTTCACAGCTCACTCTGGGCGGGTCTGTGCTAAAACACCAGTGTCAATCAACAATCGTGGGAGGGGCCTGTGCAGAACTACATCACTCTGCCAAGAATCTCAGAACAGCCTGATCTGAGAAAGTGATCATTATTATTGTGGATTTAAAAAAAAAAAAAAGCACTGGGTGGATTTTTATCATTATAGAATAGATACACACACTGCCAACACACATTTATGTTCAAACTCCATGTAAAAGTGATTTTTGCATCCGATGACCTTTTTAAGCATTTTTTTTTAAATAGTCTTGATAACTGTTACTTATGTTTAGCTGCATCCATGCCTTTAGGTCTCAATATTCAGTTAAGGTCATCTTGTTCAAAAGTTTACACCCCTGGCTCTCAGTGTTGTGTGTTTCCTTGTCAAGCATCATCAGTAAATGCACTTAGTGTTGTGCGAGTCCCGCAGTTGTCCTAAGTGTGAAATGAAGGATTTCATAGTCATATACCCAATAATATATCCTGGAAAAAGCAAAGAATGTGAAGGGCATGGAGAATTTTTCTGAAGAACAGTGGGCAGTTTAACCGCTTAGGACAAACAAGGGACTTGAACAACTATCACAGAACTTAAAGACAGTTGTTGATCATCCAGGAACCGACGATTGGAATCAGACACTTAAAATGTAATTAGTTCGTAAACTTTTGAAATGGAAATCATTTTGAATGTAAATTAGATTGTTTAAACAAGTGGCGCTTGGCCTTGCAAACCTCTCCATCACACATTGTCAACTTTTTCAGTATTGCTAGGCAGCTGCTAGAGATTTACTCTGCTGTTCATAAGGTGGGCTGGATGTTAGAGCATTACTAAGTGGTGCAAAAAGGCCCAGAAGAGTCTATTCTATGATATTCTGCTCCCTCAATGGCTCAGTTTCCTCCGTTGAGTCTATGGGATTCTGATTTTCAGGCATTTTTGATTGTTTTGAAAAGTAACAGTACACCTCTCTTCAACAACCTGCACAATTTTAGGTATAATTTATGTCCGTAGTAGTAGCGGGTTGGGACAAGTTACATTTAACAGGCTTAGGGGTTTGTTCAAATCAGAATTTAAAAAAAATAAATTACACAAAAACTGAGCGAACATACTTGCACTACAGTGTGACGTGTCTGTGGCTTGTGTTTTTTTTTATGAGACAGGAGTGGGAAGCAGACTCTAGGCATTCCCCCACCACACAAAGATATAAGGTCTCAGTGCCATCATCGTCAGACGGCCACAGTGCCAGCTGTAAAACCCTCTCAGTGCTCAGCCGAGGTGCTGCATGGTACGCAGCAACCAGACATAAACACTGACGCAAAAACAGTCAAGCGTTTTTCATTGAGTGGATTATAATGGGGATGTGCGGAATGGTGCTCTTCGTGTTGAACCATTTCAAAACACAATATTATTGCTATGACCAGAGATAATTGATGGTTGGTCAACCATCACAGATATCACTTTTCAGGATGGTTTTGGGGTTGAGAAACACTAAAAACAAACATGTTAAAATGCCATGAGGAGATGGAAAATAAGTTTTAAAGGAATGAGGCAGGGCAGCTTGTCTTATAGAAGACTGTAATACATAGACTCAGCACAGACTGTGTATAATAATGCAAAATAATAAAAAAGGACTGTAACCTGTCACTCTCCACAATAGGAAGGAAAACATACCAAATATTGCTAGTGCTCAGTCTCACTGTGCCCATAACAAAAGACATTTCACTTTTTATTGTCTGACAAGGGACTCACAAAATATAAAAACATGGATCGCGGATCATCCAGGAAGTGACACATAGTATTAAGGGCCTTTTTGAATAGGGCCTTTTTTTTTTTTTTATAAATTCCGTTATTATTTTGTCTTGTGGAGTATATGTAAATATCTGTTATGTGAAGTAGCTTATTCAGGACAGTACTAAATAAAAAATAACATGTATTTTTCATGCTCCCTCTTATTTTGTTTCAATTATTAACATTTTGCACATTCTGCAAGGGGTATGTAAACTTATGAGCACAACTGTACATATACACACACACACACACACACACACACACATATATATATATATATATATATATATAACATATATAAAAACTAGACAAATTATAGATGGATAAGTGGTATTAGATTTAAAGATACACAGTATTTTGTCTAAGAGTAGCAAAATAGATTAGGCTTATTGTAATTTTTATCACATTTACACACATTTATTAAAATCCATATTTGGTGATCTGATCAGAAAATGGACCTCAATAAATGCAAGTGTAAATGCCTGAATGAACTCATTATTTCAAACCATTCAGAGGTAGTTAGAAACACGTGACTGCATCGCTATTATATCGCCTTGATGTCTGCCGAACACCAGAATCTAGACTGATCCAGACTCATCTGTCAATCAATCACTGTACCAAAACAATTAGTAAAAAATTAAAAAGTCAACCCCCAATGTCCATATATCTATATTTTGGACTCCAACCCCAAATATTCATTATCCACATGATTATTTTGTGCTCCGTTTGTGTAGATGCTCCATCAGCTGAAGAATCTAGCCCTGGAGGCTGAGACAGAGCTGGAGCGTCAAGACGAGGCTCTGGATGAATTGAGCTGTTCTGCTGACCACACCACCATGAACATTAACAGACACACTCGCCGCATGAGGAAACTACTGTGAACTTAATGTCACCAGATTAATGGTAAGATATGCACAGGTGTACACAGGAGTGTGTTTCTCAATAGAGCACTCTTTATACTTGAAAAATTCATTTGATCTTTATGAGTAAGGTTTGGCTATTTAGAAAGCTGTAGAGCTGAAAGCACTAATGTGGTTGGGGACGGATGTCTGATCATGTTACCATACAATAGCAATTGCATTCTCATAAAAGTTAAGTATCAAATAGGAGCCAGGTAGTTTTGAATGCTCACATGTGTATTTGGGAATTACACAATATGGTACAATATGGACTTAGGGTAATATATTGTTATAGACTTAAAGGAATAGTTCACCCAAAAATGAAAATTATTTTCTTTGCACACGAAAAGTATTCTCGTAGATAACAGTTGAACCATTGATGTCACATGGACTGTTTTACTGATGTCCTTACTAGGTTTCTGGGTCTGGGAACATTTCAATTGCATTGCTGTCTATGTAGGGTCAGAGAGCACTGATTTAATAAAAAATATCTTAATTTGTGTTTCCGAAGGTCTAACGGGTTTGGAACGACATGAGGGTGAGTAATTAATGACAGAATTTAAATTTTTGGGTGAACTAAACCTTTAATAAGCTGGTCAAGTCATGTCTGCCGAGAGCTAGATGTGACTTCACGTTAAAACAATACATCGACCTGGCCTTAAGACTCAGCTTCTCTCTTTACACTCCCTGTGGTCCCAAGTGTGGTGGTCTCTGCGCTGCTTGTGCTTGCAAGTCTGGTGGTCTTTACATTCCCAAGTCCGGTGATCCTGGAGGCCCCAAGTCTGGTAGTCCCTCCACTGTCAGCTGTACTTCCTGTAATGACAACCGACATCTTGTGTGTTTGGGGCTCCTCTGAGGTGGCCGTGTCCATTACAGTATCCCCTAAGCTGTCTGGTTACAGACACAAAGTCTGTCCCTGAACTCTCGGTGCCCCCTGTTGGCTCTGATAACTCTCAGGGCTACCCTCGCACTCTCTGTGCTCTCTGTCACGGCCACGGAGACCATCCCTAAACTCTCTGTGCTCCCTGCCAGCTCCGCTACAACCACTGAGGCTAATCCTGAACTCTGCCTATCAGCTCCGTTACATTTGTCCGCTACGGCCACAGAAGCCAACCTTGAAATCCCTGTGATCTTTGTCTCAGTTCCGCCGTGACCACTAGATCCCCAATGGTCTTCTGCTCTGCTATGGTACCCTGTTGCACCGGCTCTGCTGTGAAAGTACTTGACTCGGCCATAATGGTCCCTTGCTCTGCCGTGGCATCCCACTCTGCTGGCTCTGCTAGCCTTGTCCTGGTTTCCTGCTCTCCCAACTAGGGATGTGGAACAGTGTTCGAGTGATCCGAGTACCCGAGTACTTGGCCTTGACAGCGACGATTGATCATGAAAACGATGATCGTGGAGAAAAAGCGTGGAGTGCTGTTATAGCAGCACTTTGGGCGGCACCCTGAACTCTGATTTGTAAGCTGGGCACAGCATGTGGTCCAAAATATAGATGTGAGAAGAGAGAGAAGCATGGCTTCGAAGTCACGTAGTGATGTCTGGGTTAGCTACATACGTGTCTGATTAAAGGTGCAGTAGGAGATCTTGGAAAATGCCTGCTAGCACTGAAAGTGAGTGTCCCACCCTCCCTGCAAATCGCCGTCCAAAGCCACGCCTCCCGAGCGCATGAACACGAAGTTCGCAAACATTTCTTAGTCCTACGCCTTCGACAGAATATATAAATACATTTAGATCACTTAACTTAAGGATTGCTATCGGGATGTGAAGAGACTTTCAACCAGCATAACAGAAATGTTTCTGAAGACAATCACCTATTGCACCTTTAATCTAATGGATGCGTTGGGATATTAACATTTATTAACATGCTGAATGTGCTGCATATTACCAGTGTTTAGTTTCATCCTCAAATGCAATGCCTGATATTGACTGAGTTATTTGAGACTGTCATGTTGCTTTTAGATTTTTCTTTTTGAAAAATACAGATGTTATAATAATGCAGCTTTTTCATCATATTTGTTCAACAGTAGGCATACTTCAATTAAAATTGTTTTCGTACTTCATATGGCTTTGAAAACGCCATATGAAGTGAAATCTATAGTAAATTCTGTCTGCTTTCCTTGTCCGTGTTTCAGCGCGCTGGTATGAAAGAGCATCACAGATCTCTCTCTCTCTCTCTTGCTATAACTTGCTATAACTCTCTTGCTATAAGTTCACTGGCATTTGCATCCTTTTGTGCAGATACAAGTTGTAATGTTACGTCTGTTATGTATCTAAGTTATCATAGGATGTGTCATAGAACGGGCTTCAGTTTATTGGCATAAAGTCACTCTTCAGCTTCACTTCAGGCAGCTATCCATTTTAAATGCTTCTTTTTTTAATAACATTACTGCATCATAATCATAATCTAGTAGTATTCATGTTTTCATAGACAGGTTTTCATGTCATATTTTTATTTTTAACATTAATTTTCATAACAGTCTTCAGACATTTTCATTATCTCCATTATGGCCATGCCCCGGCCCCCGAGTACTTGATTAATCGTTTTTAAACCTATCGATGATCGAAATAAGAAGTTGCCAAAAATGCCCATCCCTACTCTCAACCCCCGTCAGGGTCTTCACCACCTCCAGCTCTGCTCTAGCTCTCCGCTCTGCCCTGATAGTCATGATCTCCTGGGATACTCGGCTCCACCCTGATGGTCATCTATGCTGGCACCACCCTGGTACTCTCCATCTCCACCGACTCCACCTTGGTTCTCTGTCAGATCCGCCTTGATCTGATGCTCCATGCTGGTTTCCTGCTCTGCTTTGGTCTCCAGGCCCCTTTTTATCTCCTCCACTCCACTTCTGCTCCTTTCTTGTGTTTTGTTTATCGTAGTTAGAAATATTTATAAAAATTCATCTGCACATTCATTTTCATAACAGTCTTCAGACATTTTCATTATCTCCATTACGGCCATGCCCCGGCCCCCGAGTACTTGATTAATCGTTTCATTATTATTATTATTATTATTATTATTATCTGCACTTAGATCCTCTCTTTGTCATGTCTAAGTCCCTAAGCACTACAATGACTCTTATTTTCTGAAACTGTAATTCTAACAGGTTTTTCTCTAACCAGCAGATGACAGTATTCTGTCCCAATACTTTCAATATGCTGAAACAAGTCATATTAACTTTTAAATTTTTTTTTAAAGATTTGTTTTTGGCATTTTTGTCTTTTATTTAGATAGGACAGTGTAGTGAGTAACAGGAAGCAAAGTGGGAGAGAGAGGGGGCATGATCGGGAAAAGTCCACAAGCTGGGATTCGAACTCGGGATGCCCACAGCGTAAGAGCGCTATATGTTAGCGCGCTGCCCACAGGGCTATCCATATATATAATGAGGCATCTACGTATATATATATATATATATATATATATATATTACACACACGTAGATGCCTCCTTAGCGCCTGTTTCTTTGGGGTGCTATACATAAGCTGTCCGCCATATTGTAGCGGTCAACTTGACGTCATTCACCATAGTAATCACTGAATATTCGAAAGATGCCACAATCCTGCACAGCCGATGGTCTGTGAACCCAACGGCTCTGTGCGAACCTACAGTATGGTGAATGACGTCAAGTGGACCGTTCCAAGATGGCAGCCGCATCTACATGCCTGGAGCAGTCGAATAGGGCATCTATATATGTCTGTGGGGCTATTGGTGTCGACAACTCATGTTAATTTAGATCATCGTTAAAGTGTTTTTTAAATATAATATTTCATATGCAAACTAATGTTGTTGTTAGGTAAAAAAAGGTACCACAGATCCCCCAAAACACAGCATAAACATGTAGTTGAGAAGTAAAATAAAAAAGTTATATAATTTTGTATTATTAAAAATGCAATAATACAATATGTAATAATTGGGACTTTCACTTGGCGCTGTTTTCCATGATGTCTAACAGTGTCTGATTGTTGGATCAAATTAAAACCGTATCTACAGGAGCATACTGTTGTTTTTTGTTTTGTTTTTGCTATAGTTTTGATTGCTAGTTTCACTTTCATAATGTGACTGTTGAGCTCTATTGAGGATCACAGCAAATGTCTTTATTTTTTTCCTCAGGTCCACATAGATCTGCAACCAGTGTCATTTTGCATGGCTTAGCAACTTCACCCCACTGAAAGGAAACAAATGAATGAACTACGGCCTAATTTAAACACTGTAATCAATTTAGTGTTGTTGTGTAAATTGTGACATTTCAAAATTTCACAAGATTCTGTACTTTGTCAACCCTTTAACAGTAATGCATTCTATCGAATCTTGCTTAATTGTCATTGTTTCACGTGTGGTGATTTTTTAATTACTTTGTTGATAAGTGTAAACTCATAATGCTATATTTATTTACTGTATTTTTTGTGATCAAGGCAAGTGTAAAATAAACTCAGACACTCCTTATTGTCACTATTTGTTGTCATTCTTCTGTGAGGGGATTGATTTACTGATAAACAATTTTCAGTTTAACAATACAACAAAAATTGTTTTAAGGCAGCTTCACAGTATTAAACAGAAAGATACCGTATGTTGCTTCTGTAGCTCTACAGAAGACAATCATGCCATTATTCAACAATTTAGTTCAATGTTGATTCAATGTAGGTCAAGAACTGTCAATGTTGCAGTTCATCAATTATGAAACCATTCCAATTTAGCTATAAAGCAGATCTACAAACAATAATAGTGCCATTATTGATCTCCATTTAGTTCAACGTTGATTCATTTTACATGACAACAATGTACTAAAAATGGAAGTTTCTTTTTTTGCACTTTTGAAAAGTTTCACATACAGACGACAACATTGTCAAAACGATCCCTGCTCACACTGAACCTTGAAAACAACTAAAAATTTTGTATTATGCATGCCAGGCCAGTAGTTGGCGATGTCAGTTTGTAAAGAAACACTGCACACCTGCGTACATACATATAGACTGAAAACATAATGTACACATGCACATGATGCCACTGTTTTCACAAATTCACATTTCTGTAGTTTACAAAAGAGAAAAGTTTACAAAGAGTCGATAACGATATCTTTAAAAGAAAAACTTGCAGTTTGAAACCCATTTTCAAATGTCTGTGCTTTCAGGCCTCCAAAATGCCAATGTGTAAAATGGATGGCCAAATGGTTGAAAATGGTGTCATGTAAATTTCCCAGCATTCTGTTGGCACAAGAAGTTAAGCATCTGCTAGCCACCCAGGATAGAGGACCCCTTGGAAAATGGCTTCCTATTCCTTTCACACTACACAACTTCCCGGTGTCATGAAGCTGCTGTGGATTGCAAGCATTACACAACATACTGGCGACTGGGGGTCACACTTTACATGATATTTCACTAGGAAGAATCTCAGACAACTTTGTCTCATGTACACATTGCATGCATGAGAAATGATACATAACGTAACAATATGTCTCCTCTGCCTGAGATTTCCCTTGCCCTGTATCGTGCTCTCCCATTGGCTGTAGGTCATCATCAATGTAATTTCCAGTCAAAACACATTTCACATTGTAAACGCATTTCATACTCTCGGTATAACAAAAATCGTGTACTGAGTAGGTACTACGTTTGAATTGAAATTGCAATCATTAAAAAAAAGTATATTCTTAGTATGAATGAAATTCAGATTTATCACATGGGATAGTAAACTGTCCATCAAATAAGTACTTCATAATTCCAGCGGAAGTAGGAGTCATCCAAATACTTTTTGCTTACTGTTTTTGGAATACTGCTCTTTTGGCATTATGTTTTTCAAATACTATATAGTAGGGAAGTATTCAATATTTCAGACATAGCATCCGGATGTTTAGTCTCCTAAATGTTCCTATGGAATTTGTAACCTGGTCTCATGAAAATACGTACCTCTGCGCACTTTTTGTGCGACACCGTTTTACGTACCTTGCTGCACGTTTGGCCGCAGTTTCAAATAGAAATGTCTACTGAGTGGCGCTAAAACACAGGTTCAATATGTGAACCCTGGCACGTTTTTATTACGTAGATATTGGTACGTATTGCTGTTTTTTTTATTACGTTGCTTCAGATACGTATTGCGGCAGTTCAGAATTCAAATATCTGGGGACTGTCGCTAAAGGTTAATGCTCTATCGTGTTGGAAATATGCCCTACACCAAATCCAGCCCTAAACCTACCCGATAGTGTTAACAAATGCAAAACTGATATAACAACGTATTAGCTGATGCAACTGTGCCATTTGAACTTCCTTTTACGCAGATTTTAACTGCTTTGTCGAACCATAGTTACACAGGATTCGAACCGGTGCTTCTCATCTCCTAAGTCCATCTCCGTACTCCGTGAGCTACCGAACAAACTTATCGTGTATGAAAACCCATAGATATGAAGCTGGATGTGTGCGATGCTAATGTTCAAAAGCATCAGTTTTCAAATCTCCCAGCATATTAATATTGTTTTGAAGTCATAGCATGATATTCTTCAAGTAATTGTGCGAAAATTACGCTTTATTAATCGCAACTCTGTCAATTTGTCTGAAAGTGTTTATTTATTTTGGAAACTGCAGTGATATGTACTTATTGGTACGTATTTCGTGTCACGCTAAAAAGTGCACCCAGGTACGTAAATGCCATGAGACCAGGCAGGGAATTTGTGATGCATTAGATCTTCTCTCAGATCGCATCTTTGATTCGCTTCATGTGATTGTCGATGATCTCCTGTCAGCAAGTGAAAATTGTGCAGTGTATATCCAGCATAAGTGCAGTGTTTGTTTGCGTGTTTCACTTCTGTTGTGGAAAATGTAGGCACATTGACCCATCCTAAGCATTAAACCCAAGGATACTCGCTTGACTGCTCTCCTCTCCATTGCGTGATAAACAGCAAGCTCTTTTGGGATTTTCTGTGTAAACTCTTAACACGTACCTTTCAGCTACTTGGATTGGGTAGCCTGAAGACATGGAGAGAATGAACACATACTGGTGTGGTTAGAAGCAGCCATGCAATGTGAGGAAGTGGCGGCGGTCTGGCCCAACCACAGTCGCTGTACTTGAGATCCGGCTCTGCCTCGCAGCGGATGGTGCGGAGACGCTAGTGATTTTTACTGGCCTTGACTTACTGGTCTGTTTACATGATGGACTTGGGGTGGGCAACTCTGGGAAGATGGGTGTCTCTATTGATGGTAAATCAATCAGTTTCAGCCTCAGTTATGGGAAAAGGTTGATGAGGGTGTGGACTTTGATTCTGTATAGTGGTTTTGCTTGGTTCCAGCATACAGTCTGGTTTATATGGCATATGGTGGAAGATATATAGGACTATAATTAGCACAAACATGCAACAGACAGGAATTACACCTCAAATCATGAAGATTGTTGTGGAGAGCTGTGCTAAAAATCATTCAGAATACCCTAGCATTGTGGCGGTGGGGTTTTCTTCAGAAAATGTAAAAATCTAGTAAGGCCCACTAAAAACTGATCCCCAAAATCTGAGACATTTATTTTTGTCTGTGGCTCTAACTCATGCTAATATACATACACAGCTTGCACATGAGAACAGCCCAATTAGAACATGTCTGAATGTGGAACCTGACTCATGTGTTGGCTGCTCCAGGCTTGCTGCAGGTCTTTCTTCCTCTCACTCTGGTTTGCCGTGAGAGGTTTGGGTTACAGGAAATCAGCCTTGTTGTTTTATGTTGGACCTCAGTGAAGAAAAAAAAAAAACGCTTGTGGAAGGGTCCATTTGTGAGTTCTGGAAAAGAGATAAGGCTGTCTGTAAACATGTTGTTTCTAAAATGTCTAGCTGCATCTTGCTTCTGACAAAACCTTATTTTTCTCTTCCATTTGACACTTCATCTTTAAGTAGCTAATTACGTTTATTTAGACATGTCATTAATTTGACCAAATACTCTGCTTATTTACTATTTATAATCTTTCCAAACTCATTGAGTCAAGGTTTAGATCATTTGGTACAAATGTCTTTTTCAACACTCCATTGAGGCCCAACAGCCTTAAAGGGATAGTTCACCTAAAAATGAAAGTTTGATGTTTATCTGCTTACCCCCAGGGCATCCAATATGTAGGTGACTTTGTTTCTTCAGTAGAACACAAACGAAGATTTGACAGTCTTTCAGTCATATAATGGTAGTCAGGCATGTGACGCGTCAACCAGGGCCGCATTAAGACCTCACTGGGCCCCGGGGCTATGAGTTACTGCAAGTAATTGCTTTTGTGGAAAGAGAAGTCCTTGATAATGTCACTGAAGTCTGGGGATCGGAGAATGTCACTCTCCAGGGACATCAAAGTAAGATGGTTTAGTCTCTCTTGTAACATGGATGAACGAACACGGTTTTTGACTAAAGACAGTTTGGAAAAGGAACACTCTCCACTGGCGTTAGTCACTGGCAAAGTCAAGAAAAACAAAGAGCTATGTCCACATTAGGGAACACAGACTGCAGGTTTTTCCTTCTCAGGAGCTGAAGCAAGGCAACGACACTTGAATTGTCCTTGAATTGGGCAATTTCATCAAGGAAGTCATCTTGCAAATCTGTGTGGTATTTTTTCTGAAGACACAGAGCATTAGAACGTAGTTCTTCAGAGGTGATTGTATGCATGTTGCTCAGAAATCCAAAACTTTGCTCAAAATCTTTATATGATTTGTAGCGACGATCAAGCTCAGCCACATGTTTGTCAGTTATGACATTAAACACACAAACTTGAAACTTTTGTCTTCCTGCCATTGTACTCTGTGAATCTGGGACAGATGAATCATCTGGTTGCTTTTTACGGCATCTCTCCCTTTGTATGTCAGTTTTGTATGTCTGTGATACACATGATGACATGGCTGTTGACTCAAACCTCTCAAACTGATCACAATAAAATCTCTCAACGAGCCCACCAAAGCAACAGCGTTAGACAAGTCAAGGGCAACCATTTGAAGTGGTGTGCTTGTATTTTGAACACGTTGCAGCACTGTGTTCCACACACAGGACAGGATGGCAATTTCAAGCTTTTCCATCTGCCTAGAGAGAGATGTGGCCTCATTACAAGTGGTCAGGTTTTGATGATCGTCATCTGCTATTGTTTGAAGGGACTGGAAAATGTTGTCCTAATTCAGACAAAGTGTGCTGGTTGCTTGTGCATGCGCGCTCCACCTTGTGTTTGACAAGGATGTCAGAGTTTGAATACATACCTTCTCATTTTCTTCTAGGTTGAATGTAACAATCTGCCACCTCCAGGTGGATTTTGAGCAGAAGTTAAAAAGAGACTGTACAAACTTGAAAAACTCATCAGTCTCAAGACAACAGTTTACAGCATTTACCCCAACTAAGTTCAGAGTATGTGCTGCACAGGGAACCCATTCAGCTAATGCTAATTGCACCTTTATAAACACCAGACATGTTACTGGCGTTGTCAAAGCACTGCCCACGGCAGTTCTCTATGTTTATGTTCATCTCCGTCAGAACTGAAATAACTAAATTGAACATTGACTCACCAGTGTGACTTCTTATTGGCAGGAACTTAAGAAATGCTCCTCTGTGCTTCCTTCTTCAGATACATATCGCACAACAAAAGTGAGCTAGTCTGAATGCGAAATGTCTGGGCTGTAATCAACAATTAGTGAAAAATATTTGGCCATCCTGATTTTATCCAGGATTACAGAGAGCAGCTTGTCACCCATCAAATCGATTAACTCCTCACATACAGTAGATGAAAGATATGAAGGAGTCCCCTTGCCTACATTGCCAAATCGTACAATATGCTCTCTAAGAAATAGATCGAATTGACTGATTAGCTCAAGGCACCCCAAGTAGTTTCCATTCTGGGGTGATCTAAATTGTTGGTTGTCTCCTCTGAAACCAAGTCTTCGCTCAGATATAAATTTAATAACGGCAACTACTCTTTTAAGAACCTCTGACCAGTACTGGCTTTCTGTTTCGTACTGCCATTGCAATTCATTGTCAATTTTACCATCCCCTGCAGTTCTTGTAATCCACACAAGCATGCATTTACGATGCGACTCAGATCCCTCATACTCTACAATCCAATCATTTGCATGCTTCCACTCGTTAAAGCCATCAGTACTTCCAAATTTTGAATGGGCGTTGTTGTCATTTCCACAAAATAGACGGCATACAAAACAATACACGGCTCCCTTACATGGGGAATAGAGCAGCCAATCTCGTCACACGTTTTCACCATTTACTAGTCTGCGATTAAAAAGACTTTTTGAAAATCTTCTCTTTTGATTTTTATATTGTTGCTCTGATCCAGAGAAATCAGCTGTCATGTTTTGACAAAACGGTGGTCCTCTCTCTGCCCAGCACTCTCAAACCTTGTCATTGATCTCTCCCCAAATTCCAGGATCGGTGCTTGTGTACGCTGGGATATCAATGCTATCAATGATATCAATGATATCAGGGCAGGTGAGGAAGCCGATGCAAGGCCGCTGGTCTCGGGCTGATCTGCAGAAGGCTGTCCAAGTTCATTATTATTAGCATCAACTGTGACTGAAACGTTATCTCCTTGCTTAGTCTCATTAGCTCCAGCAGCAGTTGAATTCGGTGTTTCATCTTCCTGGTGATCTAGTGAGGAAAAGCATGCAAAAATTTGACACATTAGCTGTTAGATTAACAATAACCAGTCAACATTACTTGCTAATTGCAAATAGGCGCTGTGCTGCTAGCAGCTGCATTATTGCATGTCTCGGTCTCAACCCGCGCATTTACCAAAACGGATCTCCCCACTGCTTAATGTGCCGGAACAGTTTAAAATCATCTGTATGTAAACCACAATGCTTAAAAGTTTAAATGATAAGCTCGCATCATAATGACGCAACACGATATTTCAAACGGGTTATCGCCCACAGGCCACAGCCCACCCCTTAATCGAATATATAGTGTTTGTTCAAACACAAAAAGCAATGTATATAATTCATGCATCAAGTTAATAATCAAATTATGATTCCACTAAAAGCTCCACTAAATAACAGCGCTAATACGTCAGGGGCGGTGTAGGGCGTTGGCGATCGGCACTACCAATGATCTGTCAATCTGCTCAACAGCCAATCACGCTGTTGTGAACACGCTCAGGACAGTTGGACATTGCGGTGAATCAGAGGTAAAAAATTATATAAATACTATTCAGTTTCTTGCACAGGCCAATTGTTTCGTGTCTTAAGACCTCAATGTATCGTCACGAGCTGCAGGGTTTCATTTGGTTTTGTCTGTGTATGTTTTTTTTTTACTCTCAAAGCCTTGGGTCTGTCCTGCATGCCATGGCTATCCTGCGAGCAAACCAAGCCAAGGCACTAAAATACACGAGGGTAGTACCAACCCGAGCATTGACTGCCATTATATGACTGACAGACTGCAATGGTTTGAGTTAAAAACCTTTGTTTGTGTTCTACTGAAGGAACAAAGTCACCTACATCTTGGATGCCCTGGGGGTAGGCAGATAAACATCAAATTTTCATTTTTGGGTGAACTATCCCTTTAAGGGGCTGTTTAAAGATCTTGGCGGTTTGAGGGCTTGCCCTTGTGCCCTTAAGTAAGGTATCTCTTTCTGTGGTTTAAATGGGAAGTTACCTAAATCCCAGATTGGTTCAAATGCCATTTAACTCTCTGGTTTTGCTCGTGTGGCAGTCAAATGTTTAAACATCTCTGGTGCTCTGGTAAGCATCAACTGGAGGGATGGGCAACAGGCGGCCCACGGGCCACATACAGCCCGCAATGTTTTTAAGTACAGCCTGCTGGATCACGTTATACTCAGATGATCAATTTTAAACATTCGAAAAGTAAGTCACAGAAAGATTGCTTTCAGTTTAAGATGTTAATACTAACTCCAACCAGGAGAGGTCGCTAGTTTCCAACTGCTCCCCATATTAATTACAGTGTAGTAGAATGTCAACATTTACTAACGTCAAAATAAAGAAGTATGAAAGATACACAGGTGATGCCAGAGTTGCACTTGCCTCAAATTTCAAAAGTGAAATGCATAGTCAACAAAACATTTTTGGCAAATGCATGACAGAATTTTTTTTTTTTTTTTTTTTGAATAAGCACTTTTTAACTGTCCTCTTAGGTTGTGTTGAGAATGTTCTATAGACTACTAATTAAAATTATGCAAATTTACAAACAATGCAATTAAGATGTTTACATTGGTTTGTTGGGGTAATATTGCTGGTCAACTAAAAACTAATCTCATTTGAATTTGCATAACAGCACAAGTTGTATAGTTAATAATAAAAAAAAATCATAGAAACAATAATAATTAAAAAAATTAATAGAAAGAAATTACATTAATTATACTTTGATTTCCCTCATTAAAACATAAATTGAGTAAGACTGTGTAAAATGTGTGTGGATATGTATTATTAATCTGGCCCCTTGGTATAAAGGAGAAAAAGTGCTGGCCCTCGTCATTATCAAAGTTGTCCTTCCCTGATCTACTAGAAAGATTTGGTAAATACTGATTGTTTATTTTATTTTATTAATTTAATATTTTACTTATTTATTGTTAATCATTTGTTTTACACAATTATAAGTGGGTCCTTCCTCATGAGAGAAACAAAATTCCATGTCAGTGCAATCTTTAAAAAGCCTTTATTAGCAGAGCTACATTGGAACTTTTACATTTAAACTAGTGCTGTCAAACGATTAATCGCGATTAATCGCATTCAAAATAAAAGCTTTTGTTTGCATAATAGATGCGTGTGTTCTGTGTATATTTATTATGTACTGTATATATAAATACACACACATACAGTATATATTTAGAAAATATTTACATGTATTTACATGTCTATATTTATATGCATATAATTTATATTGTAAATAAATATATTTAATATATAAAAACAACATATTTTTCTGAAATATATACATGCATGTGTGTGTATTTATAGATAATATACACAGAAATATACACAGTACACATACATATATTATGTAAACAAAAACATTTATTTTGGATGCGATTAATCGCGATTAATCGTTTGACAGCACTAATTCAAACATATATTGGCCCAAACAGGCCTTCAGCAGGGTTTCATCATTTGTTTTATTTCCATATAATTGAGCACAAATCTGTCACTGGCCTACAGTCCACACCAAATCAATTGTTGGTTTATGTACAAATGCATCGGGCACATCTTTGGCCATTGCATCTCATCTCACACCATGAACCATGAACTAATACAGATGTTGGTAAAATTCCTTGTAATGTGTTTTCATCATGTTTTGATGTGTCCACAAGAATTTGTCACCCACATTCCTAACAGCTGCTCTGAACTCTGTTTGTTAACCTAAATTAAAATAACATCAAAACATTTCATAAAGAATTTCTTCAATATAATCAGTCACCAATAGGGTGTTGCATTAGCTTTCATATGTAATTCATAACATGCCAATTCAAACCACGGCATGTGATATAAAGGCAACAAAGACTGATTTAAGCTGATCAGACTACAGCATTTTAGTACTTCAGAGGGAAGTAATACCTTGCAAAGATCCCCGTCTCAGCATGAATGTCCTCAGTGTGACTGTAATGTACATGCCTTAACACTGAAGGTCCATGCAGAGATGAATCCGATATCATCAGCCTCCTGCAAATATTATTGTTATTATTCCTTTGGTCATGAATAGGTCTTTTTTGTTTATGTAGCGATACTGTACACTTGCTCCACTTTATCTTAGCTGATCTACACACAGGCCAAGACTAACAAACCGTAATGTTCACCCCTATGCATTCACTCCATCAGACTCCTTGAAAAGGCTGCTCATCACTAATATTTTAAATCAGTTACAGTATACAGAAGATCATAATTTGTTTAGTTAAAACAGTGTAGGAGCAAAGTATTCCTTATTGGGTCATGCATTAGAAATATGATAAATAATGAGTTTAATCCTCTTTATTATCACACCATGCATATAAAATAATGTAGCTTTCTAGCCTCCACTGCTCTGAAGGTGGCAACACTGTCCTTAAATAATTTTTTTCTTTCACTAAAGTAAGAGCAAATACTTTGTAGGTCCAGCAGACTTCAACATGAGATGTCATTACCATTTATTTTTATCCCAATGCATGGATCTATCATACAATACGCACTGAATGTCTTCACAATGAAAACAAATTTCCAACTTATTCATGGCTCTTGTGAAATACTCACTCATTCTCTGCGTGACTTATGATCCATTTCTGCCAGAACACCTCCTATGACCATTCACTGAGTACTGACAAAGCACCTTCCCAGAAATATATTTTAAAAGTGGAAGCAATCAATCTAGGAAAGTCCCAGTTGCCTCAAAATGCTTTTCCCTTAATATCCATCCATCTTAGAGTAGCCAAGTTTTTTATTAGCCACACAGTTTTATGAGTTTTTTTTTTTTTACTTTAGTTCATACGGAAAGTTACTTATAATTAGGTGGAATTACTTGAGTGTCATTCTTAAGGTTATGAATTTGTATTACAAATAAAAGGCAGGCAATACAACAACACCCAAAAACATTTAGAAGGGCAAGAATTATTTTTACTATTGCTCATGGTTAGTGATATGAAAAAAACCCTAACCCTAGGTATTAAACTACACTTTAAAAAAAGAGGGAAACATATTATCATATTATGTGTCATCTACAAAACAAAATTGTGTTTCTCTTCTAAACTTGATTTCTTTGCATTCAATGAATGTACAGACTGTACACTGTGCACTGTTTCCAGCATGCTTTGCCTGGGTCTTAATGCGGAGAGTAAAACATTTTGAAATTAAGCATTATTTGTGTGTGCGTGTTTGAGCAAGATGATAAAAATGGGAGATTTAAGTGTACTATTTTTATTTTATTTTATTTAAAATAAATACTTAAAAAATATATTTTCAAATTTCAAATTGAATAAAAAATAAATAAATAAATGTAATAAAATAATAATAAATTAAATTAAATTAAAGCCACGTCTAAATGAGGTATGTTAAAGAAGTTTAAGTTTACTGTAAAGAAAATGTACTGTACTGTTTTATTTTATATAAAATAAATATTTACAAAATATTTAGAAATTTTAAATTGCTATAAAATTAAAGGCCATATGTCAAGATGTGGTATGTTCAAAATTTGAAGCTGATATTACAAAACTAAAGTTCGTGTGAGATTTTGTTTAGGGTCTATACCCTGCTGAAAGATTTAAAGTACCATTTTTCATGTTAATGCAATGTCCGATTTCAAAATGGTTTTCATAGGATGAATTTTGAGTATTTAAGCTTTCGAATGATATACAGTATAATTGATATCTAATGATTATTAAAATATGTGATGGGGGAAAAAGGCTATAAAAAAGTGCCAAAGCTGCTTTACTTAAAGGTCCCATGACATGCTGCTTTTTGGATGCTTTTATATAGGCCTAAGTGGTCCCTAGTACTGTATCTGAAGTCTCTTTCCCGAAATTCAGCCTTGGTGCAGAATTTCAGCCACTACGAGCCAGTCCCACAATGAGCTTTCCTTAGGACGTGCCATTTCTGTGTCTGTAGCATTAAATGCTAATGAAGAGGAGAGAGGCGGGGCAAGGTGGAGGGTGGGTGTGTGGCCTTAACCAGCTTGCGCTACCATGCGCTAATGTTGACAGTGGATGTATCGCAATGGCTCGTCGACATGCAGTCGTTCAAGCTTTTCAGTTTGACCCAGAATCTGATCCGGATGGAGAAGCACCGGATGAAGAAGTTGCAACTCAGCGGCTACAGCAGGATGTCTCCGAATGGTTAGTTTAAAATATTGTGTCTGGATACGGTACTTTAGTTGGTTTGTTTATGTATGCTGTTACAATTATTATCATGTAGCTAATGCTAGCCATAGGCTCGGATGAAGGAACTAAAAAAATACTTCGGTGTTCATTTGTACATCCAAACACTGAGCAACTGCCATGCTTCGCCATGTCAAGCCATGATGTCTCTCGAGGAAAAAAAAATATTGCGCTCGCCTCGCACGGTAGTAGCTCATTTTCTCATGGGCGTGCAAAGCAGAGAAAGGGGAGGTAACCTTTCCCCGTATGACGACATAAAGGGAAGATTCCAGATTGGGCCATCTGAGCTTTAATTTTCTCAAAGGCGAAGCAGGATACTCAGGGCTCGGTTTACACCTGTCGCCATTTCTAGCCACTGGGGGACCATAGGCAGGCTAGGGGAACTCATATTAATGTTAAAAAACCTCATAAAGTGAAATTTTAATGCCATGGGACCTTTAAGGAGCAGACTTAGTATTTAGCATCATGCTAAAATGTGCTATTGCTCACTAACAGTTTGTTAACTAATTACTCACAACTGAACCTTCGCAAAGACCCGCCCCCCTTCATTACTGTTGCTTGCTACATCCAACAAGCTATGCCGCTCTCACGCCATACATCAAGTTCTCACGCAGTGAAAAATACATTGCGGAGCAAAGAGAAAACTGACAACATGCCCACAGACAAGAAAGAGAAGGTTACTTTAGATATGAAACAAAGTCTCAGCTTTCAAATTTTGTCATTTTTTAAGAAATTCAAACAATAAATACCATTTTGAGTCTCTTTAATGTGTTGTGACAGATCGCTGTAGCGCCTCAGTTCAAGTGGCACGTGAACCTATTATCTCTTCCTCTTTACTAGTTATAGTACGAAATAAACAGGAACGAACATCATAAGCTATCTTATTTCAACTGCCGAAAGACGTCAATACACACCATTTTAAAGTCCATCAACGTTAATCTACTGTCTTTTTTGGTCTGTGTATCAGACAAAAATGGCAGATTCAGCATTATGAATTAATTGATCTGTAGAAAATCAATTTTAGACTACTTAATTTGGTTACTTCAAAATAACTTAATTCGATGATGTGGAAGTCACATTAGGAAATAATTGTGTTTAAATACTTTTTTCAGAGCAGATTTGTAACTCCTCCCACACCATTTCTGTTATCGCCGTGAACAACACCTCAAATACAGCAGACACAGGTTGTTACTTTTGTAAAAGAAAAAAAAAGTCAAACTTGAATCTGATTGATTTTCGCATGCTGGGTGGTAAAAAGTGAAATAATTCCATAGACCTATACATCCATTTTTGATTTTTGATTTTATGAGAGCTAGGGCCCCCCAGAAACCCAGATCCTGCTTGTTTTTAGTGGCCCTGGCTGCGAATGGAAACACTTACCTCCCACAATAAATTATTCAGCCTCAGTGATGCCATAGCGCACACAGGGCTCTCCACCTCTGCCGGGCCACAGGGTGAGTCATAAAGGAGCGTTCAGGAGCATGTGGCTGGGAGGGGGCTGCACGGTTATCAGCGGCAGGGTGGAGATAAGGTTTCAGGCCAAGTCTTCCTCTCCAAGGGTGGAGGTGGTATTCTTACAGAGACTTGGCTTTGTGCAAAGTGCTTTGAGCTTGATACGGGGAGACTTGTGTTTAATGTGTGATTGTTGTGTTGGACTGCTACAAACAAGTGCCATGAAAGCAAGGAAATGTTAAAGAGAAATATACTAAAACACAAGAACACCACTATTTCCAAGATATTCAAATAAATAATTGATCAGATATGCATACTTTCTTTTCTGGAAAAAATGGACCAAAATATGTATGATTCGCCTTGCACTAAGGACATATTCAAATTTGTGTTTGTAATTGAACACTTTTATTGAACACTTACTAAAAAAAAAAAAAAAAGATACATAGAGGGGCAATTCATATCTTGGATTTGGGGGAGGTTTTATAAATTTTGTGGCATTTCAGAACCAACACTGTTTTTATGCCAGACTAGCTTGCTTTTGGTTAAGTTTCATGGGCTGCTATTGTCAAAGTTAGGCTGACTGTATTGAGATTTTATTAGTTTTAATTTCACAATTTAATTTAAAAACACTGCATCATGAGCTTTGAAACCTTTACAATTTTTTTGTTTAGAATCAGTGCTTCGGACCGCATATAAAACACATAGTTCCCGTTTTGCCTTTGCATAGTTACCCTTAAGTGCTGTCAAAATGCTTATAATTTCCCTCACCTATTCTTAGTTATTCTCTTGTTCACTGACGTGTGTTTTCTTTTGTGGATGTTTTGTGCTTGTTGTTTCAGTTCTGTTTTGCCTGCCTTGCCCTGTGTTGGATTTTCTGTTTTGTCTACGACTCCCTACTTTTGTTTAGTTTGTTAGCAACTGGATCCTCTTCTCTGTCTCTTTGTAAAAGACACCAGCGTTACACAGTTGTTGATCTCAAGGTAGTAAGCCCATGAATTAGTGTCTACTAAGGTTCAGTGTTCATACTGATCCATGTTCAGTGCTCACCTCAGGATGCCTAGTTAATCACCTGATGTAAAATCCTGCCATATTTTACTATAAAAATAAACAAAACATGGGCAGATGTTGGCTTGGATATTGGCCAGAAATGACGTTTAAAAAAGTGCCTAAAATTGAATACCCTGAAAGCCAGAAAACCGCACAATATACTGTAAATGACAAATTCACATAGTATAATAAGGTGTTTTTATTTTATTTTCAGCAACACATAAGGACACTGAGGCTTTAGTGCACATGATCTTCAAGGATTCATAGTCATTTTGAGTGGTGGAGGATGAGGGCCTCACACAGCAGCATATGTGCTTCTAGCAACACACGGACTGAAGAACATGATATGTGGATGCCCATGAATATGGATTATTGTTATTAAAGTTTCCTGAAACACACACAGCTGAGCACATTAAAGAAGCCAAGACTGTTTTACTGGAGTCATGGGGAGCAAAAGACAAAGTTACATTCCTTGTTCCAGACCATGCCTCAGTTGTACAGATCTTTGTTGTCAGCCAAGATCAGTGCCATTAGAGATCAGTGCAGAAGTGTGGTTACCTTCTTTTGATCAAACACCAAATGCCACAGAGAATCAGCCAAAGATGAAACCGATTCAGGACATGGAAACATGGTGGAAACTGCATGTTTTTTCATGCTTCAAAGATTATATGAAGAACATGAAACAGTGCAAATTTAAATTCTTTGAACACCAACATAATGCTCTTGGACAATGGACAGTTTGAAGTCATCTCGCAGTGTCTCCATGCCCTTTCATCTTTCAGTCACACCTCTGAACAAGTGATCCAATGGAGTTTTGGGGAAAAGACAAAACAATAATTTCTCGTCTCTCAGTATCAGGACCATCTGTGCTATATGAAAGATTTTTTTCCAAAGCAGAAATTGTTACGGACCTAAAGTTAGCATGTGCTAATGTAAATAGCAAACACATGCACACAATTAAGCAGCAAGTATAAGTTTTTGCGGCCCATTCTCGACCGCAAGCTCTATTCTTCACCCACAACTGCAATATAACAGAACGTTAAACACATCTCTCCCTATGTTAATACTGTGCAAAAACACAAAATACATTTCATTCAACATTTACTCTTCTTGTAGTCTGATGCAAAGCATGATGCAACTCATTCAGTTTGTTTAGTTGAATATAATCAGTTATTGAGTTCACACACACACACACACACATACACACATATATATATATATATATATATATATATTAAATACAATGAACTGTCAGTAATATTTGAGTGAAGGTTAGGTTTTTTTTTTAATGCTTCATTGAAAAGAATCATCTGAAACAACCATTCTGTAGAAATGAGTCTTGCCATTGCTTCCAGTCAGAAGTAAGGGGCATTTCATGCCTGCCCACAGAGACATGTGCTGTTACAAGCAATAGAACATAGAATAAATCATAGAATTGCTCTTAAAGAGTGACTTATAAGGATGAATATATGTAAAGATCAGAATATCATAGAGACTTTGGGTTGGTGCACAGTGTTGGGGTAACGCACTCCAAGCAATGCGAGTTATGTAATCAGATTACTTTTTTTTCTCAAGTAACTAGTAAAGTTACACATTACTTTAAAATTTACAAGAAAATATTTAAGTTACTTTTTCAAAGGCAGGTTACTTTGTTTTCCCATTTATTCACTGACAGCTCCCCGTGTTGAGAGATATCGGGAGTGAGGTGCTGAGGCAGAGGCTTATTAATTTCACTTTTGGTGTGAAAGGGCATTTACAGTTGCCAAAAATATAACTTTTGGGTTTTCTGTTATTAAAAAAAAAAAGCAAAAGTAACGTAACACGAAAGTAACGTAATGCATTATTTCCCGTAAAAAGTAACTAAGTAACACAATTAGTTGCTTTTTAGCATAATATTGTAATGCATTACTTTTTAAATGTAACTTTCCCCAACACTGGTGGTGAAACAAAATGATAAAACATCTGTTCAGTTCAAACTAGAATGGTACCACAATGATTTGTCTTTTGTCCGGTCCAGCTGGTATCACCTCAGCAGACTGAAAAGATTCCTGGAGTTGCTCATGGGAAAACAGATTAGGAGACTGAATTTTTGGCAATTCAATCCACTACAGTATGCTTTAGAACCACAGTGGAAATAAGGTGTAAGACTTAATAGTACAACTAATTTGCCGTTTCATGCCAGAAGAACTACAATGTCTTCCTGGAATTGAAGTGCACACCCACTGAAACATACGTCCCAACAGTTGATTTGTAGACATAACTTGGATTCAGTAAGTTAGGTATGAACAATGACTTTTCCAGTGTAAGTCATAACCCTGGAGTCCAGCAGTTGAAACAGTTACAGCAGTGTGTTCGAATGACAACAAATGTATTCAAAGATTACCCTCTGGGTACATTATAAAGGGAAAAAATATGAAAAGTTATCAAAAAGGGAATGCTCACTGTTGTCAAGAGACAGTTTAGTTAAAAAATATTACTAAAAATCTGTTGACATCACTTCCACAACATAATGCAATTTATGATCAACAGTACGCTGAAGAGTCCAAAGCTGTAGAAGCTTTGAATAATAATGAAAAACTAACTTTGAATGAAAAATGTGTTACATCTGGAGTTGTGCGCGCTGGAGAGTCAATGTTTACACAGCAGAATGTCCTTATGACTTGGTAATATTGGCGTATATGGTATCACACCTGCGTAGAGCAATTTCTCCATAACCATATCCATGTTATGACTCTCAGCTGAGTTTCGTTTTTACACTTTGGATTGTTAATGATGGGATACTTGCAAATGCACTAATATCACCATTAAATTGATATAATTGTTCCTTGGTCTTTTGAAAAAAAAGGTTGTAACATGACAGCATACAACTTTTAGAGCTCGAAACGTCCTCGCCAGTTCATAAAGACCATTTATTGGTTAAAAACAACAGTCTGGAATTATTACTGTCACATTTACACATCAACAGCTTGGCCTGTTGGCATGTTCTCCCAGTGCTGGTGTGGGTTTCCTCCGGGTGCTCCGGTTTCCCCCACAAGTCGTGTCAAGTCACTGTTATTATATTTTATACAACACAGATTGCTTTAAAGCACAGTAATAAACATGAAAATAACAGAATCAATGGTGCAAACTTTATCAAACATGAGACAAATTCAAGTTCTGCTATAAAGCAGCTTCTACAGAGACAATAGTGTCATTAATCAGTTCAAGTCAGTTCAGTGTTGATTCAGTTCAGGTTAATAACTGTGTAAAAATCATTAATTATGAAGCATCCAAGGATCCTCAAATGCAAACTGTGTGTGTTTTGCTTCAAGAGAACAACCATACTTTTACTTTCTTTCTATTATATTCATTTATTCTTCGTTTATTAATTTATAATCATTTATCATTTTACATGTAATTATTTTATTATTCCATTTAATCATATAATCATTTATAATAATCATTTTAAACCATTTCATTGATTTATTTATTGATTACTCATTTATATTATCGTGAGAAATCTGGATTATTGTTTTATACAATTTTTCATTGTTGTTTAGTCTCATGATTGTGTGGTTTCAAGGGATATTTGTGTTCATTAGTAGAGATAAGAAATGATCTCCTTTCAAGGGTTTTAATGTCAGGGGATGTTGTTGTGAAGAAGTCATTTTTCATTGCTATTGCTTGTAGTATAATAACACTTATTATTCCATGGTCTGTCTGAATACTGGATTCTGATTGGCTGGCAGGTATGCAGTATAACCGTTTAATGCACAGGTAGTTGCAAGTCAGTTTAATCACCGTTCTATATTAATGTACTGCTTTAATTGATGCACACTAACCAACACACACACACGGAGAGCGAGAGAGGTTGGAGATCGCTGATTGTGCTGCACACACACATAAACTTGTTGTCAAAATAAAAGATACTAGATCGCTACATTATATTCCCCAGCAACGAGGTGATTAATTCGCTGTTTTTTAAGTAATTGTTTGTAGAGAGAGACACACAGATGCAGTGCAGGTACACACAACTATCATCTCTCTCTCTCTCTCGATCGATTGATAATTAATTGAAATACATGCTATAATTCATTAAAATAAATGTGGTCTCACCGCACTATTTCACTGTGTCTGATTTGAATATCAGTCATTTTTACCCTTCCGGTTAAGTATTGCGCTGCAAAGAGCAATACAAGTTTTAACATGTCTATAACTTGGCAAATGACCATGGAATAAGCGGGATAATCAATCGATTGATAAATAAATCGATTTAATCAATTAAACGACTGAGGTGTTTTGTTGTTGGATGTAATAATGAATATAGCAGTCGTCATTAACTCCCGACATCTGAGCCGCTGAAGACGCAGAGGATTAAAGTTACTTTCGTTTTTTGAAAGAAATTCAATGATCCCCAATCTGCCTAAATGCGTCTATGTTGCACGAATCATTCATGATCCAACTTCATCTACAGAAGAAGTGAGTATAAGGTTTTTTTTATGAATCTTTGCAAACCGCCTTTCCTAATAACGTGCTAGTTAGCAAGTTTCGCGCTGAAGTTTACAGTCTGCTCATCACCCCACGGAAGAGAGGGGCGGGGTCAGCAGAGCTCATTAGCATTAAAGAAACATGGACTAAAACAGCAACAGAGCTGATTTTGACAGGGTAAAAAAGGTGTTTTTCACACTACCACTGAGAAATTTTAACCAAAGTATGTTACAGACTTTTCATTAAGACCCTAAAGAATCATATCAACTCGTGGAAAATGGGCATCCGATGACCCCTTTAAGCAATAAAGCAGCTCTTTAGAACAGTGGTTTTCAAACTTTTTTCAGAGCGACCCTATTTTTTACTTTTTAAATTGACGCGACCCATATATATATATATATATATATATATTTATTTATATAGAAAGAAAGAAAGAAAGAAGGAAGGAATGAAGGAAAGACAACAGCGCTACAGACCGATCTCGAGTCCCACCGTAGAGCTCCGGAAGGATGCTCTGTTCCAAAATCAAATCACTGTCGGTGCTTAGTGAGGGTGCTTGCCTCCATGCACATCTATTCTGACACATATTTTGTCCAGTCCATAGTTATGATTATCACAATGTCACTGCAATTTCGAGAGAATATGTGGATGTCACTTCCGAAAGTTTGTTGCAACTTAGTACGCCACATTGGTCCTCTTAGCAGCACGAAAAACGAAACTTTTATTCAAATTCTGAAAGGAGGCTATATACAGCAAAGAAAGCGCGCAAAGTGTGCTTCCTTAAAAAGCTGTCACTCATTTCAGTTTATCGCAATCTCTAATTCCGCTATAATCAATGAATCTGTCAACACAGCACAGTTAATCTCTTATTTACATCACCTACACTTTGTTCAATATAATCAGAGGATTCGCGTCGCGAGCTTCCAGGACTCTGGACTGAACAAGAACACTCGCGTTCTGAGCGGTGAGTGGATTCTGACTCACTAAAGCTCCTCTGATTGGCCATTGCGTTATAGAAATCAGCAGATATGTCTCTGATTTGCTACAATGTACAACGCTCCAAAAACAGAGCGCAAACACAAATACACATTTGATTCTGACCTGAGGCGACTGCCGGGTTACTTTCGTTTTGTTGTTTATGTTATTTAATTGCTTCTTTCCTGAGTCTTGAACTTGTTTCATACGTTTTCCTTAAATCATCCTGGCGACCCATTTTTTAAGTCTCAGGGTTTGAAAATCACTGCTTTAGAAGACAGTAGTGTCATCATCCAGCTCAATTCAGTCAAGTTTCTTCTAAGCCAGGGGTGTCAAACTCAGTTCCTGGAGGGCCACAGCCCTGCACAGTTTAGATTCAACCCTAATTAAACACACCTGATCCAGCTAATCAAGTCATTTGGGCTTATTTGGAAACTACATAGTATGTGTGTTGGGGCAGGGTTGGAACTAAACTCTGCAGGGCTGCGGCCCTCCAGGAACTGAGTTTGAATTTTACCATATTTGTAACAAGGAGTTGATTTTTTAAGCCTTGGTTAAACAGAGTTAGAGATTAAATAATGATCTGAGATGTCATTTCTGTTCTGCAGAATGTCAGTGTCAGCAACATCGATTTCAAAATTAAGTCTAATGTATTATTACGACAACGAGTGGGTCCTAACACATGTTGTCTAACCCCAATAGAGAATATAATGTCTATAATCTCAATGCATCTCTTTCATTATCTACATGGATGTTAGAATCACCAACAATGAACCAGGGGCCGGATGCATAAACTGTTTGCACTAGTCTTTAATGGTCATAACTTATTAGTCAGTTTCAAAAACATAGATTGGTCTAATTTGAATCTGAAATTAAGACTGATTACCCCTTGACTAACTGCTAGTTATAGCACAGTGGCTATGTTTATGTATATGGCTCCAGTACTATACAGTACTCCAGTACCTGCCCCAATGACCTGTGTACAGTAGCCAGTACAAATGTCAAAAGGGATTAATCATTTATACTAGATAACCTTTTACAAAGTGCCTTCAAAAGAACTGTACTTAAAACCAGACCTCTGAGTAATACAAAAAATATTATTATAAAATGTAGCAACACCTCCCCTTTTGCCCTTTTGTCCGTTGCCCGTTATAAATGTTTATATTTTAAACCTGTTGTGATGGTTTTTGTGGGAAATTGCATAAGTATGTCACTCGATCATGTGTGTCTAGTAAGGTATGGTGTGGGAGTGGCATAGGCTAGTTGTCACAATGAGTGAGAAAGTTTGACATGGAGCACGCTAAATCTCAAACCTCCAGGTAATCTCCCGTTTAAAAACACAACCCACCGAACAGAGGAGAGTCTGCTGGCAAAAGAGAATGTGATGGAGCTCGTAATAACACAGGAATCAACACTGGCTTGGCTTTTCGGAGATGGCGAGAACAGAGGGATTTGAAATCTTGTAAAAGTGACTCGAAGATAGTATTTTTGTTACTCAACAGGTAAGTGCGGTATTTTATAAACCGAAAAACTGCCATGTATCACTCTAACAGAGTTCGTTGTTATACATTATCTATTGTGAAGGGTCATTTCATTATGGGTTGTTGTAGCACTGTGCTGAACTTTATTTTCATGGAAGTGCCTTGTCAGTTAATAAGTATAGCTAACTGTCTTCAGCGACTCCACTTCACTTGAGATACTTTCCATCTAAACTGGATATATTTCTTAAGGCTTATAGTGAATATTTTTATGAGTAATTTACTTCAGTTTCAAGCAAAACACATCTGCCTCCTCTACCACCATTATCTTTAATTGGATCTGACTCAGATCGGTAAACTATTACATTTGATTTCTCCTGGTTCATACAAAAACAATGTTCTTCCACAAAATGCATGCCGTTTTTTTTAGTGCTAGATGGCCAAAAGTTACATAGTATGTAATTATTTACTGCACTAGAACATAAAAATACCATAATACGTCTGCAGATATTTAGGAAACATGCTAAGTTCACATACTTATTTCTCTGAAAAACAAAGCTACAGCTAGTCTCTAGTATGATATCTAGGTGACAGAGTCTCTGTGTGCTGAGATTTATTTGTCTGCTTCCTGACCTAGGCCCCTGTCAAGTACCAACACTATTCTAGAAAGAACAGCAGTACCACCTCAGGTGGGATGAAGACCACCTTTATTTAACAGATCAGATCTACCTCGGAAACTTGTCCAGTTATCTTCAAAACATTTTATTCTGCGATTACCACTTAGGCATTCAGTGACAACAGTCTGCTATGTACCTCATTACCACATTAAGCGGGCAAGGGACAGAGCATATTACATTGTTTGACATTGTACTTGCAAGTTCACACACCTCTTTAATCCAAAAGAAACGCATTAAAGATTAATTGAACATATTCAATTGTCTGTAGATGTGAGTGACGGTGTATGTCTGTGTGTGATCCATACTGGACTGCCCATCCAACCAGGGTGTTCCCTGCCTGTGGCCTGAGACGCTGGGGTAGGCTCCAGTATCCTTGCAAGCTTTGATTAAAATTCCTGATGTATTCAATGTTTCTGCATAAAATAAATAAATAAATTAAAAAATATATATATATATATATATATATATATATATATATATAAATGTAATTTACTACTTATAGTTTCTCCCAGGTCAAGGCTTATAAATAAAAATAGCGTAAGTTCTATTACATTTTATTTATGATTTAGAAACCTTTTAAGTCATCAAGAATTTTTTTCAAAACAATATCCATCCGGCATTTAATTGACCATATACCCTCTCAGGCCAATAAAACACCATTAAATTTGTTATTGTCAAGATCCTTCCCACTAGAGTGATTTAGAGTGTAATGTGCTTCAGCTATAATACAGATGGGAAAAATCACAATGAAGGTCGATTGCTTTGCAAAATTTCCCAGCTGCCTGAGATCCCTGAGCACATTGGTGAAGTAGTTCACCAATTCTCCTCATCTGAGCTTCTATTGTAACATTCTGCTTTAGGCTCAAGTCCTCTGTCTAAATCTCCAGAGTAATGCTTAACTCCAGTCTAATGCTCAACCAGATGTCTGTTTATGAATCACAATAATCATTATCTGGAGACCTTTCCAAAACTGTCAGAGGTAGATTTATAGCGAAATGATATCCTGTCACATTACAATATCAGATGCTCATTATTTGAGAACGGAACATTTTGGGGCTGATTATTACCCAACACGCATTTAAATCAGGACCAAATATGTCAAAAGAAATCATATCAATCCTATTGCCATAAGAATTGTATGTATTTTCAGGCAGTTGAACAGGGAGTTTCATTTGGCTTCTTAAAAGACATTATCACAACCAGAGCAAAGTTTTACCTTCCAGTTCTTCAGGATGGGGAATTCATTTCCTCCAGGGGATTTTCAGAGAAGACACATCCAACCAGTACAGTCTATTTATCAAGACATCCTCAGACCTCAGCAATTTGATGAAACAGCATCACACCTCAGACCAAAAGGCTTCGGGTCTCAAGAAAAACAAAACCTTTAAAGCATAGGAGCTAACTCCATGAGGCAAAACCTTAAAACATGCCACTGAAGTTCTTATTGTTACTACTACTACTACCAAGGAATAATTGTATTTTGTGCAAGCGCTACATGTTTAATATAAGAAAAAGGAAGGGTCATCCAAAAATTAAATGAATGAACAAATACAACATATGCTTTTGATGCAAGTAGACCTGAGCATGCAAGCAGCTATAACTTAATAGAAAAAAAATTTACTTCCAAAAATTCTACTTTAACATCTGTGAATGTAAGGTCGGAAATTAGGAAACAAACACATGGATGGTGATGAACCCATTAGCAGGATTTTATTACACAGAGGTGAAATGTTTAACCGAACTGAGTAAAAACTAATAATGAACAGTGGGATGACAATGCAGGCTGATTGCAGAGTAGTGGTGAATGGAAAAAGAAAACTATTATGGCGGCGGTAGATGAGCATCGTTATGGAGACCGGTATGTTCACTTGAGAAACCAGACATTGTTTGGGAGTTACTGGTGAGCTTTTAAGCAGTCCTTGATTAGGTTGTGATTGTTTGCAGATGTGATTAAAGGGATAGTTCACCCCAAAAATTTGTTAATTTACTCACCCTCAGGCCATTCAAGATGTAGGTGACTTTTTTCTTTAGTAGAACAGTAAAGCAGATTTTAAAAAATAAAATGCAAGTCTACAGCTACAGTAACTTTAAGAGTCAAAAAAGCATATCAGGCAACACAATGTTAACACCTGCGGTTCCTGACGATACATTGAGATCTTATGAAGTAAAACGATCGGTCTGTGGCTGTGCAAGAAACTGAACATTATTTACGACATTATTATCTGTAATCCATATCCTTAGGCAAACGGCCTGGGATGATGTCCAGTTAACGAACGAATCCCCCACAGTTTCCAAAGTGCAGAGGAAAAATTATTTCAATATTTTAGATAAATATGTTAGCAGGATTGAATGTTTAAAGTGCTTCGGTGTGTTTAGATTTGTATTTTTGACAGTTTGAACAGACTTGGCTCATTTGAACATTACATCAGTGTAAGTCTTTGGGATTTTTGGAAGCTTTGTCTGTATAATGTAGTTTGTCTGTACAGTGTTCTGATCCAGAGATATCTCTCTCATATTTTCTTCAGTGGATGTCTGTTTAATGTTTGCTGTAACTTTTTGCTAGGATGGCTGCAAAGTCGGTATGTCATTAGTTATTGGCTGCTCGCCAGGTCAAATGAGCTTACCCCTGTGTCCCTGTGACATTCTTATCTGGATATTTGATCTCCATTAGTCCATTGCTGGTGTTAAGTCAAGTCACCTTTGTTTGATATAAAATATATTTATACAGTAGATTGTTTATAAAAAAAATATAAAATTATATTTTATGTTTATAAAATATAAAATAGATTGTTTCAAAGCAGCTTCACAGTATGCAAACTTCGAAAATCCAGATTCTGCTGTGGCAAGACAATTGTTCCATTATTTATCTCTCCAGTCAGTTCAGTGTTAGTTCAGTAATACGTTCAATTCAGTTATAAGCAGCTCTATAGAAGGCAGCAATGTCATTATTCAGCTTGAGTCAGTTCAATGTTGATTCAATTTAGTTCAATAACAGCAAATTCAAATAGCAGAGCTAGTGCTAGCATGACACATTCATCGCTGGCCATAGGGATCTGGGCCGAGGGCTCATCTAGTTGCAGAAGTCTTCACTGAGGATTTGTGCTGAGGGCTTGTCCAGTCGTTGAGGTCTTAGCTGGTCTGTGATTTTCACTCATTAGGCTACCAAAACACAGAGAGAGTGAAGTGAGACACAGAGAGAAAAGGATCTTAAGACCCTGTGTGTGTATGTGCGTGGTCCAGGTATCCCCATAAGGAAATTTTGGTCCCCATGAGGAAAATAGCTTACAAATTATACTAAATGATGTTTATTTATTGTATTATTGAAAATATAAAACTGCTGAATGTTTTCTGTAAGCAATGTCAAGCAGCAAGTGGCAATTAAGGGGCCAAGCACAACAGAGTCAAAGTGATGAACTTGGCAGGGAGCATCAGGCTATCTGAAAAATAAAATAGTCATTAAGGACATTCGTTGTTGATTTTAAGCACAATGTTTGAAAACGCATAAATACAACCACTTGTCAAGTGACATAATTGCTTATCACTTTTGACTAATAGGTGGTGTTGTTGTCAAATTGATCTGGTGTGATCAGTGTGGGGTCAAACAGACACACAAAATGTTTGGTGTCAATATGTCAAAGCTTTGCAGAGATGCAGCTGATACACTTTGGCATAATGGCATCAAATTTGTTACATCTTTTTGCTGGCATGTTCTGAACATGATCCAAGTTGAATTTGGTGAAAATTGGACCAATGATCTTGGATGAGTTTGAAAAAGCATGATTTCAACGACAAACCAAATGGTGGACAGGAACTTCGTCTGAATATGGAATAATTGGAATCAGTGTTCTTAACATTATCCAACGAATCTATCAAGACCAGTCTCATGACAATAGGCAAAACTAATCAAAAATCTATTAGCATTTCTATAATTTTTATTATAATTTTTGACCACAAGGTGGTGCTGTCCCAAAACTTTTTGCATACCTTTAGGGTGTGGTGCTTGGACATATGCCGAGCTTCATAATGATATACTGTTGTGTTCATAAAATATAGCATTGTACACCAAAATTCAAAATGGGCGTCACCCAAAAGGGTTGACATGGAAGAATTGGGCATCGTTCAACACTGAATCTAAAGAGACCAGCCTATTATTAAAATCATTACAAAATAAAGGTAACTTGACTTAACTGGAGTTTGGGCTCTAATAAGAACAATAACAGATAGGTGCACGTGCACCTTTGGTGCGTAATAATAATATACGATAACAGTAGTGATCCTTTTGTTTGCAAGCACTACTACTAATAATGAGCATGTGAGATAATAACAGTGATGCTTTGCTATTATTCTCATGTCAGTGATACCTTATTTCAAGGGTGCCCAGTCATGTTCCTGGAGATCTACTGTACCTTCCTACAAAGTTCACCTTCAAACCTGAATCAGCTCATAAAGATATTGAAGAGCACTTGATAATTACAGACAGGTGTTGGAGCAGGGCTGGAACTGAACTGTGCAGGTAGGTAGATCTCTGCAACCCTGTCTAATTAGAATCACCAAAGGGGGCTGTGTTCATGCCCTTTATGGAGTTTAGCATGGCATATCCTCCTTTGGCTGCAGGATAAGTCCTGTCACTAAGAGCAGTATGTATGCTGGGATCATAGAATCTGGGAGCAGACTTCCTATCAGCGCACAAGCTGAAGCCCGGTGAGTGGAGATTATGCCCTCCGACAGTCAGTCTGATTTGGCAATGCTTCAGCTGGGCAGGGGTGGATTTGTCTGACTCAAGCAATATCAAGCAATATGACTCACTGTCCCCTGTTGTTTCCCCTGTCGCCTCCTGTGTAAGGTGAATCTGCTTTATTTCACCAACTGCAATACTGGTTCAGTGTTAGTTTTACTCTATTGGGATGGGACCATATGAAAACTGAGCAATGTTTAACACTGATGGTTTTGCTGTGCCATTAAACATGTAACCTGCATCATGTGTGTGTGTGTGTTTTTTTTTAAATAATTTATTAAAATTAAATGGATAATTGGTCTTTGTTATCTATGAACACACACTAAGAAACATGATATGTAATGCATACATGAGTTTTGTTGTGGTTTTGCTGGGATCATACCAGCACCCAAAAGGTCCACCAGCACTTCAGCATTCCAAGCTGGTCCCAGCTTGCAAAACATACCTTATGCTGGTCCCCCAACACACCTGCTTCCCATGCTGGGCACCAGCAAACCACCAACCAGCATCCCAAACTGGTCCCAGCATGTTAAACATACCTTATGCTGGTAACCAGCAATACAGGATTTTTCGGCAGAGAAGCCGGATATCATGGGTGCAGGGGCACAGCGCCTGGGCATGCAGGGTATGCACGAGCATATGGGCCCGGCCTGATTGTGGGCCCACCGAGGGGGACCTTTTAATTAAAACGAACATATTCTTAATTTGTGGCCACAATAAATTTGCCGTCGAATTTTTGCTTTGGAATAAGTAATAGATTAATCAGACCAAAGATTAGTCATTTAATATAACCAAAATGAATTATACTGTACCTCGTGTAACACCGTCTACATAAGAGCCAGAAGCAAATTCCCGAAGGACTGCGGTAGAAATGCGTCATTTTCTAAAAATATGTGTAAGCGTTGCATTGCCATGGTCAAATAAAATAATAGTTAATAATTAAAAAAAAAAAAAAAAAACCTTTGTGAGGTTGGTAGCTAGCTAGTTGAATAGACTGTATCACAACTGAATCATATCTAGCTTAAGCGACACCTGCGCCGTTTTCATTTTCTTTCTTTCATTTTAATTCTCTTTTATCAAAAGATTATCGAAAGTAGACATTCTTTCCATTAAGAATACACAAAGCCATAAATTAAATACCAAGGACACTGTGGATGAATTATTTGCTATTTGCCGAAAAAAAGGCCTAAAAACTAAAATGTGAGTAGTGAGTAGTTTCTTTCTTTCTTTTTTTTGTTTTGTATTTTGGGCCACTGTGCCAAGAGTGCATTTGCCTTAGTTAGTAAATATGGCAGCGTTAAGTACCATAATATTTTTAGAATAAAGTCAAAATTAAAGTTGTGTTAAACTGCATGAATAATGTTAATTCATGTGAAAATTACACCTACTCCAAAAAAAAAAAACAATGTGTGGTGGTTAACTGAAATTATTTATGAAAACAATAAACCTATGTTGGCAAAGTTATATTGTTTTATTGGCACTAATTGATCGATTATATGAGACATTAGTTTTATTAAATTGTTCTGATGTGATTTTTTTTACATGTCTTCTGATATTCATTCATGTTTCATGCTGTAGAAAAGAGGAAAAGTGTTTGATTCACATATGCCGCTTGAACTGAGGCGAATGCAGTGATCTCACGCAACTTGCTATGCACCACCATGGGCATCCTTATGAAATGCCATACACTTACCGTGTTCAGAGGGCAGTGCCTGTGCTATCTGGCGATAACTGGCATTGTTCTACCACATCCTGGGGTCTTCCCATAATGTCAGCTACTGATGCTTCTCATTCCCTCTTCATGGAACCAAGGTTCCATACCGAGACATTTTCTGTGTGATTGCTGAAGACCCAACTCACATGTCTGTACAATGTTCTGGATCTGAGATATGGCTTCATGTTGATATATGGTTGCTAGGGTGTTCTAAATGATTGCTAGGCAGTGGCTGCACAATTACCAAGGTTACATTTACAGATTTGTTGCCTTCCCGAATGAAGTGAGCCTATCACATAAGCAAGAGCTTTCCCAAATAACAGCACAATTTTATATGTTATAAAGCAATTAAATTAGCAATAAGATAATTATATTTCAACTGCTTTTGTTCTGTGTGCCAACAAAAAGTATCCCACATAAAGCAAAACAGTTGCAACTCCCAGAAAAACAGAGTGGTGTTTTGTTGTTGAACGATTCAGCATTTTTGAATGAATCAAGTCAATGATTCAATGACTCATTCATAAAGAGAGCGGTCACTTGCTCAGCTGGTAATGTTTTTATTTAAACTGACATAGAGTCTAAGCAAAAAAAAATGTTGTTGCCAGCATTTTGATTGAATTATCAGTCAGTCAGTCAATACTCAGTCTGGCCTTGGATAACATGACAAAGTGTTCTTTTTTGGAGAACTATGCCTTTAGTAATCATTTAACTGTCCTTTTAACATAATTTAATAGCCCTGGTTTGGCATTGGTGGTCCTGTTTAGTGCATAAAAATGGGCCCACTCTCTAAAATAATTGATGGTGTGTGTGAACTCTTTCTCACTCATCCCTCAACTATGACATTAAAATCATAAGGAGTGGGAAAAACTGTACTGTTTTTACCTTTTGCCCTCCGTCTTTTTTTCTAAAAGCACAAGGCCACCCAAACAAAACTGTGCAACATTACAACACCCCATAGCATTCCTGCAAACACATAGAAAAACATGCTAACCCTTCTAATAAGCCTCAGCTTATGTCCAAGTTCCTGTTGTGTTTTATTCCCCGTCTCAGGAAATTTAAACAGGCTTGTAAATTTCTCCACCTGTTTGGAAATGTCTTTCATGCACTTGGTCTCTGTGTAGAATCATAAAGGAGGCAGCTATTAAATATATAACATTTGCTTATGCTGAGCGCTCCTTCTGGGCAGAATGAGTCATTCCAACAGATCTCTGCTAACCATTCATGTTATTTTACATCATGTTTACAGTCAATGTCAAATTCACAGAGAACACACCTACTAATGACATGGGCTAATATTTGTCACCATACAAGAAATGTTGGATTTTGCCAACATAAATCATGTTTAATTGCTTGTCAAATGACTAATAAAAACTGGCTGATAGTTAAAAGAAACAATGAAACTAATCAGGCTTGTATGTTCAACAATACAACACAATACAATGCAACTCGTCTGCGGTAATGTCTATAGGCGAAATGTATAAAACGGACATTTGAAAATTTTATTTTTTGTTAAAGCATGAATCATTCAATACAAAAATATTTATTAAGTTGTCTAAATCATCCTTTTGAGGAGGGGCTGTACTGTTTTAGGTGAATCAGTGTCTGACATAATTCCTACAGCTGGAGTTTTGTTTTGCTTAATTAATTATGTGTAGTTTCATCACATCTTGTCTTGGTATCCTCAAAATTGGATATAACATTTCTGTGAAATTATAACCATTCTATAACACCAGTCTCATTCTAACACATGCATATAGGAATTGTGGTTATATTTTTCTTTTCTTTTTTTTTCAAATAGCGTCAAATAGTTTCATACAAACAGTTTAATGTAAACTATTGTTGTGATTTTTTTTTTTTTTTAAAGATTATTTTATTTCGTTTTTTTTTTTTTTAAAGCACTTTGAATTACCATTGTGTATGAGATGTGCTATGTAAATAAACTTGCCTTGCCTAAACTCCCAATGATAAGTATTCATCACACACATTTTTAGGTTATTTTTATAAGCTCAGACAAATTATTATCCGTTTTTTTGGTTTGTTTTTTTTTTGTTTTTTACTTTTCAGGGGAATAAGCTGACAATTGGTTTAAGCTGGAATAGGAGAAAGTGTTTTACTACTTTACTTACTTACACACCTTTCAAGAGTTTTAACATCTAAAATCCGGTAACCTTTAAAGTCAACACAAAGTCAGATGCTTGTTCTTATTGTAAATGATTCATAGGAGGATGTAACTAGTGCTTTAACACATAACTGGAAGTTAGGTAACCTTCACAATATGTCTGCACATTAAAACATGGTTATTTACATATGTCTGGTAAGTTTTACTGTAAACTGAAAATTATTTATTTATTTATTTTAATCTTGTTTTTCTGCACATCAAAACCGTCAGGGGCTCCTCATTATGTAACCCAACTCTTGAACCTCTTACCTGTCAATTCTACCCTGTCTGAACTAAAATCTGCCTTCAAGGAAACAGGAGAAATGAAGGAAACACCAGACCTCAAACAGTCAACCACAAACATTTGTATGGCCAAAGCCTTCTGAGTGAATACCAATTTAGTTCAAGGAATTCAAGGAAGCAATGCTACAGAACCGTTTCATACGACTGGAGTAAATAATCTTTAAATTGTTTTTCCACAGACTTACTGGAAATGTCAAATGTAAACATTTTTTGTACACATGCAACATACATGGTTGCAATGGAAATGTTTAATGCCCCTCAAAAGCTTACAAGTTTCACTCATGTTTAAAGGCAGTGAGGGTCCTCATATATACAGAGAAAGTTGCAGTAAATCCTGACTTTTTTGAAAATTTTATTTATTTTCTTCAGTATTTTAAGTTCTTGGAAACTCTTAGCATAGGATGCTCCCTTGCCCCCTCTATAGCGTACACCTTTCCTTACACACTATGTAAGATTACTATATTGGTGAAGGCCAAAGCCTGTCCAGAAGCCACTGCAGGTCTGATTTGTTTTGGCTAGGCTCCGTTCTGACATGCCTGGGAAGGGCAAGGAAAGGAAATGGGTGGACCAGCAACTCTCAGCTCCCCCAGAGAAGGCCTGAGAGAAGCCAATGAGAAAGAGTGTGTGTTTTTTCTCTCTACTTTGAGCTTGTAAGACAGAGCCTGGGCCCATCTGGATCTAATAACCTAGCCCAAACTGCTGCCCAACGAATTCAGACTAGATTGCCAGCCCCGCTCAGGGAACGCTGCATTGAGTGCGGTCACACTCGGCAAGGGGGGTTAGTAGGGAACGTGCCATGCATGTCAGCTCCATGGTCCCCAAGCAATTTGTTCTCTCAACATTGATGAGCACCAAATGCAGGCCCTTAAGAGCACCCTTGGGTCTTGTGGTGGGTATAAAGCCTGATGACTGTTATGGTGCGGGTTTGCCAATGGTGGGTAGTGTAGCAGTTTATCTGCTTAGTCTGTTGTGGAAACGTGTTGACTGGTTCGTACAAAAAAATCAATTAATCTCAACTTTATTCTTCAAATTTATACTCTAGACCAGGGTGCCCAATCCTGTTCCTGGAGATCTGCCTTCCTGGAAAGTTCAGCTCCAATCCTAATCACACACACATGGACCAGCTAATTACGATCTTCAGGAACATGATATCTACAGAAAAGGGTTTGCACTGAACTCTGCAGGAAGATGGATCTCCAGGAACAGGAATGAGCATCGCTGCTCTAGACTAGTGGTCCACAAATCCATCCAAACGGTGGACTACTTTAACAGTAAAATAAGAATTGAAATTACCTAACATCTGAATCTTAAGCAAACCACCAAAAAAAAAAAAAAAAAAGTTTTATACTCTGAAAAGAGTCTCCGTTTTACGAATCTGTACAACGACCTAAACTTTTAATATTTTAGGGTCACTGCCCTGCTTAAAACATTTACCAAGCATAAGCTAAGATATTAGTTCATTGCACCCATCCAAAAAAAACTGACTGTCTGCACTTCCATTTGTATCTGATATTTACATTGGTTGCTATAGTAATGACCTAAGTATCAACACAACATCAAGTTACTTTCCTTTACAGCACCTCCGTTAGCTGTCATTGTGGAAAGAGAGGACAGAAAACTGGAAATTTTGACTCTGTCCATGCTATTATGACATCTTGATTCTGTGTGGGTGATGTGAATGCATGTAGTGTCTTCAACGTCCCAAAAAGGCCACTTGAAATCTGATTTGACATTCTGAATATGTCGGTTCATTAATCTAACTTTAATTTCAAACCACATATAAATGTGATTTCCAATCTGGTTTGTAAACATATTACTTCATTTATTGTTTTCCAAACTACACTGTAAAAAAAAAAGAAAGTTGAGCCAACTTAAAATTTTAAGGCAACCAGCTTCAGCAGATTTTTGAGTTTTCTCAACTTGTCGTTTTAAGTTTATACAACAAACATTTTAGAATCTCCCACAAAAATAAGTTGAGCAAACTCAAAAATCTGGTTGCCTTAAAATTTTAAGTTGGCACAACTTTTTTTTTTTTTTTTACAATGTACAACAAAATATTTAAGTTGATCTTTGCTGCTTTGTCTGAACAAAGCCTGAAAGTTTTGCTCATTTAAAAAGTGAGATCACACTTTAGTTTAGTGACCAATTCTCACTACTAACGATAGTAGCCTCAATAAACTCCTAACTTGCTGCTCATTTATAGTAAGGTCAGTAGTTGTTAAGTTTAGGCATGGGGATGGATTAAGGGATTTAAAATATGGCCATGCAGAATAAGGCATTAATACTGTATGTGCTTTATACATACAAATAAACAGCCAATATGCTAATAATATGCATGCTAACAAGCATTTAGTTAATAGCGAGATCTGGTCCTTAAAATAAAGTGTTATCAAAAGTGATTTACTCTATAGTTATGTAACATCATTTCTTTCACAAACAAGGTTGGTATATGCAGTTCTATCTCATGTGTCACATGAAATACTTTTGGAAGAGTGTGACAATTATTTTAAAATTTGTAGTTGTAGATTCGACCCACACATTTGCACTTGCGTTCTAAGCACACTGGTCTATACACATTTTTGTTTGATTTCTTCTTATAACTTGTCTTATTTGGCTAATGTCAATGACCCATTCTCAAAAACCCCACCTTCCAAAGAAAGATATGGCAGTAAATCCAACACCAGCATAGCTGAACCACACGCAGAGAGTGTTTCTGATTGGCTAGTTTTGTAACTGGCTAAAAATTACAGCCTTTGTCCCCAATCTCTATTATATTATGATTTTGGGTCTCTATAAGTCTCTGTATGACTTATATGAAATGAAACTGTATGAAATAGTTAACCCTGGGTCATTGTGGGTCATCTTGCTTCACACTTCACACGGCTCATATTTTACTCTGGGTTAAAAATTCATCCTGGGTATTCAGAAACTGATGTTTCACTCCATACATTCCAAAACCTTGGATTAACCTTCTTATATTTGCATATTTTTGTTGTCAAAGTCATTGATTGGATGAAGTATGTGACATGTTTGCATAAAGGCTATAGAGTTGCACATCTTCTTCTTATATACACTGTATTCCCGACTGTACTATCAAGTTTTCCAGAAAGGACTTTTCGGACTATAAAGGTCTTCATTCCATCACGCATTTTCTTTCACCATTTGACATTTTTCCACTCAAACGCTGAAACGACTGCTGAAACACACAGTGTTTCCATAACTGTCTAAAGCATGTGAATATGAGGCATACAGTTGCATGTCTGTTGCCACAACATTCTAACATTACATCGTTTCACACTGTACGTGTTTGGCACCACAATGCAGGGTCAACACCACAACAGCAGTGATAACCTTGCTCTGGAGCAGGGTTTCATAACTCTGGGTAAAAAGCGGGGCTAACCCCATACGGGAATTCGCTCGGCACAAACTTCACAGTGCATTATGGGTTTTCCCTTAACGCTGAGTGTACATCGCTGTACACTCGTTATTGTGGTGCATGATGAACACCCACTATCATTTCAGACACCACTACAAATGGCTGTCCCCTCAAATAGTGCCCTATTTAAGTGTATGGGGTGATATCGAGCACAGCCAAACTGTCCTTCAGAACTGATCTACAACCCTAATCTAACACGCCTGAACCAGCTAATCAAGGTGTTCAGGATGACTTTGATGAAAATTGCAGGTGCGTTGGAGCAGGTTGGAACTGAACTTAGCAGAATAGTGTGGCTCCACCAGTGCTTCTCAAACCTGTCCTGGGGACACCCACCACTGCACGTTTTGAATGTTCTTCCTCATCTAACAAACCTGATTCAATTCATCAGCTAAATTCATCAATTCATCAGCTTCATTATCCTAAATGTGCAGTGGGACCTCCAGGACAGGTTTGAGAAGCACTGCCCTAGATAATGCTGGAAATCAAAACAGACTTATCAGAGGAAGACTCCCTTTGTCTTGGGACACACTAGACGATTTTCAAATCTTAACTGATTTTAAAACCATGGGAGACAACAGACATGAAGACAGTTTCAACTGATTTTTAGCTTTCTAATCCTTTGAAAGTGCACACTAGATGATTCGACCAGAGACCACACACTTGTTGATTGTGGAAACGATGTCACAGTGACATGAGATCTCATGGGAACTCCTGTGATCAAACGTGACAAGAGAAGAAAAACATTTGGAGGACAATCAACATTGTCAGCTGGCTCTCCTTGCATGCATTCTGTTGTACGGTGAAAAACAAAATAGAAAGTAACAATTATGGGTGATATTCCTTCTCAAATTCTTCACTTTCGTGACATGTTTATGGTTGCCAAGTTTCAGCTATAGAAGCATGCAACATCCAGAATGTGACGCTTCAAATCAGAGGCAGCCCGATCAAAACATGTTTGATATTAACGATTTGTGTTCAGGGACACTCTCAATCTCAATCAGGGGCAGTTAAATAATTGTAATGACACCACACAATAGAGGATTTTTTAGACAAAAAAATTGTTTGCGATGAGCCTATAACCAGTAACATTGTGCCTCAGAGGGTGATGCTTGGACCCTCAGTTAATGATTTCCCTTGATTCCATATAGGCTTCAGACACTTGTTACACCTGAAGCAAATACAATCAATAATACATCTGAACCATAGTTACTCATTCCCCTGGTTTCACAGACAAGTCTGAAAGCTTAGTCCCAGACTAAAATGCAAGTCTGAGCTGTTTCAACTGAAAGCAACTTGCACTGGCTGATCTTAAAATATATCAGTGCCTTTGTTTTGTCTCAAGATGGACACCAGCAATGTTTTTTTTCTAAGGCACTTTTATAAAAATTACTTAAATGTCTTAATTGATCTATGGCCTAATTCTGGCTTAGTCTAAGCCCTGTCTGTGACACCAGGCCATTGTGTCTCATTTCCTACAAAGGGAACCAGTCATGTCTGAAGACTTGAGTTGCTGTCACAATTGTCTCATGACAATGAAATTGTTTTACAAATGTAATGGATATTATCATAAAATGACCACAAATATAAAGGAGTATTTTAAGTTTATATGCAGTATATATACAGTATATATATATATATATATATATATATATATATACATATATATTAGTGCTGTCAATCGATTAAAAAATTTAATTGCGTTAATCAGTCATGGACTGTGATTAATCATGATTAATCGTAAATTTTAAAATACTAGGATTTACCTGTAAATGTGTTGAAAAAGAAATGCATGACAAACTAGTTTAAGGAAACAGAACCTTTCACACTTCCGCCAGGTATGAGACATAATCCTTATTATTCTTTTATCATTATTCTTTTGTTTTTATTCAGCCATTATCAGCCAAACTGGCAATAAAACATTTACCAAGCCACATCGCTTCAATCCCAGTATACATTTACCCAACTATTATCAAAAGTATTTCTAAATAAATACAACAAAACATTTCTTGTGACCTTACGTGAAGTATTATGACAAAATGCATTATGAAGAAGAATTGGACCTGTTCTGCAGCTGCATTAGAGCTAATATTATGCTAAATAAGACAATTTATGAGATTAATGGTACACTTTTACTCAGAACTCACTTCAAACCATCATCGAGTGTTTGTAATAACTTCCTTTTACGATCACATGTGGAATTTGGTCGTTTACTGTTGTTAAAATATGCTATTTATAGCCTTTTATATCGCTGCACAAATGAGCATTTCAGATGTACACATTCACCTCAAGAAAATCACATACAGACCATATCTATCGTAATCGTGTATTTATTGTCTTATATAATCTATAGTGGCTGTTGTCATGTTTATTCCTGCTGTGTTAAAGCCTTAACATGTATGCTCTGCTGAAAGTCACGTTTGTGATGTTACAACCGCCTCTCCGTTCTTAAGTGGCCAGGGATACATTCCAAGTATAATACACATTAGTAAAAGGATCTATTTAAATTTTTATTTGTCTATATACACTTTGAGCGGCCGCAGTACATTATAAAAGTAGCCCCAAAAACCGCAACCCACGACTCTGTAATTTTTCCCGCGACTGTATTTTCAAAATAGCCCACTTGTGCCGTGACCCTGGCAGCACTGGTTTGCTGTACCCTCATCACACAATGATAGATAACCTTCCGCGCTGCAATGACGGGAAGAAGTTGGGGTCAAACCTTATCAAACGGTTAATTTGTGTTAAAAAAATATTAATGCGTTCAAATTTTTGGATTAATCGCATGCGTTAACGCTTTAACGTTGACACCCCTAATATATATATATATATATATATATATATATATATAGGCACTGTAATACAAATCTACATCACTCTCCTCTACATAGTTTGTTAATGTAATATAATACCATTAACAGATATACAGAAGAGGACAGAGCATGCATAAAGAGTTCTGTGCCTCTCTCTTATCAGATTTTCAATACTCACAATTAAAAAAAAATCATTACTGAGTATTTTGTTTTATCATTTTATCACTTTTAAGGTGGGTGGGATCATTTGCTGGCTAACAGATTGTCGTTAGCGGCAACATTGACTGTGTAGCAGAATGATAACATTTCAAACAAGCCTTACACGGGGTTCATGATTCATCATGTCTCTGCAGACCCTTGAGACGATGTGTTCAGTAGAAGAGTTAGTGATAAGATGTTGCCCTGATAATCCCACACAGGCTTGCTGTGTAAAGAGAAACATTTGGAATGTTAATCCTTACTAAATTGTTGTCGCTGTGTAAATATTTATCATGGCAAATTTGCTGTTGTTTAAAAAAAAAAGACACCATTGCACCAGTTCCCAGGCTTCCAGTGCATTTCAAAAGCTTTTGGTAAGCAAAGTACCAATCTGAATAACAGAAAATGCACAACAAGCTAATCAAAGAGAGGACGGTAACCATTTGCTACAGGTTTACAGATGAATCAATATGTTTTTTTGAATTATGAGAATTCTTTAAATGGGCCTGTGACCAGAGACGCTGGGATATGCTCTAGCGTCCCTGCGACCCTACAGAGGACATGGATTGTAAAATACTTCTCCACTGCATGAAATAGGAATTTTAAGTAATTTATTCATGTCCTGCATAGATTCTGCAGTGTAAACATGCAAACATTTTCAGTTGATACCAAGACAGGGTTCTTCTCTCTTTAAAAAATATATCCTTATCCTAAACCTAGAGGCTGACGGGCCAACCCTAACAAATTAACCAATCAATAATTGGCAAAGTAAATACACCAACAACATATCCAGCAGTTCTCATTCTTGTTTGTCTTGCTTGCTTGTTGCAGTTTGAGTCACTTGTACCTTTCCCTGTCCATCACTCCACCCAGTGCCTCATGGTCATAACTCTCGTACATGTCAATTAATTCCATAAATAAACAAAAACAATCAGGCCAAGAGGTGTGGAAAGGTGAAAAGACCTTCTGCAAGCTCTCCAGATGGAAGTCAGTCCTGACGGCATTGGGTTTGACAGTAGACAGAGGAGGGAGTCTTGTTGTTTGGAGTCTCTGTAAGTGTTGGGGAAAGACTGAGGTGGAGAGGGTTGCGCCCAATAACGCAGGTGACTCATGGGATACTGTGGTTCATGGTCAGGTCAGCACAGGCATTTGGCTGCTCTGATAGCTATTGGGTTTGAAGCTGAGGTAAGAGAGGTCTGTGTGTGGCTCACTTGTTCACAGGGGCGGCAGTGTAAACAGCAGTGATTGCCACGGGAATGTTCCAGTATCTAATGTGTGATCTCTAATGCATGTTGACTAAACAAATGTGGCAACACACTTAATGAATACATAAAAGTAAAGTTTCAGCTGCATTAAAAGACAATCAGTCATGTTAATCAGGCTTCCTGGACTTGTGTAACACCTCTTGCTATGGAGGGGACTAAACCTAGAGCCACATACATGTTAATTAAATGCCTAAAGTCATTCTGAATAGGGTCTGGACTAGAGGTCGACCGATAGTGGATTTTACCGATACCGATAGCTAGGTTGGACCACACTGGCCGATACCGATTAATCAACCGATAGTTTTCAAAATGGATACTGAAAGAGAGCTAGTGCTTTACTATTTAAAAAAAAAAAAGCAGCAACAGTACTGAACCATACTTTGTAAATTAATAAAAATATTAATATCATTTACTATATTGATCATTAAAGTTATTTCATAATTTGCTAATGTTAAAAGAAGAAACTTTAAAATGTAAAAATATAGCCTATTAGTAGCTAATAGTGAATGTTGAAATGAAAACACTCTAACAAGGAACAATACTTCTACAGTTTTCATTAATGCTACGAATGGACTTTTATTGTTAAATGTTACCATTTAATTTCAACAGTCATGCTTAAAGATGGCCATGTTTAAATATCTACACAAGGCCATAGCATTGAAATTACATACATATGGATATTGTATGTGTACTCACACACTTTATTCGCTTCTATTTTTGAACACTTGATAATTATCTAATCAAAAAAAAAAAAAAAAAAAGTTAGTCGAGCAGTGCTGCGTCTAGGAGGACTCAGAGGTATCTCACACACACACACACACACACACACACACCAGACGCTTTGCGTTCAGATCAAGTGGCGGTCTAAAACAATTTATCCAAATCACCAAACGGACATAAGTTTGCTTCAAGAATGAACAATGTGGCATAAATGAGTTTGAAGTTCGGTGTTTAAAAAAACAGAGCAAGTGGAAAGAGAACGCGCGATCTATTACAGCTCTCTATATGAAGCATACAGACTTTATTAGAGCCACAGAAAGACAAACGTTTTGCTGAAAAATGCACAATACATAATTTATAGCCTAGGGTGAAGTCATTATATACATTCACAACCATTTGGGACAAATATAATGTAATTTAATAGAAAACTATGTGAATGGCGCTCTGTTCCGCGGCAGGCTTTTCTGGCGGCTGTATTTAAATGCCCGCAGTGTCACGTGTCAAAATAAACAACACATGCTGTCAGTGATTTCCGCCTCTAGAGGCCGCTCTCGTACTGTATAATGCCAGCGGACCCTTCTCAGCCATTCCGGCAACGGTTGCAAACCGGAAAACTATCGGCATGGATTTTTGCCGATAACGATAGTTGTGGCAATCAACTATCGGTGCCGAATAATCGGCAAAACCGATGAATCGGTCGACCTCTAGTCTGGACTACAAACACAAAAGCTTCAATTTTAATCTTAAAGCCATAAATTGCATCCCAAATGAAGCACGACACACTATGCACTTATACACTCTGTACTTATGAAGGCCTACTATGTACTCAACCATGTAGTGTAAGAATTTTATAAGGTTATTTTGTCATTAATAATTGGAGTCTGATAGCCCCTCCCCCTTCGTGATGCGATTAAAGCTGTGACAGTTGAGTGCATGAAGTATCCAACATTCCACACTTCATTTTTTCGGTTATTTAAGTGCATCATTCGGGTATTTAATGTACACCTTTTCTTTTTGGAATTTTCAGTGCGAACACACTATTCACACTATTTATAAAACGTTATAGAATAGTACAGATGTACATGATTTGGGATGCGCCTGATGTTTTTTTCACCCCATTTCCAAAATCCTTTTATTTGTGCAAGGTTCTGCATGATACTCTTGTTTTGTAAACATTCTCAGGGTCTGAATCGGACTCAAATTGGTATGGCAAAATAGACAATATCTTTAATATTTACAGCTAAGCATATGAAACTCATAGTTATGGTAAGTGTGACATTTCTGGAACACTCTAGTGGTTCGCCAATCACAACACACTTGGTCAGCTAACCAATCAGAGCACATTTTGTGTTTTGGGAAGGAGCTTCATCAAAACAGTAACTCAACTGAGCGTTCGAGACAGGCTGGGAAGAGAGGTTCTGCAAAAGTGTAAAATACATTTATAAAAATCAACATTCATGCATGAAAACCTACACCCCAAAAATCAAATCAATATTTTGTGAAAGGGCATGATAGGACCCCTTTAAACACTCCTTCCATCTGCCATGAAATGGTTAAGCCAGTGGGTTGGGTGAGATGCCTAAACAAACAGAGCAAAGTTTTGACAGCAATATTCCATACCTGGTTGGCATTCCAGAAAGCAGGGTTAACTTGCATCACATGAACTCTGAGCTCTCAGTTAGTTAACCCAAACATTTTTTTACTTGCTATAAGTTCCAGAAGTGCATCTGATAGTATGCCAAGAAACAAATACAGTCTCCACAGAGTATCCAAATACAGGAATCATGGAAATGGATGCTAAGAAGTGCATCATACTACTTTCTTCTTCTTTGGTTTAATGGCAATTTACATTCTCAACAACAACAACAACAACAACGTTTATTTATATAGCACATTTAAAACAACCGAAGTCGACCAAAGTGCTGCACAGAATATGCAAAACAAAAACAAGTCAACAAATTTATAAGCAATAAAACAGAAACTATAAAACACAAACTGCAAAATGGATGAGATTCATTAAGATAAATAATCATTGCACAACAAGTCAAAAAATATGAAATGCCAAGGAGAAAAAATAAGTTTTAAGAGTAGACTTCAAAACAGATAATGCTGAGGCAGTTCTGATATGAATTGGGAGACTATTCCACAACTTAGGGCCAACAACAGAAAAAGCACGATCACCTCTGTTTTAGAGACGTGCCCTGGGGACTCGCAATAAACCAGAATCAGCAAATCTGAGTACTCTTGACTGAGTGTATGGTTGTAACAGATCAGATAAGTACTGTGGAGCCAGATTATGGAGAGATTTATAGACAAACAGTAGAATTTTAACATCAATTCTATATTCTCAGTGCATATCTCCACCAACTGAGAGGTTGTGCAAGCATTTATTTTAATCTTATGTTTTAATCTGTAATATTTAATCCTTTTTTTTTATATTGTGGACAAGAATTATACTGTTGGTTTGATGCTTAATTTATAAATGGAAAAAGGAAAGATTGACTGAAGCAAAAAAAACAACAACCCACATGCAGGTTTATTAAAGGTTTATTAAAGATGCAAAATTCACTTTTACATGTTGTTTGAACATAAATGTGTGTTGGCAGTGTGTACACATCCACACTATAATGATAAAAATCCCCAATAATAATGATCACTTTCTCAGATCAGGCAGTTCTGAGATTCTTGGCAGAGTGACGTAGTTCTGCACAGGCCCCTCGGCATCTGAGCCGCTGAAGACGCAGTGGTTTAAGTTTGTTTTTGTAGGAATGCATCCCCCGATCTACCTAACTGCGTCTATGTTCGCACGAATCATTTGTGATCCAGCTTCACCTACAGAAGAAGTGAGTATAAGGTTTTTTATGAATCTTTGCAAATTGCCTTTCCTAATAATGTGCTAGTTAGCAAGTTCCACAGCTAAACACGGCTAAAGTTTACAGTCTCAGAGAATGGCTCGTCACCCCATGGAAGAGAGGTGAACAGAGCTCATTAGCATTTAAAGGGACATGCACTGAAATTGCTCACTGTGAACAGAGCTGTTTTTGACAAGGTAAAAATGGTGGTTTTTTACACTACCATTGAGAAATTTTAACCCAAGTATGTTATAGACTTTTCATTAAGACCTTAAAGAATCATATCAACTTGTGGAAAATGGGCATCCGATGACCCCTTTAGCAAAGTAGAGTAAAGCAAACACAGGAAACCAGGAAACAAGTAAACACAGGCATCTACAGAAAACAATGACTGACAATGAACAAGGCAGAACTGTCAAAGAAAGGACAGAAAGGTTAGTAACAGCCTCAATGACCGTAACAAAACAGATCGAAAGTTCAGGGATATAGCCGGGCTAGAGAGCGCTGAGGCCATGGGGCTTGAGATCATTCAGACTACCGGAATGCCAGCCGCTCACACCAACATCAATGGCCACGTTCACACAGAAGCAGAATACTGTTGTCAGTCCTGTATTTGAGTCCTTAATACGGTTACGTTCACACACAGTATGGTTATTTACAGGCGTGACAACCGCATTCTGTAACCGAACTCACACCCATAAATTTTCAGGACTCACAACCGCATTCTCAGAACACACACACTGTGTGAACGGAACAGGACTGGACAAGTAGTTGTCTGTCACGTCATACACTCTGCCGCACAAACATGCAGCTACCACGTGTTGCGTGTTTTCATGTGTGTTTTCAGTAACTTACAGTGATGGAGAAATGAACTGCGTGTCATCTGAAAGTTTTAGATCCCGTCAGTTTTCCGCTAATGTGGTCATACTTCCTGGTTCCAGTAAGAACTCTAACTGTTGCATTTTTGAACCATCTGGAGTTTGTATATTAAGCGTGCAGGACAACCACCCAATAAAGCATTACAATAATCTAACCTTGAGGTCATAAACGCATGAATTAACATTTAACATTAACAAAGTCGGAGGAGGTAATATTTTACATATGCATTTACTTTACATACACGATTGCTTGTTTCTGCTTCTTCTTCACTGAGTTTTGATTCAGACATTCAGTATTCTCTCAGAAGATGTGTGATAGCGCCCCCTAATGTATAATAGTCAGTGGCGGGGAAAGAGTTAAAAATGACATTCACACATTCTGTTGTTTCACCGTGATGCTCTCGGCATTGCCATATTTAATTTTTTTTTTTTGACTAACAATTTTTAAATATTTTTTTTTTGTTTGAACGGTAATATTTTTTCTAGCAACTGTTTTGTCAGTGCTGGGCATGTTAATCATTGGCTTGCTTATTGTCATAATGACGTCAAATGACACTTGTCACTGAATTGGGCTAGATGGGTCTGTTGCTGACCTCGAGCACCGCTCCAATCATTATGTGCAAATAGGAAGAGGCAGAATTCTGAGTTCTGATTTGTCTGGGAGACGGTATAAGAAGGGAATGGGGAGTGAGGGCTCAGGGAACAGAAATTACAGACCATCAGCAGATGGATCAGCACTTCTGTGCCACTTTCCCACAGCCTGTCCTCATCATTCTGGGATGTCCCGACAGATACTATCAGCTTGCAAATGTTTACTAATAATATCTGAAAGCCATAATAAAATTTCCTGTATTATTTCATCAGGTGCATTGTTTAGAAAAGAACAGCAACCGAACACCTGAAACTTTATCCACATGGCAAGTGCCAAAGCACAATGTTGATTTGTTATTACTGTGAAGTAAGGATACATCTAATAGATGTGGGACCATTTGAGCTCTATCTCCATGAGCTGATATAAGAGCTAATCCAAACAATGAACGCCCTGTAATTGAGAATAATAGTTCATTGTGTACCACCCACCACCACCCAACCAGCAATGTTTGACAATATCATTCAAACAATGAATTAACTTGAATCAAGGATGAATTCAAACCTGAAACCCCTTAAACATCTTAAACTGACTAAAAATATATGTATATATTCAAGTAATTCAAAGCTCAGAGTCAATTTTTTTATGAGAAACAGTTTAATATCAAAAATGGTTCAAAATGTAGTACAGCTGTGCCATCACTTCATTCAGATTCATTGTTGTACATTGTAATATATATGTCAATTATGTAATGACAATGAAAGGGAAAATGTTACAATATACTTTGTTTTTTAACACACACACACACACACACACACACACACACATACTTGTATATGTGGTTTACGGGGACTCTCCATAGGCACAGTGATTTTTAAATGGAGCTAATCATATTTTTTATCCCCTAACCCTAAACATAACCCTCACAGAAAAGGCTTGCAGACATTTTTTAAGTTTCAATGAATAAATAAACACTGTAGTTTCGAGCCATTTGGTTTATGTTGTATTATCCACGTCATTAGTTCTCAAAAGTCTTGTGAACAAATATCTGTATGTGTTTTATGGCCTTATTTCAGTTACTTTAAGATTTTAGTTTTTTTCTAACCGCGCATAAACGTTGTTTTCTCAAAAACACAATCACGTATGTACAAGCTGCTCACATATTATTGTACCCCAGTTAGTGCTGAATACAGTGTTTTTAGGCTTTAGCCATTAAAATGTTTATAAGCAACTGAAAAAAGCACAAATGTCAGGGCATGTCAAAACTTCTCCGGGGCCCCAAAACACCCTCAGACACCCAGAGGGTTAAACACACACACACATCAGTGGTCCTAAAAATCAATGACACAGTTACAGTTTTTTCAAAATGCTTACACAGTTTTTGAAACTATGACTCCATTTCTCAAAACTCTAACTCTCAAAACTCTTTGAAAACTATTTTAAATTTTCTAAAAAAAATTATTTTTACGCAGCAACTCTACACACAAACATAAAATAATTAGCCACATATACACCAAACTACACACAGATGCATAAAAATGTGAAATACTACTCTCGTGTGGCTTGTTCAGAGTTATGCACATATACAGTACACAGTATACAGTATGTATGACTGAGCTGTAGAATGACACTATTGACTTGTTAGAGCTGCTTTACAGCAGAATGTGAATTTTATACTATTGTGAAGCTGCTGTGAAACAATCTATAATGTATAAAGCATATATACTGTATATATATACTGAATATGCATACAACACAGATGCATATTCAGTGTGTGTATGTGTGTGTGTGTGTGTGTGTGTGTGTGTGTGTGTGTGTGTGTGTGTGTGTGTGTGTGTGTGTGTGTGTGTATGTGCGTGTGTGTGAGTATGTATATGTGATTGTTTTATTTTTCCTGCAGTTAAGCCATGGGCAGTACCTGAACTAAGTTTGGTCACAGTTGTGAACATGGGACTACTGATATACTACTGACTACTGATATTCAGTTTTTAGATATAGCAACCTAGCCAGACATTAAGGCAGTGAGGTCTCAGACTGTCTGGCAGCAGATCCCTAAAACCAAACAGGTGAGATGTATGACTTGATTGATTTGTTGCTGTTTTGTACACATTGTGGTATTAATTATAATTCAAATGCATTTTCTTTTATTGACCACAATATGATATTTGTTGAAAGTTGCACTTTTGATTACTTTTGTAAAAGGGTGGGGGTTAGTTGCGGTGGTAATTTGGGGTTTTGAGGAGTTCACCAGACCAAACTGCATATTTGGTCTTTTCCTGTATAAATTTTCATGAAAAAGCTTACGTGTTCTTGCGTGTTTGGAATTACATTGTGCAGACAACACAAGGTTTTCCGTGATAGAATGTGGGAACCAGGCAAGAGACCTTTGCCTAAGTGCATGTTTGGGTGTCTGTTTGACAGCAAAGGTCGTTGCCTAATGTCAGAGAATCCATATAAATCCAGTGGCCCATCCTTTCCCTGTTTTTTTTTTCTTCTTTTCTTCATGTTTTATTTCTCTTTAGCCACTAAAGGAAACCATTGAAAAGCTGCTTGTGTAGATATCCCAGCTCTCCGCACATGGAACAGTAGGCTCACTTCCAACATACACAGTGGGCAATCACCACTTAAAACACAGAGCATTTAAAACAAATTTGACATCAGACCATTATGGATGCACTGAGATTGAAAACGGAGGTTTCCTGGCACTTTTAAATTTACTAAGTGGTTGTTTTGATGTAAAAAATCCTTCCTTCTGTCTCCTGAAAAACCTTATGTTGGAAAGAGCAGCTGAGGAACTGTCTGCTGTGGCATTTCCCACAGGCACTGGGTTTGCCATAAAGGAAGTGATACTGGCGTGTGAGGAATAAACTTTCATAGCATCTTGATTTCAATGAAATCAATCATATTCCAACAGATGATCTGTTCCGTCTGTGGCGTGTGAATCCCATGGCTTCTAATTCCCCTCTAGTATGAAAATGAATGCTGAATTTTATTTTCTTGTTTAATTTTATTTTTATGCAAGTATTGATTATCTGTTCATTTTAAGGGTTCAAAGTTTGGCTAGTTCACATGGACCTTTTAGCCGCTGCTTGTAGAAGCCGTAACTACATAATTCTTATGTATGATGTCCATTCTAAAGTAATTATGTATTCCGATCATTTTTATCTTTTATTTTTGCAAGCAGCATCATTTTACTATAAGTTTTATTATAGAACATGACATGTTCAGGTGATTGGCTTCAAAAGTTCTGTGACAAGAGCAGAATGCTCATCATCAAAAACAGCAGCATGTGGTGTGACACTCTCATCAAGGTAAATGGGAATGCTAAAAAAAAATACTATGTACATTTGTACACACACAAAAGCAATCACACAATGCAATCAAAGATGTCCTTCAAATTTACTCTTGCTTTCTTTGATAGCGTTTGTCTTTCTACACTATTTATGTGCCTAAATTACAATGTTAACACACACACACACACACACACACACACACACACACAAATATCAATATTGGTCTTTTTAAAGTTTTATAAGCTCTAAGATTTTTAAACCAGTTCACGGACATACTGTCAACAAAATATAACATGCAGGATCTGCAAATAGCTGTGCAATAATATCTGTGACTAATATCAAGAATCTTAAACATGTAAATACATAAACACAGGTATATTTTGTAGACTTTTCTTATTTATTGAAAATGTTAAAAGTTTTAAATTTAAGATTGCTTTAATCAGTTAATATCCATAAATTATGGCACCTTAATGTTGTAAAGTCTTCCTGTCATTTGTTACAGCAAAATACTCTCATTTGTTACAGCTGTCACAACTTTCCTGTGATCAGTTCCTGTTTTGGTTTTCCATAGTATTCGTTCTTTGTCTGTTTTCTTCATTTCTGATTAGTTTCACCTGTGTTTTATTTATACTCTGTTTACTTAGTTTGGTTGTCATTTCTCAGCTCTGTGTGATTTGCTTGTGTTCCTGTGGTTTTGGATATTGTTTGGATATTTTGGATACATAAGAGTTAATGTTTAATTTATTTTTTCTAGATATTTTTTAAATATGCATCGTATTTTCTTTTATGTACCAACAAACAAATAAATAAATAAACACCAGAAAATTAATAAAGCTCACAAAAATTCCTGCAGTCAAAAAAGCTACGCAGTATGTGTTCTGCACATCAAGACTCTGCTATTAAACAAAAGGAGTATTTAATTGTTTCTTTTATTTCATTCTATCGGGAGTGTATTTGCTTTTATTTAAACTGAAGGACTAATATAAAATGTACTTTAAATACAGTACCAGTGGGAGTCTTTAGGATGATAGTTGTTTTTGTACTGTGCATTTTTAGTTTGTATTTCAGTTCTTGTCTGTTTCCTGTTTCCCCCTCTTCCTTGATTGTTTCCAGGTGTCTTGTTAGTCTGTTACCCTTGTGTATTTAAGACCTTGTGTTTCCAGTGTTTGCTGATCAGGTCTTGTCATGGAGGTTTTGAGTTGGTTGTTTTCACTTGTTTCTTTGTTTCCTAGTTCATTGTGCTCAGTTTTCCTTCCATATTTTGGATATTTTGTTTAATAAAAGTTCATCTGCATTTAGATTCTGCTCTCCCTCATTTCTAAATTCACCCAAACATTACAGTAGTTCTTTGACAAATGTTTAGCGGTGACACCTCCCTCAGTGTAATCGAGTCAGAGTGCAGAGCCCCCGTGCCAAACACAATAAAATGTATGACATGGGAACATCACATCTGTCTGGTTCTCCAATACCGGACAACATGAGTCAAGTCTGGGATGGGTGGTCTGAAGTGCACCGAGCCTGAATGTGTTTGTGTGTATGTGTACAACATTGGAAAGTGTGCAGGGGGGTTCCTCTGGTTTCCTCACCGAATATACAGTGGCCTTTTTGCCTTGCATCCTGTTTTATCTTTCTCTTCTCTTTCAAAGTCTTGCCCTCTAAAAAAACACACGTTCAAAGCAGGAAAACAATGATCTTGTGTCACTTTCCCAAACTACTGGCATTCTCTCCAGCTGACACCCAAAACAGAATAAGGAAAAAGTGTTTCCAGAACCCAGACAGGCCTATAAAACGTAGACCTGAGCGTATATGTTTACTATTATCATATTTTTCTTTTGAGACAGTCTTTTAACTTTAAGTAAAACCAAACCATGGACAAGCCCATTTTTTTTGGGGTGTTTCTTTTGAAGTTTTAGGTTTTCTTCCATGATATGTGGGCATCAATTATGTTCTCAAAACCTAGTCCAAACTTAAATTAATTCCAGAGACAACCTCAACATTATGTTATGAAGATGCAGTTCAAAGTAACTTTTCATTTGTTGCACAGTGACGAGAATAGGCTCTCATATGATGCCTAATTTAATTTTTGTTCAGATTTTTGTGCATATTTTCATGGTTTTACATACAACAGTTCTCAGCATTACTTACACTACATGGCAGTGACATGTGGTGGTCTTCTGAAATGAGAAGGCAAAGTCCCTTCCCTTTTTTAGGGGTCCAAGTACATGAGGGTTTTCTTCTTATTCTTCTTATTCTTTTTCTGCCCTAAAACTGTCTGATCATCAGAGACCGCAGAGATGCCAAACTTCTCAGGTGCTGCTCACTAGGTGGTGCTACGATAATGAAATTTTCATTTTGAGTCATATCTCCAGAACCTTAGAGGATAAAAAAAAAAAAAAAAATTCTATTAATTCTTGATTCATGCTCTACAAAACGTTTATCTCTGATTTCATTTCTGAAATTAATTTTTCTGTCATTTTGAAAAAAAAAAATGCATTTTTCTTAATGCAAATTGGAACACATCATTCCCAGACACATAATTCACACAACGTTCATTACAAAGTTATCAAAAGAATTTTGATTCATCAGAGCATTGCAAAGATATAAATTCATCATTTGGTCAGGCATCGCCCCTTTTTTGCAAGTTGACCTATATACTGTATGTTGAATGTAATGTGCAATCTTAAAGGGGTTATATATACTTTACGATGTAATAGTTTGGCTAAACACCGCCTTCGAGGAAGAAGATCAATGCCTGCTTCTACATCGCTGCATGTTTAGTCCCACCTAATGATTCACGCACATAGTAGGTATATGACAAGAACGGGAAACGCAGGTCTATGCAGAAATCAAATGATAAACTTTATTTGATTAACTTTACTTTTAATGTTTTTACTTTTAATTTTCAGACTGCGTCAGTAAGAACTTTGTCTTTTGTTCAATTCATTTTATCACGGATTCGTTTACAAACAAGACACAATTCGATGCAGGATTTTCAGAATGATTGAAACTAAAAAACTATGCTGTGCCGAATATTTTGGATCTGGCAGTAATGACACAAGTCACAACTGTTTTTATTACGTGGTCACTATTGCTTTGTCTATTATTACAGATCGTTTGATATGTATTTATGCATTTTTAACCTAAATCACAGCAGCGTCCATCTGTGTAGGATATATTGTGTCAAACATGCACAATTGTTAGCCAATCATAGCAGTGGGCGTTTACCTCCGAGTGTGCAGTCCACCACATGTATTCAAATGGAGCATTCCGATGAAGGGGGTTAAAACAGGACAGAAAAATAGCCTGTTACTTCTAAATTATGTTTTTGATGTAAAAATCTTGACAACATTATATGTGGACCTCATATAATAATACAAAATAAAATAAAAAACAAAGGCAGTTCATGACCCCTTAAACAAAATTTGACACACATAAACAACTGAACATTTTGAAGAGGCATACCGAGTTTTGTCAATTTCCTCCAATAGGTGGCACTACAACTAAAAAATAACTCTTAACTCTGTAACCATATTATCCTGGAAGTTGAAAACTGGTATGCAGCTTCATTGGTGGATGATTCTCTATCGTATCAAAACTATCTCTCCACCAGAATACGTACATATACGTATGGGAAGCTGTAAAATGTCGACAAGGGAAAGTGAATAATCTTAATAAATTAGGGTGCAAAACAACATATATTTGTGCAGGCATAAACTATTTACAAGCCAGAGTGCAGAACAGGGCACTGAAGAACTATATACTGTTCACATTTATAATTTAAATGAACCATGTGCCATACCCTGCCACACATCTTCTCATCCAACCATGCAATGACAACTGGAGGGAACACCACAGAAGAGGTATTGCATTATTCCCTAGCTAGTCCCAGCACAGCTATGTTTACCCTGTAGTACCATGTAAAGGTAGATGGAACAGCCCATGATAAAAACACAGCGTGTAGAATGTGTGTAAAGATGAGAGGAAGCAAGCAATCCAATAAACCTGTCAAATGGTATCAACCATCCAGTGAGAAAGCTCAGCCTTGACAGAGATTGTCCAAAATCTTAAAACGAAATGATCTTCTAATTTGAATTGTGTGCCTAATGTAGGTCCGTAATGCTCTCACAGGGCATAGCAAGGCTGAAACTACTTCACTTTGCTCCATAAAAAGTAAAAGAGGAAGTAGTCCGAAGGGGGAAATGCTTATATATGGAGACCCTGAGGCCACACTTGTGATAAAGCTTTGCTCCCTGGGGTGCGTGCCTCATCTAGTAAGAAATAGAGAGCAATAAGTTGACTCCCAAAAAATACTGACATTTGCCATCCCAAAATTATCCCAGATGGAATTCATCACATCTGGGTGGAGTTACCACTCTCCTGGTCAAGGACCCGCTCTTGACAGCATATCTGTCACTTGATTTTGCAGTCCTTGAAGATATAATGCCTTCAGTAAGAGGAAATGAGGCTGTGCCCATGTGAGGAGGATGTGAGGCACCTGCAGATTTGAGGTGATGCCAGTCTCCCGTCTGTTAACATATAATGCTGCCTCCACAATGTCTGTCCCCATTGGGACATGATGATCTTCAAGATAAGTTAGGAAGTGGCCAAGAGCTAAACGAATGGCCCTCAACTCCAGTATATTGATGTATAGATGCCCATGGAGGTTCCCAGAGGTCTCTGGCCTATGCATCATGAAGTACCACACCCCAGCCTTTTAGGAAAGCATCTTTTGAAGCTTTTGACAGGTCCCAACCATGAACCCTTTACGGTGTTGTTTGGTTCCTGAGACTGGCAAACCCTGGCAATGAATGTGAACTGATGAAAACACCAGAGCCTCTCCCAAAATGTCATTTGAAAATAGTCATCTATGAATGTGAATCAGTCGCCTCAATATACAGCATTAGCATTTTGAACCTTATGGGCCTGTTTACACCTGGTCATTTCATGCGTTTTCACTGATCGATTTAATTTGTTAAAATGTTTCCATTTACACTTGGCCACATGTGTCTGTCGCAAAATGGATATAAATCCGACCTTCAATTCCCGCGCTATATTTAAATTTAAATTAAAACAAAGTTCACGTCAACAAAATCAAAAGATAAGCGCTGCATTTTAGTAATTATCAGCTCATTTCAAGATCAAAGACCGCAATAGGAGAGTGTGCAGCATCAGCACTGGAAAGATAAATTTGTCTTACTACTTTTAATGAAGATGCTTGTGTTGAGCATCAGTGTCAGTTTCATTCGCGGCAGTTCGTGCGTCGGCTTGCTGAAGAGATGCTCAGCTGATCGTCCGCGGCGAGGCATGTTGCATTAGCGCAGTCATATCTGACTATAATGTCATATAGCCTATAACACGCCCTCATACGTTTATTATTTTTTACTTTTTGGGAGGAGCAAAATTTACATATGTGGTTTCACAACCAGATGCATTTACACATGTCCAGTTTCGTCTGGAATGCGGCCCAGACCAGCTCCTGAAGTGGTTTGAGCGATCGGATTTATATCCGTCTCGAATGCATTTTGGAGGGCATTTACACCTGGTCTTTTCACGATTGGATATCTATCCGATCAGACAAAATGCATGAAGTGACCAAACAGCCCCTATATGTTTTAGAAACCTGTTTAGGCTTCTGAGGTCCAAGATGGTTCGAAAAGTGCTGTTTTTCTTTGGCACTAAAAAGTAGCAAGAAAAAAATGTGATCTGGGCCTTGTCCCACCACATTCATTGTTGTGATGACCCAAGAATTGTTTCTAGCACCTTTCCAGGCTGCTACATGAGCTGAATCTTCAGGAAAGTGAAGGGGGCACATCCTCTGGCCACCTACAGGAAGCTGCTGTAGACTGTATCCTATGTCTAGGTTGTCTGTGACCCTAGTGGCCTTCAGCCCTCCTGAGTTTAACTCTCAAGGTCTCCTGACACCAGCAAAAGGTATGTTTTGCAAGCTGGTTGCTGGTTTGCTGGTACCCAGCATGGGATTCTGGTTGCTGGTTTGTTGATCTTCAACATGGGATGCTGGTTGCCGGTTTGCTGGTGCCCAGCATGGGTTGCTTGTTGCCGGTTTGCTGGTCTCCAACATGGGATGCTGGTTGCTGGTTTGCCGGTGCCCAGCATGGGATGCTGGTTGCCGGTTTGCTGGTCTCCAACATGGGATGCTGGTTGCTGGTTTGCTGGTCTCCAAAATGGGATGCTGGTTGCCGGTTTTCTGGTCTCCAACACGGGATGCTGGTTGCCGGTTTGCTGATCTCCAACATGGGATTCTGTTTGCCGGTTTGCTGGTCTCCAACATGGGATGCTGGTTGCTGGTTTGCTGGTCTCCAACATGGGATGCTGATTGCTGGTTTGCTGGTCTCCAACATGGGATTCTGTTTGCCGGTTTGCTGCTGCTCAGCATGGGATGCTGATTGCTGGTTTGCTGGTCTCCAACATGGGATGCTGGTTGCCGGTTTGCTGGTCTCCAACATGAGATGCTGGTTGCCGGTTTGCTGGTCTCCAACATGGGATGCTGGTTGCCGGTTTGCTGATCTCCAACATGGGATTCTGTTTGTCGGTTTTCTGGTGCCCAGCATGGGATGCTGGTTGCTGGTTTGCTGGTCTCCAACATGGGATTCTGTTTGCCGGTTTGCTGGTCTCCAACATGGGATTCTGTTTGCCGGTTTCCTGGTTCCCAGCATGGGATGCTGGTTGCCGGTTTGCTGGTCTCCAACATGGGATTCTGATTGCTGGTTTGCTGGTCTCCAACAAGAGAAGCTGGTTGCTGGTTTGCTGGTCTCCAACATGTGATGCTGGTTGCTGGTTTACTCGTCTTCAACATGGTGTGCTGGTTTGCAGTTTTACAGTAGGCTAATATATTTAAGTATTCACGTAAACATAATCTGTTATATCTTAAGTAAATGTTTGGGAAACTGTTGGGGAAAAATCGGGTGTGTAACATTTTAATATATCCGTGCATTACACTGTCTTAATAGGCTGTCTGTATCCATTTGTGTCTTAATAATCCATTTATTTGTAATGAACACACTAAAGCAATTTTTACATTTAATTATTTGTTTTTCTTACTTGAATGCTTATGTTTAGATATCAGATTAGATGTAAAATGAAAAATGTAATACATTATACACTTGTTTCTTATATTTGTTCTTTTTTTTTTTAGCTCATTCATTTTTCATCCAATTCCAACAAATCATACATCATTTTAAAGGTCTTTTAATGGAGAATGTAAAAATAAAAATAACTCATTTTTGAAAATGTGATCATTGTGACTCATTTTTGCCAGCACAGCACAGGTCACAAATGAAATCAATGATATCTCACCAGAGTATGCTTAAACAATTCCAAAAACATAATCTCAGTGTTCAATTATTATAAACCATTTTGTCTTTATTCCTTTCACATGGTCTGTTTGAAGTCACCATTATGGTGATTTGGGCACTAGGCTTTGGTTGAAATAATTCTACAAACCCGATTCCAAAAAAGTTGGGACACTGTACAAATTGTGAATAAAAACAGAATGCAATGATGTGGAAGTTTCAAACTTCAATATTTTATTCAGAATACAACATAGATGACATATCAAATGTTTAAACTGAGAAAATGTATCATTTTAAGGGAAAAATAAGTTGATTTTAAATTTCATGGCATCAACACATCTCAAAAAAGTTGGGACAAGGCCATGTTTACCACTGTGTGGCATCCCCTCTTCTTTTTATAACAGTCTGCAAACGTCTGGGGACTGAGAAGACAAGTTGCTCAAGTTTAGGAATAGGAATGTTGTCCCATTCTTGTCTAATACAGGCTTCTAGTTGCTCAACTGTCTTAGATCTTCTTTGTCGCATCTTCCTCTTTATGATGCGCCAAATGTTTTCTATGGGTGAAAGATCTGGACTGCAGGCTGGCCATTTCAGTACCCGGATCCTTCTACGCAGCCATGATGTTGTAATTGATGCAGTATGTGGTCTGGCACTGGTGGATTGTGTTCACTATGTTTTCTGGAAGTATTCCTGAGCCCATGTTGTGATTTCCATTACAGTAGCATTCCTGTATGTGATGCAGTGCCGTCTAAGGGCCCGAAGATCACGGGCATCCAGTATGGTTTTCTGGCCTTGACCCTTACGCACAGAGATTGTTCCAGATTCTCTGAATCTTTGGATGATATTATGCACTGTAGATGATGATAACTTCAAACTCTTTGCAATTTTTCTCTGAGAAACTCCTTTCTGATATTGCTCCACTATTTTTCGCCACAGCATTGGGGGAATTGGTGATCCTCTTCCCATCTTGACTTCTGAGAGACACTGCCACTCTGAGAGGCTCTTTTTATACCCAATCATGTTGCCAATTGACCTAATAAGTTGCAAATTGGTCCTCCAGCTGTTCCTTATATGTACATTTAACTTTTCCGGCCTCTTATTGCTACCTGGCCCAACTGTTTTGGAATGTGTAGCTCTCATGAAATCCAAAATGAGCCAATATTTGGCATGACATTTCAAAATGTCTCACTTTCAACATTTGATATGTTATCTATATTCTATTGTGAATAAAATATAAGTTTATGAGATTTGTAAATTATTGCATTCCTTTTTTATTCACAATTTGTACAGTGTCCCAACTTTTTTGGAATCGGGTTTGTACTACAGCAGTGACACACGGAGCCTGTGGCAAGCTATTCAGACTATCACAGACTACAAGCCCCCGCCACAGGCCTGTGATGACGACACATCCCTCCCAGATACACTCAACCACTTTTACTCACGGTTTGAAATGCTGAATGACACACCTGCACAAAAACTGCCCACACCTCCCAACGACCAGGCGCTCTGTCTGTCTCCAGCCAACGTAAGGAAGTCCCTATCTAGGATCAACCCACGCAAGGCTGCGGGTCCCGACAACATACCTGGCCGTGTACTGAAAGACTGCGCTGCACAGCTGACAGATGTCCTAACAGATATCTTCAACACCTCGCTGAGCCAGGCAGTCGTCCCCACATGTCTCAAATCCACAACAATCATACCGGTACCAAAGAAATCACCTGTGTCCTGTCTAAATGACTACCGTCCCATAGCACTGACTCCAATCATAATGAAGTGCTTTGAGAGGTTAGTCATGCACAACATCAAAACCAGCCTCCCCAACACACTCGATCCGCTCCAGTTTGCATACCGTCCGAACCGCTCTACGGACGATGCAATTTCCTCCACTCTCCACCTGGCTCTTACCCACCTAGAAAATAAAGACTCTACGTTAGAATGCTGTTCATTGACTTCAGCTCAGCATTCAACACAATAATCCCACAACAGCTCATAAATAAACTCAACCTGCTGGGCCTTAACAATTCCCTCTGCAATTGGATCCTGGACTTTCTAACCGGAAGACCTCAGTCAGTCCGTGTCGGCCACAACACCTCGAGCACTACCACACTGAACACAGGTGCCCCACAAGGCTGTGTGCTCAGCCCGCTGCTCTTCACGCTGCTGACCCACCACTGCACTGCCAAGTCCAGCTCCAACCACATCATCAAGTTCGCTGATGACACAACAGTGGTAGGCCTCATCAGCAACAACGATGAAACGCACTACAGAGAGGAAGTGGCACAGCTGGCGAAATGGTGTGGCACTAACAACCTGTCCCTCAATGTGAGTAAGACAAAGGAGGTTGTGATGGACTTCAGGAGAAACTCCGGTGATCACCCCCCACTGACCATCGACAGCTCGCCTGTGGAGAGAGTCAGCAGCACTAAATTCCTGGGGGTGCACATCACAGAGGATCTCACCTGGTCCACCAACACCATGTCACTCTCCAAGAAGGCACAACAGCGCCTACACTTCCTCCGCCGGCTGAAAAGAGCAAGTCTCCCTCCACCCATCCTCACCACTTTCTACAGGGGCACCATTGAGAGTGTGCTGACCAGCTGCATCACTGTCTGGTACGGAACTGTACTGCAGCAGACCGCAAGACCCTACAACGGACAGTGAACACCGCTGCAAGGATCATCGGTGCCCCTCTCCTCCATCCTGGATATTTTCCATACACGATGCTCCAGCAAAGCCAATAGTATCGTGAAGGACTCCACACACCCTCCCACAGTCTCTTCCAGCTCCTACCATCAGGAAGACGGTACCGGAGCATCAGAGCCCGCTCTGCCAGACTGCTCAACAGCTTTTTCCCCCAGGCTGTGAGAGCCCTGAACTCAAATCACCCCGCCTCTCTGAACCCCCATACAAACCCCTACCTCCTGTAACATGTAACGTGCAATTCAAGTGTGCTACACACAGGTGAGTGGGCCTGTACAAACCACCTGTAGTAGCACACTCTCCTCCTCTATGCGCACTAGTCACTTTTCACACACACTGCTGTGTGTACACAAATCCCACAAAAAGAACTCCGTAATATATGTATGTTTACATGCTCATGCACTACAAATCATCCTGCACTGTTCCCCAGCCAGCTGCTTGAACTCAATGTTTCTCCTTGCACATGTACAGTACTTATCTGAAGCATTCGTATAGTTTGTATAGTTTGTATTTTTTAGTTTGTATAGGTACTTTTTTATAGATAGTATATTTATATTTATAGTCAAAATCTATCAGTAGGATAGTTGTGTATAGGTTTATATTGTCTTACTCCATTGTTGTATGCCTGTATTTATGTAGCACCGTGGTCCTGTGAGGCACGACATTTCGTTCCACTGTATGCCCCCGCATGTAGCGGAATGACAATAAAGCTCAACTTGACTTGACTTGACTTGACTACTTCAACAATTGATGAAAGTGCATGCTATCACTATTGTCTACAATATTTCATGCTCCTGACTGCAATGACATACCTTTTACTATGTACACTTTTTGGAATCAGTGACTGACAGCTGGATTTTGACAAACGAGTTATCAAATTAGCATTAGTCTTTTAAAACAGCAATTTTCAATTTTGAACTTTCATTATCAATACCTCTTTATTAGCAATAGTACTTCTTATAACAACCCTGTTATTGAACAAACTGTTTATGATTATGCTGTTGGGATTTTCCTCTCTTTTCATATCACTGAATGTTTTAGTCTTCATGTACACAACCTTGCAATTCCATGCTGGTGAACCACACTCGTAGAAAAAAAAGGTTCTTTGGGGTTCTATATAGAACCCTAGGGTTCTTTACTCAACTCCAAAGAACCCTTTATGCCAAAAAGGTTTTTTTTTGGCACAAAAGGGTTCTTTGGGCTGAACCATGCTTTATGTATGTTTACACATTAGGCTATTTAAAATGATTATACTACATTATATTTGTGTTTTTATTTCCATTTTACTTTGACACACCTTTATTCTGAAGAAAATAAACTTAAAATTTACATCTGCACTGAATCAACCTATTAACTTATACCAACAAACTGATATAAAAAACAGGTATAAATACATGTGTACTAGCAATGTATAGCAATCTGGACAGTTTTATCTATTTATTAAAAGGTACACGCTAGTCTTGTATTTAATCAGCACACTAACATGGTTGCAAGTTCCTTAGTTATCATGTTATGTAAGATGCCATGCAGCTCTTTTATTGACGAGCAACATACTCATATGGAGTTTCAGTGTTTCATTTAAAAAGGCTATTGTCACTCATCCATCCAAACAGATGCATAAAATGATCTTTGACATAAACGGCAAACAACTTTAATGTGTAGCTATGCGCTGATCAGTTTTGTCTCGTCTGCACAGCGCCGCATTTCAGTCGCCCGCCTCTCGCGAGAGATCACATAAAAGCGCGCGAGCGCCGCTGTTTAAACTTCAACGGTTCACGGTGCTCTGAATGCGCTCAGCGCTCGGTAGAACGACGATTACATTGGTAAGTGAGAATATTAATTAATTTTAGCTTATTTTAATTACTTTTACATAAACCCTGGTCATTTTTATTTAGCAACCCGTTTCTTTCAAGAAGCTAAAAGAAGAAAGGTGGCTTATCGCGTTGTCCAGGACCGCTCAATTCTCCGCCGGAAGGTTTGTCATTTTTAACATGAATCCCTAAAGTATCTTGATAAAACTGTTGTGAATGTATCAATAATGCTGGCGAGAGTTCATGTTAGCCTAACGTAATATTTTTTTGCCCTTTAGATTGGACCTATACATATACAGGAAAAGATTAAACAAAGTTTCAGTCAAATCGCCGTCAGACAGCCGTTATAAACATGAATTCAAACCAAGAAGAACAAAGAGATAAGCTGATGGAGATGTTTCCATTTTTTCTGTGGATAACTGTGAGTATTTGGTGTTTGCAGTTATAGTATAGTGAAATATAAATATTTGTTTTGCTGAAGTAATTGTATATTATTCAAAACACACTGTATTTGGTTGTTGATGGTCATCTATCCCAGAGAGCACTGTTAAAGTTTTAGCTCCACCTTATCAGAGAGCTGAAAAGTGGGAGTCCGAGGAAACATGACTAACCTGCTGCAAAACAACACAAAAGGTACATGTATTTTTCTTAACATTTCCAACTGAAACTCATCAATCAGCTAATCTTATTCTTAAGTTACTGATATCTTTTTTTTTTCACCTTTTATCATGCAAGTTCTTATGATTGATTGATTAATAAATAAATATTCTGCACTGTCACTGCAGGTCTGGACTCTGGAGTGCAACATTACTTGTTTGGTCATCTACATCCAGATGAAAACACCACACTTTTCTCTAATTCAAGTAAGTTTTAATGTAATTGTGAGATATTCTTTTCTTTTTCCTGTTGTACTGTACTCTCCATAGGTCTAATAAATGTTTATCTGACTTGTATCCCCATTTTAGGATGTCAAGCCTACTCAACGCAAAGAGAGTTAGCATCAAAATGGACGTGTCACTGACCAATAACACAGAGATGCCAGAAGTGTCTGTTTGCAGTCTACTTTTTGTTCTGTATGGAGCATCCAAAATCCATCATTCAGTTAATTTCAATCATTACTATTTAGCCCTTCCCAGTGCTGAAATTGTCCTGGGTCCTTTGTTTTTATTGTTTAAATGCTTATCTGAATGTACAATTAATATTTAATGCTCATAAATAAAAAAACAAAACAATACTATGGTTAGTCTTTTAGCTCCCTTTTCAGAAACATGTGGTTCACAATTTTTCATGGGTTACAGAACTGGGGAAAGTTGCAGCATACAAAAAAAAGTCAGACTACTTGGTTTATAGGTTTATAGGAGAATGTGGAGTAAATGCTTGACATTTATTTAAGGTAAAGGGTAATGACCTGGTGGTGAGATGCAAAATAAGATTGTCATTAATATACTATTTGATGACAAACTTTTCACATTCTAATTTTACTTGTGTATTTAATTTTTTTTGCAAGTTAACTTTATTTATTTGTGCAAGTTAACATTCAGTTTTTTTTTTCGCCTACCATAGTCTGCATTAAATTGAGGAGAAATTCCTTCATCTCCCACACACAAGTTTAGGCTTCACATTTGTTCAGATATGGTCTCAGAAAAAAGAATAGTCTAGGTGGGCATTAATCTCTAGTACATCAGGCAAGGCAGTGATAGACTCACAATTGGCCTCAAGCACATCTGGCACTGATAACCCTGGTCTAGAGTAGGGATTATCATGTTGCACTATAGTAGTTGCTGAGCTTGAGCCCTCGAGGCAGGAAGCAAGGTCCTCAACCTGTTGGGTTAGGGCAGGAACTGTAGAAGCTACATCCTGTCTAGTATGCTTTGGCTGAGGATTACTGGTTGAAGCACTTAAAAAAAAAAAAAACTGTCAACAAGCCTCCCTTACATGAGCTGAGATGATAAAGCAGTTAATGCAGCCTTCTAGCTACTCATAGCTCTACCACTGTTTGTTATTGCTTCACTCAACGCTGCCAATGTCACACAGAGAGACGTTGCTCTACTGCACGCTGAGGGAAGGGGCAACTTGTGGCTTTAGCCATCCAGCTCTTTAAGCATCTGGATCTTCACCATCACACTAGAGCAAGCGTAGACAAGTTCGGTCTTAGAGAGTGTCTGTCCTGCAGAGTTTAGCTCCAACCCAAATCAAACACACCTGAACAAGCTAATCAATGTCTTCAGGATTACTAAGGCTATAAGCAGGGGAGGTTTTTTTTTAGGGTTGGAGCTGAACACTGAACTCGCCTACCCCTGCACAAGAGGAATGCTGTCCTGATCATGGAGTAAGTCTTTTACTGCTTCCATCTTCACCTGATGTTCAGGCTGATTCTGAGCCTATGCAGCTCAGACAGATTCGCCTCATCACAGTTAAAAGAGAATCACATCACTGAAAGACTGTATCTGTACTGTACTGTCCTCCATGGCTCCCTATTGTTTTAGGCCATCCATGGTAATCGGAGCATACTTCCCATATTAATTGCACAGAGAATACTATTTTGTATTGGAGTATCTCTTTTAATACCCTGGTCCGAGTTGGCTTGTTGTTTTGCGAGCACTGTGGTTTTGGACTAAGGAAGAAAAACTGTAGCACAGCCCCCTGGGCTTAGAGCTGCTGATGGCACCTGTCTCCTCTTCAGCGCCAGCCGGGAGAGCGCTGTATTTGCCTTGATCTCTGGGCTAATTACATTTGGATTACACTCAAAGCAGGATCTTTAACTATGCGTCAACATGCCCACATTGTCCTGCTACTACTTTCACCCTCTGCATGCAGTCATCAGCACAATGGCTCTGTGCTTGTAAAGCCTGCTGCACTCATTTTAAAGGTAAAACCTAAAAGTCAAGTTTATTAAAGGAAATTAGTTAATTTCACTCAAATAGCCCATTACTGAAAGTTCATTGCACTTACTGTAATATAAAAAAAAGAAAAGTTATGTGAGCTCAGTTATTGATTATATTAAACAGAACTCAGAACCAGATTTCTAGTTCCCAGCATGCTTTGCTTCAGAAAAAAAGTTTAGAATAAATGTCATTTCATGTGTTTTTGTGCAAGATTAATATAAAGGGAGATCTGTTAATGTTTATTGTTGCTATGTTGGGATTCAAAAAAGGTTTCTGTTATGTCTCAGTTTTGGGGGTTACCATTGAGCTAAAGAGTAGAGCCGTTGGTTAAGTCAAGGATGGACCAAAGCATTATTAGTAAATAATAGTCAGTAATAGTCTCTTGTTGTATTAGCACATGTGTACTAGCAGGCAGAAATAAATAGGCCTGTTAGCTAGGTAGCTAGTGATGCCTGTAAAAGAGAAGAGTCTATGTTAATAATTTAAGTGATTTTTTTCATTACAGTTAAGTTCCAGTAACATAACATTTGTTTTAGGAAATATTCCTTTAATGATCTCAAGTTAACAGTACTGATAACTACATATTTTTTATCATAATTTTATGATAAGCATTTAAATATCCTACTGAGGCATTATTAAGAGATATAGGGTGACAATTAATATGTTTTATGCATTCTATGTTCTGTAATAAATATAAGGCTATCAGAATTCAGAATTATATCTTGCTTTTTGGCCATATAAGTAAATTAGCAACTGCACCAAACGTACTTGGTTTCTGTCATAACCTCGGTTCCCTGAGATACGGGAACGAGTACTGCGTCTTGTTAAAGACGCTATGGGAAAAAGCCTTTTTTTCTCCTGAACTGAAGCCTTTTTCTCAATCACGCAGTGAAACAGGTATCGACAGGAAACTGCATATTTTGCCAAATTTGGGAATATAAGTAAAACTGATTTTCTTTTCTCCTTGAGTTCTATATCCTCCTATATCATACAATATAAACCATAAAAGCTTGATGTATTAAATATAGATAGATAGATAGATAGATAGATAGATAGTTTTTTTTTCTATTATTTCATCTGGCTTTACAGGGTTAAATAGTAATGTTTATTGCATTTTATTTCCAGCCACTATGCACACACACACACACACATTTATTTATCATTGTAATGTTTTATACTATAGTAAGAAATATGAGATATTATATGGTATTTTGGTATAAACTATGGTTACCATGGCATATTTTTTATGATAATAATAATGCTATTATTATGAGTCAAACCTGTTTTGGTACACCCCTCTCAAGGGATATTTTTTTCTTACATAGTACAGTCCGACTTGCCTTGGGCGGGCTGCGGCTCACTAAGATTACTTATTCTCTAGCTTTGTGTATTCATTTGTGTTTTAGAACAGCAAATGAACAAAAAGTCCAGCAAAGTCTTCTCAGATGTTAAAGCTGTGACCACAGGACGCCTTTCATGTATCCTGCACTTGTTCAAATATCAGAACAAGCTAAAAAAAACAAACCTGTCAAAAGCCCTGGACAGTTGCCATGATATACAGTTGAGATAAGTTCCCCTTTCCCCCTGATGTCATAGGCATTCAGCTGGCCTACAGACACACTGTAGGTTAACTTCTCTTCGACCTTGCCAGTGTTTCTTCAACCACACCTATCATTTACCATGGCACAAATGACACAGGATAAACTCCTGTCTTTCTTTAGAGCTAATCAGTCATTGGAGTTACTTATCAGTGATTGCAGTGATGTACAGTATACTGTCACCAAGCACTTTGTGTTGCTATTACACAGGGAGGAAATGACTTCATGCATGATGTTACCAAAAGAACATTAACAATTATTTAGTCGCAAATTAGCTATAAACTGTGGGGTAGAAGAAGGTAAAGAAAAAAGAATGTCTCATATTTTAGAGCTAAAGTAAACAAATTTAAAATGAAATAATTTCCTAGAGAATGCTCCATCTTATGCTAGCCTAAAATGTATAAAAATAAGCTATAGAAAGCTGTTGATCATTTTGTTAGAATAATGACATTTTTATGATGCCACCCTCATATACTATCATATTGATTTCTCATTAAATTCTTTAATATGCTAGGTCACAGTTTAATTCACCTTATTTTGATTTTTACCACATATTTTCTCTCATAGAAAATCTTTTCTAGTTGAATGTTTCTTTTATATTTGATTTGATTATATTGGGTTTCTAAGGTGATAATCTTGATATCACCTAGTTGAGCTTGCACTGTTTTTGCTGGCTAGTTTGACTGCCAGCAGTGAAGTTCACAAATAGTAGTAAAGTCAACAAGAATCTCTGAGTGAAACAGGATATTCACCTAGAAAAAAGTGTAGGATCTTGATGTAAGGATTAGAGGTGTGATTACAGCGTCCCAGCCTCAGACATCATGCCCGTAGACCGGCCACATTCTGATCGCTAAAAGTCTAAATCTGATTGGCTGACTTCTAACGGATTTCTGGCAATGTAGTGTGTGGCAGCCTTTACCTGTTTGCCAGAAAAAAAAAAAAAAAAAAAGGTTGTGTTCACAAAGATTATGACAATGAGCACTAAACACTGGATTTAAAAATAGTTAGTTGGGTAGAAGGGTTATAAATGTTAAAAGATATTCAGTAGTTTTGTTTGTGGCTCTTAGTTGTTTAAATATGGGAAAAGGATTCCTGAGTTATCTATAATTTTATTGGCTGTATGTCCTCTCACATACAGTATATGATGGAAGATCAGGTGAAGTACTTCACTGAATTTTTTTTCTCCTCAAAATATTGCCAAGTAAAATGCTGTAATCAGGAATGGATTTTTGCTGTCAGCACTCTTGCTTGTGTGACAATAGAGATCTGGGATCACGAGTCTGGGATATGTGATCCTGGTTCCAGGCGCCTTAATCCATGCATGGCTTTTCAGAATGTCAGCAAGCACCAATAGGCTATTTCAGAGTAAAACTACACATAAGAGTTTATTGGATAAATACTATGTTTTTGCTGAAAACTCACTTTAAATGTTTGTAATAACTTCCTATTGCAACCAAATATGGATTTTGGCCATATACAGTGGGGCAAAAAAGTATTTAGTCAGCCACCAATTGTGCAAGTTCTCCCACTTAAAAAGATGAGAGAGGCCTGTAATTTTCATCATAGGTATACCTCAACTATGAGAGACAAAATGAGAAAAAAAAATCCAGAAAATCACATTGTAGGATTTTTAAAGAATTAATTGGTAAATTCCTCGGTAAAATAAGTATTTGGTCACCTACAAACAAGCAAGATTTCTGACTCTCACAGACCTGTAACTTCTTCTTTAAGAGGTTCCTCTGTCCTCCACTCGTTACCTGTATTAATATCATCTGTTTGAACTTGTTATCAGTATAAAAGACACCTGTCCACAACCTCAAACAGTCCAACTCCAAACTCCACCATGGCCAAGACCAAAGACCTGTCAAAGGACACCAGAAACAAAATTGTAGACCTGCACCAGGCTGGGAAGACTGAATCTGCAATAGGTAAGCAGCTTGGTGTGAAGAAATCAACTGTGGGAGCAATTATTAGAAAATGGAAGACATACAAGACCACTGATAATCTCCCTCGATCTGGGGCTCCACGCAAGATCTCACCCCGTGGGGTCAAAATGATCACAAGAACTGTGAGCAAAAATCCCAGAACCACACGCGGGGACCTAGTGAATGACCTGCAGAGAGCTGGGACCAAAGTAACAAAGGCTACCATCAGTAACACACTGCGCCGCCAGGAACTCAAATCCTGCAGTGCCAGACGTGTCCCCCTGCTTAAGCCAGTACATGTCCGGCCCGTCTGAAGTTTGCTAGAGAGCATTTGGATGATCTAGAAGAGGATTGGGAGAATGTCAGATGAAACCAAAATAGAACTTTTTGGTAAAAACTCAACTTGTCGTGTTTGGAGGAGAAAGAATGCTGAGTTGCATCCAAAGAACACCATACCTACTGTGAAGCATGGGGGTGGAAACATGCTGTTTTTCTGCAAAGGGACCAGGACGACTGATCCGTGTAAACGAAAGAATGAATGGGGCCATGTATCGTGAGATTTTGAGTGAAAACCTCCTTCCATCAGCAAGGGCATTGAAGATGAAATGTGGCTGGGTCTTTCAGCATGACAATGATCCCAAACACACCGCCCGGGCAACGAAGGAGTGGCTTCGTAAGAAGCATTTCAAGGTCCTGGAGTGGCCTAGCCAGTCTCCAGATCTCAACCCCATCGAAAATCTTTGGAGTCCATGTTGCCCACAGCGACATCCCCAAAACATTACTGCTCTAGAGGAGATCTGCATGGAGGAATGGGCCAAAATACCAGCAACAGTGTGTGAAAACCTTGTGAAGACTTACAGAAAACGTTTGACCTCTGTCATTGCCAACAAAGGGTATATAACAAAGTACTGAGATGAAATTTTGTTATTGACCAAATACTTATTTTCCACCATAATTTGCAAATAAATTCTTTAAAAATCCTACGATGTTATTTTCTGGATTTTTTTTTTTCTCATTTTGTCTCTCATAGTTGAGGTATACCTATGATGAAAATCACAGGCCTCTCTCATCTTTTTAAGTGGGAGAACTTGCACAATTGGTGGCTGACTAAATACTTTTTTGCCCCACTGTATTGAGGCATAAATGTATGATTTGTAGCTTTTTGGAATAGGCTAAACCATAGATATGTTTACGTAGATGCCTCATTAGCGACTGTTTCTATGGGCCGCGATACGTAAGCCGTCTGCCATATTGTAGCGGTCAACTTGACGTCATTCACCATAGTAATCACTGAATATTCGAAAGATGCCACAATCCTGCACAGCCGATGCTCTGTGAACCTACAGTATGGTGAATGACGTCAAGTTGGCCGTTCCAAGATGGCGGCTGCATCTACGTGCCTGGAGCGGTCAAATAGGGCGTCTATGTATGTCTATGGGCTAAACGCTACAGTTTATCATTTCTCATGTAAACATCTTTTGTTTAATTAAAAACAAAACAAACAAAAAAAAACACCAACCTGTGAATACAAAGATACAAAACATTTACAATCGTAACTGTATATATTTATTAGCTTAACGTTTTATTTGTGTTTGGTACGTACCGAGACAGAATGCAGAAGTTTACTGGAGGTTTGTCATTGAAAATTGAGAAAATCTCACTATATTAGGCTCGTTTGAGATGCCAAAAAGCCTCACATTGAAAGCAGACAAGAGTAGTAGAAACGCAGTCAAGATGGACAGTTCTCACTTCTCGTGGTGGGTAAGCCACCTCCAAGATCAAAGGCGAATATCACATGATTTATACTTGTGTTTTGTTGATAATACACTGAGTGTAATTTAAATTCTGTTGCCTTCAAAAATTTAATATTATGAACAAAACATCCAAGGTACCGGTTATTTAATGTAGCTGCACCCCACTGCATAATCTGGCATGGCCGTCTTGCTGTCGTAAACGTTTTTTTGGCACACATCAGCATGACATCAGAGTAGGTCGGACTGCATCTTGTGGTGATCGATTCCGATTTTGCTCATCTCCAACAAGCTTATAGACTGATGGATCTGCAGCAAATCATCTGTTCGTGAGTTATCAATCCTGGAAGAGAGAAGGGCAGACAGTGGTTGAAGACACAGACACATGATGTAAAAGACATAAAGTAAATGTGTGAATGCATCAATATTTCTTCAAATGTCCACACCTTTGTACTAAAAGCCCTCAACTCTGCATTCAGCCATGGAGCGTCAAGGTGGAAGCTGTCATGAGGAAGAACTCTCCAGCACCCACCTCTCAATGGATGCTCTAGCACTGCGAGTCACTGAGCTCTCAGGCCAATTCTGCCAATATTCTGATGCTGAACGTCAACCCCTAAGTCAGTGAGGCAACCAGCTGTTGTTAAGTCATTATTATTTGTGATGTTCTCCCTCCAGCCACAAACCTACAGTATGCAACAGCAGTGCTCTCTACTAGGGTGTCATCAGAGAGTCACATTCCTGTGCTGCACAAAAATCCAACTCTTCAAGAAAGAGCTTATCAAGGTCTTTGATCGATCTGCCTTCAGTAAAGAAGGAAGAATGTCATGGCAGATTATGCCATTGAGTTCCTGAGCCTTGCAGCAAAGGGATCTTGATTGATTTGACCCAGGTCCCCGCCATGAATACACAATCTGAGGGCAGTCTTCAGCAAGTCCATAGCTCCTCTCTTCCACCCCATCCACCATATGACTTTGACCTCCTCCGTTGCCCTCTTCTGCCTTGTCATCAACTTTTCTCTTTGCCCACTCCTGAACAGTCGACCATGGACAAATACCTGTCTGAGTCTCTGGCAGTTGTCTCTCCTTTTCTCCAGTGGGTACGAGGTCCTTCTTCATGAAGACATATCGCTCTTTGCATCACTGCATAGACTGGGGCTGAACGACATATCCCTTAAGAACAGGTACGCCCTATTGTTTATGTCTTCAGCCTTCGAGATTTCTCAGAGGGCAAGATTCTTCACAAAGTTGGATTTACACAACATGGTGATGGCTAGATGTCTGGGTTAGAGCATCTTCAAAATGCAAGTCTTGTGGAGCGTTCCTGGTACATAGTGGTTAGAACTTACCAAAATCAGTGTAAAGAAGGACAGCTGGTGACCCAGCATCAGGGACATGGTTTGCCTGTCAGCCTGTTTGGTCCAATCACACAAAAGAGCTACTGTTGCTCAAATTATTGAAAAACCTAATGCTGGCCACAACAAAAAGGTGTAAAAATGTACAGTGCATTGCAGTTTGCTACATTGCCACAGACCGTCAGAGTACTTACGATGACCCCTGTGTTTTAGATCAGGTACATGGTTGGGTGCATTAGGGTCATTTACCTGGGCAAGAGATTACAGCAGGATACACTATAGAAAAAAGGCAGACCAGCAGAGACAGTGTTAGTCTAGGAAATGTTCATCTGGGAAACCTTGCACCAATTCATGTGGCTGTTACTTTGACACATACCACCTAAAGATTGGCGATCCCACAATAGTGTTCCCTGATAGCAATGCCCTCAGGATTCAGCAGGATTATACACCCTGCCACACTGCAAAAATTGTTCAGAAATGGTTTGAGGAACATTGCTCAAGGTGTTGTCTTGGATTCCAAATTCCCCAGATCTCAATCCGGCTGAGCATCTATGGGATGTGCTGGACTAACAAATCTGATACTTGCTGGCCCTGCTAATGTCTTGGTGGCAGATACCACAGAACATGTTCAGAGATGTTGTGGAGTCCATGACTCGACACTTCAGAGCTGTTTTGGCAGCACAAGGGGGACTTTCTTGCAGGCTGGGCAGCTGTAATTGCAAGCCTGATGCTCTGTCAAAGCGACTGAGGCATGGAGAGCTGTGTCAGGTGAGCTCTCGGTTGAGGTGCCTGGTGGTTGCTTTTTGTTCCTGTGGAAGTCTGTGTTGCCATCCTCCAGTAGGGACAGGCCTCCAGATTGTTGTGCCACCTGAGGATGAGGAAGTCCCTGGCAAACATTTGTCTGCACCTTTGGTGGATGGCCATGGCAGAGGATGTCTGTCAGTTCATGGGCACATACTCAGTCTGTTCTCAAAACAAGTTATCCAATCAACCATCCCATGGTCTGTTGCACCCCATCCCTTCCCACCCATGGTCACATTTTGCCCAGATTTTTCAAATCTTCAAATCAGGATATCAAGCTGATAGATAGAGTTTATTGTCATTTGCACAGGTACATTACAGTACAGGTACATTGAATGCTTGTGCATTTCTCAGAGTGAGCTTTATAGAAAAATAAAGTTGAAAATAAATAAGTAATGTTGTACATTATATGAAGTAATAAAATAAATAATATTACACATTGCAGTAATATTTCACATTGTAAAGAAATAATAAGAAAAATTGTTGCCCATTATGGACTATACATGAATAATATTAAATAATATTTCACATGTTGTTTGACAAAAGTGAAAAGATAATGCACATAGGTTAAGACACTATTGTACATGATTGATGATAATGCACATGGATTAAGACACAGTTATGGATGGTTATGCATAGTCAGTCACAGAACAAAACATTATATAAATTGGGGAGATTGATCAGCGGGGTAGTTAATTGTACAAAGTGTGAAAAGCTAGTGGGATGATGGATTATATTCGTCCATATAAATGGGTAATGGAGAATGCCACTATGGTTTCCAACATCTAAGCTGGCAGCAAGGTTCACTGAACAAGATTCATTCATCATGTTAAATTATTTATTCTCAAGGAAACAAAAAGGTTTCAAATATTTGTTTATTTATTTGTTTGTTTGTAAAATAAATTGCACCCTGGATATAAAATTAATAATTGTAGATACTGGATTGCACAGTAGAATAGGCTATAATAACAACTATGATGCACAACATCTGTTGATAATATCACTGCACAGCACTTTTTTTTTTTTTTTTTTTGCATGGCCACATTCGCATGTCAGAGACACTAATATCTTCCATTTTCCCAATATAACAGCTAATATATCATACTACAGCCAAGCACAAAACATTTTTCTTTTCTTAATAAAATAATTTATCTCCACATAATTGTATTACGTGGTAATAAATAAAAATGGTATAAAATAAAAATATAGGTGGTAACATGAGGTACGAAATTGGGAACACAAATGAAATATCTACATACATGACCACCGTCTTTCTGAGGTGACAGCAGAAGTTTTTAGTCTCTGAGTAGAAATATAAAGGATTTACTGAACAAGAAACTATTCTGAGCCCACCCCACCTGTTAACAACGCACTCCAATATGGGGAATATAGAAACAAACGTGTTTAAAGGAATAGTTCGCCCAAACCTGTATCCATCTTTTTTCTGCAGAGCACAAAATAACACTTTTTTTTTTTTTTTAAATTCCATAAATGTTTTTGGCCATAAATTAAAAGTCAGTGGTGTCTAACGAGAGTCTTTTGTGTTCCACAGAAGTGAGTCAGTCATGCAGGTTAAACGATAACACAATTTTCACAAATTTTATTGATAACATTAATTTACACAGTTTAAGGTTAAGTTGTAGACTTCAAAAAAGCTTTAATTCAATAATAAATAAATGTGGGAAGATGTGATAGATATGGGAATATTTTATCAAAGTTTGTGATAAATAGCACAATGAATCATTGAAAAAAGGGACATGTTAGTCTTCCATCAGTACTGTGGCAAGCAAACCCGTTTGACCAGTTATATCAATATTGATCAATTTGTGAATTTGGCATCACTAGTCCCGATTCTAACAGCTAATAGAAGACATGCATGACATGACTTTTTAAATACTATTAAGGAAACTTATTTGCAGGTTGGTATAAGGGACATTGTTCATTCAGAAGGTCTTCAGAAGCAGCAAAACAACTCAAAATGTCATTAAACATCTCATATGTTGAGTGGCAAAGATGATGAAGAGACCAAGTGAATTTTAATTTAGTAAATCATCTTTAATTAGATTTCATCTGTTCACAAGACCTTTTCCCAAAGATATTCAGTGTTACTCAGGTGTGTTTTATGAAGTGTTTTTACTCTCTTTCTCTCGACAGAAGAGTGCTCCAGGGTCTCTGACCACATAAACACCCTTTCACTGGATGTGGAACAGATTGAGTAAGTTGACACCATTCAACCTTTTTTTCTGAAAGTCAGTTTGAATTTGAGTGCCAGTTCCTTGGGTTAGTTTTCACTGACATACAAGCAATTCTTTGCTGCAATTTGTCAAATTTAGTTTTCTCTTGAAGCCACTTCTAGGCAGGTCAACTGAAGTTCAGTATGCCTCAAACTACCTGTTAATATTATTTATGGTGGAAACAGGAACGTCAAGGTCTCAAGAGATGGAGTTCTGGCCTTGAGATAGCATGGCTATATCCTTGTAGCTGATCTCCTTAGACATTTCCATGGATTCTGTTTTCTATGCTTACAGTGGTACATCAAAATCATTTTCTCTTTCAGAATGATTCAGTGACATTTTATGTTATGCAGGCAGAAGTGAATTCATTTCCAATGTAAAGGTGCTAAGGGGCGCCAGATTCAGTCCCCCTGGATCCAGGCCCTGTTTTACATTCTCAATTGAAACAGTAACAAGGGCATATTGACAAAGCAGATTTGATCAATGTTCCAGTGCGTATTTGTGTTTTTGCTTTAGAGTGTTAAGTTTTCTATTTACAATGTGTTTTTGCAGCATTGAGTGGGTTAGCCAATCACAGACATATCTGTTGACTTCTTGAACTCAATATCTAATCAGAGGTGTTGAAGTTAGTTCAGAAACCACTCAAGGTTTTATTCAGTGCTGAGTTGTGCACACTTGTGAAACCTCTCACTATAACAATGTTTTGAGATAATGTAAATAAGAGATTCATTGTGCAAGTGTAGACTGCTTCATCGATTATAACGCAAGTTAGAGCAAGAGTTCTTTCTATATATAATTCATTCATAATTTAAATAAAATTTAGTTTTTCAATGCTGCTAATAATAATAATAATAATACCTTTTATTTATAGACACCTTTCAAAACACTCAAGGACACAGTACAGTAAAATACAAAACATAAAACACAAGCATTAAACAAGCAAATCATTAAAAGCTATTCTAAACAAATACGTTTTTATCTGAACTTTAAAATGGGAAATTGAGTCCAGCTGGCGAATGTGCAAAGGTAAAGAGTTCTATAACTTAGGGGCTGCACAATAAAAGCCCTACCACCAAAGGAACTCATCTTGAACTTTGGAACCAACAATAAGTCTGCAGAAGATGATCTCAAAGAGCGCAAAGGAGTATACAATTGAAGAAGATCTGAAAGATAATGAGGTGCCAAATTATGAAGAGCTTTGTATGTAAGAAGTAAAATTTTATAATGAACACGATAACGAACAGGAAGCCAATGCAGCGGAAAAAGAATTGGAGATATATGGACAAAAGTATGAGAGTTAGTAACTATCCTAGCTGCTGAATTCTGGATTAACTGTAATCGATGAAATTGCTTTTCAGGAATGCCAACTAAAAGAGAATTACAATAATCAATCCGAGATGTAACCAAAGCATGAATAAGGACTGCAGTACTATCTTGAGAAAGTGAAGAACGAAGTCTAGCAATGTTACGTAAATGAAAAAATGCAGAACGTGAAATATTACTAATATGAGAACCAAACGAAAGCAAACCATCAAATATAACCCCAAGGCTTTTCATCTGGGTAGAAAAATTGACTAGGCAATTATCAATAAGTAAGTTAAAGGATTGAGTTTTAGATAAAACAGATCTAGAACCCACAAGAAGGGCTTCTGTTTTGTTAGTATTCAACTTTAAAAAATTATTAGTCATCCAAATATTAACATCCTGCAAACATTTAGTGAGGTCAGGAGGAGGATAAGAAACATTAGGTCTTGTAGAAATATACACTTGTCGTCAGCATAAAAATGAAAATTAATACCATAAGAGCGAAAAATACAACCAAGAGGTAGGTAAGTGGACCTATACAGTGTTAATTTTGACAGCAAATTTTGATTTAGTTTTGGTCACAGTCTTTGGACGAAAGTGCCATTTAGTTTTAGTCACATTTGTCATCTGAATTGTTCTAGTCTTAGTCTAGTTTTAGTTGACTAAATAGACTTCTACTGTAGATTTAGCAGAAGAATGGGTTTAGTTACAGTGTAATGCATTTATTAAGCGTTTCACTAAAATTTCCAAACTCATTATACATTCCTGGAGAAAACATCTATTAGCCTGGTAATAAGAATGATATTAAGGTTTGAACATGCTATATAGATACAGATTTACTGTGGCATATAATGTCTTTATCTCAAAATAAAAAATAAAAATAAAAATAAATAAAAAGACTTCTCCTAAAGAAACAAGAACATAGTCCTCTTTTTAATGAAATACCAATGGTTATATAGTATATGCATTCTTTATAACAACTTGCATACAACATCCTTCATTCTTTCGATCAGACATATTAATTTATAAAAATTACATTTAGATTAATCCTTATTAGGAATTATAAAGTGATTCAGTCATGAGCAGTGAGTAATTTTCTCTCTTTCTTTTGTTCGTTCTGACTGGATCTCTTCCCAATAGTCCCTCCCTAACATTTTATTTTTGTTTTTATTTATTGATGAAACTGTCAGTAAATTTTTGCCATTGTTTTTGTCATTCAAAAAGAGTTTTTATGTTGTTATCATCTTGTTTTCGTTGACAAATGTTGACAAATTATTCATCAACAAAATTAACATTGCTTTGCCACATATATGCGACAAAGTATAGGAAGTAACTTCACGTACTGTGAATACAGAATTCACTCTTGCAATTGCAATGACTGACATATAGTGATACTGATAACCATGGACAGGACAAAAGTAAATACAGTATGTTAAAATTGCAATGCAATTTATTCTAAAGCAGGGTTGTCAAACTAAGCTACTGGAGAGCCATAGTCCTGCAAAGCTTTGTTCCTACCCTTCTCCAGTACACCTGGAGTACAAGTAATTCTAAGAAACTTGATTAGCTCCTTCAGGTGTGTTTAGTTAGGATTGACCTTGGCCCTCCAGGAATTGAGTTTGAAACCCTTGTTCTACAGCATTTTTGGGTTTGTGGCTTACAAAACTCAGCCATGAACATGACACTATTTGGCTAAGAATCATAGCAAAAATGGCTGAGAAAAGTGAACTTAGTTCTGCAAAATGTGGCATCATTTATTTGCAGAAACCACTTGATTTTTTTACAATAATAATAATAATAATAATTAAAAAAAAAGTAAAAGTTTGCCTTAAGCTTTTTGGGGTAACATTAGTCACACATACACACCTCTCTGAGCTAGATAGGCAAGCATCCCTAAAAATGTTCCTCAACGATTTCTGTGTTAGTTATCTGTAATATAAGCTGAAGTACTTCTGTGATTTATCAGGCATAGCTGCGTTTACTGTGTCCCATATCACACAGGTATGAATCATCGCTCCACACCCTCCCAGCTCAGAGATTTTCATCAGATTGGCAGCGCCATAAAGGAGCTTTTGTTTTGTTTCTAATTGAACGATTGGCAGGGGTGCTATTACTTCCTATTGCACACAGGTAGAATGCTTTCACACAGCATACCGTAGAGAGTTCAGGGAAAATAGAGTGCTGGTGCTTGACCTTTCCGGGGATTCTTGTAACATATCAGCTTCCTTAAAATCCAAACCAAAGCTCAGTAATCGTAACAAAATAAGACAAACCAACAAATAGACCGCTAGGGGCAGAGCAGTACAACCCTGCTGAGACTCGCTCAAAATTAAGTATGAAACATTAAGCAATTAAGCAATGGATTAGAGTTTTTATTTTTTTGTTTGTGTGTGTGTGTGTGTGTGTGTGTGTGTGTGTGTGTGTGCGCATTTTTGTGAAAAGTCAGGACATAGATTTGTATAATGACAAAGGTATGACAGGTATTACAAGGTGAAGGTGACTTTTCAGGACATTGACCCATGTCCCCACTTTTCAAAACACTTATAAATCATAGAGAGTGAGGTTTTTTTGGGGAAAGTTGAAATGCAAATGTAAGGTCTCCTGTAAGGGGTAGGTTTAGGTGTAGGGTTGGTGTAGGGCAATAGCACATACAGTAAGTACACTATAAAAACCATTACACCTATGGGATGTCCCCACTTTTCACAAAAACGAACGTATGTGTGTTTGTGTGTGTGTGTGTGTGTGTGTGTGTGTGTGTGTGTGTGCGTGTGTGTGTTTGTGTGTGTGTGTATATTAGTTGGATATTGTCTCACTTTAAAAACAGGATAAGTGATTAGGAGAATGGATGGATGAACAAAATAAGTTACACCTCAGCTAGCAATGTCTAACTTTAACTAATTATTTCTGTTCTGTTAAATTCCATCCTAGGGGAACCCTAAAATACATTGCAATTTTTAAAAAATTTCATTTCAAATGGAGGATAATAAATAAATGTAATTATTATAACCATTACCCTTTATTTGGACTCTGTCTGTTCTTTGGTAATCAACATAATCAATTATTATTATAATTAATTATGATGATTAATTAATATTTTAATCATATAATATAGTCTAATAAACAATAAATTAATATAATAATAAATTATAATTAATATAATAATGTTAGATTTATTTGGTCAATTTAACTGGGTAATATTACATTTAGATTTATTATATTCTATATATACATTCAGTTAGGTTCACTTAACATACTATATAATACTATATAAAATACTATATAAATTATATAGAACTTCCTTCTTAATTTACAAGAAGATTGAAATGAAAGTGCATGGATCTTGAAGTTGGGCTCTTTTGACTTGACCCAAAAAGCAGTCACATAACATCCACTGTAAAGACCTAAGTAGCACCCTAAATAGACTCATAACATCTTAGCAACTTTATGACTTCAGTCTTGAAATCATTAAAAACACCCTAGCATTTTTTTTCCACACACACTTCTTTAAACTTCCAGAATATGTTTTTACATACTAACTTAAAATCCTACATGCTCAAATTAAAGTCAACTTTAGAATAAACCCAGGTAGGTAAGCTATAAGCTATTACCAGAATAAAATATTTTAAATGTTATCACAAAACATCAATGAAATAACTGGGAGCAATTATATTTATGTAATGAATAAATCTTTGTCATAAATCCACTGGTAGCATGCATATGAGTTAACTTCAAGTCTACATAAAGACAGTTGGTATATATCAAGTATAACAAATTAATACCTAAATCAGAAACTACTAGCATACTAAAGTCCAAATATAAGATATTAATTTAGCTACACGCAGCAATTGCATGTTCAGTTCAGCTATAAATAACTCTACAGAAGGCAATAGTGTCATTATTCAGCTCAAGTCAATTTAATGTTGATTCAGCTCAGTTCAATCCACCTTATTTTGCAACACAAAAGTAAACTATTTTTGAATGTGCAAGACTTCCAATTCATTGGCCGCTTTCGGTAAATAACTAAAGAAAAATTCATTTCAAACTGTTCACAGTATAGTTGCACATTTAAAATAAAAAAGTAAAACATGGATATAAACTGTAATCAGAGTTCACAACTTTTACACTTACTGCATAGTCAAGTATACTTTAATAAACTAAAAAGTGGGCTAAATTAAGTATTCTGGGAAGCTTTGAAATAGTGTAAGTATACTAGTACACTTACTTTAATAAGAATATGAGGCTTGTGCAGTTGAAACCTCTCTTTAACCAGTTTCAACTTACTCATGTCACTGTAAAAGGTTTATTTACACTTAGTCCTTAAAAAGGTTAATTAATTTGATATGGTATTTACTAAGCTGAAATGACAATAGTGCATCCAATACCACTACGAAAGTCTAATGGCCAATTTCAAAACAATTGCTAAATTCTCCTAACTGTGTCAAGCAGGGACTTAACCAAGCCTTTGCTTTCCAGATATCAGCAGCCTTTGTGGTCATAAGCTGGCGCGACACCATCTCGTGTCACCTTGCATTCACAATGACACCCAGAGAGATGGTACTGCCAGGGGAGAACCCATTCATCTGATTTGTAAGTATTTAAGCTTAGCCACATTAAGATGATTTGGGTACTTTTCACTGCAGCTCTGCCATTTGTGTCTAAAGCGGCTCTAATTTGTACTGTGCCACCTGCCGCGAGCTTTCATTTCCCCACACCGCAAAAAAATTCACTTAGTTATGTCATGCCTACATTCTGACATCACTGGGATCTTACTATATAACATGAGAAAAATATCTCAGAGAAAAATCAGCAGCTTCAAAAAGAGCCCAGCCTAATGCTAATGTGCACATGTTTGTACAGAACCAGATATGTTGTTTCCAGTCTGCTGAAAATTTTGGCTGAGACTGATCAGGGAAAGAAGAGGGACATGGTCTGTGGTTCATTTTTGATTCCAAGGCACATAGTTGACCACGACATGAAAAATGAGGAGTACGACTGGGCTAAGTTATGAAATTACATGAGAGGGTAGACTGTGGTTTAAATACTGTCCAGACACCCCACAGTTTTGAAAGAACATAATAGCAGCGGTTTTGATTTTCTGTATGACATTTATTTTGTTTCAGGCACATCAGCATGCATGTCTGGCTGCATATTAGTGTTTAATATGAAACAATACTTTAATATTGTTTATTGCACTCACACACGGCTAGTGTTACTCTTAAGGTGCCATTTTCGATGGGTTCTTCTAACTCTGCGTGACTGATTCCACTCCTCTGATCTCAGGCCATGGCTAAGCTTCTCCTTTGTCAACACTGTTACAGTACCTCAGTGTAGCAACAAATCAATATCTATGACAATGTCCAGGTCCGTCATTCCCCACCACTCCTCCATCTGCCCAATCTTCTATCTCCAGCAAATTCTCAACACAGTCACCAGCGAGCCAATGACAAGCTGGTCACACAAGTATTATGTTTTATGTTTCTCCATTACTGTCTACTGTTTCACATGGAGATTGGGAGCATCGAGGCAAACTGAAGCTCACCAAATAATGGGCCCATTGATTTCCCAGAGGAACAGTTTTAGCTAAGGGAGAGTTTTGCACTGGGCCAGACTCAAAGGGGGCTATTACCTTCTTCTCCAGGGCTGTGATCCATGACTAGAGAGTCTTAGCACAAGGAGAGTGAGGGGAACTGTCCTGGCACCAATTCACCCAAACCCAGGCACCTCTCTGCCATATACACTCTTAGGCAAAGACTTTTGTTTTGCTCCTTTTAAATGTTTGATGAGGTGTCTACACATTTTTTTTTTTTTTTTTTTTTTTATCTCAGAGGGTTTTTTTCTTCTGTTACTTAACAATGGTATTGTTAATGGATCAGCTAATGTTTTGCCCCTTTATATTCTGAACTGTGGAGATAATTTAGATTCTGCTTTCGAACAACTCTAAAAGACAATATTTTCATTATTCAGCTCAGGTCTGTTCTGTGTTTGTTCATTTCAGATCAATAACAGTGTGAAGTTCATAAATTTGTAGCGGGTTCAATTCAACTAGTTCTGCAAAAGGTAGCAATGTTGTTTATTCAGCTTAATTCAGTTCAGTGTTGATTCATTTCAGTTCAATACCAGTGTTGATGTTGAAAAATGTGATTCAGCTGTAAAGCAGCTCTACAAAAGAGACAGTGCCAGCATCCAGTTTGATTCAGTTCAAGTTTTGTGCTCATTCAATGCTGTCAGACAGTGCTGTCATATCGATAAATTTATGAAAATTAAGTGTCTTTCAGACCCCAAATAAGCTAGGCAGAAGGCAAGGAACCCAAACTCCATCAGGTGTCAGAAGAAAAAAAACCTTGGGAGAAACCAGGCTCTGTCATGGGACCAGTTCTCCACTGGCCTGACCCGAACTGAATATTCCTTCATAGTTTAGCAATAATGAATCCATGAATATCTTCACTGAAAAAATCGAAAGCATCAGAAATACAGTTGTGAATTTACAACCTCTGACAGCATCTTATGTGCTGCATTCGACACTATGGATACACATACTCTTGACATATTCTTAGATCGATTACAAAATTATACTGGTATTCAGGGACAGGCATTAAGTTGGTCCAACCTGTCTGACCATTTCCATTTTGTGTATTTAAACAGGAAATTACCTTAGTTAATGCCGGCGAAGTATGGAGTGCCACAAGGACCTATTTTAGGTCCATTGCTATTTTCAATATACATGCAGCCCCTTTCAAAATAAATTAAAAATTAAATTTATAAATTATGTAACATAACAGAATGTGCTAAAAATATAAATAATTTGGATGACCAGTAGTTTTGTCTATTAAATTCAGATAAAACAGAGATATGACTTATTTTTAAAATATTTATTGTTAATCTTTTTCTACACAGCAAGTGTGAAAAGTCTCAAGATTTGTTGATAATAACAGGATTAGTTTTGTTGCATCACAAATGCTCACTTTCAGTGTAAACGCAGTGTAAGGATAATGTTGTTTTGTCATTTTCATGAAGTGTCCTTTCCTTTAGTGGCTGTAGCAGCTAGTTAGTGTGCATGTGTAAAGCTTGGGAAGTTGGGAAAACATGCACAACACACTGCAGCTGGCACTGCACCAAAATGCACCTGCACACTGAGTTTAGTGTACAGGCATGTAGTGCTGCTTTCCCAGTCTCTCTAAATCTCTCTGCTCCACTCTCTCTTTAGCTCCTTCTCACACTCTTTTTTTTCCACCTCTTTCACACCCTTGTTCGCACTTTCACTCCGAAGTATCACTCCCTCACCCCTTGTCTAGACTTGCTGCACCTGTGGTACATTAATCTGCAATAGTCCTTGGCTGGATAACAACTCCTTAACATGACAGCATGGACCAGCGACTTCACCACACCTTACCTTCTCCCTGCAGAGAAAAAAAAAAAAAAAGAGTGAGAGAGCTTGACCAAGCTTGGCTTCAATTTAGCAAGGTTTCACAAATGTTCAAAATTAACTGGAGGCAGCACTATGCAACTCAGCTGAAAAGACCTCTAAAGATGGTCACCAGTATATGTTTTTTAATGCTGGTCCCCATCGTGGGATACTAGTAGGGATACCAGGCTTCTTAACTAGCATTAACAGGTGACCTGGACCTAATGCCAGTCAATCTAAATTTGTAATTAAAAAGCTATAATTAGTTTGCAATTTAATGCTAAATTTTGCCAGTAAGCATAAACCACCACTGGGCTGGCCTTTGATGTAGGGTGGTTCTCATCTGGTTTTACTTACTGTAGGGTCCAGAATTTTCTGGAATTTTTGCAGTTTTCGAGGTTGAGGAATATGTCATGCAACATGCACATGTTGGCATCTGCCTAATTTGGCTGGATTTCACTCAATGACAAATGAATTTGTGCCAAATATTGCATAACTTTGTCGCCAACAAGAAAAGTCACTGCAAGTGTTTTTTTTTTGTTTGGGTTTTTTTTTTTTTTTTTCAAAGCTGATTTTCCTAACCAGCTATGCTCAATTATAGTTCCATGAATTTTTCTTTTTTTTTCTTCTTTTCCTGCTACCCTTTCAGAACAGATAAACTTCTGCATGGTGAACCACCAGTCAAGAACCACTGCTATAGACTACAGCTGCTTTAGCACTCAAACACCTTTGTGTTCTTGTGCTTTCTGGAGCTCTGCCACATTCACAGCCTGGTTCTCAGCGTCTCCTGTCATGCATCTTTACCGACAGAACTGGGCTTGCTCGCCTGCCTGCCTGCTTGTTTACGTCAGTGTTAAATATATTTAAACCCAGCAGCACCTTCACTGCATTTCTGTGAGGCCACAACATTCCCGTATTTACTCCCAGGGCAGGGACTCATTTACAAGGACCCTATTTACTGTACATTTATTGGGCTTAAAGAATGTTGATTATGGGACATGCTCAGTTTAATCTAGTTGTTATTAACAGCTGCTTTTTGCTTTGAAATTAAATGAAAGAATCCCTTGGGTAAATCATGGAAAGATTTCCAAAGTGTTGTGGCTCTGAGTCGGGCGGCATGCGTAGCTGGAATCAATCACGTTTTGTTTTTTTTGTTTTTTTTTAAATGCATAATATCCCCACTGAAAAGACTATCATGGCTGGTCACCAGCAAATGTTGTGCAGAACATCACTGCCGAAAACACTTGTTCAGACTAACATGAATTTCCACGTAGGTCAAGGCTGGTTTATGGTCTCTAGGTTCCATAGCATTCACAATCCATTATACTTCTGTAATGTTATGTATCTGTGAGTGGAGCTGGATATTCAACAAGAAAACAAAACCTAAGGTGGGATTTTGTCAATTGAGAGTTTTAAGTCGCTTTTGTATAAAAGCATCTGTTAAATGAATAAATGTAAATGTCTTGTGTTGCAAACTGCTCCAAACTGCTTCATGTTCTGTCTCCCCCAGCACACATTCACACCTCTCTTGGTGGAATATGCCTGTAATTATAATTATTTGTCTTTATTATATTTAATGATGCCTTTCTATTTACAGTTTTAATCCCTAATTTCTATGATCAAACTTCTCACTTTATCTTCTTTGCCTTTGGATCAAATGTCCTTCTTAAGAAAGAAACATTCCAATGATCTTACATGCATTTACTTTTAAAAATGAATCATAAAACATAATTGCAACAGGTGCATAAGGGCTAGTTGGCATTTTATCTTAGCAAAGCATCACAGCATGTCACTTTCTGAAATTAGTAGCATGTTTTTTTCTCCAAATTCACTATATCCAGTATCCAGAGTGGTTGTTTAATGGAGATTTCTCTATCATTCTCTTCCCAAAAGCAGACAGCAGTCTTGAAAAATGCAAGTTAGATCATACTTGTTCTTAATGACCTTCATTTATTTTAGATTTTATGAGGTTTTCTTCATTAAATTAAAAAATAAATAAATAAATAAATAAAAGCTATGAATAAAGCAGTTTGGGCAGTTTTCATTAAAACTTTTAGACGATTACATGTTTTATATGGCAATGTGCTTCAAAGTCAGAAAAAAATTGAGCATGATATTTGGTTTATTCCTCTGTAAATTTCTGTCTACTGTTAGAGTGAACATCTGTATACTAAATGCACATGGGATTCATCCAAGATACTTCTAGTGCATCTGTTGACTTCATCATATGTGTGGATTAGTTTTATTTGAAAAACAGAAGCATGTTGAATGGACTCTGGAGTGAATCTAAAGTAATAAATAACGTAACATGCAGCCAAAGAAAAACACACAAAGCACATTATTCACCCCTGTTTGCATCTGCAGAGTGTCCATTCAACATTTATAAAACATCTGAAGAATGTTTTGAGGTGTTATAACTGTGGTGTAAGTGGAATAATTGACTCTACATTACCAGCTCAATTGTGCATTATATTTTTCAATAATTTAATGGTTCCTTATTGTATTCTATACTGTAATAAAGGCTATGTCGATTAGCATTGTGTTATAAATGTACCTTACTTATATGAGAATAAACAAGATGGCTTGATGAACACAGATAAACCACAATATTGCAATGGCTGCAGACTTTCTCTTGCACTCTCAGTCACATTTATTATGGTCGTGTTATATAATTAATACAACGATGCCACTACATTACTACCTTGAATACATAAAATAAATTATTTGACAAAATAGTATTTATACAAGTTGATACAAGTTGAAATCACTGTACCACTGTATGCTTACAGTTTGCCATCCCTGTTTTACTTTCTCAAATTGAAAACCAGGCAGTGGAGGTGATAGTAAAGGAGCTAAATACTTAAATGAATGCGTAAATGGAATTACAATGAAATTTCAATTACAAAATGCCAGTCTATGTTTGTAATAAACAGAAAAATATTGTGCATTGGTGTGGACACTAACATAACTATCTTTATAGTTATCTTTATACTTATCGTTCTTAGTGTGAACAGGCCTCATAGGGATAGTTCACCCAAAAAAGAAAATTTATTGTTAATTTACTCACCCTCAGGCCATCTAGATGACTTTTTCAGAAGAGTAAATAAGATTTTTAGCTGAAACTATGGTCTTCAGTGAATCACAATACAAGTCCACGGCCACTGTCACTTGAGAGTCAAAAAATCATATATAGGCAACACAAAATGAATACCTGTGGCCAGTGTTGGGGGTAATGCATTAAAATTAATGCAAGTTACATAATCAGGTTACTTTTTTCAAGCAACTGGTAAAGTAACGCATTACTTTTTAAGAGTAACTTTTTCAAATATGTAACACCAGTTACTTTGTTTTCCCATTTATTGACGGCTCTCCTGTTGTGTGCACTGTGAACATGCATTTACTCACTCACTTGGACAAAACACATTCAGTATTCCTCAAAATAAATAAAAACAGTGAAATGCAAACTCAGAATATGATGCAAACCTAAAATAATTAAATATGTTAAATAACATACATACACAACTTTTTGTTTAATCCCATTTTTTAACCAATGTCTTCGCTGCTGACCTTCAATGATCCAATTCAACCATACTAATAAGCAAAAATGACTCTAGATAAGCAGCATTAGTGTTTCTTTCTTTTTTATTATTATTGCTGAAGAGTGCTGAACTTTCTTCTCTTGCATCCTATGCAATCCAGAATGGCATCACAGCTGAAAGGTTTTTTGAGCTGTGCCCTCTACTGTACAGATGTGAATTTATATTTCCTTCAACAAGAGGATTATTAATTTCACTTTTGGTGTAAAGGGGCGTTTACATTTGCCAAAAATAGAACTTTTTTATGTTAAAAACAAACAAGCAAGCTCAGTTCACATGAGAAAAATTTACGCAAAAGTAACATAGTGTGTTACTTTCCATGAAAAGTAACTAAGCAATGTAATTACTTACTTTTTTGGGGGAGCAACGTAATATTGTAATGCATTGCCTAAGTTGATCTAAAAGTAAATTTCCCCAACACTGCCCATGGCTTCTGACAGTGAAACCACTGTTATGTCTGAAAAGTTGAAAAGTTGTGAAAATTGCATGATCTGTGACCTTTATACAGTGCGTGCCATTGTAAAGACTGTAAGTCCCTCACAGCCTTGTTTTCATCTGCATTAAATTCAATATGTCGTCTAACCTAATTAATGTTTATTAGTTCCATTTCTAGCCATTACAATTTCTTAGATGCATGCTTTTTGCTACAGACCAGACATGCCATCATGTTCCCACAGCCATAGCCCTGTAACTGACACTTTCACACATTGGAACCTGAGTTTGGGTGGTTTGGGACCCATGCCAATGCCTTCATTCTAGCAAATTCAAAGGATTAACAAGTTTCTCCTGATCTAAAGAAGACAGATTTTAACCAACAAATAACCAAACTCCAGCAAAATTGACCTCCGTCCAGTCCATAATGGTTCTTGATGTTGAAGAAACTTCATTTGTTGAGGGTTTGGAACTTGCCCATCAAGTGCTTTTCTGTTTCACAAGACCCCCTGATCCTCTGAGGATTAAGTGTAGTTAGTAAACACTGCAGACAAAACTAGAATGGGTGGGAAAAACTAAGGAAGAGCAGCTCACATTTGTGGATCATCCCAAACATTTGCCTAGTCTCATTTCACAAGTTTGCCTCACACATTCTCCCTGATCCAATGCTTTTGCCTGATGGTAAAGTCTCATTTAAATAATGATTCATATGCTCAGAGACAAAATAGAAATGTATACAATATGTCTAGGCTTTGGAATGAACAAATTAGTACAGCATATTTGTCATATTTTTTTTTTTACTTTATAATGTTGATTTTATATAGTTTTTGACCTTCTGATTTGAACACTGCTTTGTCCAAGTGATCCTCCTGTAATATCGCTCAATTCAACAACATGCTTGGCCGAAGAGATGAAGAGCCATTGAATGGTATCTTAACGGTAAAAGTACAGAAAGTCGTTGCATATATGGTTTACTCACCAGACAAGGCAGTTTGGCAATTTTATGGTAACGTAATGTGTTGGAGTTTAATGTGTGCAAATGGCTATTGAATAAAATCACCATTGAGGTCAATAAAAAAAGTTCAGAACAGTTTATATGATATGCAATTCATACAACATTTATATTTATAGATGCATACATATATAGTAATAATTTATTCACATTTATAAATACTATTACTAGCTTACTACTATTATTACTACTACTACTACAAAAAAATAATACTACATTTTATTTATATAGTGCCTTTCCATAGCTCAAGGATGCTTTACAATTTACAAACAATGGAGAAATGTAATTGTAACAGAGTGGATTTGAATATAACAAGTTTAGAGCTAAATATTATACTAATATATTAATAACTAATATATTAATTCTGTATATACAATACTAATATACTAATATATCAACAATAACATCAAATAAATACATTTAATATCACACCCATGTCCTCTCCAGACTCTCAACTCAAAATCCCTGGAGCTGTAATCAGTAACAGTGCAGCACAGGGACGATATGAGGCAAGGATCTAGATGCAGCAGCATTTATTCAAATAAACAAGGAGACAATCCAGAAGGTTAAGTTAAATGCAAATGTGACAGATTTGTGGAACAAAGAAAATAACCGAACATTAACCAAAGAAATCAAGGGCTATATATATACAAAGGATAATGAGCTAAACTAGAAACAGGTGAATAACATAATCTGTAATCAATGTGACTAACGAGAACATACTCAGACACCAAGGCAACGGGAATTAAACACAGGAAACAATGTGCGTTCCATTTACCTCAGATGTCAGAGTTAGCAATACCAAGCCATAAAAACACACTACAAAGCAGTATTTTGCACAGATAATACAGACATATCATGTCCACAAACAGAGGTTAGATAGTACTTTGTGCATTTATTGAGACACAGACAAACAGACAAACAGAAGTGCTATTAAACAATGCATTACTGTGCAGCCACATTGGATTCTGAAGTCAGGATTGTTGCGTTTCCTCCAAGTTTCTGAGTCAGGAATCCGACTTGAGGGGCGTTCCGGTTACAACTGACTTCCAAGTACAAATGTAATGCACCACAAGAACAGGTGGACAATGAATCTGAATGAATATGAAAAAAAGTGTCTTATAATAGAAATAACTGAACCAGACATGACAGTTGTTCTTTCTTGGTCCCATAATTTAACTAAGAATAATAAATTAATAAGTAAAACATGGCCACAACTTAACTAAAACAATGCAACTAAAATCAAGCGACTGATTAATGTAACATCTTCATGTTTTAGCTAAAACAAATGAACTAATAAAACATACTTAGTGTTAGTATTGTTAACTAAAACTGAAACCCTATTACATTAACTAAAAATAACTGGCTATTTATCCTGAAAATGTTTCATTTTAAGTTGGCATTTGCGTTATCTTGCATAGCTAGTATAATGGAACAACCCTCATGGAATCATGAAATCATTGGTACAACCCTCCCTATTCTCCAAGAACTGTACTCATCCAGAGTGAGCAAAAGGGCTGGTAAAATCACTCTGGACCCCTCACATCCAGCACACTCCCTCTTTGAACTGTTGCCGTCTGGTCGACGCTACAGAGCTCTGAGCACCAGAACGACCAGCACAGAAACAGTTTCTTCCCTCGGGCAATCCATCTCATGAACACCTGACAATAAACATGGAACACACACTATTTATACACTTATTTATCTAACACACATACTTAGTCTACATTTCAATTTGCAAATAATATACCTGTACATACAAAACTGTATTGTAATATACCTGTACATACAATTGTCAATTTGTATATTGTTATTCCTTATTTACTTATTCTATTTTTTAATTATTCTTTTTATTATCTGTGTCCTGTCCTGTCGCAGTCATTCTGTTGCACTGTCACGAAAACAAATTCCTCGTATGTGTAAACATACCTGGCAATAAAAGCTCCTTATGATTCTGATTCATAACTATTTATATTATAAATAATTATCTACGATTAAATGTTATAACACTATAGTATTATTGTTGTTGTTATTATTATTACTAGTGTTATTTATTCATTCATTTATTCATTTGGCTTCATTTACAAATGAAAGTACGGTGGCCGAGAGAGCTCAACGCGCTGCAACTTCAGAAAAGACATGCAAATAGAAAAGGCACCAGCAAATCAAGAAAACATCTTCATTAGTTTGACAGCAGGTGGTGCAAATGCTCACAACGCAAACAAAGAAACGCACTGCAAATGCTCACAACACAACCAAATATTTTATTTGCAGCGCGTTTTATTGTTTGGTTGTGTTGTGTGTATTTGCAGTGCGTTTCTTTATTTGTTTGTGTTGTGAGCATTTGCAGCGCGTGTGTTGTCAAATTGATGAAGTTGTTTTCTTAATTTGCAGGTGTTTTTTTCTATTTGCAGCGCATTAAACTCTCTCGGCCACAGTATGAAAGTGTCACAATTCCAGTCTTTTCAAGCAGTGGTGCCAAATTTTCCTTTGCACCACCTGGTGGTGATTTTGTGAATGAGTCTCTCCTGGTCTGAAGGAGACAGAATTTAACCAACAAATAATTGAACTCCAGCTAAATTTACCCTCCTCCGGTCCACAATGGTTCTTCGCGTTGAAGGAGCTTCACTTGCGGAGGGCTTGGAACTTGCCCATCAAGTGTTTTTCTGTTTCACAAGACCCCCTGATCCTCTGAGGATTAAGTGTAGTTAGTAAACACTGCAGACAAAACTAGAATGGGTGGGAAACTGGCTAAGGAAGAGCAGCTCACATTTGTGGATGGGATTATGGCCAACTCGGCTCATCCCAAACATTTGCCCAGTCTCATTTCACAAGCTGACCTCACACATTCTCGCAGATCTCATGCATTTGCACCAGTGAGTGCGCCAAAGAGACGAAGAGGCATTGTTATGTGTCTGTGCAGGCAGTGCTGATGTATTCATTTATTACATAAAAAAAAACAACAACAACAAGAAACAATTCAGTTGTGAGTTCTGAAACTTGACTCTTTTTGTCAAAACATCAAGAACAATCAAATTTCTTTAAAGACTTATTTTCAGATAATTGACATTGCAGAGTTTACTGGTGTTTTTGTGATGACATGTGAATGTGACCTTAATGGTAAAAAATATAGAAAGCAGATTTTGATTTGCAGATTTTGCCAATTACCAAATTGACTTGTCTGGTCAATAAACTGTTTAATTTGGCTATTTTATGGTAATTTATAAAGTTTATTATGAAAGCAGCTATTGTATGTACAGTATATATGTACAACTGATGAATTTTACACAGCTATGCAACTGAACTGAATCAATACTGAACTGACTTGAGCTGTATAATGACACTATTGAGTTGTTAGAGCTGCTGAATTTGAATTTGATATTATTGTAAAGCCGCTGTGAAACAATCTATATTGTATAAAGCACTTTAGAAGTAAAGTTGACTTTCTGGCTTTTATGCATATTCTGTTCATATAATACACACACACACACACACACATATATATATACTGAATATGCATACAAAGATACAATATATTCAGTGTGTACAGTACACACACACACACACACACACACACAAACTAGATAGATAGATAGCTAGATAGATAGATAGATAGATAGATAGATAGATAGATAGATAGATAGATAGATAGATAGATAGATAGATAGATAGATAGATAGATAGATAGATATGCACATAAGCCAAGTCAAAACGTCTACTTTATTTCTAAAGCGCTTTATACAATACATACTGTAAACAAAAATGCAAGGGGTTAAAAATAATTTTCTTTCTCAAAACAATAGGTTAACGAATGATGTATAAGTGTTTTCACACATGATCACTGTGTGTAGGTCGTCAGTAAATGAGTGCGGCATTAAAATGGCAGTGTTTCCCAAATTAAACAAAAGAGCTGTTAGTTTCGAATGATGTGTGTAATGTAGAGAACTGTGTTTAGAGTTTTGCAGAAAGCTTGTTTTACAATATCAAACAGAGTTTAAAGCATGTGCTTATAATTTTGCACTTTGACTTGGTCTAAAGATGAGGTATATGAGTGAATGGTTCCACTAAGTGTGGAATCAATTATCACTTTTAGTGTCCAAGCAATTAAAAAAAAAACTGTAATATTAGTAACCTGTTAAAGTTTACTTTAAAGTGGACACCTGTGAAAAATTTGTTCACTAAAATCTTTTAATATCTAAAACCATTTTAAATGTTATTTTATTACTAAATTACTAAAAATTATTACTACAAGTTTACTAGACTTCTGAGTCTTCATTTTGGGTACACATGTGCCGGGAGTAAACAAGATGATGAGAAGGCACCTTTTTTCTCAGCCTCTTAAGAAACGAGAGACAGAGTTTTTGATAAGCAAAGTTTAAAATTCAATGTTGTTATCAGTTGTTTTTGTCCAAGAGTAATCTGAGTCAAGTATACTTATTTTAAGTATATCTTTGATTAGTACATGAAAAGTAGACCGAAAGTATACTCTCTCTTATTTTAGAATACTAATAGCACACTTGAATAAACTTCTTTTTTTTTTCTTTTTCTGTAAGGTCTGGCTGAATCATTCACCATATGAGTAGCTTTCATCAGGACTTTCAAACTAATTCTTCATTCCAGGCTATGACACTTTGTTGTTGATGGCACAGACCCATTTGGGTTTGTTTGTGTGTGTGTATGTGTGTGTGCGTGTGTGTGTGTGCATACAGGTATGTGAGTGTTTGCCCGGCTCACAGCTGTGCTCTACTTCTACACACAGAATCGGTGTGTCACTCTGTTTGTCATGCCAAATGTCATTCGGGTTCCAGTTGCCTCATTTGAACCAACATTTGAGTAAAGAGATACAAAGAACCCAGAGTGCTTCCTGAACGTTCAGATCAGCCTGTACAATTACCATTTATCATCTTAAATGACACATCACCTCATCACTTAGAAGCAAGTAGAGAAATATTAAACCTCATTTGTGAGGTGAGATTTGTTTTAACAAGAATAGGGCAAATTCTTTCCTCATAGGGTTTACTGGCATCAGATTATGGGCAACAAGATAAACATCCCATTTGCATTAGCTTATGCTATTCTTAAGCTGTCAACCAACAAATAAAAGCATTAGCAATGAAACATTCCGTTAAACAGGTACAGCTGTTAACAGATTTTCATCTCTATTAATAATCCCTTATTCAACAAACATTAATATATCACTGAAGCAACGTTTCACTCAAAATACCAATAGACAGAATCCATTCTTGGTAGAATAGACCAGAGGGTCTAGAATGTCTGACCTGATGACGGGGAAGGTACCAGCCCATCTCTGAGCCAGAGGCGCCTGCTCCAGCCACGGTGCCATGAGGCTTAAGCTTTTAATCACTAAGCTTAATCCACTGGACAGCTGGAGAATCTTTACGAGCCAAACTGTGCATGATGTAGCCTGTTAGTGTGCCCTTTATCTTTCTCTGATTCACAGTTATATTAGGGGTGGTGGGAAGTAAGCCCATGAGACCACTGGAATGTGAAATCACAAAAGTCCTATTGGGAATGTGATACCGCTATCATATTAAAACAAATTATTGTGTTTTATGAGTCTACTGTTTATGAATGCATCTTGAAGGACCAAGAGCATCATGGACACACACAATTAAGTACATTTTCTTAAATTAAGATTATTATAGAATTTTCTTCAACATTTGCCATTATTTGTTCATCAGAGGGTGAGGATTCTCTGGCATTAAACCTATTTACTAAAAAAGGACCTATTCTTTTAAAAAATAATATTTCTTTCTTTGCTTCTTCTTTCATTTTTTCTTTTATTTCATTTATTTATTTTTTGATGATGATGCTGTGTGCTCTACTTTTGTACACCAGCTGAAGAGCATTTCATGTCTTTGGTGCTGAAATGTGCTGTCACTTAAAAATTTAAATTTGCTGAAAATTTACTAAGCCACCCAAGATGTAGAGGACTTTGTATCTACATTGGAACAGATTTGAAGAAAGTTATCATTCCATCACTTGCTCAACAGTAAATCCTCTGCAGTGAATGGGTGCCATCAGAATGCGAATTCAAACTGATAAAATATAACAATAATCCACAAGTAATCAGATTTGATTTAGAGCTGTTTGGACCTCCTCCACCTTGCGTCTCCACCTTCCCTTACACTCCTACTTTTTCCAGCTCCATCCATCCAGGAACCCATGTGCATTTTGCCTTCTCAGTACTAACTGGCAGCACTCCAGTATAGACCCTTACCTGGGAACAGGATCCAGACCACATGCAGCAATGCACATCTCCTGAATCTTCCTATCCATCTTCTTTGGCACAGCAGGTCCTGCCTGGTGTACTCTTAACTCCTGGGACAACAACTTACTTCACAAGTACAAAGGAAATGGGATACATTGTTGTAAAAACAGAGGAAAGCAGTTTGTAAACTTACCCAGGGGCTGAAGGCAACTTCCTCCCAACACAAGTGCCAAATTACCAGTCTTGACAAAATGGAGGACAATCAACGACAGGTTCTATCGTTTATAGCAGCAAACAAACAACAGGATGAGGCAGAGACTGATCAAATGACTAAAGCAATCAAAATTATGATTTCAGATGAACTCCAAAAAGTTATGTCTACCTTTGTTTCTGGGGTGCTCTTCATGATGGAATAGCTCCAGTTGAACAATTAGCAGGACCGATATTGAAGAAGTCTAAAACTGAACTGGTGGACAGATTCAGACAGCTTTACATAAGAACAGTGTGACACCACTATTTCCCACTACCTCCACCTTCAGTGACTGGACAAATGCCTCACTCCTATTGTCAAAAGTGACCCCCTTAAGTAAAATTTTTTCCAAAACTGTAAGGCTTTTAGATGACTCTGAAGCCATGTAGTCAGTCTTCAACAACACTGTGTCTTCCACAACTACAACCAAATCATCCTCAACCCCTGGAAAAAAATAATCTCCACTGCTTCTACGTCATTGCTGTATCTCAGAAATTAGTAGCCCACATAAGTATCGGCATCTGGAAAGGGAAAGCCAATGAGTCTTTGGAAGGAGCTTGCCCCACCAGACAATCTCCATCCCTGATTCCTTGGTCTGCTCTATTTGGCCAATGGTAAAGCAGAAGTTCAGTTAGGAATGATAAATCTACAGATTACACTCCACAAGAAGGATTTTATTTTATGGGCTGCTGCTCTCCTCCAAAGCCCTCGCCTGTGCAGTATTTCTAGGATTGGACTTCATCTTATTTTAGTTTAAAAGAAGTATAGTAATAGCACACCTGAATAAACTTATTTTTTGTAAGGGTATGCTTCCACATGCATCTTTCATTCTACAAGGCAGAGAAGTAGAGCTTAGAATATTTTTACGGAACAAGAAACAGATACCATGATAATTATGCAGGCTTAGGTAACCCTTTGCTCAAAAAGTCAATACTCATGAGTCAAGACTCATACCTGTCTCTGTCCCTTCATGTCAAAAACTATAGAGTTGTTTTCAGTAAACTCTTTAGATTTTTACGAGATGATCATGTTTGCATGTCTTTCACAGAATAACCTACAGATGACAACCAATCCACCTTCATTTCTGGTCTGGGGTGCCTCAGGGATCTGTGATTGGCCCAATATTCTTGCTCTAATCATTTTATGTAACTTTTTCTGGCATGAACACAACACTACCTGTCATTTGAGCCTGACAACTTCACAATATAAGCTCATATCTCTTTCTGCCTTTTAGACAAAACTCCACACAATCTCGACAGCTCATATTAACCAAAAATTTTATAACAATATTTTTAAAAATGTTATTTTGCTCATATTTAATGCCAGCTGATATGGCTTTTTTTTTCTTTTTATACCAAATTATCCACCCAAGTGTTGTGAGTGATTTTGAAACACCACATGATTTTGATCTGGGTGGTCTGTAATTTCATTTTGTGGTTGTGGTTCCTCACTATTATGTAAATGGTAACACAACAATCCGGTAAGTGAATAAACATTGAGACATAGAATGGCTGAGAAGAAAATGTAGGAGCTATGGGGACTGACCTCTATCTTTTAAATATCTTCTTGTGCCTTGGCCAAGGAAGATACGCCAAGCTCCCTTATTTTTCCTCTGTGTTTCTACATGGGTTCATGAGAGATTTATGGCTGTCATTCTGAGGACCATATTTCCTTTAGCACTCACACTATTTACTGTTCCTTGTCTTGTCTAGCTTTTTACATGTGATAGCCACCTGTAGAAATGGGAAAAAATAATTGCCCTCTCTGTAAAGGTATTCCAGAATGTTACAACACAAATAACAGACACCTGGTTCACCATAGTGGACAGTTTCCACTCAAGTGTTCATGCTGAAACCAGACAAAGTTGGAAGTGGAAATACTCAAGTTAATAATGTCCATTTCTGACCTCAATGTGTTCCATTTGTGGTGATATTGCATCTTCAAAACCAACCTGATCTAACAGAATTCCGTGTAATGACCACGGACTTAATTAACCCCGAATCTGTGGTGGCATCACAGAATCTCAGAAAATTCCGTGATGGGCTCACAGAAGGCATCAGCCGTGGTCCATGCACGGATTCACTGGTTCAACACCAGCGCTGCATCGGACCACGTAAAAAGAGTGACTCCAATGCAGTTATATTTTGTATATAAATTTATACTTTCACTGGACCTGACCCCACCCCTACCCTAAACCTATCCAGTTCTGAACAATAATGATGACGATAAATTTTCCAGTATATCGCGTCGGCATATTGATGCTAAGGGTTTCCTATTTAAAGTGTTGAACCAGTGGATCCGTGCGTGGAGCACGGCTGATGCCTGTCACTGACTTACATTGGTATCACTTCTGTGAGCCCATCACGGAATTTTCGGCGATTCCACCACAGATTCGGGGGTTAATTAAGTCCGTGGTCATTACACGAAATTCTGTGAGATCATGTTGTCAAAACCCAGACTTTGTTGGCTGTTAACTTGGCAATTGCATAAAAGTATGCTTTTCACTGAAGTCAGAGTTGACTGGTCTATTGATTAAGCATCAGTTGCCAATTGTATATCTTTAAGCATCATCCCAATGGTTATTTTGAACAGTCTACCACGTTCAACGTTGAAAAATCCTGATTATAAAGGAGGGAGCATGTGCCCAGAGTTTGTCGTTCTCTGCAAGTCTGTTACATGGGTATTTCATTATAGGTTCACTACAACCTATCCTGGATCAAGCTATAACAAATTATAGTCCAAGTCCAAATTCTAGAGTGACTTAAAGGGGTTGCATACTACCACATTCTAAGCTTAATGCATTCCACATATCTAAGGCCACCAGGAGTGATTTCGTCATACAAGTGGTTCTAAATTTTGTCCCAAATTTAGAGAAAAAAAAAATGCATGCAAATTTATTGATAATTAATGGAATGTGCAGCACACACAGTTCTACACAAATGTCTATTTAGACCTTTACCACAGTACTTCTGAGATTATTTCAATTTCAAAAAACTTTATTTGTCCCCGAGGGGCAATTCAAACATTGAGCAGCACTTCAAGAAAAATAACACTATTTCAAACAAATACACAGTATTATTGTAATGATAATGGCAAACAATAATAATGACAATAAATAACAATAAATAGCAACGAAGATAATTTTTTCCTGTACAGTAAAAAGGAGTCCTAAAGTACATAATAAAAAATTAAGAAGAAGAGTCTTCCGTTAGGAATCTGTAAAGAAGGAAATAAAAAAATAATAATATCAAATTAATTTTAGGATGAATAATGGAGTACTAGGTGGAATTTCCTTTTAGATTAAAATGTTGCTAACACTGCACCTCTGCTGGCAAAGTGACTGATTCACCCACAGCAACCGCAAGCATGTAAGATCTGCCAGAACCTGAGGCCCAAAGGACAAATCCACTTCATGTTTGTCTCATTTTATTTGAAATCCAGCTATGGTCTCTCAAAGTTTTTTCCCTAGCTGTGCAAGTATGTGCGTCAATGCAAAAAACATATGTTTTGTGTATTATTTATAGATGGGTTTGTTTATTTATCATAATCTTGTGTTAAAGGAAAACCTGTCTCACTTCTACCACCCTTTTCAAAAACGGAGTTGTTTTCAATTAAATCTCTACTTATCTTTAACAGAATACCATGTTTGTATTCCTTTGCTCGACTACCTGTGATTTCAGTCTGACAACTTAATCTAAGCTTGTATCTCTGCCTGCCTTTCAGACATCTTAGCCTGTATTAGAGATCAACACCTTCACCTTAACCCTAATAAATGTATTATTTATAGATTATTTTGTTCATTTATTATGATTGTCTTTTTCCTGAATGTAATTACCTGTGTCAGAATTTATGAATAACTTCATGTCACATTTTTGAATGACTAAATATGATTTAAAATGGTGCACAGACAAACCATTTGTCATTGGAAATTTTGTGGCTGGTTAGGATGCAGTGAAGGCTTAAGCATTGAAGACATAATTTAACACTGTTTTATATTTGCCATTCTGTAGACCAGACATACTGTATGTCACATATCTGTGTTTTGGTTCTTTTGAGTTCAGTTTCTTTACCCCTGTTTACTCATACAGAAATATATGCGCTCTGAGATGTAGCACGGTTGCACTTCTGGCAACCTGAGTTTGAGTCCCAACTTGAGGACCTTTCCCGATCCCATCCCCCCCATCTCCACCACTTCGCTTCCTGTCTGTTTATACTGTCCTACGCAATAAAGGCAAACACACCAAAAACATAAATCCAAAAAAGTCAATCTTTTACTTACTTATATAATATCAACCTATATTAACAGATTTTGTCCAAAAATGTAATAAGCATTGTTCCAATTGTTCCCATTTCTAATACATTTTATTTAGGTTTTTACTTCATATGACAAATGTACATACAGACTTCATATGTAAATTTAACCATGGGTTCCCTCAAGATTTTCCTATGGATTTTTATAATGAGGTTATTAAATTCATGAGTAAAATAATAAGGTCTGTAGTAAACATAATTTGGCGATACTTGGATGTTTGGCTCTACAGCGTCCAACAACCCAAAAGTTTTTATGTAGTTACTTATTACAAACATACATTTTTAATATCAAACTTCAAAATTCACATTTTCGTTATGTGTGTGTGTAATTTACATTGTAGAACAAAACATCAAAGTATTGTTCATTTATTGTTCATTTTCATTTACCACTGACCTTGTTTGCTCATAAAATAAAAAACGTTGCATCATGCCATATACACTATGAGCCAGTGTCTGAAGCACGTGTGTACATCATGAACTTTTCCTCAGAGGGAGTAAAATATAGATCTTATATATTTGGTGGTTGTAACTGTAATAGCTTGACTGATCTGATGGTCTCTTCACAAACCCTCGTAGTTGACTAGAAGCACTACCTGTGTAAACATTGTTCAACCTGCAGTGCAAACTCTTCCATTTCTGTGGCTTCTTCACCTCGTAGCCCTTGATTTCACATCCAACCTCAGGCAGAATGAAACATGCCTCAGCACAAAGCTTCTGTGGAATGGGCAACTACACACTTCTGCTCTATGGGAGACTAGTGAGGGGACTGCTGCGTACTTGTGTTGTTTTCGGCACACAAGGGCGTTTTAACTGACAGATTATCTCACATTCCCACCCTTCTTGACGGCATCAACCATGTTATGGGACTTCGCAGACAAAACGATGAGAACGTAGGAAACAGATTGATTTTGTGTGTGTGTGTGTGTGTGTGTGTCTGTCTGGTTGGTATTTTTTCTACAGCCTTTGCTCTAGTTGCACCCACTTCCTCAATGGTAACAGCTGTCAAAACGTTGCAGGATTACAGTACACCGCACAGTTACGGCTGGCGTTAGAGCCTGGCACAGGACAGGAAGCTAGGAGGGGTGATGCATGCTGGGAATAAGGGTCATACAGAGCGAGGTGAGAGCAGACCAAGGGAGGAAAAGCTAATACGATGCCATTCCAATGCTTGTCATTCTCTAACATATGTCAGATATATCCCAGTGTTTCTGTGATGAAAAATTAACCATGTGAAAACTGAATATTCTGTGACATACACCATTAGATTTAAACCACCACCACAAGATGTTATTGAAGAAACATAGTGAGGCTCAAAGTCTCCATACAGTTATAGTTATCCAGTCAGGACCAAATAGTCTGTCAAATAATAATGATAAAGACTTTATTAACAACTAAAGCACTCTATTTGTGTTGGTTCTGTTGCATCGACTAACAGAAGATAGAGGCAGATGTAAAGAGCAGCTTTCATCCATGCAATAGAGGTAGCCAATAGAATAAGTGAATGGAGGACTGATCTGATATGTGCTTTAATTGTAGGGCTGCCCCCCTAATAGTCGACTAAATGTTAAGCTAAGTCAGCTAAAATTTATTATTAGGCTTCTTTGAAGGCATCCAAAAAGCTTTCTGTATGAAATCTATACGCAACACAGTTTGTCCCGTATCCGCAGGCCATATGACCACCTAGACCATACGAATAACAAGTGGCAATTCTCTTCACCGTCAGCGTTTAATTTCACCAAATCAGTTTGCGCAAATGCAAAGAACGTGATTATTGATAATGAGCCCAGCGTCCAGCCAGTAGCATGTTTAGGCACCATGCAACCCATACAATTGCATGGGGCCCCACTGTCCAGGGAGGCCCCCCACGGAATGTGATTTCTACCTGATGTTTCTGTCAGGATCCTGCCCTGAGAAGTCTTGTCTGTCTTGTCCCTGTTTCTTTGTTTGTTTTGTGTCTGAGCACATGGCTCTGTCTCTGTTTGTGTTTGCCATGTGCTCCTCTTGACCCACCTCCTTGTTTCCTCTGGTTACGCCCCCTTGTTTAGTCCTTGTCTAGTCCTCGTTTGCTTGATTGTGTTCCTCTGATCCTCATGTGCTCTGCTCATTGTTTTCCTTTCCCTTGTGTCTTTGCTGGTTAGTTGTGGTGTTTTCTGTTCTTTGTCTGGGAAGTATCCTTTGATCTTGCGCTAGTGAATTTTTTTTTTTTTTTTTTATGTCTCGTATCCAGTATATTGTATCCTTGTTTCTATTTTGTTTTCTCTAGTCCTGTCTTGCTCTAGTTTTTGATTTTGTGCATCCTAGTCTAGTTTAGTTTCTCCTCCGATTTAGAATTTATCTTCATCTTGTTTTTGTAGTTCCAGTTCCTTATTGGATCCTAGCCCTTTTGTTTAACTTTTTGTAACTATTCTTTGGCTAGTTTTGGTTATTTGCTTCTTTCTTTTGTCTCTTTGGCCATTGCTCTTATCTGTTTTTGTTGTCTTATTGTTTTACATTTTGTCTGTCTTGTTGTGTTGTCCTGAGTCTCATCTTGTTTGGTTCGGTCCTGCCCTGTGTCCAGACTTCCCTGGCCACTGACCCCTACTGCCTGGAAGCAGCTCTCCGCTCTCTCGTGTCTAGTCTTTGGTTCTGTGAGCCTCTACCTTTTGGCAAGACTGGTGCTACATCAAGCTACGGGTTCCCTGTGTTCCTAGTCTTTCCTCTGGACTTGCCTCCTCCGTGCTCAAGTCTGTTGCCAACTTGGATTGTCTCAGTGGTCATCCCTCCTGCCCGTATTGTTGTCTGCCTTGCCCCTCTGTTTGGACTGTTTCACTCCTCACTCTCCCTGCTGTCTATGGTCCTGTTAATAAAAACCCCTTGCTCCTTTGCATCCTTGAGTTTCATTGACATTCAATTGTTATACTTTCAAATGTTATGCCGTATGTAATTTTATGGTATATCCACCTTCTAAACTACTGTACCACATGTGCAGTAACAATTCTATAATGGTACAATTTACTCAGGCCAGTGGTTTGTGTGTAATGTATGACACGTTATTTTTAATTTTTTTTGTATGACATTAAATTTCTTTTTAGAATTATTGTGCAAATTAGTTAAGTAAAACAGTTGGTATTATTTATGAGAATACACCTTTCATACACATACTGGAGGCATGGAAATTGTACTATGGTACAGTACAAATATTTTAAGCATCCCTTGTTTTCCTACTAAAAAGTCAGTTGTTCCTTATTTTCCTTTTCTGAAGTTGGCAGAAAGTCATTATGTAATCAATATTATAGGTGCGTTTCTTTCTCAAAGATGGCAAGTCTGCATCATCAACTTCATCTTATGACACTGACTCAGAAATCACTAGCTTATTAATAAATATCTCCTTGCTATTTTTTTCTGATACGTTCATGGTCATTACTTTTGCAAGCTTTATATGTGCGCTTGAGCGCTGAATAGGCTATATATTTAAGCAACCCCCCAAAGTACATATTCAATTATTTAAATTAATATGAACAGTGAGCGTGCGATTATTTAACTAATGGCTTAAATTAGCGACTATTAGTAGACTAGATAAATCTAATTATGTGAATTATGTGAATTGCTAAAGTAGATTTTATGATACCAAGTCACATTGCTTAGCAATTTTCTTATGTTCTTAGCACATGAGTGTTATTGGGAAACTCTCTCACTATAAGGCTTTACACAGCTGGTGAAGAACTTGAGGCTGTTGACCGAACAAAAGATCCTCAGTGGGGAGTTAGTATCATAATCTGGCAAAGTTCTTTGACTTCTGATTCAACATATTCAGAGATTCTTGAGTCATGTCAGCATGATATGGAACAGGTTTGTAAAAACGTGTAAGCAGAGAGGTGCATATAAATACTGTTCTGCTGTTTTATATTTTACAAATCATTGTAGGATTTGGTACCAAGACATGTCAAAATTATGTTACAAATGATGGAATTGTATACTTCATATTTTTCCTCTCGGGTCCTGTCCATCTGCCCAGATTTACATCTTCCTCTCAGCTCACCAATTCTCACTAATTACATCTCTGGTGGCGACAGTCTCAATCCCATCCCCGATTACAGCCGGACATTGGAAGATGCTATTCCAGCAGGAGTTTGAAATGGATGGTTTTAACTGAACCAAGGTTGTGAACTTTACAACAGATATGAAAGCCATTAAATATAAAGTCATTACAGAAATCTGTCATTGAAAAAAAGCACCTTGAGACAGCTGTTTCCTGCCTGTAATTAATCTCTGTTCCCCCAAAATAGGATAAAGACAAGAACAGGAAACTGCGACACACCATGTTGATCAGTTTCATGTTCCCAGTTCCCAGTTTATTTTAAAGTTGATTTCACCAAGATAAATGAGTCATTTCTGATCACCAATTTTCAGATAAATGAAATAACCACATCTAAAGTCCTGTAAAATCAGAAACACAAAATCTCAACATTCTTTTAAAAACTCTTTTATTATTTTCAGATTTCCTTGCCTTTGTTATACAAAGATGTTAAATAACTTAAATACATTCTTACCAGTCATTCATGATCAGTTTATACCTACAAGCTATACACATGAGGTAGAGGAAAATAATTTAGAGGAAAATAGTTTCCCATAAGACAAGAAAAAGTGGACGAAGACAAACTACTGACAAAAACTCTGCCCTTAAAAGAAAAAGAATGCCTTTTAATAGTTACAGCATTGCACAAACCCTGACAAAAATCAGAATAGTGACCAAGCCATTGGAATTTATGGAAAAAATTACTGTGCATTTGTTCAATGCTAAGTATCTGCGATCCACTCTCAATGAATGTAGGTCTAAAACAATCAAATGACTTGCTAGTTATGTTTATTTCATATAATCAACAAAGTAGTATAAAACAGTATAAAATTTTACAGCCTTTATGCTACAAATGATGAGATTGCTACAGCTAACTGGGACATGTATAGTCTTATTGTGGGTGTTGTAATTTTGCATTGTTTACATACTAAATATTGTTAATCTTTGGTATACATTCCTTATAATAAATAAGGACAAAGTTGCACTTCAGACATAGAAGTGGAACTGAATTTTAGAGGGTTTGCATTGTTCTTTATCTTGGGGGGAAATGTTTTCTTTTAACCATCGGGAGCAATTATGTTTAAGAAAAAAAAAAGAAAAAAAAAAAAGAAAGAAAAAAAAAAAATGTATACCTCAACCCCAGAAAGCAAATACCGAATTACAAGCCAAATGCAAGACAGAGAAAATATATAGAAAATCATCTTGAACTTTACAAAATGTACAATTAACACATGCTCATAAAACATTTCAAAATAAGTTATAGTTTGTCTCTGTGTCCATTTTATGTGTCAATACATTTTATACAGGTTGCATTGGAAAGTAAGAATAAGGAACCAAGACAACAACAAAAAGAAACTTATAACATATGCTTTCACAATGCCTTCTGTCAATGAAAAAAAATATTACTGATTACTGAGAACATGCAGCATGCCAAAAATGCAACTATATGTGATATCTACATTGTTTGTCAGCATATTTAGTGAATCAGAACAGATGTGAAAGGGCAGCTGAAGAGAACTGAATCTTGTCATTGCTGTTTTCTGTTCACTTCTGCTGTGGGCAGACAACATGACTGGTGAAAAACTCGGCATAGCTATTATGGTTTCCATTTAGCGTGCTAAAGTCTATGTTTATGTTTCCATGCATTCTTTAATTGGCATGTCTCCCCATCAAATAACTATTTGGAATTCAGCTCGTTTAAATGAAAGAAAAATCGAATCCCTTCTCAGACAGATTTATTTCCTGCACCCCTCGGTTTTTGTATTCAACAGTTGCATCAAAATCGTCACTGAAAATGTTTTTTTCTTAATATTAATATGAAGTATCAGCATTTTTGTTTTTCTCATGGCAAATATATGAACATCCTTACTTGAGAAGCAAAAAGTCTTAAGATCTAACACAAAATTGCAAAAGTGTCTTGTTTTAATTAAATGAAATTAAATGTTTTTTTATTTGTTTGTAGTGCTGTCTATTTATGTAGATGTCTTTTTAGTTGAGCATTTGCCCATCTTCAATGCAACACCAGGACCTTCCTTATTGAATTATCCATCAAATGTTTCTGCAACATTTGATCAAAAAGTAATTTTGCTTATTTAAATATTTGACACAAATGAGATAAAATACAGTGCTTTCCAGATGATTTCACAGAGATAATGAGACATCCTCACAGAGAGGATAATAATTACGTAAAATTGTAACATTTATTTACAAAGCACTGAACTTGGCACTTCATAAAATGTTTGAAAAAAAAAAACAGTTTGAGTTTGAATTTGAACTTAAAACAACAATGTACCTCTACTTAGTCAGACAGGTCTTAACATCTTTATTCTGGAAACTTCTGTCCAAAAGCAGTATGCATGTGCCTCACTTTTGTCTGTATGCCACAGGAACATAACCATAGCTATTTACAACTTTAAAAAAAAAAATACATAAATAAATAAAAGAGCTTCCAAGCTTCAGTGCGTGAATGGTGCCATTTTTCTTGTTGTCGGTCTCTCACTCAGTAGTTCATTCACACTAAACTAAAAAAATAAAAGAGCATATATAATTAATTCATATATATTTTGTCATATCTTAATTTCTATATATTGTATTTACATGATGTGTATCTCAAAAGAGTTTGGCAATCTGAATACAAAGTCATAGGTTTGTGCTGCCACTAAACTGACAGAGCATTTAAATGATTAAAAGTCTGATCAGAAACTTAGATCCTGTCATTTGGTCACACAGCGCTTCCTCCATGCAGGCTGATATGTTAAATAATTTTCAAAAATATGGAATTTCAGTGTTTATATTTTACAATATAGATATATGGACTTGTACGTCCACATAGTCATAAAAATATGCCATGTCCAGCCTTTCCACAATTGTGAATAGATTCAATGAAACAGTCATTTTTGATCAACATGCATGGGCATTTGTCCAATATGGTTATTCAGCATAAATTTCAACAATGTAACAATGTGACAAGAGAGAACCACAGGCAAGCAGTACATCATCCACACTTGAATGTAAGAAATGTTCACCGTAATTTTCCAACATCAATATCTGCTGGAAAATGTATTAGATTAGCTCTGAGGTTAATTATTCCCCCCTAGAAATACAATGCAAAAAGGGGGAAATGACGAAAATAATTTTTTCGTTGCAATTTGTGTCTCACATTTGCTGTCATGTTTATTCTCAACTCTTATTTGCTCCCTCCAGCTGTCTGTGAAACTGACAGAACGTAAAGTGGCCACGAACCATGGCATATTTCATATTTAACCAGCATTGTCCTGAAAAGCACTGCTGCAACGATTACAGCAATGAATCAGCAGCTGGATGGACAGATCTGTCGTCAAGTGGAAGCCTAAATCATGGAGACTAACGCTCCTTGCGATATCTCTGAGATTTCTTTACCATCCAACGGCGCATAGTGGTTTCACTTGTTCCCTGAACAGTCATTTGTAGAATTGGTTTAAGGCCGAGTTAAATCTTAAATAGACTGGCAAAGATTTCCTCTGTCAAGCAAAAAGAAAATAATAAAATCAAAATCAAAAAGGAAGGAAAAGCACATTATCCTTCCATGCAAGGACTGTTCCTTGAGATGTTCCATAAATTATATCCACAGAAGAACACAAATCAAAAAAAGTATTGCTTTCCTAAGGGCCTTGTCGAAGAGAATTACAACAAAAAGTGAATGCAAGCACACAAACAATAAAACATTTGTGTGGTTAGTGGTTATTTAACATACTCAGATAAGTGGTGTATATAATAGAATTATAATGTAATTTGATCTATGTACATATGCATACACACTCTTGTGTGGGTGTAGGATACATGTGCATGTAGAATAAATCTGACGACACCATTTTTTCATTGCAAATTCCGTCTCCAAGTTGGAATTAAGTCACATACGAACACATACTCTTACACGTACGGCTTGAAGCTATTATTCTGAGACTGTCAAATCACTGGACAAACAATTGTCTGTCCAAGACTGGACTTCACTGCTGATTGATATCTTGGCAGATGAATTACTCCTTGAAATATTTAATCTAGTTCCAAGGTGTCTCTCAAAGCTGTAGACCATTCCCTCAGGCTTGGTATATTATACAGCTTTCACGCTGCTTCACATGGAAAACAGAAAAAAATGCCCTGCAAAACATCTCAAAAAAGTGCTTTCAACTAGTTTGATGTCTTTGAGACCGTTCTCCAAACCAGGACAACTTGTCACTTTTCCTCTCTTTTTGCCTTCCACTCATTCAGACTGGTGAGAGATATTCTGCATGGTCGTGACGGTTTTACCCCTTACAGGTGTAAACCTCTTCTCTTTGTGTGCACTGTTTGCATTCAACATAGCAGCACCAGCGCACCTGGCACTGGCACGGTCTCGTCACCACCCGGCTCTGAGTGTTGTGGCCCCGGCCGCAGCAGATGGCCTCGCAGTTCTTATCCTTGTAGCATTTGCGGGCCATGGTGCCTGCCGAATACTTGCTAGGCCTGCAAAAGCTCGGCGAGTCCTCGATGTGAAGAAGGTCAGAGGTGCGGGGAATGAGTTCCGTTCGAGGGCCCGGAGAGGGCTGCTGCCCCTGGGATCTGGTCTGGGAGATCTCCCCCTCCCCAGTCGCCTCATTGGAGGGGCTGGCCAATTTGATTGAAGTCTCGTAACGCTGCTTGAGCTGCTTGCCGATTTCGTGGAAGGGTGCCAGCTGCCTCCAGCATGTTTGCACGGTACACGATCCCGAAACTCCGTGACACTTACAGGTGGTCTCCACCCCCGCCTTGATCACCTGTGCGGGACAAATGTTAAAAGTAGTCAGACTACACACATCAAAGGAATTACATTCGAGATTTTTACCAAACATCAACATTTACGTCTCCAATTATCTCGGCAGACACAGCACAGCGCTCAGCTGCAATACATCAAAGACGCGGTAAATGCAGTGTTTACCAAACCCTTATGTTGCCCCTCGTATTGAAAAATCTGTATAGGTCAGTTAAACAGATGGGCAATGCTATTTACAAAACAAGTATTTCAAAAGCACATTGAGGCAGTGACTTTGATGTTCCCACATATTTTGATTGCTTTTAACCTTCCCAACCAAAGACTGAAGATATAATACAGGCCATTGAGGAGTAGGGCATTATCGTCATTCTTACCTAATTGCCGTAATTTTGGTTTTATCAAAAGCAGCATCAGTTGACATTAAAAAGCTGTGCTTTAAAATATGTCATTATTATGATGGCTGTGGTAACTTTAATTTTAGTCACAAGACGCAAAGTGGAGGCTTACTGATGTTTTTAAATATTGTATTCAAATATTACAAATATGATATATGTGGGTTTTATGATGATATATGCTATAGAGTACAGTATAATATACGAAGAGTTCAGATGCAAAAGCCTCTAAGTGCCGTCTAAAAATTTTCATCTAAAATGAGCATTTTTATCAGGCTCCTATGTTTAGGTTCAGTCATTTTAATATAATGGCAATGTATAGGTCCTTTTCTATGCAATTAAAGTGAAATAACTAAACATAAATATAGGAGCCTGAAAAAAATGCTCATTTTAGAAGAGAATTTCAGACGGCACTTAGAGGCTTTTGCATCTGAACTCTTCGATTATATATGTTAAAAATTGAGTTTACCAGAATGGGTTGCATATAGTTTGCACAATACAAATACAAAATGGAAAATGTGTATACTGCTAAAGCGAAAAACCATCAATCCAATGTCTTCATTGCTAATTCAGTTCTATGCATGGCCTAACCTAGCTATGACACACGACATTTGTTCCTTATTATGTTGCATCACACTGCGTAGCCCCTTTGTGAAATTGCATCTTGCTCCACATAGAGGTATACTAAACATTACAGTTTTTTACAACCCTTATTGTCACCATTGTAAGAACCTTTTTATTTTTTAACAACTCTAACAACAAAACTTGGATACAACACACAAAAACCTAACCTCATTTGTTCATTGAACTAAAATCACCTATTCAAAATAACACAATTTACCGAGTTTTATAATCACTATAAGACACATTTCATCACATCAACAGTTCAAAATCTTCACAAAGTTGTCCCTTTTTTGTATTGATTTATTAAAAGTCTAACACCTATTTGGGTGTTCAACTACATCTAATTGTTTTTACAGTATTGTTTTTTTTTTTTTTTTTAGTAGAATGTGTTTCAACATGGTAGCATTCTAGAAATGTAGTAAATTGCTGTCTTATTCAGTTCTGTATTATGTTTGGTTTTGAATTTAAGTTCAACAGTTTTGAAAAGAGTATATAAATGTGCAAATTGGCCTGTAGGTAGGTAGGTAGGTAGTTTTGGCTGTGGTTGTGTTTGAGTAAGAGAAGAATTCATGTAATTTGAAAGCTGTAGTCATTGAATGCATTTTGTGCCAAAGCAATGATAAATGATCCACAGTTTAGCCCACATAGACTGCTGTTGTGCTCACTGTGTGAAGAGTTATGAAAAAGTGACCAAAGAACTAAGAACTGAGGGGAGTCGTAAGGATTGTAGAAACTGTAACATTTCAAAATACATCTGAGATGACTGTTGATGAGTTGCTGAGATGATTAATTGCATTACAATGATCTAACTATCAATAGAAACAACTGCCCAAAATGATATGTAACTGTTGCATTACTCTTAATGCATAGTTTGATGGAAAATGACAAAGAATATTCCATCAGGAAAATTTCAGGATAACGAGATTTGTTAACACTTTATTTTACAGTGTTCTTGTCAATGCAACATGTAGCAAGGACACTGTAAAATAAAGTGTTAACAGATCCCGTAATGCATCTACTTACTAAATTAATAACAGTAAATTATGTGCAGTTTCATGCAACTAACCCTAACCCTAAGTACATGTTGTTAATTAATATTCCTCAGTACTTAAATGTATAATTATACTATAATAGGGACACATTAAAATAAATGTTTTCAAATTTAATTGCAATCATTCAATCCTTTATTTTGCTTTTTGCTTTTTTTCATAGCTACTCATTTTTGCCATGATTTAAAGAATCAATGTTATGATTTGATTGCATTTAATCAATACTGTATATTTCATACAGAATTTGTTTGTAGTATTCTCTCTACTAGTTTGTTTACAGTGATGTATTTATGTAGTGCCTTAATTAAATGTGCATCACATATTTTGTACTAATATTGAATGATTGTACAAATAACTACAAAGTAAAACTTTTACTATCTAGTGTGTGTGAAATTATGTTTTATTATGAAATTTCATAATAAATTAGTAGAACCAGTGAATCAGAAAGTGATCATTTTCTTTAAAGATATGAATGCACAATGCAAAATTGAACACTGAACAGCCTGTGTTACCAGTGATGACCGTTTTGAGTTTTGTGTCTACATTTTTGAAAAAAAAGACATCAAGGTTCTGAAATGAGTGTCAATGTGATTGAAAACAAAAACTGTTGAAATAAAGGATAGACAAATGTTTTAAACTGAGAAGAAATGCCAAAGTTTGATGGTACAAGAATGGAGTTTAGTTGATTCTGTGAGTTTTCAAAATTTGAACAACTGACAGAGGTACTTAAATTTCACGTTATGCAGAGAGCACTACCGACCACAGTGTTTGATCCATTCAACATTTCTGTAAGAAAGTGAACTTTGAGATAAGCATATAAAAGGTGCTGTCTGGACATTTTGTGTTAAACAAGTGGTAGACTAGTTCAACAGAAACTGCAAATCCACCACAATGGAAGGAGAGGAAAATGTGTAACGTCAGCTTTAAAATGCAGGTGATGCCGAGGCTAGCACATTCCAAGTTTGTTCTCCATATGGGATTTGACCCCAAACCCCGTACACCTCCTAACATGTGCAGATGGACCAAAATATGCAGTGCTGTAAATCTCTTATCGCAGACAAAATGGCCTGAGGACGACTACTTGAGATGGACTGAGCAAAGAGGGCAAGTCTGCTGAGCGCTGCTGTAATTTATATTCATTCTACAACTAAAACTAACAATATGAGACAATCTATTGGTGCCAGACCTGTAGTTTACTTTGGCTCTCTGTTATGGGTCTTTTTCTGTTCCTTCTTTTTTTTTTTTTTTTCTTTTTTTTTTTTTACTCTTACGAGGGCCTCAATGTTACCTCGGCTCTTTCTCTTACCAGAAACAATGGAAGACTTGGACAAACTTAGTGCTCTTTAGACTGTAAGGGAAACCTAACCTTGATTAATGGGCACTTATTATAAATTACTGAATTAAATAGCCAATTTAAGTGATTTAAAATGGGACCTTTACAGACTATTTGAGTAACCCTAAAGAATTTATGAAGCTGAACATTTAACCACCACAGAGAAAGAAAGAAAGCAAGAAAGAAAGAAAGAAAGAAAAATAAATGATACAATCACCTTCTTTACAGTATACTAATATGCAGATAACTCCACATTTCTCATGCATGTTTCTGTCACATAACATTTCCCACATTATTCCCCATACTTTTTAATATATCTTAGCAGCCTACCTTCATTCCTACATTGCTGTTGTGCATATCTATCCGAGCGCGGAGATCCTTGTTGGACCTCTTACCCAGGAAGTCTTTGACAAATTTGTTGCTGTACTTGAGGTTGTCTCCACAGCCTCCCCACTGCCAAGCCTTGCGGTTCTCCAGGTCAGGAGCCTCGTCACAGGTGCAGCGCTCCATGCGGCCAGCGCTGCAGGCTTTGGCCATGGCGTGGGTCAGGCCTGCTGAAGAGATGGCATAGAGGAATGCCGTCTCCTTGAAGCCTGTGAGGAACATGGAGATTACGAGGCAGCCAATAGTTCATTCCTGACCTTCAATCCTGTGATTTTACAGAAAATGCTAGTAACAGTTCCAAGCCCCCCTTGCACTTACTTTTGTTCAGCAAGGACACATTAAATGAATCAAAAATAACAGTAAAGGCATTTATGATGTTACAAAAGATTTCTGTTTTCGCATAAATTCTTTGTTCATCAAAGAAACCTGAAAAAAAAAAATTAAACTGGAAAAAAGTATCATAAGCAGTTTAATTATATTTTGATAGTCCTCTTTAGACATTCTACTAAATAGTAATTTTGCAACTACCTGTCACCTAAGGGTAAGTTTATAAGACAACAATGTACTATAAAATGGAAAAAAAAAATTATTTGCAAAAGGTGACAACATTGCGAAAACCATCCCTGTTCTCATGGATCTGAAAACGACTAAAATGCTGTATTAAGCATGCCAGGCCAGTAGTTGGCGATGTCACTTTGTAAAGAAACTCGCGCATGCCTATCCACCTTATTCCTGACGAGCCTTGTTTTGAATTATGGGTGGCACGTCCGGTTTGGGGAACTTCCATTCAAAAAAACTGAAACAAATAATTTCAAATCATAAGGTTGCCCTACAAATAAAGCCTACCTCTCTGTTTGACTGAATGAGCTGTCGATTTTCCTTCATGTTTTATTTTTTAGACATCATGAGAATAACGTAGCACTTGGTATTTTAACGTGACATGTTATAACAAGAAAATTCTTTTTTGAAAGAGCTTTTTTCAGTCTCTGCATTCTTTTCCTCATGATTATTTTCTTTTTTCCCTTTGCATTTCACTATAATAGTATGAAAAAGGACAATATTCTCCCGATTTAATTTACGATATATCCCATTAATAATTCCCTGGAATGCAAGACAAATTTCTTGTTTTTCTCCTCAAATCCTCATTTTTGATTAAGGCAATGTATGTTACTACATAATACAGATATATATTCCTACAGTTATATTTCACCCTTCCGTTATTGCTATGGAAAGAATTGCGCTTTTGGGGTTATTCATAATCTGTTAAAAGTACCTTGTTTATGCTTTTACACTTTTAAATGTCATTGTATTGTTCGACGGTTGAAGGGTGAGTGGTATAATGTTATCTCATTGCACCCAGTTTTTAAAACAACATATTATTGCGTTCATTGAGCGAGCATTTCACTGATTGTTACCGGTTTAACGGAAGTTATATCCATAATTCGCGCAAAGTGTCATGGGGCGTAGGAATAAGGTGGATAGACTAAACACATAGTATGTGTGCACATGATGTCACTGTTTTCACAAATTCACGTTTTTATAGTTTACACGCAGACTATACTGGTATTGTTTTCAAAAACTTGCATTCAACCCTATTTCAAAAGTTTGCGTTTTCCTACTCAGGCTCATTGGAAATACGTGCCTCTACCTACATTTCTGCACAACTCAAAAATGTACCTATGCGTACAATACAAATCGCTACAGTTATATACAATTGTAATCAGTACAATTTTCGCACAATTCCTGCACAATATTGTGTTATGATTTCAAAACAATTCTAACCTGCTGTGAGATTTGAAAACGGATTCTTTTGAACATTAGCATCACATATACAGCTTCACATGTCAGGGTTTTATAATGTAGTAGTTACTTGGTAGCTCACGCGATACGGCGTTGCACTCGTGAAGTGAAGCGCTCCGGTACGGAGGTTCACCGGTACAGTCCCGTGAAACTACGGTTCAACAAAACAGCTCAAACCTGCATAGAAGGAAGTTAAAATAGCACAGTTGCATCAGCAAATGTTTTTATAGAATTTTTGCTTTCGGTAACACTATCAGGTATGTTTAGGGTTGGGTTTGCTGTATGGAGTATTTCCAACACGATAGGGCATTAACCTTTTTTGGCGACACTCCCCAGACATTTGAATTCTGAACCGCTCCAATACGTGCCTGAAGCTACGTTATAAAAATGCCGCAATACGTGTACCAACATAAAAAAAAATGTGGCCACGGTCACGTATTGAACGCACGTTTTAGCACCACTGACTGGACCTTTCACGTTGAAACTGGGCAAAATATGCAATGAGGTACGTAATATCAATGTTGCAGAAACGTCGCGACAAGCACGTATTTTCAGTGAGCCTGGGTTGGCATTTTCAGACTTCCAAAAGGCTGTTGTCAAGTAAATGAACGGCCAAAAGGAATAAAAGGTTTTCTGTTTTTAGTTGAAAACGGTGCTGTGTAAACGGCCTCTAACTCTCATCAGAGTATTAGACTATTAGGTTATGGTTAGGGTTAGTCGAATAAGTTGACTTTTACTTGCAAAGTTACTTATAGTCAGTAAACCATCAATATTGTATAGAAATTGTACAAAATCACACTCTACATACCCCTCTTTAAAATGTTAGCCCTGTAGCGGCCCTCCAAGGTGCAGTTCCATCTCTCAAAGCGAAACTGATACTGGCACTCTAAGGCACTCATACTGATGGCCTCCATTAGAGTCTCGGCCACGCCAGGGTCCCGTCTGCACATTCTGCGCTGTTTCTTCTCCAGTTTGAGTCGATCACACAGCTTGTAGTGCGCCTTGCCCGCCCTTTCGTCTGGCTGTGAGCTCAGTGGCAAAATGGACAGGGGTTCATTACCTGTTAGCCTACAAGAGAGACAAATATAATCACCGTTACTGAGGAATTGTTAAAAGGCCAGATAAGATGAGTCTTTAGCATTTAGAAAGGGGTGTGTCACAAACATATACAAGTCCAAAAGTCCATTTAATATACCGACCGGTATTTTTCTATCTCCAGTACATTTACTGTGATATACAATACCATTATTGTGATATAAATGTTCTCATTCCATGGTATAAGATATTGAAAGTTCGACCAACCCCTAATCCTAGTGTTTGCACACAGGTTTCTACACATCGAGCCAAGCTGTTAGTTTTGCCAATGCACGTTCAAAGAAAAAGAAATCCCATACATAAGAAAATCAATTTGTCATTTATTGAAGTTTATGTTATTAAATGTGTTATACATACAACTTTGTACTGAGGAGGACTGTATATTGTAATGCCAATGGACCTAAGTTTTATAACAGGAAAATGTTAAAAGCCAAATTCACTTTCACAGCACCCACGTAAGCACCACGACACAATGTGTTTCTACTTGACAAAGCAGAGCACGTCACTCGTCATCAATAACAAGCACTGGGGACAAAGTTGTATAAGAAAATTCTGGTCCCAAACTTACACTTTTTTTCCCCCTGAAATTACAGCTGTTCTTAATCAAGCAATGCCAATTCAAACTTTGATGCGCTGATAAACTGCAGATGTTGACCCATAGGATTATTAGTTTATAGTGGCACCTTTCCAAAACAAAACTGATTGTGTGGAATATTATATCACAGTATTTGGGTCTAATACTGGCAATAGTTATTATGGATTGATAAGCCTTTTTGTGCATTCATGAAATATTGCACTTTATGTAAAAGTGTGTGAAGCAAGTGACACTGGACTGCAAAACTGCTACATTTTTACAGACACTGCAATGAACAGGATATGATGTCACACTCCAGGGCTGCAGTTTTTAATTAATAATACAAGACATAAACATTACTAAATAATAATAATCATAATCTACGCATAACACTGCAAACCTTTGCAGCTTGAATATTTTTATTAAGCCAAGAGGTCACTCTTTGATGTTTGGATTGGTCCTACATCAAACGTGAACTTGACCAAACCTCAACTTTCATACGCAGTATAATGCCACATTTCCTTGTGTGAGCTTGTGTTGCTGATCTCTCTTATCTGTGTATGAGTAGATGAATGTGTATGAATGGAGGTAAAAGGAGCACAAAGTGTGACCATGTCTTAAATGTGATACTATCACAGTCCAGACTAATAGAATCTACCTTACAGTTTTTGCTATGTAATAAATAAGTGAAAGGACAAGCCTGGCTTCACCGCCTGAAATGATAAATGAATGAGGGGTGCTTTGGGCACTTTTTATGTGTCAGCTCAATAGCAAGAATGAATTCTGATGTGGTTAATGTTCTCAAATGTATAATTCCCTATGGAAAACACAACCCAACAGGGTTTACAAACTTTGGGAAGTGGTTCCCCACACTGTTCAAAAGAACTTTTTTTTGACGTCTCCCTAATCAAACACACCTGATTCAGCTCATCTTATTGTTTCAAGACCTGAAATGTTGATGGGTTGCTAGGTGGCCCAAGTGAAAACAGCCAAATCTCTATGGCTTTGTTTAGACAGACAGATTTATTTATCATTCCCCAAAGTTGGGGGTTTGTTCAAATCCCTAACCCTTAACGACAATAAGAGTAATGATAACACCAACAATAATCACAGAAATATCAGCAACCAAACTAAGAACAAAGAACGACACATACTTATTTACCAGTACACTCTAAAAAAAATGGTGCTATATAGCACTAAAAGTGGTTCTTTGGCTCGTAATCATAGGGGAACCACTTTTGGTGCTGCATAGCACCAAATCTTGGTGCTTCAGTGGTTCTTCAGCAGTTCTTCATGACTGAGGTTCTTTGGTTCTTCAGTGGTTCTTTGGCATGACTGAGGGGCTATATAGCACCGCTACCATATACAGAACCTGTTAAGCTCCTGTATGGTTCTTCAGCGATTCTTCAGTGGTTCTTTGGCGTGATTAAGGTGCTATATAGCACCACTGCTGTACAAAGAACCTGTTACGAGCCAAAGAACCACTGTTGGTGCTGTTTAGCACCATTTTTGTTGAAGAAATACAATGCAATATGGCACCTCTTATGGTTCTACATATCACCATTTGACAAAGGTGCTGTATAGCACCTTTAAAGATATGGTGCTATATAGCACCAAAAGTGCTTCCCCTATGATTATGAGTCAATAACCACTTTTAGTGCTATATAGCACCATTTTTTTTTTAGAGTGTATTTAGCCAATATCTCATGTTTTAGACATGGTGCAGGCAGCATGCGATGGAGCAGCACCTCTTTTGTCAGTTTATTTTAGAGCATGCAAGCATAAAACACACTGGCTGGGTCTGCCGCATAGCTGGCGAACATCTAACCAGCATTCTGCGGTTTGTGACGAGGAGAGCTGAGAGTTACTTTCATAACACATACAGGGGACAAGACTGTCAGCTAATGACCATATTGGTCACACCAATTGACAGCACTGGCAGAGCAGTAGCTCATTATGTGCAATTTCTGGGTTCCTTTTACACATTCAATGAGAGGCAGAGGAATAAATGGATTTACAAAACTCACAGACTCGGGTCTTAAAACACATATGTTATTACAGTGAAGATTATAGCTTTAAATCTGCCACTTTTGTCTCCTAATATAGTTGCTGACTATTATTAACTACAACCTAGGGGTTGCCCAGAAAACATAGATCAACAGAGCAGCAGATGTTGATATTAATGACAGCACTGGGGGTATTCTGCTCTGATCACTTTAATGTAATTTTGCTGAGGATGTCAAGACACCAAGTTTTTGGCGCTATACTGATTCTTGTCATGCAGCTAAGTTTCCAAACATTCATGCAATATATTCTGAGCTTGAAAAGAAGCTGCCTCATAAGGAAATCATGACACAGAAAAAACATGATGTTTATTCAGTTGCTTAAAGGTGACTTCATGCAAAAATATAAGGGGGTCCACTTGTGTTTTTATTAAGTTGTAACCTTGCGGCTTGTTGTGAGATCTGGTTGACAAAATGGGGGAATTCTGGGGGGAAAAAAAGAGTAACTTCGCTTCTTTAAGCGAATGTGTGGGGTGCTCAGCAATGACCACAAAGTTCTTGATCGCTTCATGAATGAGCTTGACCTATGTGGTCCCATACTACCTGGCGATATCGTCTGAACATTTTCGAGTCGAGTCGAGTTAATTATGAGGTGTACGCCAAAAATGCTGTCTTACATCATCTCTTGAAAACACGAGGGGTTCAGGTTGTTCGAATAATTTGCTGTCAAGAAACCGCAACTGCATAATCCAATTAGGACATTAGACACGCTTGTGGCTTGCCTGTGTGATCCTGTAATATCCTGGCTCGCAGAGAGACCACCCTCAACGTACCAGCATACTACGGTCCTCTGGAAATGGAAAAAAGGAATGTTCAATTCCTCAGCAAAGTGTCTCTTTCCATTATAACTACATCCTCATATAGTGGCTATAATATACTTGTGATTTCTTCTTGTACAGGTCAGACGAGAAGGCAGACTGTAAGTGTAACCTCAATAAGCAAACAAGTGCAATGACGCTTCTGCAGAGAAGCTGACAAAATAAAATATATGATGCAAATGGTCATGAGAGCCAAAAATACAGTCTACAGGTTTCATTCCAAGTACTAAAGGGAAATTCTGAACACATAACACAGATTTAAACAGGTGGCTGCAAATGTCTGTGAGACATTACTCTCGGGAGCCCTGACGAGGCATGAGTTCAGCATGTTTAAATGAACACAAACACAATCTTTGTAAGTTGAAGCTAAGTGTAAGGAATCTGTTTACTGCAGCAATTTGACATCTATTGACAAGTTAAGGAACAGAAACTAGGCAAGCAAAGACTTGCAAAAGCATATTAACAACACCCACATCCATAGCTTATTTTATAATGACAGTTTATCCCTCTGCAGCACAGCTGTGTTTAACACTACAAGTGAACTTCATCCATTAGTATCAAACTTAATTTCAAAGAAATACTAAAGGTACACATTTGGTACAAACTGCAATCACTCACAAGTGGCCATTGCTTAATTATTATCAAATATCAAAGACACAATAGTTAAACTAAAGCTTTAAAATAGATGTAGTGTTCGTGGCTGTATACCTTCTAATGGCAATGCCGGAAACTTTAGCAATGCAGTCATCAAAACATATTGTACAAAAAGTATGTGAACACAAACACTTCTAGCTACACAATCTCAATTGCATGTGACATTGCATGTTTCAAAATACCATTCATAATGCAACTTACTGTAAGTACTTGTTGCCACAATAGCTAATAGAGTCTTCTATTGTCATTTTTCTCTTTCAAGTCAACTACTGTCATGACGGATTTGTAACTTAATAACAAATTTCTTGCATAAAATTAATTTCTTGCCCAAAGCAAAACTTATGCATTTGGGCATTTACCCTTCAGTCCTTTAAAAAGGATTAGGAGTTCATTATCAGCCGATAATATGCAGACCAGAGACATGTTGGGCTGTAAGAATTCAACCAACTGCAAACAAACTGACAGATCTCACAGAAACAAAACAGAAATGTCATGTCTGGCCTCTGAGAAGTCTTTGAGACATGCTTCTATCTGAAACACAAAAGCTACTTTGGAACTGGAGAGCTGCCAGAGACACTGAGCTCCACTAATCCCTGGGCTACTGGCGATGGCTTACAGCCCAGTATTTTTAGCCTTTTACCCAGAGTGCTGGAGGGCAAGCCTGGATGTGTGAGAATGGAGAGCAGTCAAGTATTCGGGCTTTTGAAAGATGAAGTCACCTCAACTATGTGTGAGCTTTTATGTGTGTTCTTTTTCCAAAACTGTATAGATTTGACAGACCGCTCACAGTGTCTACAGTATGTCAATAGAGACTAGCAATAAATCTTACAATGAAGTTTTATCTCTGGACAAACCTTTGACTTCTTCAAGCAATAGATCACCCAAAAAGGAAACTTGCCATTTCATCATTTACTAAACCTCATTCAGTTCCAAAACCATGCTGTTATTTCCATAGAACACAAAAAAAAAGAGAATTTTTGAAGAATCTTCACACAGCTCATTTTCATAAGATGTTATTCATCCCCTCGCTGCAACTGTAAAATCTTACTCTCCATTCAGCATATTTAAAATGGTGCATGTTATGGTAACTGTATGGTAAAATGTTAAAATTGTTTCAATAATTTTTTTATAATCGAACAAATAAGAAAGAAAGATATACATCAATTATTTTTTTTTAGACTTTCCAGCTTGTCCACATGCACATTTTGGAGTAAACAAACCGGCTGTTCTAACTGTTAGACAGGACTTATTAAGAACTTAACTATAAGGCCGACATATTGAGTGTTGCAAAACGTCTATCAAAAAGACAATTACCTCTTTTAAAATTTAAGGTAGGACCACACCCAGAATAATCAGTGTTATTACATCTCCCATTTGTATGAATGATTATTATGAATAATTGTGTACTTGTCAACATGGCAGTGAGCGAATGATAAATCCCAACAGGTTGTCACGGCTGTCAAGGCTGACTCTACTCAACAATATGTCTGGATGCTACATTATTATTATTATTATTTGAAATTGCTCTGGAACTTTTTCACAAACAAGTAAAAACAACTCTTTGTACTAAGTACTAAGTGCACAACAGGTTATCAAAAACAGATATGAAGAAGATATAGATAAATAGAAGATATGTATTTTGTGAACACAGAGCAGGATAAAGTACAAGGAGGAAACAAACAATGACTCTCTCCATCAGATTGATCAGAGATGCATCAGCAGGAAGGAGACAACAGAATTTGCTGCCAATATGGTAAATATATGAAAAAAATAAAAAATTCTGATTTGTTCTTCCAAATCAGAAATGTTCAGTCCTGCTTTTGGAGATCCACCTTCCCAGAGAATGTAGTTACAGCCCTGCTCTAACACACCTGTCATTTTTATGTGAACTCAAAGACCTTGACTGACTGGTTAAAGTCTGTTTGATTAGAGTTGGAACTAAACATTGCAGGAAAGTAGGGTTATGTCTAGAACCTCACTCTTTTAAACTCTTGTGAGATTCATGCTTGCTGCTGCAAGGTTAGTGTTATGGGTCTCTACAAATATACTGCACAAAGGATACGGATGTGAACTCCCGGCTGCAATATAAGACTAATTTGCCTCACAAAAAAATGAGGAAACTTAAAAATTGAGTTCCAGAATTAATCAAAAACACACTAGCTTGCTAACTTTTCTGAGAAGTCAGCTGAACACATCTGACACATGCAGTTTTAAGACAGAGTGCAGGCCTTTTTTTTATATTCTGTAGAGAAGCAGATGAAACAATAAGGGAAACACAGAGGAAGGCAAATGCAAATATAACAGCTAAACAGTTTAACTATCAAATGTTCAAAAAGAACCAACCAATATCAACCCACCATATCAAACAAGAACTGACTATTAAACTAATGTAACAGTGCTATACACTGATCAGCCACAACATTAAACCGCTGAAAGGTGAAGTGAAAAACATTGATTGTATCATTACAATGGCATCTGTCAAGGGGTGGGATATATTAAGCAGCAGGTGAACAGCCAGTTCTTGAATTTCATGTGTTGGACACAGGGAAAAATGGGCAAGCGACAAGGGCCAAATAGTGATGGCTAAACGACTGGGTCAGGACATTTCCAAAACGGCAAGTCTTGTGGGTTGTATGCAGTGGTTAGTACCTACCAAAAATTGTGCAAGGAAGGACAACCAGTGAACCGGTGACAGGGTCATGGGCGCCCAAGGCTCACTGATGCACGTGGGGAGCGCAGGCTACCCCGTCTGGTCCGATTACACAGAAGAGCTATTGTAGCTCAAATTACTGAAAACTTAATAACTTAATGCTGGCCACGATAGAAAGGTGTCAGAACAAACAGAGTTCCCAAGATGACCCATGTCCACCACTGAGCGTCTGAATTGGACCATGGAGCAATGGATGAAGTTTGCCTGGTCTGATGAGTCATGTTGTCTTTTAAACCAGTTGGATGGTTGGGTGCATGTCTTGTTTACCTGGGGAAGAGATGCATTATGGGAAGAAGGCAGGCTGGCATGTTATGGCAATGTTCTGCTGGGAAACCTTGGGTCCTGGCATTTATATTACTTTGACATGTACCACCTACCTAAAAATTGTTGCAGACCACAAACACCCCTTAACGGCAATGGCGTTTCCTGTTGGCTGTGGCCTCTTTTAGCAGGATTATGCACCCTGCCACACTGCAAAAATAGTTTAGGAATGGTTTGAGGAGCAAGAGTTCAAGGTGTTGCCTTGGCCTCCAAACTCCCCAGATCTCAATCCATTTGTGTAACGATAATTTGTGTAATCCAATCCATGGAGGCCTCACCTCACCAATTTACAAGATTTAAAGGAATGGTTCACCCAAAAATGAAAATGATCATTTACTCACCCTCAAGCCATCCATGTATATGCCTTTCTTCTTTCAGATGAATACAATCGGAATTATATTAAATAATATCCTGGCTCTTCCCAGCTTTGTAATGACAGTGAATGGTGCCTGAGTTTTTGAAGCTCCAAAAAGCACATCCATCCATCATTAAAGTAATCCATACGATTCCAGTGGGTTAATGAATGCCTTCTGAAGTGAATCAATGGGTTTTTGTAAGAAGAAAATCCATATTTAAAACATTATAATCTATTATCACTGGATTCCAGCAACTGCTGTACGTGCGTTCACGACAGAGTCGAATTCCGACATATGACAGGATGTTTGTCTGAAAGTAGTAAGGCACATACACCTGGCTCGAGAGTGAGTAAATTATGGGATAATTTTCATTTTTGGGTGAACTATACCTTTAAAGGGTCTGCTGCTATTGCCTTGGTGTCAGATGCCACAGGACACGTTCAGAGGTCTGGTGGAGTCTATGACTCGATGCATCAGAGCTGTTTTGGCAGCACAAGGGGGATTTACAGTACATGATATTGGGCAGGTGGTTTTGTTATTGTGGCTGATATAGTGTATATATAAAATAAAATTAGGAACTAAGGTAACAAACGTGAACACAGGAAATGCGATACAAAGGAATGTAAAATAAACTCTGGACGCTAAAAAACTCAGAAAACACATGACTAAAATCCTTACCATGATAGGAGTAATTTTCAACCATAATAAAGATAGACATCACAATATAATAATTCTGTCTATTTGTGTTGTCTGTGTACCGAGATGTTACTATTTGAAATGAAATTGTATCTTATTATTATATATTATTATCTTAATTATTACTTTGAGAACTGCTTACTCTTGCCTCAAACAAAACAGATTAATATTTATATTTTAATAAGATGTAAATGCAAATTATAGATTGTCTTGTGAACTATTCACCCAAATCTATGTTTTGACATGAAAAAAAACTGACCTTGTAATATTTTTATTTAAATGTCATAAATTGCTCTTCCAGTAAAAACGATAGACTTGCATCAGAATGTGCAGGCAGTGTATCTGCTACACAAAATGAATTCAATGAATATACTACTATAGCTAAATCTAAATTTGGAGGATCATTTATACCATTGTTATATATCACCATATTATCCAGCTCTAAAAAGTGATCTATGTTAAAGATTTAAGACATTATAGGCAAACCATTATGACTTACTGTAAAGCTTCTTTTAAAAAGATGTGTATTGTGAAAAGCGCTATTCAAATAAATTTGACCTGACTCATATTATGAGTCCCAGACCATTTGCAGTTTTTTATTACAGGTGTTCACATTTGGCATGAGATTAAAACAGCACTGGTGTGTTATCTTTAGGGTTGTATGATTTTTCACCACTTGGCTTTTTCCATCATGCCCTCTCACAAGAGTCTTTGCTGCAGTTCTGTCACTCAGCGCTCTGGGGCTTGTTTGCCCCTTTTTTATTACTGTCAGCACTTCATATTACCCGTGACACAACCGTCATATGCATTTTCCGTGGTGAGGGTTGAACTAAAATGGTTCATTACACACTCTGGAGGTTCTTGCCAGGTTCCTTAAAGCTGTTGTTTGTTCAGCATATTTGTGATTATACCTTGCAATAAAGTGTTTATGAATAATGGATGAGCAGCAGAGTAGATTTCAAAGATGAGTCTGAGACGCTGGGAAAGCCACAACTCAGTGTATTGCAGTAAAGCAAATGATGTCCTTGTCTAAGTCAAATACTAATGTTACTGCATACTGACAGCACATGACTGTAGTGGTTCTCACGTGTGGCACCAAATTAATGTTGTGAGTTTTGGTTACACGTCACTTGAGGTGAGTGTGGGAGCGTCAGGTGACTCTTCTCTCTTTTACCTCGGGTACCAGCTAAGGAATTTCACCTTAACAGTAAAAGAACAATCAAGGAAGTAAATAAATTGCAAATTGGAGGAAGTTTGTCAGCTGACCAATCTGAAGGATTTGTAAGATATCTGCAACTTGTAGAGCCTCTTTCCGTATTATCAACATTATCAACACAATTTTATTAACAAAAAAAACAGACAAAAGTAACTAACACAGCGACAAAATTAATACCTATTTATGGATACATTTCCTCCAGTTCCTTCTCCTCAAGAGCTGAATGCAAAAGACATCTGTTTATGTTATTCACAGAAACACAATCAAACTGAATTGCAACTTTTCCACACCGCTGTGTGGAAATGGGGTTTCCAACCTTGCCATTCTCTCTGCTTGCTGTCCACTACATGACAAATGAGTGACATTCCATTCACAAGCTCAAGATCATGACCTTCTGTTAAACAGTTCTTTGCATGCACCATAACGGTAAGTGAAGTGTGGATGTGAGCTATGAAATTGTTTGGCTCATGAACAACATGATGTCAGAATAGAAGAGATCATTTGGGAAAAGAAAAGGCTCCTGTGGGAGAGGAAAGGTCAGTGGATAACATTAAAAACCTGATGTTGTTCGTAGTATGGGAGAGAGATTATAGAAAACAGATGTGAAGAGACACAGTATAACTAATCACACTCAGAACCCTGACAGTTTGAGATATGGAGTACCAAACAAAGGTTTGGGAGGAGCTTGTTTATCATCTGCTTACATCACTCCCGTGACCTTCCACATCCTTTCAAATCTTTAAAGTTTACTTTTTAAAAAAAATGTACTTGCTGATAATATTAATGAAATAAAATGCCACTGAGAGTACACTTTTATGACTATTTTCACTTTTAAAAAGTCCACTTTGTAACAATGTCAAATTAAAAGTTTTAAAGTACATTTAAAATCATTGTTTTAATAATCATTTGTTGTGCTTTAAAAAGGTATATCTATTTTGATGTGTACATGTAAAGTACTTGATTATAATTTGAACTACAGTTTATTAGGCATTACATTTAAAGTTAATATTATTTAAAATGTTTAATATACAAGTTTCAATAGAAATAACTTGAGTATATTTTAGTTCACCATACCTGCTTGTAAGTACATTCAGCAGTACACTTTAACTGCATTTCAAAGACAATATAAGTAATTATCAAATTACATATAAAGATGTACTTAAGTCCTACATGGGGGTGTAAAAAACACTCAAGTTCAACTAAATGTCAAGTTTATGTTCTGATCCATGGACTCTTATTTTGATATGTATGTTTCCTACACTCTCTGTGGGTGCTTCTCATTTCTTATTTGTGCATTCCTTTCCTCGAGTCTTAGCTCCACCCCCCTTAGGGTATGAGGGAAGGATGCAAGGGAAGGAAATGAGGACGGAGGAATCAAAGGATGAACATTGGAATATTCTTGATCACTCAAGCTTCACATAAAGCATCATCAGCTGCACTAAAGGGATCTGCCCTTATGTTGTTAAAGTTAGTTATCTAAGGCATTCATAATAAATATTAATATAGCAAGAGGCTTTCTTGAAATATATGACATGTATGGTTTACTTAAACTGCAATGGTAAAATATCAATGTAAATTATTATGACAGATGTGAAGGGGGAGGAGAATTTATATGTGCGTCAGTTTTTTCGCCAAAAAAGACTTCTGCATAGGATACACCTGTGTATCCTCGCTCATGACTCCTCAGGAAGCCTCCTCACTCCTCGGTCCTCGCCTCCTCGTGGTGCAATTAGAGAATTGAGATGTCCTACAACAGTGGTCTCAAACTCAATTCCTGGAGGGCCACAGCTCTGCAAAGTTTCGCTCCAACCAGCTCCAAATCACACCTGAAGTTTCTAGTAATCCTGAAGACACTGATTAGCTGGATCAGGTGTGTATGATTAGGGTTGGAACTAAACTGTGCAGAGCTGTGTCCCTCCAGGAATTGAGTTTGAGACCAATGTCCTACAAGATGGCTGAGCTCGATTGGTTTCTGGGTCATAGGATGGAGGAGCGAGGAATCGAGGAGGATATTGAGAAGCGCCCTGTGTTTCATTTGATTAGTTCCCGTTTACTTAAGGCTGGAATACACTACACGATTTATAGTTTGGATAAGTTGATGCGAGTTGTAGAAAGTCAGAGCCAGTCTGCAGATAAGAGTTGACAGATTCCATAGAAAATCGCGAAGTATATTATGATCACAGATTTTTTAGCTTCAGACTCTAATTCCATCCAGTCGGAGGATATCAAACATGTTTGATATTTTCAGCCAATATTGCACATGTTGTTTTTATTTGTCATGCGTTTCCAAGCAAAAAGGTGCACGACTCTGTCTGAGTTTGTTGTGATCGGAACAACTTAATAGTCTGGTAGTGTGTGATCCTCAGTCGTTTAATGTATGATGGCCAGTTTTTCCTCTGTGACGTTTACAAATTCGGTAAGTGTATGATGCCCAGTGTTTTAAAATCTGTTCAGATTTTAAAAGTCGTGTAGTGTATTCTGGCCATAGCTTTGCCATAGCTACACATTTGTGTACACCTGTGTCTCATTTTGTATCTTATTTGTTCCCATGTAAATATAGCTCTTAATTTCATTTCTTCTCCTTGCTTCCACAACCACCCAATGACAGAAGAAAAAAAATGGATTTTAAACGGGCCTTAAAATGGATTTAACAGCAGTACAGATCCTCCTCCTCTCACGCACGGATTGCTCCCTCAAAGACCACACACAGGATAGCTTTAGATTGCCCACCGTCCACTACACCAATGACAGCCTCTGCATGCTTTTCCGTGTGTGACTCAAAGCTTAGAGGAGAGCATGTCTGCTCGGAGTTGGTCCTTGAGGGATGCTTAGTGAGTATTTGGACTGGGTGCTCATGCATTGTGCATCCACCTTCACAGTATTTGTGCGAGAGAGGAGGATCTCAACCCCCCAGTGTCTGCACCAGTCCCAGCTCACCCTCCTGAGCTCATCCAGCCTCTCCCCAAGCCTGCAACAGATCCAGAGCCACAGCCCACACCCACCACGGTCACAGAGCCAGAGCCCACACCCACCATGAAGCCAGAGTCCATTCCCGCCATGGAGCTAGAGACTGCTGCCACTTCAGTCCCAGAGGCAGAGCCCAATGCCATGTTCATCACGGAGCTGACACTCATTGAAATGTTCGACTGGGAGCTCATAGAGCTGGATGCTCAGGACTATGCTCCTGACTATGTTCCAGTCCCAGCACCAGGACACATGAATTCTCAGGGGGGCTAATGAGGGGGGAGGGGGAGGAGGAGGGGGGGTATTCCGATTGTCAAATGTGTGTAAGTGAATGTGTTTGTCATTTAAAAACTTTATAATACTCATTCATATAATCGGATCTTTGGATTAACATCACGTAATTTCACCCATTTCTCCCGAAGTGCATAAAAGTAAGTCACCGTTGAGGAGAAGAATAGAGTGAACTTTATATTTAACTACACAGCGTTTACGTGAATAAAACACATCGTCAGATTTTAATTAAAAGGATTATTATTGCAGCTTTCCTTAGACACCAGTGTATTTAACAAACTCACAAACATCCATGTGTCTTTTTTGCCAATAATTAAATAAATGTTATGTGGTTTAAAACACTGAATTATTGTGCTTTAGGCTATGAAAAGCTCTAAGCACTAGGATCTGGCTCAGAGCCAGACAAAGCGCGAAAACACATTTGAATTTATCAGTGATGTTCTAAATACATCAGTGATTGTCTGCATCGAATGGTAATCGACGCAGTTGGAGGGGTTGGAGGTGGCAAATTGAATGTGAGGTGGCACAAATCAGATCCGAGGGATACCCTTCGGTTGAAATCGCATTCGTTTTAGATTGCTTTCCACGTTGAAAATCGCATTCCGGGGACTAGTCAATTAAAATGTCTTATGAATTTGTTTCTCACAAACATGCAGCTTTTCGTTTCATGTGGATTATTGTGATATTTTTATCAGCTGTGGACTCTCGTTCTGACGGCACCCATTCACTGCAGAGGATCCATTGGTGAGCAAGTGATGCAAAGCTAAATTACTACCATCTGTTCAAATGAAGAACAAACTGTACATCTTGGATAGCCTGAGGGTGAGTACATTTACATTTTTGGGTGAACTATTCCTTTAAATACAGGTGCTTATTTTGTCTTTTAGTGTGCACTTAGTGAGTTTATAACTTGTAGTGTTTATAGTAAATATCTGCAAACAAACTACACAGCAACAGTCAATGTCACTGCTTTGGTCCCACCACAAAAACAAGTCCTCAAATACACACATACACACACACACACACACACACACACACGCACAATTCCTCATACACACAAGACAGTTAACAGTCTCGAACACAGACAAAGCGAACTTGCTTTCAGCAAGTTTGGGCTTGCTGGTTGTGTGGTCTCTCGGCTGGCAAGTCAGGGTCCCCAATTACTTCAAATGCATGCCAATCATTCCCCAGCTGTTGACCCCAAACAAAGCCTTTTCTCAGACGCCCCCAGCTGTCTACCACAGTAACCCAAAACAAAGACAGATGTGAGGAAAAGTGTGAGTTACTCGCACAAGCCAAACAAAAACCTTCGAGGAGTCCATTCGTGTTTCTGATTTGGCTTGGAATGTACTTCTTCAATTCTTTGGACAAAAACATGGCAATCCAAGCCAGATCTCAACAGATGTGTCAGCAAGATGGATTTAGCGTTAGTCCATGATGTTCGTTCAGACAGAGCGTTTCAAGATGCTTTAATGACATTTCACACATCACAGTGAATGTTATAGATACCAGAAAGATAGCAAGCAAATCGTAATTGCACAATATCTGCTCAGTGTCAGTGAAATGAACCTGTGGCCTCCAACCCTGACCCTGTCTGAGCTGACTTTGTTGTCAGAACAGTTCCTCCATGAGGTGAAGGGCCCGAGAAACACTCCACTAGAAAAAGAACACCTCCTCTGCTGGGTACTGAAAACACCTCCTCCTACTCCAGGGGTAGGAGAACATCTCCAGAGAGCTAGATGAATTTCAGGAGTCCCATCTAGAGTTTGGCTGGCTTGACCCAGCAGGAAAGCAACAGTGGTAGATCCAGCCAAGCAGCAGTGGCAGCCTGTTTTACATCTTTCCGCCCCCACGTGTGGCAGCCAAAAAATCCTAATGACTCCTTTCATAATGATCACGCTCAAGCGAATGTTTACCTGTGGGGTGCGGTTAGCATTGCAGGTTAGTGATTACTGGTTTGACAGGTGGATATATCGTAAGACTTGCTGGATGTGTTTATTGTTTATGAGTTTCTGAATTGTGAAGGAATTGTGGCAGCTGTGAAGAAGTGATAAAGTATACAGGTGTTGTGTATTATGTTAGGAGAGCAGTAACTGGTTAATGTTTTTATGTACTCTAAACTGTACTGCTTACAGTTCTACTTACTATTAGACAACATTTATTTTATATGTACACAGGTTTGACAGCGATTTGAATCTCAGTGTCCTCGTTAGAGGTAAAGAAGTCTCCCAAAAGATGCATTTAGCCAATATCTTCACTGCCATAAAAAGTCACAAAACTGTCAAAGTAAAAGAGCGAGCATTCAGTGACAATGCTTTAATCAAATATTTTCTGTCTCTGTTTGGAAGTCACACATGGAAAAGTGATCTGAGAAACATGGAACCATATATATATATATATGAACTTTAAGAAAATGTTGCACATTACTGTAATGGCTTAAACAATTGCACGTTTGAGAATGAACCTGACTGAATGAAATTCTTAATACAAATTTGACAAAAAAGCATTGTAGTCAGTTCCATGATTATCATTTTTGGGACTGGAATCAATCATGACCACTAAATGCAAGTCAGCATACAGAAACTCTTCTATACGATGACAAATCTTCATGAACACAGTCTGCACCCCTAAAATGATCTGTGAATTCACCAGCGAACTGTCTGCCTTGCAAGAACAAAGTGCTCCCAAATAGCAAGAAGATGACGGGACATGACGGCAACAGTTGAGTGACACACACAGGATGTGAACGAGTCACTATGACCTTTAGAGTCACTGTGGGCTGTGGCTGTCTAATGAGAATTGCTCTCTAAATTCCCAACACCAGTCACTGGCACAATAGCTGAGATGTTGAGAAATATCACGTTGTAAATTTGTCAGTTCTAGTCACGACAGAACACAGAAAAACTGCAGATGTACACACATAGGATGGCTAAAAATCAATCGGACACGGATAGTCATTCCAGAATGTACGAAACATTTCGCAAAGAAAAGTGTTTTCCATGTGCTAGTGGGGCCAGATGGATGAGGATGACATGTTTATTCACTTGGCACTAATATTTTGTTTGGCAAGGTCACATGAGTATGTACTTAAAATCATTAACAGAGTTGCCAGTCTACTACAGCTGTAACCAGGTGTAATATCTAAAGGAAAAGTTAATGGACAATACCTAGAACATCCCAAAGGAAAGCTTAATTTCTTAGGGGATTTCTCAGTTAAGTTTGAATTAAATATCAACGTTGTCATTGATGTTTGTCTAAAATTTTTTTTAAATGAGCCAGTCTTAAATAAGCAAGCAATTGTTGAGATGCACTACGTGTAAGTGTACGAGTTGGTGTTTATCCATGAAAAAATAATTGACACGATGCTGTGGATTGTTGCTAGACCATTGCTAAAGATTGCTAAACATTGTCTCAAGCTCACCTGCCAAAATCATACATTAAGTCTTGGAAATGTAGTAGTACATCTTTCCTCAACAAGATGCATGAGTTGAGATATCGTTCATGCCTGTGGCACAAACGGTGTGGGACAAGTTAAGCGTTTAACAAAATTGTTGTTAGTTTAATGCCTGAGCAATACCTGGTCTTAGAAGAATCTGATGACAAATTAATTGAATAAAAATTGAATCCACTGATGCTTGAATGTAGAATGTAGGCACCGTATTTTCCAGAAAATGACTACAAGTCACACCAGGTCAAAACTGCATTGTTGAAAGAAAAAACAGAGGCAAGTCGCATTGGTGTGAGTCCAAATTTATTATTACTTCAAGAAATAATTTATAATACCAGTAAATAAAATAAAAAATGCTTACAAACATAGAAAGACTATAAACATGCATTTTATTTCCCTCAACTCCATAGCAAATCATTTTACTTTAAAGGTATTCAGAACAGGAATGAAAAATATAAGTATAAAACAAACATAAATTATGGTGTCATTCATTATAAACTATGAACACCAAGCTAAAACGAATTTATTCAAAGCGAAACTGGAATTACACTTTATTTTGATGGTCACCTTTAGACATTTTGTTGACTAAAAGTAACTTTGCAACTATATGTCAACTACCAGTCATTAAAGTATTAGTATAGTATTATTAGACAGTTAGGCTATATGTGACCCTGGACCACAAAACCAGTCATAAGTGTCAATTTTTCGAAATTGAAATTTCTACATCATCTGAAAGCTGAATAAATAAGCTTTCCATTGATGTATGGTTTGAGCAAATATATAACTATTTGAAAATCTGGAATCTGAGGGTGCACAAAAATCAAAATACTGAGAAAATCACCTTTAAAGTTGTCTAAATTAAGTTCTTAGCTATGCATATTACTGATCAAAAAATAAGTTTTGATATATTTACGGTAGGAAATTCACTAAATATCTTCATGGAACATGATCTTTAATTAATATCCTAATGATTTTTGGCATAAAATAAAAATGGATCATTTTGACCCATACAATGTATTTTTGGCTATTACTACAAATATACCCCAGCGACTTAAGACTGGTTTTGTGGTCCAGGGTCACATATGGTCTAAGTTGACTATAGTTGCAAAGTTACTCATAGTCAGTAGACTACAAATATCTGAAGAAAGTGTTAGTAGATATTAAGCAGATGGTCTACTAATACTTTAATGACTAGTAGTTGACATGTAGTTGCAAAGTTACTTATAGTCAACAGAATGTCTAATGAGGACCATCAAAATAAAGTGTCTCCCAAAAATGAAGCTACCTGAGAGTGGGAAAAGCGTTGGGCAAATATACCTCACTCATTCAGCAGGAATCCAAATGTGTGCACTTATAATAATGGCATCATATAAGTCGCTTTGGAACACACAGTCCCAGCATGTTTCAGGTGACAAAAAAGTGACATATTTTTAAGAAATTATGTTAACTTGACAAATATAGCCATAGTTTTTCATATCGTTGTGAGCTCTTTTGAAATGCAATTGAGGAGTCACTAATGTATTTACTGAGGTTGTTTTATTTGGAAACTAACCTGAGAAGCAGCACAGCAATAGTCTCCATTCACTTGAGTAATCTCAATGGTGAAACAATATTAACAGGGCACAATATCTTAGAAAATAACTTAACCATGAATGTAGTGGTAGTAGAGTAGGACACACACAGTAGGTTGGTGCGTACAGTACCGTGCTTGTGGTTAGCATTAGTAAGAGGTTTAACCACGGGGCTCGACACAGGTCAGCTGCTCAGCGATGGTGACTGTGTGACTGGCACAGCATGGGTGCACCACAGAGCTCCACATGACTCTACCTATCGACCTCACACCATGGCACTGAGAACCCCAGCACCCAGTGACAGGTACGAGAGCTGCTCCACTCTCTCATTTGGGCTTCCACTAAAAGCCTTTTCTAAAAGCATGCAAACATAGCCCTTAATGATGTGTTTTTCCTGACCATAAAAGCATAAAAATGGACTCAAAAAGATGGGAATCCTAACATGCTTTGGCTTAGTAACGTAGTATTTATGGTTCTCATTGTAAGTTGCGTGACAATATAATGACACAGCGTCTATGACACTGATTCTATGGGTGCGCTGATACATTGATCATCTTCATTCCAAATAGAAGACCAAAATGTCTTTTACGGAACCAATTAATCTTAAAATGACAGCTATATTAGTTACAGTTATTTATATTTGCTGCTGACAGAAATTATATAGCTTTTTCTACATATTAGAGACTCCCGTAAAGTCTAAGTGTACCTTGTACTGCAGCTGGTGCCTAGGAGGAACCAAAGACCAAAATGCCTTTCACAGAACCAATTAATCTTAAAATGCAAGCTATTCGTCTTAAAATGCAAGCTATATTAGTTGGTTATTTATATTTGCTGCTGACAGAGATTATATATCTGTTCCTACATATTAGAGACTTGTGAAAGCTACGTGTACAAGAACAACTACTGATGCCTAGAGCTGAGTACTTGAATTTTCATATAATATATCTATAAAATATTTCTATAATAATTTAGCAGTATATTGTTCCCCAGTTCAGTCTTAAAGACCGAAGACTGATTCATGCGCGTAAGCTACCCTAGCCAAAACCATCTATTGAGACATTCATCTGTGGTTGTGTGTTTTTGTTTGTTTGTTCACGTTATGCAGGCAGTGCGGCTCTAACCGACTAAATGAAAAGGCAAACAGCTTTAATTAAAAACTCCAAGTTTGATGCGAGCATAACGAAACGGAAAAAACACGAACTCAAGGTACATTCTTGGTTTGCCTTGCCTACTGTTTTGACATCAACACCCAGTCCACGTAATAAATGTGCATGTATGGTTCATAGCTCAGGGTTTTTACAGTCATCTTATGGTTTTTCAGTCATCTAATCTTGGCCGTAGTCACTGATCATTTTGGCCCAGAGTCCACCCAAAGCCCTTTGTGGCGGAAAACAGCCTGTGGTGGGAGACGGAAAACACATGACATGGTAGTGCCACTAATTAACGTCATTTCATCAATCTTTGACCACCAAAAGCTATTCAGATTCCATATTGGCTTTCCGGTTTTGCCTGGCAATGCGCTCCTGTCTGCGATGCCCATCACTGCATTCCCAACAACAGCCTACATATCTACAAAACACACCGCTGACTGGGTTATGGCAGGAGCGGACCCGCCCTCTCTTAAAAAATCGAGGCAGACCTCCAAACTGTGGTCGGAGCCATACTACCAGAATATTGAGCCGTTTGGATGCAAGTGTGCCAAACACATTTAAAGACATTCCCCAGAGCAATAATACCATATAATCAAGGCAGGGTTGGGATGACTCCTGCGGGAGAAGCCATTCTCACAGCTTGTCGAGAAAGCCATTGAGGAAAAACAAACCGGTAGAAATATAGAGACATGGATTGATGTTTTTCAAGTGGTTACTTGAAATGTCACGAAAGCCAAAGAAATGTTCATAATCGTAAGTGTGTTTATAGTAGAAACGTTACAGTGTGTTAAGCTGTCCAGCAATGACACACACCTCGGTGGAGTTGCACCTTTAGAAAAGACCATCACGTGTCTGTTAAGTGAAACACAGTTTAAGTTTGATGTAAAGAAAACATGCATATGATTCAGTAAAATGTCTGTGGGTGTGTGTAGGAAGTGGTCACATGTGAGGATCTTCAGTTGCAGACACTGCTATTCTCTGGCACTGAAAGGCGATCCACCGCAGCTCAGGCAGCCGCTCTCATCAACATTCCCGAGCCCAAGTCTAGTCGGGAGATTTAATCTGAAGTCTTATGCAGCAAACTGCTTCTGTACAGGGGCTTTCCTGAGAGTCGCGGCCAAAAAATGCCATCGCAAACAGATCAAACTGACCACAACTACCTTTGAATAAAACTGCTGCTCTGTTGACCTTCTCCATGTATCCTCGTCACGCAGCTCTCTGTGATCATATCTGTTTTTGCCACTCATTTCCCACTGTGCTAAGGTTTCATAAAGCAGCAGATGATGATTGAAGAGCAGGGCTCTTTTACAGTAGTGACTCCACCCCCTGGTGGAAACATTAGGCACTGCAAATACTGCTGCACCTACTGATGGACAGGTGGTGGCAAAACATGTCTCATTATTTAGTTAATAAAATCAAAATAAATGACAGATGAATTACACGAGGAGTGATGCACAGCTTTCACTGCAGATCCACAAATGCAAAAGGCCAGAGTTTGAGTGTTTCCTAAATAAATACTGTGGGAGCTCTGGGCCTGTTCTGACTGGGTTCTAGGGGCCAGAACTACAACAGAACCAGAACTGGTTGAGCCCTTATTACAGGGTTATAATGCACATACACATGCATCTTGTCGCAGCCAGCATCTTCAACACAGGATTTTGGAACATGTGACACTGACACTTATCAACTGATAAAGATTTTAAATAGTTCCTTGTTAACAAGTCGAGCGCATTTCACCAGTCTTCCTTTTAAATGGCAAGACATCCGTCATAACTTACTGTTGAGATAGCAATGCAACAGTTTTGGGTTTTTCAAATGTAAACACATCGCATAATTTACAGAATCTAGAATCGTAATTTGGGTGGCAATAACCAGCTTCTCACATATCAGTCTTTACCCTCATTTCGATTCAGGATCCCCACATGTGACCCCAGGCTGGCTTCCTCAGGAGATCTGCATAAACTTGTCAAAGCCAGGTACAAAAGAATCTCATTCCATGGATATTCAGGGCTTATTTTCCCCATGTTTTCCCAGCACGTAACCTCTTCCCCTTTCGTCCCTCAGGCTGTTTGAGGTAAGCTCTACACCTAGACAAAAAGTGTGCGACCCACGTATTGCTGCATTGTTCCACCACCATTTTGTCCCCAACCAACTGAACCTGGTCTCCCTGGGACTGCTGTTGAATGAGATACAGCTGAAATAAACACTGGGCACCTGCCGCTACAGGCTGGAGGGGACGGCTGGTAAAAACTAAGGCTTTGCATTCTTGTGGCCAGGATGACAATTTCAGCAGCGGCTCAACTAGGCAAGGAATCCCACCCAACCCTCAGAGACACAGACCGAGGTCAAACAGAGACTGTGTTTAAGTTTCACATATGCTCCACCGCACTGGGGAAATTGGGTATGCAACATTGACCCTCTATTTAAGTAAATCAGTGGCCAGAAGATGCATTCGCCTCATGGAAGGTATTTATTTGCACGTTAGTGGAAGCAAGTATAACAACATGTCAGAAAGTAATGGTTTCGTGCTGTTTCTGGCACAAGGTTGAAATTACTTGTTTGATTTGTGATTGTGTCCTTGTCTTAAGGAGTCGCCCCCCTCTTTGACCGTAGAGTTCAACAAAAAGCCTAGAAAATGACACCCATATCAGCGTTCAAAATTAACACTCATTGTGTGAGATAAGAAAGAACACCCATAGTGAAGTATATCACTAATGAGTTTCCTATAGTTTGTTTTCATGACCCGATAACATGGAAGCACAAGCAGTTTCCGTCAAAGTCGACAAAGTGCTGAAACTGGCAAAAGTTGGAGTACTTTTAAACAATGGCTAGTTAGCCTCACATACGCATGACAAATTGAATGTTAAAAATATCAAGACATTTATTAGACACAGCCTCTTGACACTGCATATCTGCTCATTATCAGACATTGTAGTTTATCGTTTTCCATTAAATGTGCCAAAAAACAAGGGGAAAATATTCTTAAGAGGCTAACTCCAATTGATAACAATCTTTCAGATCAAATAATGGAGACTATAAATCTTTATGTGAAGTACTGTCCCACCCATGCGAACGCAGGCCAGCATTTATTAAATTTATTGACTTCCTAAGAGGGGGTAGAATAGGCTTAGACCCAGTCTACAACCACTGCAGCCCAACAAACCGGTTTACTGCTTCATAATGTTCAATGGGGCCTGAGGGAGCCACTCCCGCCCTGGCCCTTGATTTGCCCTAACAATATCCTCTCCTTAGCACACCTTTTTACATATAATCTTCCATCACTGTTGAGCCAAGAGAAATAATGATACAGTGTCATGAACCTCTGAGCAGTTGTTGAACGGGAAAAAATTCTATCTTGTGCATCACTACAAATTCTGGGTTAGAACACAAACGCACACCTGTCCGTGGATTACGTCCAATAATTTTGGATTACATGCACTCATGTACATGACATATTCTGTGTCTGTATATAAAAGGCTTTCGTTGTAGTCGACCTCTCTACTTTTACCCTCCAAACTTGGTTTCCAACTTGTTGATACAAGTGACAATGATTTAAAGACGATGATTAAAAGTTAAACACGTTTCTCGAAACATGAAGGCGCGTAATGGAAGAATATCAATAAGCAGAAATGTACGCGTCATAGAGGAACATATTCCAAAGGCGTTCCCGCGGTATCACAATTACCTCAATTAAAATTATGCTAGGGGAATGTTTATAGGGGGAACTGGGGAAACTGTAAATTCAACACACATTCTTGAACTTGCGCTTATTAAACTTAGTGAGCGAGCAATGGGGGTGCCAAAACGAGTGTTTATGCTGGATGAAGAAATATTATCTGCGATCTGAACAGACGTTTTGGCCACCAGGTTAGAGATCTTCGTAGCTTTATTGTTAACAGCTGTTGAGAGCTGCTCGTGTCTGTTTTCATTCTTCTACAAGCATCTATGAAAAAGACAAACCTGACCGGCTAGTAGGCTACCTGCCATTCAAAACACGCTATTGAATTAAGACATTGATAAACGTGCCGATATGCACTATTTAATGAACTTGTAAATAAGGGCAAATTTATTGAATTTATAAATGAGTTATTAACCGGAGACTTAATGCAAACATGCTATAATGAGAACATCACTCAGACTGAATCTGAACTCTACAGGTTGTTGTGGAGAGAAGTTTACATAACATTTCCTAGACTGCGTTCTTTCTTTCTTTTTTTTGATTCATAAATTTCAAATCTATCTTTAGTCTATTCATTACAAAAGTGAAGCTTGAAAAACATTTAAAGACTGAGGAAGAGTTCCTCTGCCTACCCGAAGTAAGCTGTGCACGGTCCAGGCAAGCTGATCAGATGCACTATAATGGTAAATGATAACCATCCCAGGAGAAGGTGTCCATCCAGCATTTTGTAGCGGCTCTGGGGCAGCTCATTTCGTTCGTCCTGAGTTGCTGTGTAAAATCCCTGCTTGTGAGAACGGCACTTCTTATACACTCCGAGGATTTCTGCGCCCCTCCCATTCACTTAGAACGGAACGAGAGAGAGAGAGAGAGAGAGAGAGAGAGAGAGCTGGGGGGGACTGACTGGGCAGCTGGATTTTGAAAGTCTGGCTTAATTATTTACGTTTGCTGTAATGGGAAAGCTAGATTGTTTCTAAGCATGTGCACTAATAATCGTGATACTTCTAAAATGGAATAAGCACCGGTTTTCTTATATAGCCTAACTTTTTAATATCAGAGAAAATCTCTCGAGCTGATGAAAGATATTGAGCATGCTCAACCAGCATATGAATATTTTTCCCATTATTCATGTTCCATTATGTTAAAGGGGTTGTTCACTCAAAAACGAAAATTCTGTCATCATTTTCCTCAAGTTGTTCCAATCCTGTGTGAATTCTCTCCTTTCTGTTGAACACCAAAGAAGATATTTTGAAGAATGTGGGTAACCGAACAATTTCTGGTCCCCACTGACTTCCAAAGTATTTTTTTCATTCAACATTCAACATTCTTAAAAATATATATATACGATATATATATATATATATATATATATAAGAAAGGAACTCAGGTTTAGAACAACATGGGGAAGAGTAAATGATGACATAATCTTCATTTTTGGGTGAACAATCCTTTTAAAGCTTGCCCAGTAGAGTCAAGATTTCTTTTATACATTTCTGAGAGGACACACTGGCACAAGTTCAGTGGCAGTGAGCAAATACAGGTCTATTATTTTTGTTCAATCTTTATGTTTCGCAAGGTCTAAATGAAACTTTTAATAAGCAAGAAAACAAAATGAGTTGTTGGAAGTTATAAATCATGATGAGAGATTTGTTTTGGCAAGAGCAGAGGAGAAAAGGTTGTCTATTCTTGTTTGAATGTTTTTTTTTTTATTGATGAGCAGTAAAGACAACATACAGTACACCACACTAGAGCGATACCAATTATTGACACAAAGAATGATGTGTCATTAACATAATATAAATAGCACAGATGAAACACAAATCTTGGCATGATTATCCACCACTTACACATCTTTGTTTTGGCAGCGAGTTGTTAGCAAGATAGGGATCTGTTGGGCTGGTTCCAGCTCACTCTTGGGTACACCTGGAAGGAGCCCTTGACATGCTTGAAATGACAGCCCTTGAATGCTGCAACAATATGGACCTTTTCATCACAAGGATCACAGTAGCAACAACAGGTGGGCTACTGGAAGCTTTTGCCAAGTTTCTGTTTGCTAAGCTGCCTGTTCTGCTGGATCATGACACAGGTACAGGGTGAAATGGCATTACTGAGGATCTATCTGAGCAGCCACGAGACAATGACGTCTGCTTTGTTGACACTGGATGATGGGGAGCTCGACCTCACAAATTAAAGAACTGGATTTAAAAGACTAAATGGCAAGATTCCTTAATTCCTTTAAGCCTAGGTCTCCTAAAGTCAACACGAAATCAAAATGGATCTTATTTACTTTCTTAGCATGCGTTCTTCAGTGTAAGTCATTTCAAATAAAAAAGTTTGCTTTCTACTCCACCTCTTTTTCTTCTGACGACACAAATCCCTCTCATTTATCAACCCCTCCCCTCCAAGCACCTGTTATATGGGTTTTCTGAATCCCATCAATTCCACTGGAAGGAGCGATGTATCATACATATGACCACCTACTTTAAAAGAATACTTAACTCAAAAATTAAAATTTTGTCATCATTTACTTACCTTCATGTCGTTCCAAACCAGTATGAGCCTGTTTCTTTCTTATGTTGAACTTAAAAGAAGATCTTTTGAAGAATGGTAATCAAACAGTTGATGGTCTCCATTGACTTCCATAGTATTTCTTTCCCTACTAAGTCACTGGGGACCAACAAGTGTTTGGTTCTTCAAAACTCTTCAAAATATATTTTTTTGTGTGTGTTCCACATAAGAAAGAAACATATACAGGTTTGGAATGGTATAAGGGTGAGTAAATGATGACAGAATTTTCATTTTGGGGTGAACTATTCCTTTAATTTCAAGCACAGGCCTGGACAGCAGACTGTGTTGTGCTGCTTGGAAAGACCACCATCATCTCTTACAACCTTTTGAATGAAAGCAATTTAACCAGAGATTCACACTAGATGCATCATCAAGCATGTTCTAAACAAGTCTGTTTCGTTAAGTCTTTTCAGACTCCAAACCTGCTTATATGATGTTTGTTGTTTTAGCGAGCACACATACAAAATATGTGCCATATGTTAGTGTTGAGATCAAAGACTGTAAAAGGGGAAAAAATGATGGTGGATGATACATCTTTATTGAAAAGTGATGCTAAATGTCCCAGGTATGGCCGCTGCCATCTTGTGCCTATGATTTGGAGCCCGTGTCTGCACAGTAGTGATTGTGCAGTGGAGTGTCAATCTCCCGCAGACCCAACCACAAACACACTGTCATAACGCCACACCCCCTTTTTATAGCATCAAATAAACTAAAACTAAAACTAAACTTGAACTTAAACACTTGAGCATATATCAGCATGATAAGAACGTCCCAGGTTACATATGTAACCATAGTTCCCCGAAGGGAACGAGACGCTGCGTCGAAACGCTAGGGGACGCCTTCAGCGTGACCACGCTTTGAATCTCATGTGTAATCAGACAAATGGAAGGGTGAGACGTCCCGGGCGGGGTGACGTCATGACCAGGAAGCTTAAAAGCACGTGCGGCGGAATCAGCTTCTAGGAATGAATCAAGCACTCGCAGGGATGCCGAAAGTATGGCCTCGAGACGCAGCGTCTCGTTCCCTTCGGGGAACCATGGTTACATACGTAACCTGGGACGTTCCCCTTCAGGAACTCGAGCTGTGTCGAAACGCTAGGGGAAAGAGATACCAGACTTGCAAATCCCTGCCTAGTGTGGAAGAGCACAGCTAGGAGGAGAGAACAGAAGAGCCAGGAGTGGCTCGCAGATCTAGGTCATAGAACCTGAAGAATGTGAGGGGCATGGACCACCCCTGCAGCATTGCAGATGTCCTGCATAGGCACACCTGCTAGAAAGGCCTTAGAGGCCGCTACACTTCGAGTCGAGTAAGTCTTGACCCCCAGGGGGGCGAGGGGAGATCAGAGGACTCATAGGCAATAGATCTACTATCCACCGGCTGAGGGTCTGTTTAGTATCAGGAAGACCTCTCTTAGGGGTACCATAGCATACTAGCAGTTGGACCGCCCTTCTCCACAGGGCAGTTCTGTGGACGTATGTGTCCAATGCTCACACTAGACACATACAGTTAAGCTTCTGCTGGTCGGGCTCCCTGAAGGGAGGAGGACAGAAGGCCTGGAGTACGACAGGCCGTGGTGTAGAGGAGGGGACCTTAGGGACATAACCCGATTTAGGGTAGAGAAACACTTTGGCCAGACCGGGCGAAAAGTCTAGGTAGGAAGGGGCCACAGAGAGGGCCTGTAGATCCCCAACTGTCTTGAGAGAAGAAACTGCCAAATAATCTGCTGACTGCCAAATCTCCTCAATAGGCTCGAAGGGAGGCCTACAAAGTGCTTCTAGCACCACATCTAGGTCCCACGGAGGGACACGAGATCCTACTGGGGGCCTCAGCCTCAGCGTACCGCGGAGGAAACCAGGGGGTTCTTGCCCACTAACTGACCACCGAGTGAGTGGGGCTTGGTAGGCCGCATTGGCCGCCACGTAGACCTTCAGAGTGGAGTAGGTCAACCCTGTGGAAAAACGGGCCTACAGGAACTCCAGCACTGTACCAACTGGGCAGTTAACTGGGTCAAGCTGGTGGTCTCCGCACCATGAAGTGAAAAGCTTCCACTTCAAGGCGTACAGTTTCCTCATAGAGGGAGCTCTGGACTGGAGGATGGTCTCAACATCCTCGGTTGAGAGACTGGAAGCTATGAGCTGTGCCCCCTCAGAGGCCACACCCACAGCTTCCACAGCTCCGGGTGGGGGTGAAGGATCATACCCTCCGCCTGTGAGAGGAGATCTCTCCTGACAGGAATCCGTGGAGAGCCGTCGAGGAGAGAAATCAGGTCCGAGAACCATACTCGGCCCGGCCAGAACGGGGCTACTAGTAGCAGATGGACCCCGTCCCAGCGCACTCTCTCCAGAACTCTTGGGAGCAGAGCAGAGCAATCGGGGGAAAGGCGTACAGACGAAGCCTCGGCTAAGTCTGTACCATGGCATCCAGCCCCAGTGGAGCTGGATGAGTTAGAGAGAACCAGAGGGGACAGTGCGATGTCATCTGAGTCGTAAACAGGTCCACCTGAGCCTGGCCAAACACTCTCCAAATCTGCTTCACCACCTCGGGGTGAAGCCTCCATTCCCCGGGCCTTGGCCCCTGCCTCGACAGGATGTCTGCTCCCATATTGAGATGCCCAGGAATGTGCACTGCTCTCAGTGAGAGGAGTTTGCCCTGGGACCACACAAGGATCTGGTGCGCCAGCTTGTATAAGGGGCATGAACGCAGACCTCACTGGTGGTTGATATACGAGACCACCGCTGTCTTGTTGGTGCGCACCAACACATGGCGATCTCTTAGGTCCGGGAGGAAGTGTTTCAGAGCACAAAACATGGCCAGCATCTCCAGGCAGTTGATGTGCCACGTGAGATGGCAACCACTCCACAGACTGCGGGCAGGCTGGCCTCTCATGACCGCTCCCCAACCGGTGAGGGACGCGTCTGTCGCTAGTGTTACGCAGCGACAAGGAGCTCCCAACACCGGCCCCTGAGACAAGAACCAAGGTTTCCTTCACATGTCTAAGGCACGTAGGCATAGCCGCATGACCTCGATGATGCGAAGCGGGTTTCCCCTCGGGGAGGATCCCTTGGTCTTGAGCCACCACTGTAGGGGTCTCATGTACAGCAGGCCAAAAGGTATCACGTTGGACGCAGCTGCCATCAGACCCAGCAGTTTTTGAAACTTTGACAGTGAGTGACCGGCCTTCTCTGACTCTCGTGACTGCAGTGAGCATCGTGGTCGAATCCCACACCACGCCCAGATAAGTGGTCCTCTGTAATGGAGACACTTTTCTTGGTGTTTAGTCTTAACCCCAGCTCTTTCATGTGAGTGAGAACGACATCTTGAAGCCATCTGCTCTGATTAAGCCAAAATTAACCAATCGTCAATGTAATTCAGTATGCGGATGCCCTGGAGTCGCAGAGGAGCCAGAGCAGCATCCACACACTTCGTGAAAGTACGGGGTGAGAGTGCTAGGCCGAAGGGAAGAATGCGATATTGGTAAGCTTCGCCCCTGAAAGCAAACCTCAGGAACTTCCTGTGAGTGGGAAGGATGGAGATGTGGAAGTATGCATCTTTTAGATCTATCATGACAAACCAGTCCTCTGACCTGATCTGAGACGTGACCTGCTTGACAGTGAGCATCCTGAACTTCAGTCGCATGACTGAGCAGTTCAATCGACACAGATCTAAAATGGGACGCAACACCCCATCCTTCTTCGAAACGACGAAGTACCAGCTGTAGAACCCGGATTCCCTGTCGAGAGGAGGGACCACCTTGATGGCCTTCTTCCTCAAGAGAGTGTTTACTTCTTGTTCCAATACCAGAGCCTGCTCGGGGCCCAACAGTGTGGGAAAGATCCGGTCGAAAGGCGGCGGCGGAGCGCCGAACTGAATGCAATAGCCTTTTTCTACAGTTTGCAGGACCCACTGAGACACATTTGGCAGTAGTTTCCATGCTGCTAAATAGTCTACTAAGGAGCTGCTAGCGGAGGACCAGCAGGAGATGACCGAACTAGCTGCTTTAGAGACCACGAAGGAGTGTCGAGCCTCTCAGCTCCGCTATGTTTCCGGGCGGAAGAAACTGAGAGCAATGCTCGCTGGAGACCGCTGCACCCTGAAGCACCATTGGTGGCAGAGTCGGCAGACCGATCTCCTGAGGGCACTGAGGAGAGACGGACACTGTATAATGAGGTGCACTCCGCTCTTCCCCAGCAGGGGTCGCCCTCAATAGTCCTGGTTCGAGGACTTCTTAGACTGCAACACGACCCTCAGATTGGGCTTCGTCTTTGAAGCCCCTGACCTAGAGCGCCGCCGATCTCGGTCCCGCTGCGGAGGAGCACGAGAGGCGACACTCTATTTCTGTGCCTCGTGGTATGAGGAGGAGGTACATGGCGAGGGCTGCTCATGCCCAGCAGCCCCCAGAGCTAGAGAGAGGCGAGGGAGGAACCGCTGAAACGCCGCCGCCTGTTTACAAGCCTCTTGGTACCTGTCGATGACGGAATTGACGGCGCTGCCAAACAAGCCAGAGGGCGCAAGCGGGGTGTCCATAAGGAAGACCCTGTCTTTCTCCTTCCTATCAGACAGGGTCAACCAAAGATGTATCTCCGCTGCCACCAGAGCTGCCATAGACCGCCCAATGGCACGGGCGGTCTACGATTCTACGTAATTCGGTGATGTCATCCGATTTAATATCCTCGCCTTGATCTAGCTCTTTAAGCAGGTCGGCTTGGTATGCCTGTAACAATGCCATAGTGTGCAGACCAGTGTTGGGTGTAACGCATTAAATTACTTATCCACTGAAAAAGTAAAGTAAGGGATTACTGTTCATTTTTAGGTAATTTAATTACAGTTACTTATAAAGTACTTGCATTACATACACTAATTAATTTAAACGGTTCTAAAATTAATATTGAAATCTGAAATCTAAATTTACCATCTAAAGATAAAATTGAATGCAGCGACGTTAACCCTCAGTGCGCCGGTTCGTTCACTTTCAGATTTTCCTGGTTCACAGCCGTATTAGCCGAGACCGTGCTGCCGCGACTGAGAGCGGCTTGACGGTGTTTAGTGTCCAGCAGCAGCAGCTAGAGCAAGTGACTTCAGCACAGCTGAGAGTTCTGCGTTCAAATGCATGCAATAGGCTAAATCTTGCCGCAAAGCCCCAGCAAACATGACCATGAATGTGTCCGCGGGAAATAGTAAGGACCTATTTGAATTATTTACTAATAAACTAATGTTTTCTGAGTCTGTGTCGCAAGGATGAAGTTGCTGATCCTGACTCGCCGTCTCCTCATTAGACGCTCCTTTAGAGAGAAATGCATCTTTACTGATTATGATTAAGATTATAATAAAAGAGTTTTTGCTTTCGATTGTTTTTTATTTCGTTACGTGATAATTTAAAGCTTTCTATAGATATATTTATCATGTCTGTGAGCCATGTATTCGCTCAGCTTCGGTTCGTTTTTGTGAAGCGCTCCTGTTCAAGACAAGACGGCAGAAAGCGCATCATGTTTGTTTTCTTTGTTTAATAAAAGCACAACGTTTTGTTGATATTGTGAGTGCACACAAATAAAAGTAGACCCTTTACAGTTCCGAATGATGTATTATTACTCAGAAAAAAATAAATAAAAATGACGGCGTAGGCTATTTTAAGTTGTTTCCACTGAAAAAAAAATAATGCAAGTGTTTGAGTTGGTGCCTCCATGTCCTGCAGAGCGCGCTTTAGCTTCCACTCTCCGCACAAACTTGGATATAGGTTAGCGCACATTGTTATTATAGCGCAGGTTTAACGTTTAAACCTTGTTATATGTTTGAACTGTTTTAGTATATCTATAGATTTTATTTTAGGCAAGTCGTGATGATTTGAGAAGGCTAAACCATAGGCTATGATCAGCTCACTGTATGCCGCTGGCCGCTTGGTCACTATACATTATATAAAACTTATATTTAACAAACAAAAATACTCCAAACGTTTTTCTAAATTAACTTAATAAAATTAAAAAAAAAAAAAACGAAATATAATCATTTTGCCATTACAAACAAAACTGAACTATTTTAATAGCCGAAACAGTAGTATAAGCTGTTTTGGGAGAAGGGGGAAAAAAAGACGGGCTCGGGTCGGTAATTCTGATAAGCTGTCGGACACGGGCCGGGCCAGGGCCTAAATTTGAGGCCCGTGCAGAGCTCTACTCGCATTATCGCTAATTCCATCTGTGTTTTGACTTCAGTAAATCAGTTTTGGTGAATACAAACAACGTGATTATTTTTCATGAGTCCAACATCCCGCCGCGCAAGAGACGTGGTCAGTAAGACGTCTTTCACTATTGTAATGCTGTTAAATAGAGAAAAACATTTTATATTTAAGTAGGCTAACTAATAGCATAATTCTTAACCTTATTCTTGAAACACAAAATGACCAATTAAAAGGTGTCAAGCACCAAAAGCAGCCCATATAAATCCATAAGCTGTCTTTAATTGAAAAATACGCATTGTGTGTGTGCGTGTATACACGGTCACTCATCCAACGCAAACGCCCACACCTAGATAGATTAAAAAAATAATAATAATAATAAAAAATCAAGATTCATCTAATTTTCATCATTTTTGAAAGAAGACCTGCTATGAGGAATTTACCTCATAAGAACAACGCGATCATTTCTGTAATTTATTCTTACCTACATTAGTTAACGTGTTATTTTTACATAAACCTGTATGGATTTTACTAGTTGGGCTTTTCCGGAACATCTTACCAAACTGAAATGTATTGTTAAACTTTTAAGCTTTTTTGTTATTCAGTTATTTTAGAAGAAGGTTAACATTTTTTATAAAAATGTTTAAGTATTAAAGTTGTGTTAAAGCTAAAAGGCTAAACTATTCTATGTTTGACTCAAATTGAAAGAATAAACAGTTTAATTTCTATTAAGGTTTATAGGGATTTTAAGATGTAGCCTAATTAGCGATTTGAATAATTAAGTTACTTATTGAGTAACTAAGTTACTTTTCAGACAGAGTAATCAGTAAAGTAATTTAAATACAATATTGATGATGTAATTAGTAACTGTAATTAATTACTTTTTGAAAGTAACTTACCCAACACTGGTGCAGACACGCACCAGCCTGACCTGCCGCGGCGTACACCTTGCCCACCAAGCTAGATGTAGTGCGCAGTGCAGCGGTTTGGAGGGAAATGCCGGACCCTTTAAGGATGATGCCGCACCGGGGGACAGATAGCTCACGAGCGACTGTAACCCCTGCCACGTTGGCATAATGAGAGGAGGCGGGGATAAACAAACATGATGAGGCGGCCTTGCCCACGATCTCGACACCTCGGTGTGGAGATTGGGGAAAAACGGTAGGCCCCCGGCGCAGAGGTGGCGGCTTAGACCTCAGAAAGTGTTCATCCAGCTTGCTTTTCTGCAGTTCAGCCTGTTTCTCGGCGGGCCACTCTATGTTCAACTTGGCCACGGCACGAGTTACCACCTCCAACAACTCCTCATACAGGGGCGATTGAGGGGGCAATTCCTCGGAGGAAGATAGGCGAAGCGTCAAGCCTGACCCCCAGGGGGAAGAAACCGCAGCGCGGGCTTCCGATTCCAGAGAGCGGGCAACGGATCTGGCGGGTGAGGAAGAAGATAGGGACTCGCCCGTCTCCATTCCCTCCACCAGATCCAACTGCGAACCCCACGAATGCAGCTGCCGCTCGCAGCGACAGCCACTCACAGTGCAGGCAGTCTGCCCCCTCGAGAGCCGACTCCGTATGCTTCGCTCCCAAGCAGACAATGCACAGACTGTGTATATCCCCACTCGTGATGTAGCGTGGGCATGGAGGAACACACAGCCTGAAACGCTGTCTGCTTTCGCCCTTTAAATGCTTTGTCTTATCTGCAGCCTTTGCCATGACTTATGGGGACAGACAACATCAAATAAGACTCACGAAATGTAAAGTTTGACTGATACACACAGAGCGCTCGCTGAATGACAGAAAGCTGACGCCGGTTCTGCCACACGTGCTTTTAAGCTTCCTGGTCGTGACGTCACCCCACCTGGGACATCTCGCCCTTCCATTCATCTGATTACACATGAGATTCAGAGAGTGGTCATGCTGAAGGTGTCCCCTATCGTTTTTGATGCAGCTTGAGTTCCTGAAGGGAAACTACATCTTATCTTACACACCTCAGATCACTTCCTCCTCACTCTTAACCTCAACATGGTTCCTGACACAACACATACCCCTCCACATGTCATCTTTCTACGTAACCTGCGCTCACTCTCACCCTCCCGACTATCTGCTATGGTTTCATCTTTGCTTCCTCCCCCTGAACAGTTAACATCTCTTGATGTTAACAGTGCTACTGGTACTTTCTGCTCCACTCTTACATCTTGTTTAGACACTGTCTGCCCCTTGTCTTCCAGGCCAGCCCGTACCACCCCTTCTGCCCCTTGGCTGTCTGATGTTCTCCGCGAATATCATTCTAAACTCAGGGCTGCTGAAAGGGTGTGTGGATCAAATCAAAAAACCCTACTGACCTTAATGTGTATCAGTCACTCCTCTCTTCCTTCTCTGCTAATGTCTCCACTGCTAAAAGGACATACTATCTGTCTAACTCTCGCATGCTCTTTAAAACATTTTCCTCCCTCCTTTGTCCTCCTCCTCCCCCTCCTTCAATCTACTCTAACAGCTGACGACTTTGCCACATTCTTCATTAATAAAATTAAAACACATCAGTGCACAATTTTCCACACCACAATCTGTCAAGCACATCTTATCAGCAAACATACACTCGTTCGCATCCTTCTCTTCACTCTCTGAGGCAGAAGTCTCCAAACTCATCCTATCTAATCATCCTAATACTTGTCCGCTTGATCCTATTCCATCTCATTTCCTTCAAGCCATTTCTCCTGCAGTTGTACCTGCACTCACTCATATCATTAATACATCCCTTCAGACTGGTGTTTTCCCTCAGCATTTAGACAGGCTCATATAACCCCACTACTTAAGAAACCCACCCTTAACCCATCTCTTTCAGAGAACTACAGTTTATCTTCTTCCTTTCATTGCAAAAACACTTAAACAAGCTATGTTCATCCAAGTCTCTGCCTTTCTCACACAGAATAACCTCCTCGACAGCAACCAATCTGGTTTCAGAAGTGAACATTCAACCGAGACTCAGTTGATGAAGCCCTAAGAGCGGATTCCAAATCTTCAGTACTTATCTTGCTGGATCTGTCCGCTGCTTTTGACACGGTTAACTACCAGATCCTCCTGTCAACCCTACTGGCAAAGGGCATCTCAGGAACCGCACTCCAGTGGTTTGAGTCTTACCCATCAGATAGGTCCTTCAAGGTATCTTGGAGAGGTGAGGTGTCCAAGTCGCAACATCTAACTACTGGAGTGCCTCAGGGCTCAGTTCTTTGACCACTTCTCTTCTCTGTCTACATGGCATCACTAGGTTCTGTCATTCAGAGACATGGCTTGTCATATCACTGCTATGCTGATGACACTCAACTCTACCTCTCATTCCATCCTGATGATCCGACGATAGCTGCTCACATCTCAGCTTGTCTAACAGACATTTCTTGCTGGATGAAGGACCATCACCTTAAGCTCAACCTTGCCAAGACAGAAATGCTTGCGGTTCCATCAAACCCATTGTCTCATCACAATTACACCATCCAGTTAGGCACATCAACCATAACTCCTTCAAAAACAGCCCAAAATCTTGGAGTTATGATTGATGATGAGCTGACTTTCTCAGACCACGTTGCCAAAACTGCCCGGTCCTGCAGATTTGCTTTATTTAAAATCAAGAAGATCAGGCCCTTTCTTTCAGAACATGCTTCACAACTCCTTGTTCAGGCTCTTGTTCTGTCCAGGCTGGACTATTGCAATTCTCTCTTGGCAGGTCTTCCATCCAGTTCTATCAAACTTTTACAATTAATCCAGAACGCAGCAGGAAGATTGATTTTTAATGAGCTGAAAAGAATGCACATCACACCTTTGTTTATCAGTTTGCACTGGCTACCAATAGCTGCTCGCATAAAATTCAAAGCATTAATGTTTGCCTACAAAACCACCACTGGCTCTGCACCCCTTTACCTAAATTCATTACTTCAGACTTATGTACTCTCTAGAAGCTTGCGTCCTGCAAATGAAGGTCGCTTTATTGTACCATCCCAAAGAGGCACAAAATCACTTTCACAGACTTTTAAATTAAATGTTCCCTCCTGGTGGAATGACCTGCCAAACTCAATCCGAGCAGCTGAGTCCTTAGCCATCTTCAAGAATCGGCTAAAATCACATCTCTTCCATCTTTATTTGACCCTCTAACTCTAGCACTCTCTTTTCTAATTCTATTCTTAAAAAAATAAATAAAAAATGTATTATACAATTAACAAAAGCAAAAAAAGGCCTCTAACACTAACTTGCTCAATTTTGCTATGTATACTGCATTAATCTGTTTGAGACTTGTTATAGCACTTGCATATCATTGCTCTTTTGTTGATTTTGATTGCTTCCATTGTCCTCATTTGTAAGTCACTTTGGATAAAAGCGTCTGCTAAATGACTAAATGTAAATGTAAATGTACATGTACATGGAAACGGTCTTTGGGAATATTTATTTGAAGTGTAATTTGATTTTTTTAGTTTGGCTCATGTCCCATTTGTTTACATGGAGAGGGTGGGGTTTATAACCTATATTGCAGCCAGCCACTGGAGGCGATCAAAATTTTTTAGCTTCACTTTTCAGAACATGTGAAGTAAACTTATTTGAGATGCATTGCACACGTTAAATACCTTGTCATGTTTCTTTCATTTCCTAATCAATAGTGACGAAAAACAAGGTATGAATCTTTCCTTTTCTAGCAAGCCACTAGCAGCTTACTTATTCTTCTATAAACACATTTCTGACAAGACTTTAAAATCTATAAAGATTCTGAAATTTTAATTCCTGAGAAGATATAACTAAGTAGTTCCAACTAATGATTAGAGGTGTTTTAATTCTGCGTATAGCGTATTATGAAATCATTGTATTTTCCTGTATTATTACTATGTGGGTTGTACTGTAATAGACTTGAAATAGACTTCATAACTGCACAGTGCAAATAATCAAAACTGTTGGATTAAAAAAATGAAGAACCATTGCTATACCACACTGCACTGTTGTTAGGCCTGCAGAGTTTGAAAATAATTCAAGTAAAGGAAAACAGCTGTACAAATGGATTGTTTTTATAAAAGGAATTTAAGTTCTACATACAGTAGTGCACTGGTATAAAACAAGTACTTAATAAAATGTTGAGGGGGCAGTAGCAAAACTTTTACCCATTAGTTTGCGATATACTGTATGTTCACACCAGTTTCAATGAATACGGTATGAGTGGAATTTAATGGAAAGAATTAGCTCATAGAGACAAGTATGTTTATGTTTCTGTTAGGTATGCATGGAGATTTACCAAAGGAAAAAAAAAAGACAGCTGAAGAAGATGATTGACAGGTTATTTGCAATGATGTGTAAAGCCATGTCATGGTTAGTGAATAATCGTGCCTGTTGCCTTCAAGGCTTTTTTGGTTAGGTGTGTAAGACAAATTCACTTGTACACACAGTGCATCCATGTCTGTGCATTTATACTTGTGTTTTTCCAGATCAGACATGCCCAAACATGCACCTGTAAATTATCAGAATATCCACAGATTTGAGCATGTGCACAGGAGTGATTAATCAGTGCCAAGTGAATTTGCATTTTGAGAGACCAATTAAAACAGTTTATATTTTTTTCTATGCTAATGTCATAAGGAAAAAAAGTCTTTCAGTTAAATGTTTTGTGATTTTAGTAAGAAAAAATAACATAAAAATTGCATGCCCATTCAAAATGCTATGTGTTTACTGAGATTCTAAGTAAAACTGGTCACACTTTATATTAAGTGGCCTTAACTACTATGTACTTACTTCAAAGAATAAGTACAATGTACTTTTTGTGTTCATACTGTATTGCAAAACACTTTTGCTGATATTGAGGTGGGATACGGGTAAGGTTAGGGACAGGTTTGGTGGTATGGGTAGGTTTAAGGGTGGGTTAAGGTGTAAGGGATGGTTCAACAGTGTAATTATAAATGTAAGTACAAAAATTAATTACAGATGTAATTACATATAGGTATTTTTAAAAATATAAGTACAATGTAAAAACATGTATGTACACAATGAGTGCATTGTACCAAATGATTCATTTAAATGTAAGTACATAGTAGTTAAGGCCACCTAATATAAAGTGGGACCGTAAAACTTTTTGAAGAATTAACTATTTTTTTTTTAAGTGTGCATTGGTAAAAATCATATTTAATAGCATTTGCAAATCACCTCCTACACTATTAAAAATTATTTTTTGCAAAGTTAACTAAAACAAAACAAATTTGGACTGAGTTGTACAAGAAAGTATAGTACTATTTTAGAATTTCTATTTCAAAATTTCCTCTGATACAAAGCAATGTATATTGTATTCAATGTGTTCCACATTTTTTAGCTTTGATTTAATTATTGCAAAGAAAACAGCTGTTCAACATGACTCTTCTTATTTTATGATGATGTACAAATCTGTTTATGCATTGCATGTAGACTCGTGTGAAGCTCAAAATAATCTCTTTCTCTCTTTGCATATAAGACCCTATAATACAATAAATCAGTGTTAGCCTCCTGCCACCTATCTATCCCTTGTGATTGCCATCAGTAAGGACAACTAGGCTGGGAACTGGGTTGCGAGGTTCTTTTCATGAAATATATTCCTCATGTAGTGACTATGGCTGTGTGTATAAGTTGTAACTTCCATCCAGTTAACATTAACGCATCACAGGCAGACTCCCCTGCCAACCTTTTCGGGGCCCTGTGGTATTTTCAGGATTTTTAGGCATCATTAGTGGTTTGGGATGTGGAGGCTGAGACTGCATCTGTAGAGCAGAGCTGTCTCAGGTCTCGCACCTCAGACAACTGCGGAGTCACCCTCTAGTGTTTATTTTCTCGGAATCATCTGAGGGTACAACCATCACTACACCCTGGCCACATATTTACTCTCTCATCTTATAAGAACGTTGGTCTTGGTCTTACTGTGAGCAAAGCCTTTCCAAAGAGAGAAAAAAAGTTTGTCTCTAATCTTTAATCAAAATGTAACATCTTGCTTTGGCTCTGAAAAGACTTTCTTTTTTGGCTGATGTCACCAAGCTCTCTTATTTTTCAACTCCTCCACCTCCATCCCCCTGTCATTTAGAGACCACTTTTCATGATCCAATCAATTCCAGATGGATAAAATCAAGTTTCGCCCTACACGTTTTTTTCTCATCGAATATCCTGTTTCACTTTGAAACACGTCACATTACCGAAGTAAAATGGTTGGTTGTTTCAGTGGTCCAACATGTCAACTTCTGGTTGGGTAAGAAACGGCAATTCTGTTTAATGCTGCTAGTGGCTAAGAAATTTCACTTAAAGTCAATATGAAATCGCATTCACAACCTAATTTACTTCCACATGCATTTATTAGAGTTGCACAATATTGGTTATTGGCCACTTTTTTTAGGTATCAGCCAATATTGGATATATTGACAGTGAATAATTATTTATACATGCTCATTTCTCATATTTACATATTTAGATTACTTTTACTCACACCAAGCTAATCTTTAAAACACTAACGTAATAACACAATTATAACATGTTAATTGCACCTTACATTATTGTGCTTGTAGTGATGTGTAGCATTTAAAACAACTGATTTAAATTTTTAGTATAAGATGAAGGCCAAAAGGAAAAGTCGTTAGAGGTGGCGCAAGTAAAATTTTGATCAATATTTAGCTTAGAATAATGTGAACCAATGAATTATTTACTGTAAGTCCAGTAGCACCACGTTTCAAATGCATATACCCTGTCCTGCAGAATTCCTTAATTGCTCCTCAGACATACCAGTGCTACTCTCTTCATGCATCACAAGTATCTAGCATATTGGTGAAAGACAACAGGCATGTAAAGAGAATGTAAAGAATTCTTTTAAGCATAATTTCCCCAACTTATAGATCTAGTCCAGAGGAGCCCCCCATTCAAGGTGTTTGAGGAATGTGCAAGCAGAATACAGCTTACATAGAAACCATAGACTGCTGTTTGTACAGTGTGCATTAATGGACTTTATTGCATAGCATGCATTAGTGCATTGCTAAGTAGTAGAGCAGCAAAGTTTGTCTATGGAAAGACCCTGTCTGTTAGTGTTCTAAATATCAGTCAGCTACTGTTAATGCCAATTTCTTCTCTAATTGTTGTGAAATGCTTCTGCTGATATGTAATGACATGTAGGAGCATGTCCATCTCCTTAAGGCTTTCTCTGTAGACTCCTCGTCCTCACAATACAAACTAGTTTTCTTAGTTAAACATTATAAAGGAAAAAGATTCCTGGGGCTTAGATTCCATGGCTGCTGGCCCTGAGGGAAACACAGTACCATAGCAATCAACCCCAACATCACAAGAAAAGAAGCTGATTGCTTGTAGTGTAAAAATGTTGTAAGTTAGGTGGCAATGTAATTGTGAACACTGACCATGCTGGGCAGACTGAATCAGCATGTCTTAAATCAAAGTGTGTCAAAAGCACAAATTTTAGATGCCACTCAATGCTATTTAAAGTTTCCATGCAAATGTGTTTCATGTAATTCATAAATTTGCTTATTCTTTTCTATTACAACACGCATGTAAAATACAACTGTATGTAAATACATGCTTGCAAATGGAGGTTTTTGAGTTGTCTCAGTGACTTGATTCTTTTGAATTAGTTCACCAAAAAGACTTCAATTCTTTCACTGACCCTGTGTTCAGGTCAGACTGTGTTACAGTCTGGACAAGTTGATGCTAGTTGTTGAAAGTCAGAGCCAGTCTGCAGATCTGAGTTGACAGATTTCATACAAAATCGTGCAGTGTATGATGGTCACAATATGATTTCTTCCAGTGGGAAGATATCAAATGTTTGATATGTTGAGCCCATTTTAGGACACATATTGTTTTCATTCTCCAAGCAAAAAGGCATGTGTTTCTGTGCGAGTTTCTGTTCAGAATGACTTGATCCTCAGTCGTTTAATGTATTATGCCCAGTTTTCTTCCCTCTGCAACCATTTACAAATTCAGCAAGCAATGCATATGATGTCTAGTGTTCAGATTTAAAACACTTTGCAACATTTTGCAACAAAAAGTCCTTCAAGAACCAAACAAGTCTTGATATTTTGTATTAAACTTTATGTACAAAAGACTGCAATGAGAGTGGTTAAGTATTCATTTGTAAGTCGCTTTGGCTAAAAATGACTTAATGTAAATGTATTCTACATGACACCAAAGCAGAACATTTTCCCCTTGTTTTCATTCAATATCCATTTTCAAATTGCTCAAAATTAAAGATTCAATCACGAATATAACAGCATTATGCATGCAGCATGATTGAGACGCAGAAACATGAAGGTTTAAACCTTTGTCATGGACATTTCAAAAATCATTGTTAACAATTTCCGATTTCTCAAAAATGAATGTGGCCATTCAAGTTGAGCTTGAGATCACACTGTGAGCATTTTCATTTGTAAAGTTCATATTAGTCACATTATAGCCATATTGTGCTGTAGTTTTAAAAATGGTCATTAAAAAATGCTTTGTGCTTGTTGGATAATCTATGTAAAGAATATTTGTTTGATTATTCAGTTATGCGTTTTGAATTATTTGCGTTTTTCTAAAAAAACAAAAAAAGGCCTATAATATGCCTATAATGTACAATAAAATTGTTTCAAAGTAAAGTAAAATGATATTACAGGTGGCCTCTTTGCTTGCACCATACAGATGGAAAGTTTTGTAGCAGCAGGCGCAAACCTGTAGGACTTTCTGTTGCAATGATGCTGGATCAACTTACTGCTAAACATGTTCCTCTTTCCCTCATATTCCCAGTGTGTTGTCCATATGACAGCCAGTAGTTTAGACATCATTCTCTGCCAGAATATGTGTTACATAGCACAAAACTGTTCACCAGACCTCTGTACTCCACCTCCTGCCATAAATTTCATCTCATTTTCATTCTCTCCTTCCCCCATTTAGTGAACTATGTGGCATCCAGTATATAGGGAACAGTGAATGAGAGAGTAGTTTTCAGTGAACAGACTCAACCAAGGTTTTTTGGGCTTTGCTTACTTTGTCCTGCAGTCAGCCTTATAGAACATGATTCGTAGAGCTTTGTCTTAGTCTATCAAACCTGATAGCTGATGAAAGCCCTCTGTGATCATCAAAGGCAGCACTACCTTTAGCAAAAAAAAAAAAAAAGCCCTTTCCTGCCCCTCACAGTCTCTTCAGACTCTGGGATTGACAAAGTGACAGCAGTGGGCGACAGCTTCCAGGGAAGAGCCCGGTTTTCAAAGGCCGGGGTCAGATAAGCAGGTCAGCAAAGGGAGGAACGAGGCATCCGCCCGACTGATTTCAGCTATGTAATGATTGGATGGAATAAAGTTGACGCAGATGGATGTGGCTGTAATGATCCTGATGTCTGGAGATGTCGTGTTTCATCTCTTGTTTTAAAAGGTGGAGGCAATGAATAAAAAAGATTAATATTTGCCGCAAGATAGGCTTAATACTGGGGTCAGTCTTGTAGGGATTGTATTCCAAAATCCATAACAAATTCAAATGAATAATAGAAAAAGTATGTGTTAAAAGTAACATGTTTCTCTTTACCACATATTCTGTGTTGTCCATGATAGTCAGTAGTTTGGACATCATTCTCTGCCAGAATGTGTGTGTGCTGCTTACCACAAAACCTGACCAGACCCAGCTCGTTCAGCAAGAACTCTTTGTTCTTCCTCATGACAGCATGATGTTTTAGATAAACAACAAAAATTATAATGCAATAGTGAGGAAAATAGTTTAAACTCTACAAATGAAAACAAGCACAGCGTGATCAGCCGTGTCTCGGTTTCTGATGTGCAGCACAAAGAGAATGAAGTTATTAAAGCAAACGATACATTGCATGCTGATTTATTGTAAACGTTGCTCAGAAAAGGTCACTTTAAGCATAGAAACTGTCACCAGATCTGATAATAAACTGACCACTTGTTTAACCACTGAACAAGTTCAGCGAAAAATGCATTTCAGTTTGCCAAAAATACTCCAGCTGGCTGGATTTAGACTAGACCAGAAGACTAATAGACCAGCTTAGACCAGCCAACCAGCTTAGGTTGTTTTGTTTTGTGTTTTGTAAAATAACTTTTTCATTTTATTTCCCATTTAGTGTTACTGTTTTAATCCTGTGATAAAAAGGAATATTTTAATAAATTATACAAAACAATTGTCATAATCATGGAAAAGTTTAAAGACTGCAGTGAGTGAAGCACAGTGGGGGGGAAAGAAGCACATAAGAGAACGTTCATCCCAGCACAATATGATAATATCAGTGACATTTCTCACTCTACAAAATCAGTAAAAGTAGTACTCAATTGTACTGTTAAAGAATATGAAGGAATTTTAAGGAATTTGTTTTTTAACCATATTTTTTCTTACAATTTTGCACTCGAATTTTCGGTAACACTTTATTTTAGGGTCTCTTAACTAGTTGCTTATTAGTGTGCATATTAGCATATTACTAGAATATTAGCCATTTATTAGTAGTAATTAAGCACATATTAATGCCTTATGACCTTATTCTACATCCCTAATCCTACCCAATACCTAAATTTAACAACTACCTTACTAACTATTAATAAGCAAGCACCACTCAAATTTTCTTCTGAGAAAAACAAAAAGCAAAAACAATGGTCATATTTATCAAACTTTATTACACAGCTCTCTGGAATGCTTGATTCTGATTGGTCAGTCATGACTTTCTGAGGTATGTTATTCCCAGTGTTGCGGACAACGCATTTTCATTACTTTTTTCCAAGTGACTAGTGAAGTAATGCATTACTTTTTAATTTACAAGAAAATATCTTTCTTTTTTTTTTAAGTGGGAGGGGAGGGGGGGCATAAAAAGTAACTAAGTAACCCAAATAGTTCCTTTTTTAGAGAGTAATGCAATATTGTAATGCATTACTTTTAAAAGTAATGGTCACACTTTATATTAGGTGGCCTTAACTACTATGTACTTGCATCAAAAAATAAGTACAATGTACCTATTGTATTGCAAAACACATTTACTGCTATTGAGGTGGGATACAGGTAAGGTTAGGGACAGGTTAAGTGATCTGGGTAGGTTTAAGGGTGAGTTTAAGGGATGGGTCAACAGTGTAATTATAAATGTAATTACAGAAATTAATTACAGATGTAATTACATAAAGGTATTATTAACAATATAAGTACAAAAGACATGTATGTACACAATAACATTGTATCAAATGATTAATTTAAATGTAAGTACATAGTAGTTAAGGCCACCTAATATAAAGTGGGACTAAAGTAACTTTCCACAACCGTTATAACAACCGTCTTCAATAGCCACACAGAAGAAACACACTGCTCATCCCGGTATTTGAGGCATCTTTCACGTCTCTCATGTCACAACGCTCGCTTCATTCGAACTCAACTGCTGTCATCTTGCACCTCAATTATCAACTCTATTTACTTTAAAAATGAAACAGGAGAGACTTCAGTATTAATTGTAGGCCTATGGTAATATTTTTGTTCTTTTTTCTCAAATAAACTTTTTATTTCCCTTCTTTATTATGACTGTACGTTATGCCTTAAATGTTTGTTTTGTCTGAACATCATCTAGGTTTTTCTTCATGGATGCTTTGTGTTTAAATAGCTAATAAAATATTTTAACTAAAATCAATATTTTGTGTCTAAGTATTTACTTATGGGTCAAGCCTTGTAATAAGCGGGATTATGTACATCCAACCATTTGTTATCACAAAATAAAATAAACCTTTTCAGGTCTGGGTTTATTCTGTGATAACAAACGGGTGGATGTACATAATCCTTCGCAAAACACGTGCTACTGCAAGAACTCCCTTCCAAATTTGTGGGTTATTTTCTCATCTGTTCCATATTCACTCCTCATTTTGCTCCTTACTCAGTGCTCTCATACTGGCCTGAGATGTTTGGCAGGGGTAGGAGTGGCAAGAGCGAGACAGATCAAACACCTGAGAGCGACTGACTGCTACAGGTATTTCATTGTGTTCTGTCCTAACATTCTCCTCTGGAATTCAGAACGCTCTTATAGATTTAGCTCAACAACAAAAGACAGGCTGTTGTCAGTGAGTCATGAAAAAGTTGACAGTTTGATTGCAAAAGCTGCACATTTGTATGCTGCAGTTAACAATGCCTAGCTAAACTTAGCTATCACATTCCCTAAACAGTAAGGAATTGTGATTTGTAACATTTGTTATTAGACTATTGTGCTTATTTTATAGGCTTTTAAATGTCAGCATGCATTAATGTTTCTGCTGGTGTTCATGCCTCTGAAACGTATTGCTTATTTGTCTCTGTAATTATTGAATCAGTTGAATTACACATTGTAGAAGCTATAAATTAAAATTAGTGTGTAATTTCTCTGCAACTAAAAACCTTTTATACAATTATAATTACAATTATATATCTGCCACTGGTTGGACAAGCACACACACTTCTACCCCAAACACACACCACTGGTTGAGGTTGAGGCAATGTTGCTGTGTCAAAATGATGGGAATGCTAAAACAAACAGAGAAATGGTTTTGGTTGCCATATACAGATGAATTAACATGCAGCTGATTTGTAGCTGTCCCTGCATATTAAACTAGGATGGAATTAAATATTTCAAAAATACAAACTTTCAAACAATACTGACCTCTAGTGGCTTTTAATTTACAACCATTTATCATCTTAGTATGAGGCTCCTCAACTCTGGTCCCGAGCCCTATACCATGAAGCCAATTTAGGTTGCTATAACCAAGTAAGATTCAGTTTAGTTTGTGCCATCCCTGGGTTTTAGGCACCAAGAAAGTGGCTTGGCTTTTACCAGCGTTCAATGCCACAGTAACTTACACTCCATGGCTAACCTGATTCGCGTCTGCTTTTGTTCTGGGTAAGAGATCTCAAAACGAAATTGGAGCAACTGTAAGCAAATGTGACACCTCTGATGTAATAAAGTCAGTCCCTCAGGTTTTTTTGCTCCAAATTAAAGGTCAGTTCACAGTAAAAGAGTTTTAAAGACAAAATCTACAAGTGATAATTCATTCAAATTATTTTGGTCCGATTCTCACTATTAACTATTAGCTACGACTTTTCTCAGTCAGTCAGTCAGTCAGTCATATTTATTTATAAAGCACATTTAAAAACAACAGCTGTTGGCCAAAGTGCTGTACAAAATTAAAACATATACCAAAATACAAGAGTAAACCAAACACAGCAACAGATAATACACTACAGTTACACCACTGAGCTTACTTGAGACCATATGTAACAGTACATAAGTATGTTTTAAGAAGAAACTTAAAATCAGCTTATGTTGGGGCAGATTTTATATAAAATGGCAAATTCTCCTCAATAAACTATTAATTTGATGCTTATGAATAGTTAGTAACATGGTTTAGGAGGGTGGATTAAGGGATCTAGAATATGGTCATGCAGAATAAGATATTAACATGCTTTATTAGTACTAATAATTTTATGTATGATTTATATACTATACCATATCCTTAATCAATTATAATTTTACAATTAATATGCTTTTAGTTTAATTTGTATATGCAGACAGCCTGTAATAAATAAGCTTTAAAATCAATATTTAAAACATAAATATTACTTTAAAGCTTAAATATTACCTAACTTGCTTCACTTGTACTTTTTTGTCATCTTTCTTAGTGGAAACCTTTTTTTTTTTTTTTTTTTCTTGCTGTGTAAATGCATTCTTCATATTTTTCTTAATCTCTTAATCTTCATCGGAAGTGAAAAGTTAACACTTGACTGTCCTGCGAGAAGTGAATCGCACGTTCGCAGTGTTTCACAGCATGCCACTGATGTCACATTTTAATTGCACATGCTCCAAAGTTAATCATGAACTCAGGATCAAAGCCTGAGTTGACAAAGACTGTACCAGTAAAGCATGAATGGATGGGTTTTGTCAATTCGAAACCGTTCCTGTAACCCTGAGTTTGCTCAGTTAGCTTCATGTTACAGGCCCCTGGAGGGCCACTGTCCTGCAGAGATGAGCTCCAACTCTAAATAAACACACCTGAACTAGCTAATTAAGGTTGAAGGTTATAGTTACAGGCAGATGAGTTTGATTGGGATTGGAGCTAAACTCTGCATGACGGTGGTCCAGGACCAGAGCTGAAGAGCCCTACCTTAGAATAACCCCAATGCACAAGCGAACCGTTTTTATAGCCAACCAGGGAAGTGAAAGTGAGTATTCATATTTTAAAAGTAACTGCTACCGTACGACCGGCTCTTTCCATTGCTGTAACCTTGAAAAACTTAATCATTCTCTTAATGCTTTTGCCTGCTTGCAACATTTCATTTCTTCACGTATCCTACGCCACAGACCCGGTCCCTTGAGATAGACCTGATCTGACATTTCTTCTCTCAAGCTGCACAGATGTTCCAGGCAGTGGGTCAGCATCTTATGAAACAGGAATATGAAATATACTGCACGGCCGTCCGCCTGCTGTGAAGGAAAGTGAGGCTGAGTGGATTGATGGGACGCTCGTCTCAGCAGTGGGTGATATAAGACAGGATGCGGACGACTTTCTGTTTTTAAGTCCTTCAGAGCGGCAGCTCTTGCTCTCTGCTCATCTGCTCTTGGAAAATAGATTTTATTCCTGCTGTGAAGAGACAAGACTGGAATGTATTCATGTCATCTAGGGGAAATTATTAGTTCAGCCTTATGAGTCACAAGAAGAAGAAAAAACAGTGTTGTAAAACATTTTAAAGCAACTTTAAAGTACTTTTTCCCCTTTTTCCTGATTCCATTCAACCTGTACTGTCCGGTTTGATTTAGCTGTCAGAAAAAAATTGCTTTTTCACTGATGACAGTTTGGCAAAACAAAGACTCATAAAAATCTGAAAGAATCGTCAGAAATCATCTAACTATTTTATATAAGAGCCTTCTGAATTCTGCATCAGCGCTGCTCTCAGATCGCATCTTTGAGTCTTTCATAAAAGCAAGATATGCCTCCAGAAAACTGGCAGCGAGTGAAAATCGGGCCTAAAATCATTGTCATGATCTTTCCTGTAAATGTAAGGGACCATTAAGATTCCATTACAGTTACTGTCCCTATAAAACATATTTTCATATTGTACTTTTTTGTGTACACTGTTTCTCTGTTGCGCTCCGACTGTTTAATACCCGCACACATCTTTTAAAGTTTAACCTCGAATCGCTTGATCTTATGACTGTTCACGAAATGGAAATACGCTTGGACTTCATAATGTTTACAGAATAAAGAATTTAAAGGGATAGTTCACCCAAAAATGAAAATTCTGTTATATCATTTACTCACCCTAATGTCGTTCCAAACCCGTACGAACGTCTTTCTTCTGTTGAACACAAAAGAAGATATTTTGAAGAATGTGGGCAACCTAAGAATTGACAGTAGCCACTGATTTCCATAGTATTTTTTTTATTATGGACATCAACTCTTATATAAGATATTTCAACCACTAGATGTCACAAGGGAGCAGTATTATTATAGTTAACTATTAAAATCAAATCAAATCAAATAATAAACACAGAACGGCTGCTAATAGGGCATCTACCTACACAAATCTATGGTCACAGTTACCAGTTTCAAAGGGAGGGACTCACATACAGTAATTTGGCTGCTGAAAAACTTCACAAAAAAGCTCAGATTACAACACACACACACACACACACACACACGTCCCGACTTCACTCTCAGCTCTGCTAAACAACAAATCATCTCTCCTTAAAGGAATAGTTCACCCAAGAATTAAAATTCCACCATTATTTACATTACTCACCCTTATGTTGTTCTAAACCTGTATACATTTTTTCTTCAGTGAAACACAAAAGGAGATGTTATGCAGAATGTCCAAACTGCTCTTTCCCACATAACAAAAGCATAGTACACTCTCAGAAATAAAGGTAGCTGTCACTGCGGTGGTACCTTTTCAAAAGGTACACTTTTGTACCTATTAGGTTCAAATATGTACACTTTAAGTACTAATATGTACCTTTAAGGTACCAAAATGGACCCTTTAGGTACAAACATGTACCTTTTGAAAAGGTTCCGCCCCAGTGACAGCTTTTGTAGCTTTATTTCTGAGAGTGATACCAAAGTCTATCAAGCTCTTAATAGTCCAGAAAACTTTCGTGCTTGCGATATATGAACAACAAAATGAAATGTATCTCATTGCTCGATGAAAATCCTGCCCTCTGGTGTAGCTCTCAAACTTGCTTCTACTGTATTAAAAGAGCAGCATGAACAACATCCTTCAGAACTTTTCCTTTAGTGTTCCACAGAAGAAAGAAAAGGTTAGAAATTTGGAACAACTGTGCAATGTGTTTTTGTAATTTATGGGTGATGTTTTTTTCTTACTTTTTCATTATGAATGATCTCCTTTAGCACCCACATTAATTGTACCATATTTTCTGTTTCATATAATGCTGATCTGATAAGGAAGACCTGCTATATGAGGTAGAAGGTGCTGAAACAGAACTTGGAAGGAGGACGGTTCGATGACGTGCAGCTAATGTGGAGGTCTGGCCCACCCAGTGCACTTACTCTCCTGGATACCACCTTGACTTTGCATTTCTCCACATGACATAATGGTCTCGGTGAGGTCAGAATAGGCGCGTGAAAACACCATGATGTTGACACAAGGTCCCTCTGTTACCCACAGAAAAAGTGAAAGATGGGCAAAAAGGACTGAGGGCGAGAGATTCACAGCATTTAAAAGCTGTGAAACCAGGGAAAATATGAAAAGACTTTTGATTTAGTATTGTCCAGGAGTCTTGAGGTTTTTTTCTTTCTTTATTTCTTTTTTTATCTGTCATTTTTCTGAACCAAAAAATGACAAATGTAATTTCCCTGACATTATTTATTGTGTTTTGTGGTAGAAATGACATTTTCAGCATTTTTAGAACTAAAATAGTAGTCTCTTTTCCCTTGTTAAAGCTATTTTCATAGCTAGCATGACCTAAATACACACACTTAAAAAATATTTTCACACATAATATATTCCAATTGGAAGTAATGCACAATAAAAAAATATTTTTTTAAATGCTGTGAAATTTTGCTACCTTTTCTCAACTTTGCACTTTACTGGCACTGTTTGTCTCCATGGTTTCCAAGAACTTACTAAACTAAACACTGACTTAAAAAAAAAAAAAATTTTGTTGTTGGTTGTGTAGATTTTAGGTCATGGTAGACATTACATCACAGCTGAGACAGTCGATTTTTTTTATTACAGTTAATAATTCATTTAGAATAACTGAAACTAAAAATACAGTTTTAACATGGTTTTAGCTGGGACAAAAAGTTAACTGTTGAAGAAACACCCAGTTATGCCTTAATGTTTTATATTCACCTTCCACCATGTTATGGTTTTACATTAACTAAGGTAATGTGCTCATGTATGTCTACAGTAGCTCAGAAGTAGCTCTGCTTGAAGGGTCATGAATTGAGAAATCAAAATTTCCTTGATCTTTTGACAAGAGGTCATTGTGCTACAAAAACATTAAGACGCAAGACTGCCTGAAGAATTCTATCATGTGGTTGTTTAATTTCAATAAAGTGCCTGATCGTGTCAGTAGGGCATAATTGTTTATGTCACTACTGGACAAAAGCTTTGCAAACACACTTTTAGAGAAAGGACAAGGACATAATGCGACAACACTTAAGTAGCCGTGTTAATTGTGGAGCCTGATCTGTGATAAATGACTGATATGACTCATGAAGACTCATTATATCTATGCATCGGCAAAATCAAGCCATTGACTGAACAGTCATGTTCACATTGTTTCCTTTAGTAGCATAAAAAAATAACTGATATTTAAATTGTGATTATATACAAAAGAATGCTCACTTTATAATCGCTGGAGATGGCAATCACTATAGTTAGGCGCATTATAATAATGTCTTCATTATAATCAGTGAAAGTGTCTACACTCCATATAAATCTCATATTTACATCTTTAATGCACTTTGTTGTTTATAATGAGAGAAATATGTGAGCACATGCTGAACAAAAATTTGGCTATTGCTTAATGCTGCTGCAAAAAAAAACATTATTCAAAGTAATATTTGACGGAGTATATATACTATTGTAAACAAAATGGTATTTCAACAGTTCCATGTGTATAATACTTACTGTATTTCATATGCAAAGATGTGCAATTGAAGTCTTAAAGGAGACATGCCCCTTTTAAATGAGTGTTGAAAACAGACAAAAACAAGGTATAAAATTGCCACTTTTTTACATATACACATATAAACACAATATTTTATTTATCACATTATAAGTGGTCCTCATGGAATGTTATTAAAAATAATAATAATAAAAAATAATCACCCGTTTAATGGCACCGTACGTATATCTAAATGACCCAAATGTCAAGAAGTTTTAGAAAAACTTTCTCAACATGAACCGGTAGTCGTGTTGAGTAAGGAGGAAAAAGTGTGAAGGTTCGCTGAGTTCATACTCACCTGGGGGCAATATTAATCATATTCCATTCTCATGGCTGGAATAATAGAGCTGACACTGTGCCCATATACTGCAACCCATGACTAAACAACACCTCACCCTGTTCAAGCTCTGTTAGCTGGACTCTGAAGCAGAACCTCAAACATTTTTCTGTTTCATATTTCTCCTCCACCGGAGATGTTGTGCAGCTGACGTTGTTCGAGTCATTTGAGTATGTTTTCAGTGCTGACTCTGACTCTGCCTGTGAGGTCATGATGATTACAACGGCTGGAAAAAACGCCTCGACTCACACCTCTGCTGTCTCTTTTCCAGAAATAAAAAGTAAAAACACACTCTATATCATGCACAGTATGTACTTTGACAGAAACACCTCCCAACACCCTATGAATAGGTGTCCAAAAATAAAAAATGCGTATGAACATGGACTAATGGTGATTGTGCAGATAAAGAAATCCAGTTTTCAAATAGACCTACCCTAGTGAAAAATAAATATACTATTTGAAATACATTTATTTATACTACAAATACATTTACATATTTATGTGCTTAATAAAAAAAAACTCTGCAATTGTACTTTTAGCATACTAAACTATACTTAAACTAAAGTGTGCTAAATTGGAACAACCCCAGGTGAGTATGAACAACTAATTTTGGGCTTAATGCACTTTAATTGTGCGGAAGTAGTGCTGAAGTCTAACTAAAGACATACTGAAGTATATCTGATTTTGCTAAAGTGGAACTACTGCAAGTATACTTCAGGTACACTTTAAATATCTTGCATTTAAAGACCGATATTATTCAAAGACCATACAGTCCTCATCAATAGTGACATTAAAACACATTTTAGGCTTAATATTAAGAAATGTGCATGGTGCACAAGTCGTACTCTTAATGAAGTTTAATTATACTTTTTATATCAGTAAGTCTCATGTCATGTTAATAGATATGAACTATACTTAGTATGAAATAAATGTATTTTGAATACATAACTTTTTTATTAGGGCAGTTTGTCTTTTTTATGTTCTGCATGGAATCTTCAACATCAATAATCAGTCTTTACTAAATCTGAATTATTCCAAGCTTGAAAATGTAACGCAGATTATTTTTGTGTAAACCATTCCTTTAATGAATATCTAATCCAAAAGTTAATTTCCTCACTCAACACAGGCAAGTCACTTATTACAACACAGAGGCATTCAAAATAACTTCCAGAAACCACTCGTTTCTGAATTAATGGTATTAAATGTCCGTCATACCAGGAAGCTGATTTGTCAGGAAGAGATATTTCACAAAAGCATATCTCAAGGCAACGCAGCTTTCTTCATTACAAAACATGATTCTTCAGTTTACTAATTAATTCACAATCCAGGAATCTGTCAGTACCTTCCTGAAGCATTTGGGACTGATATGCAAATCTTGTTATAACAAGTTGTTACACAATTGTCTGTTATAATGTTTCTTTTCCACTAGAGGGCACAGGTTGGTCAGATGTTAACTGGAACATGAAGGTGACAGCACTGAATGCTTAAGACAGGAGCTGTGGAGGAAATGGCATTTGATAGCATACTTACCGACGGTACTCACTGTGTCAAAATATTTGCTTCGTTTAAAAAAATACTCTGCTGAGCAACCTGAAGAGCAACATCGAGTTTGCTGCCCATCATTGCCACTAGATGGAGACATATGAAACAGAAATGTGTTTAAACACAGTCCTGTACTACAATTGCTAAAAAATAAAACAGAAGGCGTGAGAAAATGAGTGAACAAATTAATTTAAATATTACACATCAAAAACACGAGTTGCTATAAAATGGTTGAAACGACTCAGATGTGAAGAAGTATTTTGAAAAGTATCAATAGCCTATAAAGACAATATAAAGACCTTTGAAGAAATGTAAGCCTATGTAGGCCCATAAGGAACTCTGTGATCTCGTTATTTGACCAGTGTCCTATTATGTTCAAGAAACATGCAACAGTTGATCAATAGTTATTTAATAGTCGGAAAGAATTCTCTGATTAGATCTGCAAGTTAGTCATTAAGGTTTTAAGACTTTATGATGAGGGAGAACGTGCGATTCGTTAATTCGTTCATCAGCATTTCCTCTTTACTCGGTGTGAGCTTATCCTTTAGATCCCGTAAAGGACCTGTTCCGCCACAAACCGCATCTGAGCAGGTGTGTAGAGGATCGATGCATATCAATACACTTCCAGTCGGAAAGACTACACGTGCTTTGATGCAATTTACTCTGAAACTTGTAGAAATATTGCAACATCTGCATAGCCTATAAAAAGAAATTTTCCCATTTGGGGGGAAACGGCATTGTAAACTATTTTTGTATTATTATAAAATAGATTATGATTATTTGTATTTATATTATCATTATTATGATCATCAATAGGCCTGGTTAATTTTGATCAATTTCACGATCTTAGGCAAACGTACCCTTTCAGTTAAAGTTGTTATAAGATGGACAGATCAGTCTTATCCCGAGCAATATCGTCCGCGTTTAAAAGTTTTAATCGGTTTTGATAGGCTTGAAATGCTACAAATTTATTTGGAAGAAAACTATGGTTTAAACACTTAGTTTATTTTTTGTAGAAAATGTAGCATTGAAACATTTATTTATTTAAAAAAAAAAAAATAGGTTCAATTTATTTGTTTTTTAATTCATTTTTTAAATAGGCCATCAAAACAGCTTGATCATTTGAACAAAGCGAAGCTAGCAATAGAGCAAGAAAAACTAACACAAGGCAGGCAAGCAATTCACACGTTTTCATTTTTGCATATGAGGGGCTTTAAACCGGGGGGTGAAATCCGGACAGGTTGTTATAGCTACCCAATCCACAGGGGTCCCCCCACCCACCCTTAGACAACCTTATATATATAACACACAATGCCTTGCATGTCCCAATAACTATTAAAACGGTGCGTGTCCCGAGCGTTTGCGGTTCAGGCTGACTGAGTGACTCTATCATCAGAATTTGGCCCGTGGCAAAAGCCTGTGATTGGGTCCAAACGCAGAGCTGTTCTCAACTTTAATATGTGCCTCATGAGCGCGCGCAGGAGAACGCTGTAGGATTATCGGAGAGAAATATCGCTCACCATCACCTCGCGTTTTCTCATTGACACACGCGGGCGAGTGTGTGTGAGTGCGTGCGTGCGTGCCTGTGTGTATGTATGTGTGCGTGTGTATGTGTGTATGTGTGTGTGTGTGTGTGCGTGTGTGCGTCTGTTTAAGCCTAACTTTTTAAAGGATGATATATCTTGGATATTTCCTGTTTCTTTTTTGTGGGCTCACGCGTGTCATGGCAAGTTACCCGATATGGTGGTAAGTTTTATGACTTTTTTAACCTTTCCTTGTGAAAAACAATGAGTTTGGTAGTCTAGAATGCGTAAATGACAAGCTTTTCAACTTGACAGTGATTTGGGGGATTGAAAATATCCATGACGTCAGTTGTAACTTAAACCGATCTATCTATCTATCTATCTATCTATCTATCTATCGTGCACCTGTTAGTCGTTTGAAGTTCAATAAATTGCAAGATCAATTTTTATCAACAAAGACTTATAGCCTAATCCTGTGTAAATCGTGTTCAATTCATTAATTAAACGTTTCATTTATTCATTAAAATTGTCAGTATAATTAGTTATTTTCATCTACCTAAAAGTTTAACAATTGCAAAAAATTCTCTCAGTGATTCTTGACTTTTTGTCACTGATACATTTCATGACAGGCTGGACGTCAAACCGGGCTGTCTTTCAATAAAACCCAAGCGAGGAAATCAAACGCTATTTTTGTTACGTGTTATATGTTATAGATCAGTGCTGTTAATGTTTGTTAAATCTGTTCAATTTCGTTAATCGGAGATAAACTTTGTCGGAAATCGTTTAAATAAGGTTTACAGCATATTCGGCGTTTTAGTTTTTTGTATTTTTTTATCTACATTATTGTATGCTTTTGAAAACTTATTGTGTTTTGAACATGCCTAAATCACTTCTCCTAATAATGATAAAGTAAAATAGGAAATTGTGGCTGATGAGGTTGGAAAATGATTTTAAGCTAATCTAATTGACTGTTAAAAGTGTGCAGAAATATGATCAAATTCACTGGAACTTTCAATGCATTTAATTACAAATATTCTCTTAAAATAACTTTATGCTTGTACAAAAAAAGTACAGTTCATAACTGACACATAACCAACGTTCAAGGTGTTCTCTAGGACTCCACCGATTTCACTCACACACCTAAAAGATCATTGTTTCAGGGAGGCAAGACAATAAAGCAGAGTTTTCTCAGTGGTTGTAAAAGCTGTAATTGAGTAGGTCATTAGTCACAGTCCAGGCCACTCTTTTTTGTTAATTGTTGTCTGTCTGACCCTCTTGAGATTTTAAAAGCTGTGCTTTCCTTCTCATTCACAATGCCAGTTCACTGAACAGCATCCAGAAACTTCTGTTGCTTATTATGGGCAGCCAACCCTTGTGGGAAAAGATGTATTGAATGTGCACTTATGTACTTCAAATCTTACAAGTATATTAAAAAAAAAATAATAATAATAATATTAATGAAATAAAAGCACACTCTTAAAGAAAATACACTTTCTTGACCATGTTTCGTAACACATTTAAGTAAACTTTTAAAAAGTGCATTGAAAAATCAAGTGAAAAGTTTTCCTTTAAAGGACATTTTAACTTTTAATAATGTTTTTAATAATCTTTTGAAGAACAACGCTTATTTTTAAGTGCTGACTAACATACTAAAGCAGATGTAAAAGTATTTGGTTATCATTTTAACTGCAGTGCAGTTGTTAAAAAATAGTTATTTGATAAGTTTAAAATTAATATATTTGTACTAAATTACAGCTTCATCATACTGAATGTGTAATTACAAATACATACATACATGACATACAAGTTTCAACAGAAATGACATTAAAGTATATTTCAGTTCACCATAAACGCTTGTCAGTACTTTCAGCACTTGTACACCATATTTGAAAGACTATAAAAGTAATTATGAAATTACATATAAAGAACTTAATTGGGTCAAAACACCCTTAAATTCAACTAACTGCATTTAATATAAATTTAACCTTTAATACTTTTATCATTTAATTGTAAATAGCATGCAATTAGGTTTCTGAAAACAATGCATCGTGTTCGTAATTAAATATGTTCCTTTAAAGTATATTATTTTCATAATAAGCACTCTTTTTAAAAGTAATGCTAAAGTGTTCTTTTTCACAAGGGAGCTCAGGGGTGTGCACGTTTTGTCAAGGTATAAAATTGTCTAATAATCAATACAAAAAGCTACAAAAACACAGAGGTATACAGCTAACCACCAACACAGCTGTCAAGCAGTAAAGAATGTTTTTTTGTTGTTGTTGTTTTTCAGCTCCAGCCTCAAGTTCAGCTTCACGGTAAAATGTGAGAAGTTAGAAGTATCAGAAAGTGTCAAGTTTGACCTAGATCAGTCTATACTGTTTGTTTTTTATTATTTTTTTAATGAGAAATTTACTGCCTCGCTTTGTTTGAAAATACCCAAATGTGCCAATTTCTCTTGGTTAAAACAATCAACTTCTGACAGAGGTAGAAGCAAAGTCATTGAAGTTTCTTCGATTCAGTTTCTAGGCAGACAGATTGTTCTTTATTTTTCCCAAGAAACAAGCCACAGTTTCGGTTTCCCCTAACATATATGTGAAAATATATCGCTGGGCAATTAAACTCAGCAGGGTGGCCAGCAGTGCTCCAGCTGAGAGAGTTATGTGATATGATTTAACGCAGGACTGCTAATGTCCATGCAGAGGAGACCTGGACTGCACAGGTGTATCTATACACCTATAATACTGCTGGATAACACCGAACCTAATGTTACGTTTGTATCACTGTGAAGGAGGATTGTGATGTGGGCCAGGTATAGAGACCAGGTTCATGGCTTCCTGTGTCTCCTCATGACAGTGTTGCCTGACTGCACCTCCACCCCCGTGCTCCACCTTAAAAGATAAATACCTGGAGGTGAAAGCTTGCCGCACATTCCTTCTCCCAAACACTTCTCTCTTGATGTCAAAGTCGGCTCTGTGGCCCCGGGGCCTACAAGTAAAGTGGTAATTCAGAGGTGCACTTGCTTGGGCTTGCTGAAATATGCATTAAAACCTAGACTGGATACACTTCAGATGAAAAGTGAGCAAATATATCTAAGACTGCAGAGCAAAGGGAATGTTCATTTCTGTCCCTTTGTCTTTTAATTACCTGGCTTTACGAGATTTTGGGGAGGTAAAGACGGTACTGTTCTGCCAGGGTGGAGGGTGGATGTCAGTTGGTCATCCTTTCGTTTGGGATATCGCTAAAATATGAACGTTTGACACCAGCTTGGTTCAAAGTATTAAGAGTTGCACACACCTGATGCAAATGCTTGTGTTGCATTTGATTATATCTCCCGATAATTGTTTGTCCAATCTCAGTGCAGTCCTACAAAATCAATGAATTAGTTTTGGCCCAAAGTGCTTTATTTGTTTTTAGAGGGCCTGAGTTCTCTGCTCTTACTAAATGATGGTGATCTCAATATCATGAGCTACAACAGATGACGGGGCAGACACACGCCCAAGACAGCTGAGCATGAGGACATGTCACTGAAACACCTGTTCACCTCACTCAACGGTGGTGACGTCTCAAATTCATCAGCTTCTGGCAAAGTACAATACCAAAGTATGAGGTGGTGATTCTAGCCGTCAGCAGAGCCTATTAATTATCACTTTAGTCTTGACTGCAGTATACCTGAGGGCTGTCCACGCTTGACGGCATCTTTACCCACAAACCGTTTGCCAGCTAAAAAAAGAAGTGAAACAGTAGAAACAATAGTTCTAGCTGTAAATCTAATGGATGAGCCACAGTTGAAAATAGCCGATGCATGCACACCTGTGACCACATAAATTAATTCTATATTAATGCATGCAAACCTACATTACTTGCAGTCACTTTTCCATGGCTTTATCAAGGCTTACCTATAGTGAAATAATTGTAACGCAGCCTCTCTTAGCTTTTTGGGTGAATATAATGAAACCTCTCAATGCCATTAAAAAATAATAAAGAAATTATAAATCTCATTTACAGCTCAAATTAAACTGTAAATCTCTTTCTGATTAAGGTGAAAAAACAATGTGCTTATAATGATTTGTTGTATGTAAATAAAACATCAATGCATTACAATGTAGTTATTTTTCTATTACAGTAATGAAGATGTAGAATCACTAGAGAATCATTACTGAGAGTAATGGTAATTATAATGGTAAAAAATTTTTTGGGTTAAATGCAACCTGGGCATAATTTTGTGCAACTTATCCTATTGTTTCATTTGAGGATGCTGCTTGTGTTCAACATAAAAATGAGTTCAAATGTAAAACTACTGGACTGGTGCCTACCACACAACTAAATATTAATTGCACTTAATTGTACTGTAACTAGATAATGGAACAGATCAAGTAATACTGAGTGAATTTGACCATTTTGCCTTATTCCTCACCTCATATTAACAGAAAAGAAGCTTACACTACAGCTAAAGTTCAGCTTGCTCAGTCAGCTCGTTCTCCATTACTACATCCTCACAGAATGAGATATGCAAATAACTACATAGTTCAAAGATTAGCCAGCCTACATTCAATTATATATAATCAATTTACTCTGTGAGGTCTGTTTTCAAAAACATGCTGAGAAATGTAACACTGAATGTATAACATTCTATAAGTTATCAAAATAAATTGCAAAGAGTTTTATAACTAAATTAAATTCAGTACAGAGGGGGAAAAATTTAATCCCCATGTGTAATTAGGATTAGTAAAATACTAATGCAAAAATTAATTTAATCAATTTCCATTTTTCCAAACTAAGGTAAATTGGTACCTATTTTTGAGGACAAACGCACTGTGTTTGCATTTATTTGTGCATTCAATTACAGATAAATATGAAATGTGTGACTCATATTGTGATCTCAGAAGTATATTTAGCCCAAGTACATAGTTTTGACACTGCCTTAATCATCTCCACATTTAATCAATGTTCATCTACTGAAGCTCCCTCGGCATCCATGCTTTTTCCGCTTTTGTTTGACTTGCGTTCAGCATTGAGGTGAAGTTGGTTTGCGCACCTAAAAAGTCTCCCATGGGCTGTGGTCATAAAGAGGCGGTACTAGGTCTAAATAAACTAAATTCTTGTCAAGAAAAAAAAAGAGACAGAAATGGCAACTGACCGATATTTTAATCTCAATTAAAGCGTCGGTCATTCTTGGCCAGTTCTGCCCTTGGGTAGCACAGAGGGTTGGTTGTGTATTTGTATGCATGTAAAAGAAATGCATGCATCAGCGTGAGACAGACGGGACGGGCGGGGGGGGGACGTAAATGTCCCGTGCCATTGGTTTGAGAGGCTATTTGGCCCCTGAGGCGAAGGACTGACAAAGGCTAAGAAAAGGTCAAATTGTAATAGGAATTACTTGGTGAACAAATCCTCATAGTTTCGCTACACCCTGCTAGATGAGGTTTGGATCTTCTCTCGGGCCAGTTTCATTCAAGTTCCCTCTTGTTCTGGGCTCCTTTAGACTTTAAAGTGAAATTCAGATTAAGCTCCTTACCGAGAAAGATGTAAAAAGGCCTGACTCATAGTAAAATAATGCCAGGGATCAACTTATACAAAGCATAACCTATTGAAGTCAGTTTAGACAAGAGCAGTCATAGAACTGACATCAAAGTGAATGCCATGCAGGAGAAAGACAAGGAAGCTGTTAGCTACCCAGCACTGACTAATATGCATACTTCTTTCTTTCACAGTTCTCGAGCGGAATTCAGTTTGAGTACTTTCTGTGCTCTTTTAAAAAAGCCAAATGATGTACTACAATCATGCACAATGAAATTCATGCCTTATGCCAACATGGCTGATCTAAGTCACCATTCATTTCCTTTACAACCAGAGATCCATAACTTCCCCCTCAGAACAATGGAGGAGAGGAAGTGTTGTGGAATGCAGCAGGTATAGGAACCGGTTGGTGGCGCATCAGCTGATGAGGGAGTGTCGTAGTCTTTGTCATTGAGAGAGCCCTTCAGGTCTAATCAGTGCCGGTCAGGGGTCACCGAGGGGCCCTCTTGTTGTGGTTAGTAATCAGCTCATAACACAGGTCAACACACACAGCTAATTGAGACTGCTCACACCTTTACAGACATGTCTTGTTCATTTAAACTGTAAATATTCAATAAATATGTTAATATTAAATACTTAAAATTAGGGCTGACAACAATCAGGTTACTTTGTTAAATATTGTCATTTTAGGTTTTTTTTTGTTTTTACATCTGATAAGAATGAGTGCACTTTCACATAAGCACTAATCAAGAGAACGTTTTCAATTCGCAATCAATCAATTCATAATCAATTTGCACGGTTGCAGATTTAGTCACGGCAAACAGCACAAACGACCTATAATGAAAGAAAACAGATCGTCTGTGTTAGACTTTCATTTGAGTGGAACATCTCAGATCGCTAAAGTCCAACTTACAAGTTTGCTGGTGTTTTAATTCTCCCGTGTTTTTTCCGTAATGCAGAGAAAGCGTGTGCGTACGGTTGCCAGGTTGGGCAGATTAAGTAAAACACTGGCAGAAAATGCATTGATTAAAGAAAAAGCTCTGACTGGAGGACTTTAACTCTTGACATCTGGTAACCGCAACCATGACAGCATGATAAAGCTTGTTACCAGTGCAAGATAACACAAATGCCAAATTTAAAAGAAAAATGTTCATTTTCATATCGCAGATGATTGTTTAATAAATCGAGAGAAGCAGAAATCGTGATCACGATTAAAATATGATTCATCGTGCAGCCCTACCCAAAATGTTTAACATAAATTAAATTAAATAGCCTACAACAAATTATAAGTATTATATTTATCATTTGTAGGGCCAATATCTGTATCTGTATCTGTTTTAAAGACAATATTATTTGTAACAGGATTTAACAGTAAATCCGGAGGTGGGTGGGGCTTAAAACGGAAGTTTGTCCAAACTATATGAAAATCCTATCCATCTTATTTTTCAATGCAGAAGTAAGCCATTTTCTGTGAATGTGCAAGACTTCCGGTTCATTAGCCGCTGCAGGGAAATAACCAGAAAAATAACAATGTGCAGTAAACGGTAAAGCTGTTTGCACTACAAACCAGTGTTCATAATAAACGTAATACATTAAAATAAGACACACAAATTTGCAATATCAAGCCAATGACACCGGAAGCCAGACCCATAAAATTTACAAATGGCCGTGCCTGCTCTTACAGGAAAAATAAGGTGGATTTTAAATTTAATTCTACTCCCGTCATAATTAACATCCTTTGTGCGATTTATAATTATTCCTTTTAAAACAACAATACTAAATGGCAAATAAAATGAAAAAGTTATTTAATAGAGAACAGTTGCTTAAGATTGTTGTGGCAACTTCAAGTGCTTGGTGCTGTGCTCATTTTCATTCATAGAGTTTATTTATTCTATTGAGTTTTTTTTTTAATCTAATATTTTTTTGGTTTTTGAAATCATCAGAGGTGTTATAATGAGATGTGTCTTGTTCTAAACATGGGTCGTTAGCATATCAGATACAGTACTTGAAGTTTTGTTTTAATTTGTCATAGTTAAGATAGAGTTAGGATACAGATTGTGCGTTATATTTGATGACAACTAAGTAGAAAAACAGTAGCAAAACCCCTATAGTACCGACTGACGAACTGACAAACTTTCCACAACATTGCAATGGAAACTCTGAATTGTAAGTGAAAAGCATGTCAGCACATGAGTCGCATCTGAGCCGTGTGTCATCAAAGAATGGTCGAGTTCAAACTAACATAAGTCAAGCATCCTCTGATGCTCAGCCAGACCAGTGCACACTGTGTCATTACAGCAAGCCACAGACCTATTTCACTTTTGGACAGTTTAAGGATGTCGGTGGCCCTTAATGACAAGGTACCTGTCCCGCACTGTGAATCCTTGATCAGTATACTGCTCCTGTCTCAGCTGGGGCTTTCATGTTTGTTTACCACTTAGCACTGTGTTATGGCTTTATCTGAACCCCTCCCACAAAGCCAAAGATCTTCAATGCCTATGACGGGTTCAAACACAAGTTCCTACTGCGAAATTTTCAAACTGTTGCGGTGCATATACAATGCCAAGTGTCGGATTGATCTCCTCATTTTAGGACCTGGAGTCCATCCACACATGTTACACTTTGATCCCGTAATTGTTCAAATTACACTGTTTTGGCTTTTTCAGCTAACTTGCAAATGCTACACCTGTGATAATGCTGTAAATAGGAGTAGTTAGTAAAGGAGGGTCTGTGCTTTGAGCTAAATTAAGCTTATTTTGGATCCTGGCTGAAAATACAAGCATCAAATGTTCTGGTTTGGATCTAGCCTCAACAGGCCTCTTAACTAGCTAAACCAGTGACAATACCTTGGTAAACATAACCAGCGGGCAAATATCACAGACGATTATGCTTAATAAATTGAGAGAAGTAGAAACCGTGATCACGACTGAAATATGACTCATCGTGCAGCATCTGAACTCAATCAACTCTGAACTGACTTGAGCTGAATAATGGCACTGTTGTCTTTGAGAGCTGCTTTACAGCAGAAACCGAACTGTCTCCATGCCATTTTCTTGTTTATCTCTGTTTATATCATTTGTATTGTATAAAAGCACTACAGAAATAAAGGTGACTTGATTTAAAGCATCTCTGCCATCAGCTAGACCAGCAGCAAACCATCATGAGCTGACATGGACTAGCATGAATTCTGCTCAAAACTAGTCTTTTCATTAGAGATGTGTTGCATTCACTTATTCATTCGACACTCTATCTGTGGGTTTTTTATTAATTCTGGTGCATTGACCAGTTTGTCAATAATCGAGAAAGCATTCATATTTTAGGTAGCAATGAAGTTTAGCACATGATGAATGCCAGAAAAAACAGTTTAACTTAATATTTCAGTGTGTGTACTTAGAGTGGACTTACCCCCAAAAAAGTATTAAGAGATAAAAGGCAACTACATGGATTTAATAATCTACTGCCTCAATAATCTCCAAATTTGCTGCTTATTAATAATTAGTAAGGTACACAGTAAGATTTTTAATGTTTTTAAAGAAGTCTTTTCTGCTCATCAAGCCTGCATTTATTTCTACATTTTTAGTAGAATTTTTAGCATCATCACTCAAGTCACATGATCCTTCAGAAGTCATTCTGATTTGCTGCTCAAAAACATTTATTACTATTATTATTATTATTGTCAAAAATAGCTAAGTAGAATTTTTTCAGGTTTCTTTGATGAATAGAAAGTTCAGAAGAACAGCATTTATCTGAAATAGAAATCTTATGTAACATTATAAATGTCTTTATATGTCTTCTAAAGTATTAATTTCTATAATCCCCCCCTCACAGGAATAATTTACATTTTAAAATATTTTCAAATAGAAAGCAGTTATTTTAAATAGTAAAAATGTAATTTTTGGTCATGCAGAATAAGGCATTGATATGTTCTTTATAAGTACTAATAAACAGCCAATATACTAGACATATGCATGCTAGTTAATAGTGAGAATTGCTCATTCAAATAAAGTGTTACTGTAATTACTATAGTAAGCACATAGCACATGCAGAAAAGGACTGCAAAATAAAGTGCTGCCAAAACTGTTCCAGTCAACTGCTCACCTCCATGTGTTCCTCGGCAGGTCTCTGGCGATGGGACACCAGTACACTTCATTGGGTACTGAGCCCATCCTGTGCAGCTCAATCCCTGGTCTGGTACCCAAACAGCTCCGCTTCTGCCGCAACTATGTGGAAATCATGCCTAGCGTGGCAGAGGGGGTGAAAATCGGCATCCAAGAGTGTCAGCATCAGTTCCGTGGCCGCAGATGGAATTGCACAACTATTAATGACAACCTGGCCATCTTTGGACCAGTGCTGGATAAAGGTAGGCCTAGAGAATCAATGGGAAATAATCGAGTCATTGTATAATTAAGGGTGCATTTCATGTCCATTGATGATAATAATTATTATTTTTTAATTATTTCATTCAGAAATATCCATTAAGAGAATACATATTATAATCTCATACATATATTTTGTGCACCCTGTTTTTCAGTTCGCTTGAAATCGTCTCCTTCCCTTAAATTACAGTTTGCAATCTTGAGTCCTGAGTTCAGAATAATGAATAAGAAATTTAGTCAAGATTCTATATTAAATTTATTTCTACAGTCTAAATACCTTAAAAATAGATTGCGTTTAAATTAATTTTGGCAGCACTTTACTTAAAGCCTTTATGTATAATGCATTGTACAATCTCATGAATAATTGTAACCATGCACAGTTACTGTAATACATTATAACATTTATCAATTCATTGTTAAACTATGCATTTCAATTATTTCAGACAAGATATAGTGTATTTCAATGCACATTATGAATAATTATAATGCATTATACCCTTTAATAACCCTTTATAATGCATTGTACATAAAGGCTGTAAGTAAAGTATTACCGTCAAATAAGAAAATATTTTACTCATGTCCACAAAAAATCTGTTAACTATGTTACTAACCAAACACCCTCTGAAAATGTGACCAGCATCATGTGATGCCATTTTCTTCTGCGGCAGACATTTTAAACCCATTATGGAAAATGTCAATGATTTTTTTCTATATTGGATCTCTAGTGACCTATTGTCAAGAAGTATATTAATTGCCCATGTTGGCTACATTAGTATGGTCTGCAATATTTGTATCATTTTAAAGGAAATAAACATTATAATTTGAGGTTAATCAAGAAAATAACATTTGGTTGGCCAGACAAGCCTGCCATTGAAATGAGTCAAAATGTTACCTGTAAACCCATACAGTTTGTCCATAACATAGTTGACAAACTCAGCAGCATGCAGTATATATATATATATATATATATATTTTTTTTTTTTTTTTTTTGTAATATCAAAATGGTGTGTAATGATTAAGTTTGGCAACTAGCAGATAAAATATATCAACTGAAAGCAACAGAAGTTTCATTCTGAAAGCTTGTCTTTCCTGATGTGAAATGAATGATTGAATATTTACCCTGATTCTTACAGAGGTAAAAATCCATTACCTATGAATTTCAGTTTGTACATTTTTAAGACAGGAGAACAGGAATGTGATCTGCCTTTATCCACCCCATAATGAAAGCTACTTGAAAATCATATTTCACTCAGTGCTTCTTTGTATTCAGTGACTATGTAACATTATGACTTCTCAATTACAACAAAAGTCCCTGTTTGCACACAGCTCTGATTACTGAGATTACTCTGTTGTTCTGTGCACATTATTTATTTGCTGCTCTCTAATCCCACTCTCAATGGGCATTAGTCAGGTGCACTGGACTATGACAGTTTGTACAGATGTAGTGATGCACGCGAGTAAAGTGGGTGGGACGTGTTTTGTTTGTTTCTGTCAAAGGGAATCCCCACATTTCTCATTGTGTTTGTCCCGACACAGTAAAGGTAATGCATCTCACAGCAGCAACACGCTGACGTTCCTAAAAGGCATTTCAGAAGTATCTCAGCGTGTGTGTAACACACACACACATACACACATTAACAGACATACTTCACCGTGCGCTCAAACGGATTACATTGCCAGCGTGTGTGTTTATCTAAGGTGAAGTTATGAATGTGTTGTTTTGGTCTTTAATCAGTTGGGATTCTTGTCTAAGGCACAAGTCTGTGCATAACACAGCACAGTTTAGGGTTATGTAGATTTAACAACATGAGGTGGCATTTTCAGTGAAAAGTCCTAATCAACTGTTGCTTAACTAGACTAAACTAGATTGCTTTATAACACAAATGTATATTTTGCTAAGGTAAGCAGAATTATTGCCATTGCTCATATTAAACAACTGTAACTTGACAAGATACTTATAAAATTTGAAGTAAATGACATTTGTTTGTGGGTTAATATTTTTGGTCACACTTTAGTTTTGGGACAAATTCTAACTATTAACTATAACTATTAACTGTGACTTTTGCCTCAATAAACTCCTAATTTGCTGCTTATTAATAGTTATTAAGGTAGATGTTAAGTTTAGGCATGGTTTAGGATTAAGGAATCTAAAATATGGCCATGCAGAATAAGACACTAATATGTGCTTTAAAAGTATAATGAACAGCCAATATACTAGTAATAAGCACTAGTTAATAGTGACAATTAATCCCTATACTAAATGTTACCATATATACATAACGATCATGTGATTTATTTAATTTATTTCACATGACTTAGTCAAAAACAGTGATGAATAGCCATATTTACGAAAATATAATATTAATATTTAAAGGATTGTTCTATAGTAATAAGACACAAAATGTTGCAGTGAACCAGTTTTTACTGATTTAAAAACAAACTGCTTCATTAAATGAATCAGCCTTTCCAATAGAGTGCTTCAGCCGTGACGTCAAAACCCTTCGCTATGGGTTCCTTTGAGATTTTCCTATGGGTTTTTATAATGGGGTTTTTCCAATTCATTAGTAAAATAAGGTCTGTGGTGAAAATAACTATACTAAATAAAGATACTTAGACATTTTCTTGAACAACGTAAACTGCAAACACTCACAGCCCAAACATTCTTATGTAGTTCCTTTTAGCAAAAATATATATTTTTTAAATAAAGTATGGGTGTGTGTAATTTACTTTGTAGAGCAAAACATCCACATTTTGTCAAGTTATATTTACCACAGACCTTGTTTTACTCATAAATTGAAAAACTCCATTAGAAAAGCCTATAGAAATCTCAGTGGAACCCATGAAGAATTAGTATTCCAGGTTTTGACGCAAAAAAGGAGCATTTTAGGCCAGTTTTTGGGTTTGATTTTATACACTGCAAAAAGCAAAGTGACACCCAAAACCACTACATTTTGTAAAAAGTAGCTTGGAGAAATTACTCAGTATTCAAAAGAAGCTGAGCTGTTGTACTGAAGAATATAGATGTGTTTTCAGTTTGTTGCTCCCAAGTACTGCAGTCACTAGATATTGCTCTGGTATGTCTGGTAGATGATTTAATAAGCATTTGGCTTCCTGTTGCTGCTTTTATGCCCTTCTCATTACAAACAAAAGTTATATCAATTCAAAGCTGGACCAGTTTAGTCCTCTCACAGCATCCAGGAGAAATGAGGAGTCAGGGTACGAGGAGCCAGAGCGCATCGCGGGGCCGCAGGTGGGATGAATACTGATAACCGGCTACGGCGGGAGGCGGTGTCAGCCGCGCCAATTGCTTTTAATAAACTCTCAAGCAATTGTTACATTGATGGAGAGGGCTTGAGCCCAAGCGGGCCACTGATGATGGGAGGACTGCTCAGGTCTTCTCCATTGTAGTGTTAATAGCCTCTTCATATCCCCTGCAGTTCCCCCTCCTCCGGTCTAAATTGAAGGGGAGATTGGTCAGGGACAGGGGTGATGGGGGTTTGAACCAGGTCAGTCATCGGGGTCCAGGGGTGGCTTTAGTAAATCATTTTGATTGGATTAAAGCTTCTGAAGCTCTTAATAATGTGAGAGGTCAAAGCGGGTAGATTAAGTGCTTTGTTGGGGGCGGTTTAAGGGCCGCTTCGAAGCTCAGAAGCTTTTCACAGAGCTTAGAGAAGAGCACCTCTCACTTTCACTCCTTTGTGACTAACGCTGTCACTTTTGTGGAGCTAGTGCTATTGTGCGCTGGTGTTAATGTCTGTGGCACAGACGGATGTGCGTCGGTTTCCTCTTCTGTTTTGTGCTGGGCTGAATGGAGCGCTGATCTTTAATAGGTCTTCAGCGGCTTGTTACCGACAGTCACACAGCTGTCTGAGATCTGCCCTGGCGCTTTCAACAGACGTGGATGATGCTTCCTCAGAATTCAGAAATGTACATTCTCCTATTCCTGTGGGGCTATCAGAAGACGTTCTGTTTGTTAAGCATCCCGATCATCCTGACATTGGCTCGACTAATGATGTAACTTAGGGTGGGACCTGTTTGTTTGTCTTCTGGAAACCTGTCTGAAAACAGACATTATTTTTCAAATTCCAGACAGATAGCGCACCTTTAAAGGCCTTTACTTTGATACTTTCACTGACCACTTGACAGCTTGCTTTGGTTACTTCAAAAACCTATGCATGGAACATCAGTTTTGCCACCTAGCTTTGTACCTCTCATAAATCTGTGTATGTGTTGCCTACAGTATTGCATTGTTTTGCAAAGGTAAACCGCCTCTCCAGTCTCATCCTCGTCTATCTATTTCACAGTGCCTCGGGCTACGTCTGCATCAGCGCTCATTAATTTACATTAACCAAAGTGTCAAAACACGGCCCACTGGAATCCGCGATGAAAGGAGAGTCAGTGCAGGTGTTCTAGAAGAGTTTGCTGAACACACCTTCAGCAGATAACATTGCCAGTCGCATGCGAGCTGTAATTGGACACCAGAATTAGCTTGTTCTTACTGTCACTCAAGATCTCTGTTGTTACTAAAATCAGAGCATTAAACTGAAAAGCGGTGACTTGACAGACTTTGCGGCCTTTTACATACATTGTACCGTTTTTGTGATATTTGTTCAAAATAGCCTCTCCTGGCAATTTCCTCAGACGTTTAACAAGCAATAAAATTACATCTGGGTGTGAATAAAAGCCTTTTCACTGGAATTCCTCAGGGGCATCCACCATGTTGGCCACCACCACAAAATGAAGTAAAAGAATCCCATGACTCTCAATGCTAACACCCTCAACTAAACCAACTTTGCATGAGGTCAGGCTACCCAGGTTATGACCTCTGCCCTCAGGAGGAGAAACTGTTACAATTTAGGATGTACTGAGAGCACCGTGCCTTTCATCAAATGCATGTTTAACTGTGCCGGGGGAGGTCTGCTCACCAGTATATCATTAACTCTGCCCAAGAAAGAAAGAATGGGGTGTGGCAAACGGAGTTGATGGTGGGACCTTAGCCCCGCCTCCTGCTGGGCCCAACTCACCACACAATATCTGGGCGACCATAAGATTAAGCCAGAGAGAAAGCTCCTTTCACAATTCACACGCCCTTTAGATTGTTTTATGAAACCATTTCAATGGGGATTTCCCCGTCTGCCGACAAGTGGGGTCCAGCCAATGCATAGTTCTCTGTTGCTATGACTTAACTTGGTCCCCACTAATCACTGGCAAGGGCAAATTTCATATAAAATATCGGGGGGCTTTTGTGTGTGTAATTCGCCGTGACAGTGGCAGCACAATGAGGGATTCAGGGTCCCAGCAGGTAACAGGGACCACTTGCCATGTGAGGGTCCAACAAAGTTAGCCAGAAGGTGGGCAGCAGGGGCAAACTGTTGTCACAAATAATCAGTCTAATCTGGCTTCACCTGCATTCTTTTCTCAGGTAAAGTCCCCCTACCACTCTAAAGTGTCTCCGTATCTCCCATTTATCCATTTTTGATCCATTTGTCCTCTGGATATTAATCTGCCCCCACTTTCCCCCGATGGCGTCTCTCCTTTATTCCCCCCGACCGGTCTGCCATGTCATTGTCGGCCAGCCGTATTTGACCCACGTTTTATTGGCTTCCTGATCATAAAACACAGGTCACTCAGTGGGTTTTAAATTGTAATTGAATGGCCCTTTCAGACCCGACTATTCGTACCCCCAACTACTATGTGATTTAGTTGATGGAAGCAGAAGTTGCTTGTTGTTTGAGCAAGAGAAATCATAGGCATTAACTGATATAGGTTTTAATATTTTTGCAGTCAAGAACAAAGAAACACTGCATCATGGTAATTTCAATCCAAACATCCAAAGGCACCAAATCTTTGTGCCATTATAATTAGCATTGTGGAATAAGAAAGAACTTGTGGCCAGTTTTGCAACATCATTATCTCTAGCCTTGATTTCTCTAACCAGTTGAAACCTGCAACAAAGGAAGACTTGATTCACATCGTCTCCATAGCCGTTTCCTCTCTCCAGCAAGTGCAAGACTGCACAAGACCACAGAGTATTTATCAAAATTACCAACCTCATTAGCTGTCTGTTAGAAAATGCTTTTAAGTTTGTATGGGGCCCCTCGTCAGCAAGAATCGTCACAAAATCCCCTGTTAGACAGAATGTTGGATCATCTTGGAGATTATAATCAACCTAAACTTGCATTGTTCATTCTTCAAATTAATTCCGAAAGTAACGCGTTGGGTCTTGTAACCACAATTCGACAGTGAGTCTTAGCTATGAGTAATACAGGCCTATTTCCCCACCTCAGAGTTGCTTAATTAAGTCTTTCTAATTATAGACTTGTCAGCCTTGTATTTACCTCATCTGGAAGGATATGCTTGGTCTTCCCTGACTCATGGCATACCATGTCCACAATGAGACTTGAGTGAACTGCCTTTACCTACAAATTTAAGTGTTGAGAAGTTTAATTAAGTACTTTTAAGGTAACAATAATATCAGGACAAATAAAAGAACAATTCATAGACATTCTGAAGTATAACATATGTAACGATGCTTGTTTTCTCTGTGCACTTCCATAGCCACTCGAGAATCAGCATTTGTCCATGCAATTGCCTCAGCGGGGGTAGCGTTCGCTGTGACGCGGGCTTGCTCTGAGGGCTCCGTCACCATCTGCGGCTGCGACACACGGAGGAAAGGACCGCCAGGCGAGGGCTGGAAGTGGGGCGGCTGCAGTGAGGATGTGGAGTTTGGCAGCATGGTATCCCGAGAGTTCGCTGATGCTCGTGAGAATCGGCCAGACGCTCGCTCAGCTATGAATCGACACAACAACGAAGCTGGACGTGTGGTGAGCACATTTTTCATGCTGAAAAAAACTAAAATGCGTTTCCACTCTAGTTCAGGTTAGTTTATTCTGCTTGCTGGTAGATTAGTTTATATTCAGAGATAGTATATGTTCAGGTTAGTCTACGCTGCTTACTGGTGAACAAGCAAGTCTCAATACTATTTAAAAAAGTTAGGAATGCCTGGTCGAGAAACCAATGGAGCAACATCCAAATGCATTTGATTGGTCTACCAGTTGCAGTGCGTGTCGGAAACAATACGCCCATTGCCATAATGCCATATTTTGAACGCTCCATAGAAAATATAAACATCTATTAATTACCATACTTAAAGGTTGTGATTCAGTGGAGCCAGCTGGTCCAAATAAACTGGGTACTGAGCCATCTTTCAAGAGCAAGCATTTGTGAATCCCATGTTGAACTCTCCCAGATTAGAGAAGCAGTTGTCAGTAAAATGACGGGGAACACAAAAAAAGATTGAGGTTGTACTGCTGTGGTAACCACTGATTCTTTGCAGCCTAATCCTTCGGAAGTGAAAATAAAATGAATTTACTTTAACAGCATTGCCAAATTTACTTTAACAGTGTCTTCTCGACATGAACAAGCTACGGTGGGTCAAGTTGTTCGCAGCCAGCCAATGTAGAACATATGTGGGTGTTATGCAATTATGCAATGTCATCACGGAAGTAGGATTCGAATTACTAACGACTCGTTCTTTCTTTTTGGAGACAATTACTTTATTTATTGTGAACTTTGCCTTTACAACTTTGCAGATTTTTTGCATTCACATTCAGCTACAACCCAAATTCCGGAAATGTTGGGACGTTTTTTAAATTTGAATAAAATGAAAACTAAAGCCGCTTTCCCACCGAAATTACCTGGAACAATTTGTCCCAGGAACTTTTTTTTCCCCCTGACTGCTGTCTGCGTTTCCAAATTGTCTGGTGACGTAGGTCTGCGCGCGTTTCTCAATACAAAGTACACAAACTTTGGACTTGCATCCTCGGTAGTTCGGACTTCGCAAGTGCGACTCGGGATGACACAAGTCCGGTAATTCTGCAAAGAGCAGCGTACTTGATAACATCAGTCAGCTCACCTTGGCTACTGCAATTTTCCTCAATAAGATGAAATGATATCAACACCACTGCCTCTTTTCGGTTTCATTTAAACATATTAATAGCTGCAGAAATGTAGTTCAGGGAACGTACATACATTACAATGAAACAAAATATTATATCAAAAAATATTGCCTCTTTTAATTTTTATTTGAACATAATTGATTAATAGAATAATAGAATAAAGACCAAAGATCCTGATAGATTTGCGCCCCGAAAGTTCCAGACCTTTAAAAAAGTACTACCTCACGAGCAGGGACTTTCTAAAGGGCAAATTTTTACACGGAACTTTATTTAGATCCTGATTCCTGCAGTGGAAACAGACCAAGTACCGGCCCCAAAGTTCCTAGTTCCTGGGGAAAGTTCCTGTGGTGGAAATGGGGCTTAAAAGACTTTCAAATCACATGAGCCAATATTTTATTCACAATAGAACATAGATAACATAATAAATGTTTAAACTGAGAAATTTGAAACTTTTATGCACAAAATGAGCTCATTTGAAATTTGATGCCTGCTACAGGTCTCAAATTAGTTGGGACAGGGGCATGTTTACCATGGTCTAGGATCTCCTCTTTTTTTCAAAACAGTTTGAAGACATCTGGGCTTCGAGGTTATGAGTTTCTGGAGTTTTGGTGCTGAAATTTGGTCCCATTCTTGCCTGATATAGGTTTCCAGCTGCTGAAGAGTTCGTGGTCATCTTTGACATATTTTTCGTATAATGATGCAGCAAATGTTCTCTATAGGTGAAAGATCTGGACTGCAGGCAGGCCAATTCAGCACCCGGACTCTTCTACTACGAAGCCATGCTGTTGTAATAGCTGCAGTATGTGGTTTTGCATTGACCTGCTGAAATACACGTCGTCTGGAGGGGAGCATATGTTGCTCTAAAACCTTTATATACCTTTCAGCATTCATAGTGCCTTCCAAAACATGCAAGCTGCCCATACCGTATGCACTTATGCACCCCCATACCATCAGAGATGCTGGCTTTTGAACTGAACGCTGATAACACACTGGAAGGTCTCCCCTCCTCTTTAGCCCAGAGAACACGGTATCCATGATTTCCAACAAGAATGTCAAATTTGGACTCGTCTGACCATAAAACACTTTTCCACTTTTGAAACAGGACATGACGGCTCTTCTAGACCATGTTCACATATGGCTTCCTTTTTGCATGATAGAGCTTTAGTTGGCATCTGCAGATGGCACGTCGGATTGTGTTTACTGACAGTGGTTTCTGGAAGTATTCCTGGGCCCATTTAGTAATGTCAATGACAGAATCATGCCGATGAGTGATGCAGTGTCGTCTGAGGGCCCAAAGACCACAGGCATCCAACAAAGGTCTTCGGCCTTGTCCCTTACACACAGAGATTTCTCCAGTTTCTCTGAATCTTTTGATGATGTTATGCACTGTAGATGATGAGATTTGCAAAGCCTTTGCTATTTGAACATTGAGGAACGTTGTTTTTAAAGTATTCCACAATCTTTTTACACACTCTTTCACAGATTGGAGAGCCTCTGCCCATCTTTACTTCTGAGAGACTCTGCCTCTCTAAGACATCCCTTTTATAGCTAATCATGTTACAGACCTGATGTTAATTAACTTGAGTTGCTAGATGTTCTCCCAGCTGAATCTTTTCAAACTGTCTTGCTTTTTCAGCCCTTTGTTGCCCCTATGCCAACTTTTTTGAGACCTGTAGAAGGCATCAAATTTGAAATGAGCTCATTTAGTGGATAAAAGTATACAATTTCTCAGTTTAAACATTTGTTATGTCCTCAATGTTCTATTGTGAATAAAATATTGGCTCATGTGATTTGAAAGTCTTTTAGTTTTCATTTTATTCAAATTTATAAAACGTCCCAACATTTCCGGAATTCGGGTTGTACATTACACACTGCAAAAAGGCAATATTTTAAATGTTATAATAGGGGCAATTTAATATCATCTAGAATCTTAGTGCTAAGATCAATATTCTGTTTTCCTTTTTCCCCTAGTCAATCACAGACCACATGTACCTGAAATGTAAGTGTCACGGCCTTTCGGGAAGCTGTGAGGTGAAAACCTGCTGGTGGTCGCAGCCTGACTTTCGGGTAATAGGCGACTACATGAAGGACAAGTATGACAGCGCATCAGAAATGGTGGTGGAGAAACATCGAGAATCACGAGGCTGGGTCGAGACCTTACGACCGAAGTACACCTTCTTCAAGCCCCCTACCGAAACTGACCTTGTCTACTATGAAAGTTCGCCTAACTTCTGTGAACCTAACCCAGAAACCGGCTCCTTCGGCACCCGTGACCGTATATGTAACCTGACATCACATGGTATCGATGGCTGTGACTTGCTCTGTTGCGGACGAGGCCACAACACTCAAACTGAGAAACGCAAGGAGAAATGCCACTGCATTTTTCACTGGTGCTGCTACGTGAGTTGCCAGGAGTGTACGCGAGTTTATGATGTCCACACCTGCAAGTAAGAAACCACCAAAACCAGATTGAACCAGACATTTGGGGTTGTGAACATAGGAGAGCCTTCTGTCCGAATCTTGTGGACTGAATTGAATTGTTTGTGGTTTCACTGATAAGATAATCACAAAAAAGAGATACAGTGGACAGTGAAGTAATTCTAGAACACCATCAAAGAAAGCTGTTTCAACAGACACAAAGAAAAACCCATAAAGGCTTTGTTCTCCATTGTTGAGGACAAATACAGGCCTGTGGCTCAGCTCTGGAAGGGACTTATCGTTTCCAGTCTGATACAGGAGGGGATAAGTGATGGATCAGATTACTAGAGACTCAGGCCCTTGGGACCTTGACCAATTGTGTCTCCAAGAAGAGAACAGAAACCTTTCAAAGAGAGAGGTTTTGTCGGCACGTGGCTGCAAACTCAGATGGGACAACTCTGTAACAACAAACGCAGCACAAACTGAATACCAGGGTTTGCCCACAAGCGCCTCTGAAATGTGGTGATAGTTGCATTATTAATGATAGCCTTACTACTAACACCATTAAAGAAGCTATTTGTATCTTTTTAATACAAAGTGCATTCCAACATTCCTGAATACCAGCAAACAACTGATTAACCAATTTTTTATGACATATAATACACTTTATGTTGTCTCTGTGTGCAAGACCAAACACTGAACTTATGTATTAGGTTGAATTTATTGTAAGTTACTAACATTAGGTTATGAATGCACTTGTATCTGAGTGAATGTCCATGCATTGTGTATATGTCACTGTTTTCTTGAAATGTTAAATGTTTAGAGTGCTATAACACTTGGTTTGATTGCTTGGTCCAAACCAGAGTTCAGTTGCTTCCCCTTTTCCCTGCCCCTGCTGGGTTGTGTTCACACTGTATTTTTGGGTCCAAACCATGGTAAGCTTGTGTCATCAAAGCAGCAGCTGTTCACCCTGTTGCTAGATAACAACTACGTAGGAGAAGACTGTGAAATGGACAGCCTTGCTCAGTTTTGTACTTCGGTTTTTTAACCCTTAGGCTTCTTTCCGAAGGGTCAACACAGAACAGCACGAATGTATTTCAAAAGTTCCAAAGAACATCTGCTTGCAGTGTGTCAGTCCTGCTTGTCAGGAAAGTGAGTGAGCCACTGATCTATGTTCTTTATTTTAGATCAGAGCACACACAAGCACATAATCTGACTATATAATATGCCATCAGAGGTTCAATTAAGCAATTCAGGATGATTGCATTCATATCTGCAGTAAATTTAACTTGTGGACTTGTGTTTGGCTCACAAGTACCCACCAGAGTTCAGAAAACAGCGTTCACATCATCCAAACAAGCTGAAATCTGACTTCAAACTAACCCAGTCGTGCACCAGAAGTGCTAGTGTGAAAGCACCCAGTTTTCCCCAAAGATCAATAATCTATTAAAGCTAAAACAAATAGATGTGAGCACTTCTATCTTGAAATGGAGCATAATATTCATTTGCCTTATTTGTGTGTGACAGTATCATTGATATTTCACAAACAGATAGGTCCACGACATTTCAAAATGAATATACAAGGTAATTTTACCTGAAGTAGCTGAAACACTGTTCATTTGTAAGTCCTTTGGATAAAGGCATCTGCTAAATCAATAATATAAATGTACATGCAGGGTCCAAAATTAACACTTGCCAAGTGTCTCCAGTGCAAGTATATAATAATTGAAAATAATTATCATTGCCACAGTATCACGACTGCTATATTTTCTCAACTCACCCACCTTTGACCGATGGTGAAAATTATTTTTGTAATTATTATTTTTCATTTATTGATTTTTATTTGTGTTTGGTGAAAGGTTAATTTTGGACCCTTATTAGAAATTTTGTTTCTGCTATGACACAATGAATTATTTAGTTTTTATTCACAATTGTAATTCTCAAGTATTTTTCATGTTTGCCTTTAATAGCCATTATATGTGAATTCATGACCAAAATTAATGTTTTTTTTGTTTTTTGTTTTATTCTAACTTTCCCTACCCAGTTGTACATGACAGTTAGCAGCAGTGCAGAAACTAAATGAACTACCCTCATTTATAATGCTGCTAACTAATAACAGGTTTGTTGTTATATTTATGCGTGATATTGTGCTTGTGCATTTGTGTTTCTCTGTGTAAATCTACTGTATGTGTCTTGGTGTTTGTATGTAAATGTGTCTGTATATGTGCATGACTCTTTTTTTTTTCTTCTTTCTGTGAAAGACACTGTGTAAGCATAGTTAAGAACTAAAATGTGAAGTTTTCTACTAATGGAATCTTGATAGAGTTTGTGTTCATTAACCAAATAGAGATATTCTAACACTTTTGTGAGTCCTTTTGAACAATAGATTATAAAATATGTAATGTATGAAAATTAAAATGCATATTGTGTTATTAAAAGCCACGCTATATTTTGACAAAGTAGCACCGAAAACAGCTTTCTGAAGAAAATACACGGTCCATTCACAATAATGATATTACATTTTTTTAAATATTTGTAACTATTAAACATACAGGAGATTAACTATTAGTCAGTCTAATATTGCAAGGAAATGTGAGAAGGCAGAGATAAAAGCCCAGCTTGTAAAATTCTTTGGCAGAAGTTCTTTTCGCAGATCTTTCCTCAAAGAAAATTAACTCAAGTTTCCTCTTGCCCATCTCACACTGATTTAATCTCTCATCAATCAGGGATCATTTCAAAGCACATGTCCTATTCAGCATTCCACAAAGCTTTATTTAACATAATGATCCGCCCCTAACTACAAAATCAATACTTCATATTTTTATGTGTACATCACTGCATCTAAATTTCGATTGTTTGCTTCCACACAGTTCAATTTGTATTCTAAACATGGTCTTAAATTCCAAAGTTTTGTATGGACTAGTTCTGTGTTTAAGGATTTCTGGAAGTTCTGGATTTTTTATGATTATTTATTTTACTGTAATGTATATATTAGCAAGAGTATATATTTGCTGACAAAAGATTATTACTCGTGAGGAAAATGTTGTTTTGTGTAATGGTTTTACCAGCAACCAGAATCTGTTGTTGCTTCTTTTTTCACTGACCACATAGGATGCACTGTATGTCCTGCTCTCTGTTATTAGAATTCTAGCTGTTAATGTTATAACCAAATTAAATAAAAATACGCTTCTGTCATTGACTTTTCATTCAAAAGTGGTTTTGCTTCATGGACCCAAATCTGACATTAGACATCATGTTATATGTTATATATTTAGGTTTAGTTCAAAGCGAAATATGAGCAACAGAAATAAATTATAATAATAAATACTTTTTTTCCCCCCAGTCATAAGCATAGATATAAATATTAAAAAATGTATAATTTCTCTCTTGTCTTTCAATCAGGGGTTTTATGAAATGAGAATGTCCCCTCCTTTCATTAACGTGCAACCAATTAGTGACAGAAAGTAGGAAATCATGGTTCATGGCTGTGACTGAAACTGATATTTCAAAAAAAAGCTATTGGCTATTTAAGAAAAGAAAAGAAAAGAAAAGAGGGAAATATATGCTTTCAAAAGGGAATAAATCAAACTGTAATTTCATGCAGTCTTTAAAGGAATATTACAGGGTTTCAACCTAATGTTAATGTGCCACATATGGTATGTCATCGAGTTTCACAGATAATAATTTTGACTCGTCTCTTGTGTAAAAACAAACATGATGTGTTTACAGTAAATACACTTATAAAGCAAGTTTAACTGGCAAATGTACAGCATCGCAAAAAAATATTTAAAATATGCAACTATGATTTTAACTATAGCTTTTAATTCATGTCGTAACCAAGCTCTGTATTAACATGAGGATACCAGGAAGGGAAAATGAGCAACACAGTGGAACTATCATTTTAATATATTCTCTATAGTCACCACCAGGGGCACTGCTAGTGAAGGAAAAAAGTAAATGCATACCACATTCATTTATACACTTCGATCTCATAGGCCAAAAGACCCCTTAAATACTAATAATGTATTTATATATTTATCAAAGCTTATGGGCATCAGCTTATATTTCTTTGTAGTGTATTTTATAGCATTAATATAATCTTAAATAAGCCCTTACAAAAAGAAGTGTACTTCAAGTTCATTTTATTAAAGGTATAGTTCACCCAAAAATGAAAATTCTGTTATCAATTACTCACCCTCATGTCGTTCCAAACCCCTAAGACCTTCTAACATATTTTCGATTAAATCTGAGAGCTCTCTGATCCTACATAGACAGCAAGGCCCAGAAAGGTAGAAGGGACATGGTTAAAATGGCCCATGTGACATCAGTGAATCAAACTTAATTTCATGAAGCTATGAGAATACTTTTTGTGTGCAAAGAAAACAAAAATAACAACTTTATTCAACAATTTCTTCTTTTCCGTGTCTTCTTTTCTTCATCACGTTCATGAGAACATACAGACAATGAACTAAGAGAGATGGACATTCTGTGCCAGAACACCGGCTCCTGCCTCAGAAGCATTACAGACATGCGTCATGGTACTCTCCTGAACTAAGGGTGAAGACTGACACAGAAGAGAAGAAATTGTTGAATGAAATTGTTATTTTTGTTTTGTTTGCGCACAAAAAGTATTATCATAGCTTCATTAAGGACGAACTACTGATGTCACAAGGACTATTTTATCAATGTCCTTATACCTTTCTGGGCCTTGAACGTGTCAGTTGCAATTTGTGTTCCGAAGATGAACGAAGGTGTTATGGGTTTGGAACAGCACGAGGGTGAGTTATTAATGACAGAATTTTAATTTTTGGGTGAACTCCCTTTAAGTAAACTTAAGTAAAGTTCACAAGATCATAAAATCGAGACTGAAAACATAACTCTCTTAATTTTAGTTTTAAAAAGTATACTAATAGCACACAAATATACTAATAGCACATTTTTTTGTAAGGGAGTGTTCATTTAATTTAATGAAATGGGGTCCTCCTTACAACAAACCTGACAGAACGTTCTGACCAGTATCAACCCAGCAGGGGATTCAGTGAAGTCATGTTAGGTCACCATGAAGGCAAGCAGACAAGGCAGATGGTCAGTGGCAGACTACGCAATTGAGTTTTACACAATCGCTACCACCAGTGAATAGAACCAAGTGCTTCCTGGAGGGTATGGCAGAGGTTAGTCTCAGCTTCAGACGTCATGACAACGGACCGTTGGCTGAACGTCTGATGCATATGGCACACAAAATTGGAAACACCTCAGGAGTTTCGAAAGTCGTCATCGGATTGGTTGAATTATATAGGATTTCCGGGGCGATTTAAAGTTCGCAGCACAGAATCTTTAAAATATGTCCAAGAGTCTTACACACCTGTCTGCTACTGTGGTGACATTTTCACGCCCCTAAACATGATACGGCACAAAATTAGATGTGATCTGAAGGTCTGGCTACACGAGACTAGGCAGAGGGTAACAAAAATAATATTTAAGCCATAGACCGCCCCACGAGTTTTGATGATGATTTGGTCTCCTGGACCATCAATTTGACCTTCGATGGTGAGCCCGGGTAGGTCTCAGGCAGAACCACTGGAAATTACCTCTGTTCCCCTAGTGATGGAAGGACCACCTAATCCTGAGCCCATGCAAGTGGGCAGATTGCAGCTCCCCTTGGAGGAGAAACCGTAAAAGTTGTTCAAAAGGTTGTTCTGCATCTTTACTGCGGTGGACAGGGCCACACTAGTTTGCATGGTAATTGTCCAGCAGGTCAGTTGTTCATTCCTGGGTAGGTCAACTCTGTGGTCTTCAAGTGGGAACACATTCCTCCAAACTCATCTGCCATCTGGGAGTGAAGAGGTCTCTGGCCGCTTTTGGTGTCTGTCTGGCCATGGCAGATGATGTCCTTAAGTTTGTGTACGCATGCTCAGTTTGTGTTCAAAACAAGTTTGTCACCAGTCTCCCTCCAACCAGCAGGAATACTATTATTCCCACATTTTGAAACATCTCTCCAAATCGATCCACTTCATTCCTGTTCCCAAATTCCTGTTTGCCAGGGAGACGGCATGGGTAGTTGTAGACCACATCTTTGGGATTCATGGTATTCCGGAGAATGTGGTTTCTGACAAGGAACCCCAGTTTGTCTCTCACTTTTGGAGGGGGTTCTGTTTGCAGACTGGCACTACTGCTACTATTTCATCAGTATTCAAACCACAGACCAACGGCCAGACCAACCATCCGAACCAGGATTTCAAATGATGTCTGGTCTCCCACCCATCTTCTTGGAGTCAGCAGTTGGTGTGGGTGGAATAGGCCAGTATTCCATAGATCTGTAGCACCGAGCCCAAAATCATGCCGTGTCCACCGTCGGGCCAGAAGCTCTGCAGCGCTTCACTAAATCTCTAATCAGATCGCAAAGAGAAGTTCACGTTCAAGTTCAGCAATCACGTGCTGATGTCTGAAAGCTAAAATTATTTTTAAAGTCTTTAATGCTGGCGTTATAGCGGTTACCTATATGAAATGATCCGTGGCGCAGATGCTCTTCAGACGCGGAGAAACTCCGCCTTTGTTCATAGCCACTCCTCAACCCTGAGCTGACCCGCTTTGACCCAAGGATTTCGGCGGGCCAAAAAACCCCGGCCATTGGCCCCAAGGAATCCTCGACGAGGCACGATCAAGCCCTGAAAGTGACAATGGAAACACGACTGGCGCTGGCACACACTAGCATGCACGCTTTTGGCCCGACAGTGGAAACACAGCTAATAACTCCCTGCTGGTGTCATAGACCAGGTTGTCCATGTTGTGCTGTATTGGCTTTCAACTCCATTTCCTTCCCAGAGTACTAAAGCTGCTGTTCCTTCGGTCCAGGTGTTCATCCAATGCTGCTGCTGAAGGAGGACCAGAGAGAAAGTGATAAGGAAAGGGGAACGCATGGAAAAATAAGGCTGACTGACATCGATTGTGGTGCCCTATTACATCTGTGGGAAAAGGGTGTGGATCTCCACCAAAGATCTGCCATTTTGAGTTCCTACTCGGGCGTTGTGATCAGTATGTGGGCAGCGCAGCTTTGACCATCTTTCCCCCTGCCCCCAATGATAGAGGACTTACCACCATTTATCAATAGGAGGACTTTTTGATTCCAGATGGCATGGATAGGGATTGCAGTATATGGTTGACTAGGAGGGGTCCCGTCCAAAATAGAGATCTAGACCATGTGCTCATTGAAGATTTCCACTGCCAGCTGTCTGCTCTGCCCTAGGGTGTGCAAGGTGGAGCCTCTTTACTCTACTTTTCTTTGTTTTCCTAAATCACTTCAATACCAGAGTGTTTGTGAAACTCACCTTTGCTCCTGCCTATCCTGTCAGTCTCATTTCCTGTTGGCATGGTCTGTTCTCATGCTGTATCTCTGTCCACTTCACTGGATTGATCCCATTTATCAGCCTGTTCATCGTGGTCTTAACTTGCGCTTTGTCTTGATGATCTTCATCTGTGATCTAACCTCTTGCTACCATGGACTGATCTATGGTACCAAAGTCTGCCTGACTTTGACTTTGTCTCTGAATCACCCCTTGTACTTTTGCTGGATTGGATTGATCTCTCGGTGCTGACCTTCGCCTGACTACCCATTCATCCTCTGCCCTATACTGTCTTGAGCTGGCTAGGGACTTGGCAACCAACTGGAATTTTGTTGTTCCTCTGCTCTTAACCCTCTAAGCGCCAAAGTCGCAAAATTACGACAAGACATCATACTTCATGAAATAGACTGTAGTTCCTAATATGGTGTAATATCTAATTTGTATTCCCTACCACTAGATGGCAGACATGTAGTACTTCGATTCTAAACCAAAAGTGTTGGAGGAAATAGCAGAGCAAGTGAGCTATCGTGTCATTGATGCAGAAGCAGTTCAGTTCATAGCGTGTGAGTAAATTGTGAGATTTGTGAGAGAAAATCGCCAAATGGCTAATAAAAAGTTGTACCGTGAGGATGTGTTGCAAATGTTATTCGCCGATTCTGACTTTGAAGGGGAATATTTGCCTTTTGGAAATGACGATTGGTCGTCTAATGATCGCGCATCTCCCGGAACATCTTTGCAGCGCAATGGTGCCGCTGTGCAAGGCGAGAGTGTTCACGAAGCACAAACAAATGATCATTTGGACCCTTTGCCCAACGGGGATGGGTGCCATTCTGTACATGTTAAGATAAGGGAAAAAGTATGAAACAGATCAACAGAATTAGCTGAAGCTGAAACTGAAACTGAAATAGCTAAAACCATGTACAGGCCTTTAAAGAGCTTAGAGGACATTATAGCATCAGTCTATATGGAATCTGTCCCCCACTGACTCACTGAAGAGCAAACCATCCAATAAATAGACCAGATTAAAACTTGGGATAGTTGTCAGTCTTGTCCACAATTAGGAGCTGGGAACACACAGGACACAATAGCATCATTCTTTCTTGATTTTAGTGTGAGAGAAAGAAGGGGAAAAATCCCTTGATAATAACTTGATTCTTTTGAGAGAGCTCAGGAGCCAGCTTAGTTCTCTTGGGGACAATAAGGGCAAAAATTCTCTGTGGTGACAGGACTGCATCAATGATCAGCCCCTGAAGCAGATTATAGGCCAACGTGAATAGAGCCCACCAATACTAGCGGCTAACAGAGGACCCCTGATAACTCATTCTTCCTCTCACAATGTCCCTGCCAGAAGCTAGGTCTTAGTATCGCCTAACTCCACTATCCAAAAAATATTGACATACACGGCCCCCTCATGAGCGGATACAGGGTAATACTTTTTCAAGCACTAGCCATCATATTATTGCTTGTCAAAAAACCTCCTTACCTGAAAGAGAGTATATATGTAGATGATAAAAAAGTTATAATATTTATAAATCCATCAGAAGACCTTCCCTTGTCTGAATATGCCCACTTCCCGACTATGTAGTAGACAAAAAACAATATGTGAAGGAGAGGAGTCGTCAATGGCAGGAAACAACATAATTGACATTGTAGTTACTGACAGATGTGGTATGTTCATTCATATATATATGGCTAAAATGCAGACAGACAGCGATCTAAAAGATATGTTCAGATTGGAAAGCTAGCATATTGATTATTGCATACTGCACAGTATATAATGTGAATGGTATTTTTTTTTTAAATAGTTTCTTAATTTAGTGATGTTAGCTACGTGTCCACAATGGGTGTAAAAATTTGTGTAGCCTAAAAGTGGACAACTCGGATTAAAATTATTTACTTGTTTTCTTGCCATGCTGTAGAATGGACCGAAATTATATTATTTCTCTCACAAAATTATGGAAAAATCCATTTCTAATGGGGAAAAATGGATGTGCAAAAATGAAGAAAAACTGACTGTTCAAATAGCAACAATTACATTACAGTTTTTTCCAATTGTTAACATATTGCTTGCTGAATCTTTGGCCCATTGTCCCAAAACTCTAAACACGAAACCACAAAATCTTTTCAAAAACTTTTTTTGCACCACAATGACTCAAACTGGTGTCGTATATATACCTACCCAAATATACATGAACCCACAAATGCAATACTGTAACAAAAATGGCATTTACAATATTTCTAAAATGCAGTATTTTTAATATTTGTGATGTATGTAACACTTTCCATATCCAACAGAAATAAACTAGGAAAAACATTTAGCAAGATAAAGAAATTTGGAAATTTCTTAAGAAGATTTATGTGTTTTCAGCCCTAGATCCCATCTACCATCAGACAGAGAGGCACCAGAGCCAGAATCTGATTCACAAATTAGCCAGAATCTACAGTAGCCGAGCACCTCAGCCTCAGGCTGAAGGAAATTGTCTGCTTTCACAGAGCAGAAACCCACCTAACAAGCTTGTCACCAAGGTGAGAGCAACCTAGTTAGCAGGTAATTGCCTGAAGAAGACTTGTCAGCTCCACTGCGGGAGACTTCACTCAACGAGTGTGAGAATTTTGACACAGTTGAAGTGGTACCTCCCAATAACCATATAAATAGAAGACAATGGACCTAATTGCAATCAGTGTCCTCCAGCTCTACTGTCTTTATGTTCCTACACTTCGCTCACTGTTGTTCTAATGGCCTGATGTTCAGCAGACTTTTACAACAGCATATCAATGCATCTGAATGCAGGGCCTCTCGTATGCATCTAAGGTCCAACACAAGTTGATGGATAAATGCCTTCTTGGGTGAATGTTAAGAAGTAAAGTTAGGTGGAGCTGCACAAAAGTCACACCTCTGCTCAAACAGTTCTCGTTTCACACATGACAAGTCTTTTGATGTCTGAGCTATTTGCAGCTAAATTACTTTGCTGTTAAAAGGGTAAGAGATTTTCAGCTAGACACTGAAAGGACAACAAAATGTGGAGTAGGTGCTGGTGATATTTGAGAGGTCAGTAATGCGGTACAATAAAAAGGAGTAAAGTTTAGCACCTGGCAAGTAACTTCATCATATCCTTACTACAAAAACAAACTGATAAGTAACATAGAAATGGTAAGCAATATCTCTATATGTTATGTCTGCTTGTTGCTGAATCTAAGTATTTACAGTAGGTTCCTTGGTTCTGAACGGATTCTTTCCGTAATATTGATGAATGGGTGGCGGAGCAGAAACGAAACCTGCTGCTCTCCATATTAATTTCCATTGTCACCTTTCACATTCATAAGTAAATTGCGTGAGCTTATTTCTCAATATTAGAGTGAAGGATCAGAAAAGGCCCATACATACACCTGCCCATAGACCCTCTCCTCAAACAAATCATATTATGTGTCAGATCTAGTGCACGGATTAGTTGCAATAATGGAGCATTTTTTAAACTAAGATGTGATGTTTGGGGTTTAGTATGCTGGTGTTATGGAAGGTTTCAGGTAGCTTTTCTGGAGCGCTAGATAAATGACTATGAACAGTATGTAATGTGTATGTTGGGACGTGACACACAGTTGTTCTTGTAACGTCATGTTTTGACTGCCTGCTGCATTTGGATTCACCCAAAAGAAACCTGAGCTTAAAACCTTTGAATGTATCATTAAAGGGCTCTGTTTTTTTTTGTTTTTTTTTGGTGTGTTGTTGTTGTAGTTCTTGTTGTGGCCACTACGCATAGCATGTATGAAAATTGTGTGTTTTTATAAAACTATCATTACAGTCAGCTCCTGCTCAATTCTTGTCACAACTACACTTAGTTTAAACCATAATGCTAAAAGCAGTTATTTGTATGGACCAGGGGGAAAGTATTAATAATTAAAAATTATTAATATTAAAAATTGTGTTTAATAAAACAAATTAGTTTAACTTTGATGAGCATTTAGAACTTTCTATTTCTTTTAAGTTCACAAAACTGACACATTTTAAACAACCAGAATTGTTTTACTGTTTTGATTTGAATTACTTTTGTCTCTTTAAATTTACATGAAATTAAATTTTGTAAGTTTTCTTTATGATGATCACAGCCATGGATGTGTATAGATTTGAGAAGGTCCATCGCAATAACCCGTAGCTCTTGACTGGTTATCTGGTGAAGCTAAACAGGGTTGAGCTTGTTCAATACCTGCATGGGAGACCTTCTGGGAAAGTTAAGGTAGCTGCTGGAAGAGGTGTTACTCTGTATCAGTAAATAAAGAGGTCTCATTGGAGTACCACAGGGCTCAGTACTAGGACTGTTTGCTTTTCACTCTGTATATGCCTTGGAACACATCATTAAGAAACATAGAGTTAGTTTTCACTTCTACGCTGACAATACTCAGCTCTATATTTCTATGCAAACCAACCAAACATACCAATTCACAAAAATAACGGAATGCATAGTTGATATGAAAAATTGGATGACTAGTAACTTGATGACTCAAGCTGAATAATGACATTGCTGCCTTCTGTAGAACTGCTTGAAAATAGATAAACATTAAACTCTTATTAAACTGAACTGAACCAACACTGAACTGACTTTAGCAGAATAATTTAGCTGAATAATTACACATTTACTTTGAATAATTAGAGCTGCTTACAGCAGAATTTAAATTGAACTCAAGTCATAAGTTAGCAGAGCTTTAGATTTTGATTTTGTTCTATACAAGCATGTTAATTGTAGTGAAATATTGACTAAGCTAACTCACACAATTTAACTGCAGTTGCAAAGGATGCAACTGTTGATTAGTTATTGATGAGTTGCTCCAACTGCTAAAAAATGAGCCTCCAAAAATTAAATCCACTTGCCAAAGACAATGGCAATATATATTTGCCACTGTCTTTGGCAAGTGGATTTAATTTATTACAGAATTGTCCTGAAGACTAAACTATCCCTTAAAGCTGATATACAGTGTGTGTGTGTGTGTGTGTGTGTGTGTGTGTGTGTGTATATATATATAAAATATGTGTATATATACAGTATATATAATTGTTTATATATATATACAGTTTAGTCTTCAGGACAATTGTGTAATTAATTTGGGATATGGAAAATTTATTAATATTTATCATAAAAGTTATATGAAGATATTTTACTCCTTTTACTTTGCATACAATTGGTTAATATGCGGCAATATAATGACTGATATACTGATAAGTTTTTTATTTATTTATTTTTTATCTTTAGCTGATTTTTCACTACTTAGCACTCTGTCTATTTGTGGATGATGCATTATAAGGGTCAAATTTGATGGATTTGAATTGGTTTACATGTAAATGATAGTGACGGGAAGAAAACTCATTCCCTTTTTCAGCACAGATCCATTGTGTGAACCCACCCTGCAGTGAAGTGTGCTTATATCAGCGTAAGTATATCAATGACAAGGTGACTAGAGGGGGTAGAGGAGAGGGGTTATCATTAGTGAAGCCCTCTGCTGCTGTTCACGACTAGTTCCAGTAATTACTTCACAAAGGGTGGTTTTCGCCATCCCACTGTTTTTCCCACACAGGGCAGGCACAGAATTCCAAGTGGCCTCAGACTTGCAATCTCCTTGCTTTAACCCAGGCAAATTGCTAAGCTTGGCCATTCTTCAGGCACTGTAATTGCATTTTAGTGCTGTTTTTATTGGTGCCGGCTTGCCCAGCCCCCAGTCTGACCACTCAACACTAAGAATGCCATTGAATGCAGGGTAAATAGGGAGTAAATAATTTGTTTATTGGGAGGTTCAAATTAGGGGTTAATTAAGGATTTAGAATTGTCTATATTAAATCTGACAGCATTAGGTTACATCCACAAAAGTAGTTTTCACAGGTTAAGTATAGCAAAAAACTTAAGTTAACAATTGCAATTCTCAGTGTTTCTCAGTAAAACTACAAAAACTTTTCTTTCTTTTTTTTACCATTTTTAATGATTTTTAGAGGTTTATTCAAATGTGAATACTTAAGTTCATCTCATTAAAATACTCAAAGAGATCTAATTTTGTTCTTGGCACCATTGAGCAGTTCTTCTTTCTTGAGTGTCCCTGCTTCTAATTCTACGGTACAGATGCATTCCAGAGCTGGACAACTGAGCAAGTGCTGTTTGCGTTGAATTGAAATAACAGCAGAAAACTGAAATGGCCACAGGATTAAGGGATCTGAACAGGATAAAAGGATAAAAGATTCTTGGTGTTATCCATTTTAGCTTAAAAAATGGAGAGTCTTAACCAGGATTTTGGACCTCACAATGCTTAGAGTCTTTATAGAACATGGTTGTGCAATTTGTAATGATCTACATTTGACATTTTTGTATTCTATTATGTCATTGAGTAAACGGATTAGAAGAATGACCAGGTTTTGAGTGCTCAGAGTCAAAGCTTCTCTGGTGGAGGTGTTATAGCTGGAATGTAATAACTAAGTCAAAAAGTTTAACTCCGTCAATATAATTTTTATATAATTGCACACTGTGTGGAAGTAACAGTGGTCAAATTAATTTAATTCCACAGATTAGAAGAGCACAGATCAAAGTGCATCCTGCTGTGGATCTGGATTTTTGGAGAAGCAGTTTTGAAAGTGTTGTCAGGCAACTGCCCAGCTAACAGTGAACATTCCCACAACTTTCACAAACGTTTTCTGAATGTCCTCATTGTTGTTTTTACTTGTTCTTATAATGTTGAGAGAAAACATTCTGAAGTCAACATTCTCAGAACGTCCTTATGATGTTATTTGTTCTTGAAAAAAACTTAATAAATGTTCAAATAACATGATATGTGTGAAATGAAGTTGCACGTAAGAAACGTTTTAGTATACTTTAAATATACTAATCATTACAAGAAAATTCTTAGAAAATTCAAATCAAACGTTCAAATAACGTTAGATTTTGGGTAAAAAATAAAATGAATAGAACGTTGTCAGAAATGTTTAATAACCTTTAAATAACTTTATAATCACAACAAGAAAACTGGACATTTTAATGTAATGGTCTAGTTAGTTGTCATGGTTATTGATTTGAGTTCTTCATTATGTTCAGGTGTGTCTTGTTAATTATCCTCTTTTGGTCTGTGTATTTAAGTTCCTGTCTGTTCAGTGTAAGTGGGTCAGGTATCGTTAACGTCAATGTATACGTGTGTCACCAGCCTTTCTTGTGTGGAGATACCTTGTGTGGATTAAATTAAAGACTGTTTATCATCTTTTTCATCTTTGTACGTGTTCATCTACACCGTTTTGTGACAGAATACCTGACCAATACGAAGACTATGAATATTGCATCCATTAACGTTGCCCCAAGGAGGGGCAACACTCTGTTAAGTGGAGGGACTGTTTTTATTTTTCAAAATGCCCGTAATCTGGAGGACAAAATTATTAGAACACAAGTATTTTCACCAGCTAAAAATGGTTTTAAGTCAGTTATTTCCATCTTTTGCTGTAGTGTATCAATTGGAAATATCAGTTTACATTTCCAAACATTCATTTTGCCATTAATTGTAATAATCCAGTGAGATTTTTAAGGCAACGTCTCCAAGATGCTTCAAGAAACCTACCTGCAAAGCTACTGTACTGTTAAAAGTTGTAGGCACTTATGTAAAAATGCTGTAAAATGAGGATGCTGTCAAAAATGTCATAAATAGATTTTCTTTATCAACTTCTATTAACTAATTTAAATCAACATTTAGTGTGACCATCCTTTGCATTTAAAGCAGCTTTTGCCCTAGGTGCGCATAGTTTTTCATATAGCTTTGCATGTATGACTCTTGAAGCATCTTGGAGACGTTGCCACAGTTCTTCTGGATTGAGTCTGTCTCAGTTTGTTCTGTTTCTTCATGTCATTCCAGACAGACTGGATGATGGTCAGATCAGATCTCTGTGTGGAGCACTGGCTGTTTCAGACTCCTTGTGCAAACATAAATCTGGATTATTACAATAAATGGCAAAATGAATGTTTGGAAATGTAAACTGATATTTCCTACTGACACACTACAGCAAAAGATAAAAAATAACTGACTTAAAACCATTTTTTTAGCTGCTGAAAATACTAGTGTTCTAATAATTTTGGCCACCACTGTATGTGGAGGAGTTTCTCGATACTAGCCACCATGCAAGCTGCGATGACATCTGCTTGATGGAGGGATTTTGGTGTGGTCTGAATGATGACATTCGCTTCGTCATGCCCAGGGGAGATCCGTATTGGACCCTGAAAGATTACATCAGTGGACGAAGCAAATGTCGACTGCACCATCAACGCCACACCTCGCAGACGTCGCACAGCCAGACCCAGAGCCCAGCCAAGCATCATCTTGCTGCATGGAGCATCAGCCAGAGCCCGCTGCGACCGACAAGTCATCACTAAGAGGAGCGACAGAGCTGAGGATCGCCCCGGCGCCAGAGCCTCATACAATGTCTGACCAGGTGCGTGAGCCGGCAACAAAACCCACCGTGGAGGATTACACAACCATGGAGGTCATTCCCCTGCCGTGCTTCCTGTGCTGGGAGTCGCAATTTAGTGTGTGTGGCCTGTATACGCCATCCCTGAAACCCCTGACTGTCATGATTTCCCACCCAGCCTGCCCTCTCCCACCTCCTCTTCTATGTCCTCTGTCATCCTCTGCCCTGCTGCCACTGCATCCTGCCAGTCCCTCAGCTTATCCTCAGTCTTCCATCTGTAGACTGGAGTCGCTGCGTCCTTGTCAGTCTCCAGCTCAAACGAGGTCGGAAGATCCTCAGTCTCTGCCTCCAACCTCCGAGACCTGGACTCCGCCTTGGCCTGTCGACCTTGGCTCCACCATGGCTCTTAGCTCCCTTGTCTCCACCATGGCCCATCAGTCCACCAGCTCCGCTGGGCTCCCTCATCCCTCCGGCTCCGCCTTGGTCAGTCGTCAACCTGCCCTTGCCTTGGGACTATACTCCACGGGCTTCGCCTCGTCCCTCTTTCCCTCTGGCTCTGGCTCTAGCTCCGGCTCCACCTTGGTCCTCTGTCGCTCTGGCTCCACCGCGGCCTTCCGGATCCCCGCCTGCGCCTCAGTCGCCTGAGCCATCTGCTCCGCCTTGGCCCTCCGGATCGTCTGCGTCACCCCGGCTCATCGGCTCTCCGTCTCCGCCCTGGGCTCCCTTACCACTGGCTCCGCCTTCATCAGTCGGCCCCCTGGGGTGATCTATCACACCATGTCACTGTTTGGACTTTGTTTTCAGTTTGCTCTGTTTTGCCCCGTCTAGTTAGTTGTCATGGTTATTGATATGAGTTCTTCATTATGTTCAGGTGTGTCTTGTTAATTATCCTCTTTTGGTCTGTGTATTAAAGTTCCTGTCTGTTCAGTGTAAGTGGGTCAGGTATCGTTAACGTCAATGTATACGTGTGTCACCAGCCTTTCTTGTGTGGAGATACCTTGTGTGGATTAAATTAAAGACTGTTTATCATCTTCTTGCGTATTCATCTACACCATTTTGTTGTAAGGATTGATGTAACCTTTAAATAATCTTATAGTCCACAGTGTCAGACACTGTGATGATCGTAAATGCAATAATTAGTGAAATAGAGTAAAAACGACCATATTGACAATATTGTGTATAAAATTTACATCACTTAATATTAAATTGAACATAACATTAATGTTTTTATTTATTTATTATCATTGTAGTAAGTATATAATAGTGATCTTTAAAAGAGGACAAATGAGTGTCCAGCTCAAATTTGCACTAGTAGGCGGACACGATATTTCAAAACCAAAAATTCAAAAATGATTTTATTTTGGCATCTCACGCATTTGGTGTCCACTATTTTTGACTAAAGTAATATTACAGCAACTGAAGATTTATGTTTGGCAATTTTAACTAAAACCACCGTTGTGTTTTTGTTTATGTTTGGAAGACTAATTTGTAGAGTGCAATCTTGAAGGGTTGCCATTTCCACTTATTGTAAGCATCGCTTATTAATTAAGCGCCTTTTAGCTTGTTGTTTGGGTTCTGCTCATATTTATGGAGTTAATATGGTAGGCAGGTACAGAATGGAATATTTTGGTATGTGACTTATTTCCAAGATAACGCATTTGGATTTAAGTTTATTATAGGCTTTTTATTATTTTCCGTTTTTTATAGCAAGATCTGGCAACACTGAGTCAAGACCCACCTCCTTCCCTGTGATTTCTCTGATACACGTTTAAATACATCATTGTTGTCACTACCTGATTTTTCAGTAGCTTTTATAACATCAGCAGTGGGAAAACCTTAAGACCAACCTCCGTACGAGAGGAGGACAAGTTAAAACTGAGGATTAACACTGGGTTACTGTGCGCAAAGACCCAATTTCAAATCAGTTACGGCATGCATAAAAATTCCTGTGAAGCTCCAAACAATTTTACTGCACTCAAACATCACGGACGGTGCATATTGTACAGATGTGCTTGTAGAAGACTTTCAAACACAGCCTTGACTAACATTCCACCCCACAGATCAAACACGTACACACATATAGATAAAGTCTCTCAAGTGGCCTTTCATGCTGCAAACATCCCTTGTAATTATGAAGCTCAGTTGCTCAGCTCTGCTTGGCTGTAATTTGTGCGGTAATCAGTGTAACCCACCTCTCGCTCGCAATGGCCTGACACCTTTGACCCCACACACAGTGTCAAACAGCCTGTCAGTGGGGCTTAATAAAGCAAAATGACAAGTCTCCATAGACGTTACCACACCGCCATGTCAGACGGCAATGAGTGGTTGTTGCCGCCTGCCAGGTACTGAGGTATTTTATTTAGCCCTGAGGAGGACAGGTGTGCTCTGCAACAGCACGAGGGAGGGAATGCCAAAGGACTTCGAGTTGGAAGCCGCTACAGGTGTTGGCACACAGACAAGACACTGCGTTAACATAAAAATGAATTGTTCCATTATCAAGGAGTATTTTCCTGCGTCCTCATTTATTTACACTGTCTTTTGATTCCGATAAAAAACAACAGGAGGCTCTAAGTCTCTTTGTGACACGGGTGAAATGCTGACAACCGCATTACTGCGTTCTAAAGTGTCAAAAGTGATTCATACTTCACAATCAATGCCACAAATGCAGGATTAAATATAATTAAAGAAATTATGCCCATCAAGGAGAAAAGCCTGTCTATGGGGATTTGATCGTATCAAAAGAGACACTGGTGTGATGTTAAATACAGTGAGGAGACACGCCTGGACCACCTTAGAGCGATGAGACGCTTTGAGAGCTTCTTTAGATGGTTAAACTCCCTTTAACCCCATTAGGGGAATTCGGCTGCCGTCTCTTAGCCTTCATCCCAAGAGGACGAAAACCTGTGAGGCAAGCATGGCTTACGGATCAAAATGACAAGCGCAATTGTCTTTGGTCTCAGGTTTGCTTTGACAAGCTAAACATTTCACAAAGCAGGCCAAACAAGGTGGCACTAACAGCTATGTCGTACCTATGCTGCTTTTACAATGTATGTTGTGCATTGAAGGGATAGGTCAATCCAAAATAAAAATTCTGTCAACACGCAACTCTCTCAAGTCGTTGCAAACTGGTATGACTTTTTCTTCTGTGGAACACAAAAGAATGGTGGTTGCCATTCACGCTTAAAAATAAAGGTTCCTAAAGGGGGTTTTCAAAGTGGTGCAACAAAATAGTAATTGTTTGTTCCCCAAAAACCTTTCAGTGAACAGTTTTTAAAAGAACCGTTTTTTTCTTAGTGTGAAAAACATTTAAAATTTTTCCATTTTAAAGAACCTTCTCTGCATCTGAAAGGTTCTATGGATTTTTAAGCTTCTTTGTGGAACCATCAGTGCCAATAAATAATCTTTCATTTTAAGAGTGTTGATTTCCATTGTATGGACAAAAATCAATGAGACATTTCTCAAAATATCTTCCAAGAATGCCATACAGGTTTGGAATGAAACAAGGGTGAGAAGTTTCATTTTGGTGTGAATCCCTTTAAAATCGGGTTAAAATCGGCAAATAAACCAGACATCATGACGATTTCCAAAAGACTATAGCTATGCAAGACTAAAGGACCTTGGTGGAAAGTAAACCACGGGTTTCATTTGTTCAGGGGCTACTCTATAACAAAGAAATATCACAACATTCAATAAACGTCCCCCACAAGCCTTACTTCCTCCTTATTACCTCAACCTGACTGCATGGGCCAAGTGGCTGAACACCAGATAGGTGTCATGGAAATGCAGGTGGTGATGTGTTAATGCATTAACGGTTGTGTTAATAAAAGGCTGAACTCTTTTTGTGAAGAAATAATATTTTGAGTATGCATCAAAAGATAGGAAAGCTTTGGGATGTACACTCTTAATTGCGTCTTTAATGGACCGCTCTGTCGTTTAGTTACGTGCATCCCGTCACAGTTTAAACTGCACTGTCAATCATCTTGTCACAGTTAACATCCTCTACATTTCATTTAGTTTCCTACTGTATTGGAGAGAAATTAAGCAGCATTCTAATCTGCCAGCCGCAGAACATTCATGCCGTGAACTCTCTTCATGTATTTGCATAATGATGCATATTAAAGTTAATGACCAAATGTTCACAATGTTGGTGCAGATAAAACAAATTATGTGGATAACATTTGATAAATATTATTTAATCAAGTTGGATATTGATTATCAATCGCTCAAACCCTTTTGATCTAAAACTCTCTACTTAACGAATTGGGCCACAGTGAATTCTTATGTATTATTATTATTATTTATTTTTTTATTTTTTCAAATTATTCCTAGTGAGACTTTTTATGGGCCCTTGTACTTCTTTAAGCCTTGTGCTCCAACCATGATTCAGTATTCAGACCAAAAGAGTAGGTTTCGAGCTGTCGTTGAAATTCAGCTCGATGACAGAGAGAATTATTGCGAAGGCTGCGCACGTTTCTTGACGTGACTGCGGAAGTGGTGCAAAATGCGATGTAAATCCCCTTAACGACCTTTCAGGCTATCAGTAATCAGCACACAAAGCTGATTGGCAGCCGACACTGAGAGGCGCATTTATTCGTGCTGTACCCAGCCCCTCTCGACGGTGACCCCTACTGTGCGAGGCGTGGGGTAGAGTGCCCAACGACTCCTGCTGCCAACACAGCGAGCCAGCGAGGGAAGGGGAGGCGTGGTCGAAACGTTGTTTGTTTCCTAACCTGGACGTCTTTAGGTCCTTTTATAGAACGATCTCTCGGGAGAACAGAGGGGTGCTTCCATGTCTGTCAGCCTTTGTCAAAAAGCAACACGCTAACTCGCTTCCCATTATGCGATTAAGCAAGTTTCGTTGTTCCTGTCCTTGGTCAGTTCTTTACAATGAGAACAAATGGCGATGCACTTTTGCTATTGTCAGCATTCACGTTATTATGATGACAGACACGCCTAGCGCACCAGGCGGCGAGTTGCTTCTCCAAACTCTCAATTGACAAAGCCAGCACAGCACGGCTCGCATTTGACACCCCAAACGCATCTCAATGCATACACATTCTCCCACAATCCCCTTGAAAAACACACTGTTCTCACACTGTGCAATATTCTGCTCTCCAGGCCCCGTCTCAGAGGGGAACGTGGTTGTACCCTACTGATCTGCAAGCCCCATTTCCTACTGAGAGGCCCGTTTTGTCCCTTGGCGGTCTTCCTCCATTGAAGCGGCGCTCCATGCTACCGATACACAAATCTAAGGGGATTATCTTCTTTTTGTGGTGAGTGACCCTATAAATAAAACCTGCAACACAGATTGATGAGCCTGTCCACAACTATTTGCTGTTCTACATATTTATCTTTTATCTTAAGTTATTGTTGCTCTCTAATACTAATGAATCTATTAAGATGAGTGGCAAATGTGGGTTGCAGAGTGTGCTAAGCAAAGAATAATTGATGATGGACAGACAAATTATTGAAAACTGCATTCAGTTATTCCACTTATATATTTCACTTACAACATTTTTCAGGAAAGTTATTAGTTTAACTACATTTCTCAATGACGATGTGGCAACATCAATATTATTAAAGTAATGAGTAATGTAACAGCAAAACGTCTAACCTAAACATGTTAAAGCATGAACTGACAAAGAAACGATGTGCATACTATACACCCAAAAAAATGTGACATTAGAATAAGCTGTGTGTTCCAATGCATAGTATGTTGAAAGTAGTATGCTTAAAATCCCCCGAATGGTCTACTATTTTGGGTAAATTTTCGAAGTGTGGATCCGTGCACAATCAAATGCCTGAGGCTTAGTTCACACTGCAGGCCTTAATGCTCAGTTCGAATTTTTTGCTGAAATCCGATTTTTTTGCACTGTTGTTCACATTGTCATTTAAATGCGACTGCCATCAGTCTCATGTGTGAACCGTATACGGCCCTGAAGTGACCCGCATGCGCAGAAGACGACGTGACGTCAGACGCAGTGCACTGTGTTTGCGGAAATAAAAATGGATGCTGCTCGTGTTAGCTCGAGTTCAGCGATTTTTAAGTTAATGTGCAATCAGAGCCTAAATAACGAAGTGATAAGAAGAATATTAAGAAGAAGCAGCGCATGATTTCCTCCAGCGCAGAATTGTGACGTCTGTCGCACTTCAATGACGTAAAAATCGCATGAAATGCGACATGGCCGTTCAGACAGAAGTCGCATTGCAAAACATCGGATATGTATCCGATTTAGGACCACATATGAAAGTGGACTGGGCCTGATTTGAAAAAAATCAGATTTGTGCTGTTCAGACTGTCATAAGAAAATCAGATATGGGTCACATTTGGGCAAAAAGTTGGATTTGGGCCACTTTAGCCTGCAGTGTGAACCTAGTCTAATATTGCCCATATTAACTTATCACGCTTTGGAGGCGAATTCAGTTCAGAGCTACAAGCACAAATAAAAGGAACTACAAGCATGGTGGATGTGCGTGAGACTGATGGTTAAGTCGAGATGTTTGCATGTTATCAGTGCTAGCCTATATTTCATCTGCAACAACATTTCCTAAAGGTTCAAATAGCACAATAGCAAAACAGATACGTTTGGCCACTCTTAAATGGATCATTATGTGAGGAACATGAGCAGAGTTCTCACCATGAAAGAACCACAACTGGTAGATAAACATGATACTTGTTTTCTCTCCAATACAGTAGGAAGAATTGTTTGAGTAGTGTAAATTATTTAAATAAAATGTGAAGTGTGTATATGGATGTGAAGTATGAGTATGTTAACTTTGTCACAGTCAGTTTGCGGCGACAGAATGTACATAACCATGCGCCATGTCAATTTTATGACATGGTAGTATGTCTCAAAGCTTGTCTGCTCTTCTGCTACACATTCAAAAGTATCTACATTTTCTTTTTTGAAAGAGGTAGGTATTACTTTTAGGGCATAGTATAAGTAAATGAACTAGGACACATCACATGTGAAACTAAACTAGGAACAGGTGAACAAAATCAGAAACCACGAAAACAATTCAAACAAGGAAAGAAATACAGGAAATGGAAACAGAGAAACAATAGACGCTAATAAGCATGGCAAAAAAAAAAAACTTAGTAAACACAGGAATTAAATATATATATATATATATATATATATATATATATATATAAATGTTACTGTACATTTCTGCCATATGGACATCAACTTGAGATAGTCACCACTGATAAGCTATTACTAAATATAATGTAGAAACTTAAATTTTCTGTAAAGCTGCTTTGCAACGATTTGCATCATGAAAAGCACTATAAAAAATACAGTATATATGTCAGATGGGATGACAACAGTATTTCATGTGTGCAAATATCTCTGTGTGTATGAGAGAGAGCATGAGTGGGAGTTTTTCATAAGCTATATTAAAAATATATCAGAAATAAAACAGCTGTTTGAAATAAGTGAAACAATTTGGCCTGGTGATATGGAATTGCAATGTGGTCAAGACCTGGAGCTTTTTTATATAGAGCTGTGCAATTATAGAAATTTATACAACTGTTAGTTCTGATCCTCAAATCTGATTGGCTATGTGGTGTTCTAAAAGTGCAGAGAGCAGTGAGACCCTCTCTTATTTTTTTTATCACTCAGCTTGTCTTTGTCTGTGCCAGTGTTATTTATAGTACCACTGAGATACTATTATAGTTTTTATTCATATGTTTTTATCAGTTTTGTATATATGTTTTCCATTTTCATTTTTTAATGTTAAAGTTTAAGTCATTTTTAGTAGTTTTTGTTTTCAGCAAGTTCATCACTCTAGTGGAAAGCAACTCTATTAGTTTAAAAACTCATGAGATCAAAAAAAATATTTCCTTCAGGAAGGACAGCAATTGAGTTTGTGTCTAAAATACGGTGTCTAAAAGTTATTCAATATTAATTTCTATTCTATGTTACTGTTGTATAAAAGCAATACCACACCAGTAACCATGCTGTTGTTCAGCCTGTGGCATTGTGCATATGGCTTATATCACTGTGAAACTGGTAAAATAATTAACAACTTAAAATGTCTGTCAGCTAATCAGAATCAAGCATTCAGCAGGGGATTTATATTTCATATTGGAAAAACTAACTAATACCTCAATTCTCCTGAGCTATCAAGAGCAACCTTGTCCTTTTCAATGCTGTATGGAGATTTTTTCCTCTTTTGTGATTATGAAATGATGATTGTTGACTATAAATGATAGTATTAAATAGATTAAACAGCTAACCACCATCTACTTCTATTTTTGTCTTTTTTTATGCTGTTGGTCCAATAAGTGACATGAAGACATGATTACTTTAACCTTATTCTGCCATTTTTAAAACTCTTTATTGTTTAATGTTTCAAGAATATGCCATATTTATTTTGATAACGAAGTGCCGACTTCTTTGTGGTTAGTACATGAGCTTCAACACACAATTATGTTGACATGCAAATATCTTACGCACTGTTTTCATAACAGTGAACTGAGTGAATCCGGTGGCTTTTGTTGTCTTTGTTGTTGAAGAAGCAGAATTTGACACAAAGCCATTCAGGTGTTTTGCTGGAAGTGAACCTTTCAGAATCGCTCTCTTCATCTGCTGATGTTGGGAGGGAGATGCAGCTCCTGTTGTCACAGATTCTAGATCTTTCCACTTCTCTTTCACCCTGAACAACAGTACTTTGTTGCTGTTGGATCTGGTTCATTTGATCTTTTTAAGTGCGTTTATTAATATGACTCCAGGATATTGACTTGGCGTCACTGTGCTGTCTGTTTTCGAGGCATCACAGAACTATGCTGCCTTTCACAAAGGTTTGTTGTGTCAAATTAACTGTTTTGCCACTGAAATCTTAGTCCAAATATAAGTTTGGAGTTTATACTGCTTTATATATTGTATTTATATATCCAGTACTGTATAGTTACAAATTGTTAAACGTGTATTGTAACTGTTAAGCATAGTCTAAATGTAATGAACTTGGAATCTGTGTGATTTGATTCAACATATGTTCACTATTAAGAATATTTTGCAAACATATTTTCTAACAAATTAGTATTGACTGTATTATAACACTCGGTGCATTATATCATTTTTTGTTCAACACTAATGATCAATTATTTACAATACCTGGTAGGCTTGTCATAGCTTAGTCAAATACAAGGAGTAGAATCCCTGCTTGATTGTACATTAAATAAATATTATAATGTGGAATGTAATGCAATGCATCTTGAAGAATAAAAATACATCATAATTTGGCATACATCAGTGATACTCACATACCTACATCTGTGTAAATAAAGTTGGCCCTCGCCATTTTTTTAAGGAACTAAATGTATATTTCTCACCTCTTTTAGATGTTATTGTTTTCTTTCTGAATCCTTCAGTTCTTGCTGTGATCTCGCTTTGCTGCCCCCTCTGGTGGACTGATTCACTTACTAACTCCTGCAAACAAAGAAATGCCATCATCATAAACAGATCTGAGAATTTGCCTAATCTAAGTTTTTTAAGAAAAACAGGCTTTTGAACAGGCTCCAAAAAAGTACCTGTTCAAAAATGTAAATAAATGTAAATGAGGGAGAAGTAGTTGGAGATCAAAGTATTTATGGTGGAAAAACCCAATGTGAGTTTTCTGTTTTCTGGTATGTTTAAATAAATATTTACAAAATGTTTAGTTGTGTAAAATAACTGTTCATTTACAATTTCAGATATGATATGCACATCTCGTTTTATTAAATTGTTATATATATATACACATACATACATACATACATACACATATTATACACACACACACACATACACACATATACATACATATATATATATATATATATATATATATATATATATATATACACATATAAAATACATGGTACTGGGATTGGCTACTGAACAAGCCATACTAGTTAACCACTACTTTTCTATGCTACATACAAATATAAGTCATTATATCTATAACAGCAATCTTGTTATAGTTAATGTGGGTTATGTCGATTTTTATTAATCTAAACATGACATTATGAAAAATAATATATTTATGTATTAATATTTATTTATTTTTATTTAACCAGGAAGGTCCCTTTGAGATACAATATCTCTTCTACCAGGGAGTCCTGGTCAAGATAGGCAGCAAAGGACAAATTTACAAAGAGATAGACATCACCACACAATGAACAAACATAAAACACAATTTTCTAAAAAAAAAACAATACAAATCCTAGTCAGTTATTAAAACATGTACACTGTTCTATATAAACAGACTTTAAAATATTTTTAAACATAGCAAGAGATGAACCCATATGTAATATACCTTGAAGCTCATTCCACACATAAGGAGCATAATTAGAAAAAGCAGAACGACCTATCTCTGTATGAAAAATCAGCATCTTAAGTAAAAGTTTATCTGTTGATCTGGTATTATAAATATTTGTGCAGTATGTCAACAAACTAGATATATACTGTGGTAATTTACCCACTAAACCTTTTAAAATAAAAATCAACATGTTTTTTTTCTCCTTAAGCTCAAGGAAGTCCAGTTTGTCATTTCATATAAATTACAATGATGTGTACGGACACTTGTACCAGTAACAAATCGTAAAGCAGCATGATAAACTACATCCAATTTTTTCAAAACATTGTGAGGGTGCATGCATATAAATTATATCTCCATAATCCAATACTGATAGAAGAGTACTTTCTACTGAACATTTTTAAAATCAACATCAATCTACTGCATGATGAGTCAGCAATAGTCATTTGTTTGTCACATTGTAGTTCTTACAGAGTCCTCCACATGCATCTGCCATTACCTCACACACAGGAAGCTTTGTGCTTCTTCGCCGCACTATTAATATTTCTGTGCCAGCGTGGAGGAGACGGGGAGCTGAGGTCTCAAACTTCCACCCCCAGAGGTGCAGCAGCTGTTAACCTGGCCTTGAGAAACGCTGCATGAAAAGACAGTTCTGCTTTCAACATACTTTGATGCTACACAAATGAATTAGCGCCTTTGTATGCATAAGAAGCAACGATATGCGTAAATAATAAAATAATAATAATAAAAATGACATTTTTAGGCGTACAAATATTGTGTTGATCTCAAAAAGGTGAAATTATGAAACAGTAGGCTTGCCTAAATATAGATTCAAGCACTGAATTGAAAGTCAAGCATTATCAGCAAAGGACACATTTAGCAGACGCTTGATTAGACTTGATTAGCACTTTTTAACATTATTGTTATTGTTGTTATTTTTGTAGAATTGCCACCCAAAATGGCCACTTTGATTTAGATTTTTTTGTTTTGTTTTGTTTTTTTATAAACATAAATGCTGAGACCATCATAATAGCTATTATTGCCTTTTCCCTGATCATGTTGAGAGAAAATGTTGACATGCTAAGTCCGTTACATCGACATAAACACAATAAAGTACATTTTAAATCGCTCGAAAAGCAAACATATTTTTTTATTATTTTATAAATAATATATATTATCATATTATTTTACGTGTGTGCGTGTTGTACCTGAGTCACAAATTGTGAAAACCATAAGAAAAGAGCACCAAACGCGTGTAGTACCAAACCTGACCTACAGAGCTCTCTGCTATTTATCACCTTCTCGGCGGAAGTGATGCATGACGCACTGACGTGGCCGGAAACCCGCCATCTTGACGGAGGAAACGCCTTGAAGTTAAGAAGGAAACTTGAACTGTGAGTTTTTATTTTTGAAAAACGTATTTAATTTCAGCCTTAATTAAAGTATTCGAAACGTTACCACCACGGTAACATACGATAAATAGTATTATGTGATAAGCTGCCCGTGGCAAAACAAGGTTAGCATGGGAATTTCGGAGTTTAACGGAATTAAATCCGTTCAGATGTGAGTGTCTGTGACAAAGGAAACAACATCTATTGACTTCAGTCAACTCTACTTCTGAAGTAACTAATGTTACATAGACGATTTAATACAGAAACATGTTTTAACTGTTGAGCTCAACTTTGTTATTAAGTACTATGAGTATTGTAGAGCTTTTAATAATCAACCAGAAAAACTAGTTTAATCAACTTATTACCTGAAATAATCATAGGGACCTGAAGATCAGATCTGATCAGTTAAACCTCACTGAAAAATATATATATATATTTTTACTAAACAGATAAAATATGATTTTACGTAATATTATTTTCCTGCTGTTGCCTCTGAGCGGTATTATTTTAATAGTGCTTGTCCAAGCTGTGGAGTTAGATCAGCTTTGTTATTAAAATAAGTAATTATAAAGACTTGTGTGTGTGTGTGTTATCCTTTCATGAGAGCTTTTTGCAGCTTTTCCTGGTTTATTTAAAGAGTCAGTTATTGTACCTGTTATACTTGGAGAATCAGGTATGCTGTGAACTTGAGTGACTAATGTAAGTTTAGCCACTTTGTTCATAACAGTGAAGTGTTATAGGGTCATTTGGTGTATATGTTTCACACTATGTATGTGTATTGATTACTTTACATTAGATCCTGTTGGAAGATGGTGCTTTTAATGAGCTTTTTGTCCTGTTCTGTTTCAGTGGAGTGAGAAAGGCGTCTATCAAACATGGGCAACATATTCGCAAACCTCTTTAAAATCTTCGGTAAGAAAGAGATGAGAATTCTTATGGTGGGTCTTGATGCTGCTGGAAAGACGACGATTCTGTACAAGCTGAAGCTGGGGGAAATTGTTACCACCATCCCAACAATCGGTAGGTGACTGAGATCTGTTTCTCAATATTAGCGCCTGAAAAGCGAATAAATGCTTGTATTTGGTTTCTGTTTTGTGTTCAAGGTTTTAATGTGGAAACTGTGGAGTACAAGAATATAAGTTTCACGGTTTGGGACGTCGGTGGTCAAGATAAGATTCGACCATTGTGGCGCCATTATTTCCAGAACACGCAAGGTAAGACTTTTTTTCCAAGTGTTACAGTATGTTGTGTTAGTTGAGAAGTCCAGTTCATTTTATGTAATCTGTGTGTGTTGACAGTGTTTCCAGAAACTCCTGTCAGTACTGTGTTTTTGTTAATCAGGCTGCTGCAATGATCGGTTGGCTCATAGGTTTCGGTTTGTAAATGTCACATTTGTACTGTCACCCAACACCCTAATGATTCTTTAGCCAAATCTATGTTTTCTTCCTGGCTCAGGGGGAAATAAATTCCAACATGCCACTGTGGTTTACAGTTAGCTGATTGTTATCTCAAAATACAGTTTTTGTCAGTATGGAGCTCTGTGACACACTTTCAAAATAGTTCTGTTCACTAAATGTGATTTATGAATATTTTCAATGTGCTGTAGCCACTTAAATGAGTGTTTGCAAGAAGACTTAAAACTCTGTACATTTTTAGGGACAGGAAAAGAGATGTTCTTATCAATACGATCAGAACGACTCATTTATTTGTATTAAATGATTCAATCACTCACTTTCTTCACAATCAGTTCACTGTATGTAATTTACACGTTTATGCCAAAATTCTTAATTAATATTCATCGATGTGGTGCTGTTTAGCATTAATTCAAATATGCTTAATATTATAACATCTTTTAAAGTAGTTATCACCTTCATTCAAACTATTTTAAAATACTGGAATAAGAGCACAACAAGCAACATCCTGTTTATCAGTCAAATTGATTTTATAACTGGAAACTCAACAGGTATGAAATATACAATATACACCAGTGAAAAACACTGGTGATGATTTTGCTGGAGCACTACTGATGCAGGTTGGGGGGGAAGTATGTGTATTTATTTATCGGAATGCACGTTTGGAAAGTATATTTATAGAAACATTTCATCAGGTTCAATGTGATTCACGTTAACGCCGAAAACAAGATAAATTGTTGTAACTGACAGATCTTAAATGTAGTAATAATCTACTTTCTCCTGTGTCACATTCTCTGTATGTAGATGCGCTCTCAACACTGTTACTGGAAACACCTGAGCTGTGTTGAGTAGAAAGTGGAAGTATCTGTGCAAGTTGCCCATTGTGTCTTTTATTTTGTGATAGTGACTGATTTATTCTGCAGCTACTTACCAAATAATCTAATGAACATTGTACTAATTTAATGTTCATTTCATTTTTATTTGAGAATAAATTGAGTGTTACAAGAGAAATGAAACTACTAGGGCTTTCAAGTAGGGGTGTGCGATTATATGTCATCTGCGATATCGCAATTGTTGTTTATTCGATGAGCAATTTGACATTGAGTATTTTGCAAAAAACATTCAAAACACATCTACAGAGTGCACGCATTCATTACGTGAAGTCTAGACTAGAGCGCGTGCGTAGAGTGTTCTTTCACTGCACTTCCACTGCAATTTTGTACAACTTCATATAGCCTAGTTAATCAGTTTCACACGAAGAATAACGAAAAATAACGCTCCAAAAATTAACATGATTACAAATGTGATATTGATTTTTTTTTTTTTTTTTTACAAAAGTTCAATAAACAAGAGGTTAATTAAGGGACGTACATTTTAGACCAGTGTTTCCCAACCTTTTTTCTGCCGTGGCACACAACTAAGCATTGTTGATAGATAGATAGATAGATAGATAGATAGATAGATAGATAGATAGATAGATAGATAGATAGATAGATAGATAGATAGATAGAGAGAGAGAGAGAGAGAGAGAGAGAGGAGAGAAAGGTCCCCAAATAATTAAACATTGCGTCTTCAGAGTTGCTATTTTGGCTTTATATATGATCAGACACTTGCACTTAATTTCTCCAAATCATACTCCAATGGAGTTAACAAGGTTTTCGACAACCGATTGACAGAGATATGTGTTTTGTCCATCATTAGAACGGGTCGGCCGCATCTGAGCATCACGTTTTCATTAGTTTGCCATTTTAAAGTTTATTGTAGCTATATGGGCACTCAGTTTCTCTTGTTGTTAAATACATTTGACCAAAATCTCATGATATAAAAGATGAACCGCTATGCACAGGATATTTAAAACGTACAAACATTGGCTACAACTACACACATAATTGCACACCCCTACTTGAAAGCCCTAGTAGTTTCATTTCTCTTGTAACACTCAATTTATTCTCACATAAAAATGAAATGAACATTAAATTACTACAATGTTCATTAGATTATTTGGTAAGTAGCTGCAGAATAAATCAGTCATTATCACAAAATAAAAGACACAATGGGCAACTTGCACAGATACTTCCACTTTCTACTCAACACAGCTCAGGTGTTTCCAGTAACAGTGTTGAGCAAATGCTAAGACAGACTGCTCTTTAAACATACAAAAACATTAGCCTTTATAGACAGCATTTTTGAGTAAAAGAAACGCTGCTCTTATTCAAACATCAGTTATTTACCCTTGCATTGTGAAGAAGTAGACGTCTGTCTTCAAACTGCGCGGCACGGCGCTTCATTCTGAATGGAGGCGGGGTGGAGTTATGAGGTTTGACTGACAGTTTGAGGATCCAATGGCGTTACGAGGTTTAGTCACAAGCTCTTTTGAATGCTTTTCATTGGTTAAATATTTGTAAACCCCACAAACAGACATAACGATGATCAATAGCACTGATTTAAAATAATAATAACGAAATATAATAGAGATATGGAAGTTTTAGATAATTTTCCACGGCACACCTGACAACCTGTCACGTCACACTAGTGTGCTGCGGCACAGTGGTTGGGAAACACTGTTTTAGACACTATATTTCCTGTTTTTGCTTTATTTCGACAACAAAAATCACTCCAAACACAGCCACAGCACTGTTTTGCGTCTCTGAGCAACATGAGGGCATTTCGTTCCTAATGATTCAGTCATTCACTCAGCTGATTTGTTCAAAAGGCTGATTCATTCAGAAAAAAAAAAGCAAAGTGACTATCTTTATGGCCCTGTTTACGCCTGGTTCACACCAGAACGCATCTTAATAGCAGGTGTAAACGGGGCCTATGAACAAGTCACTGAATCATTGGCTCACTCGAGTCGTTAAAAGCCTGGATTCATGCAGTAATGAAACTGTGCTCTGTGTTGTTTGGAGATGCACAAAAGTTCTGCTGCGTCTTTGTTTGGAACTATTTTTATTGGTTAAATATTGAGACAATATTGTGCCTAAAATGTAACGCAATGTTAACTTCTTGTTTATTAAACTGTTATTCAATCATGCAGCTATTCGAGAAAAAAAAACAGCACTGTTGCTCATGTGATATTGCTAAGCTATATATGATATAAATGTAAGACAAAAACCCATACAGAGGCATTCTTTTGCCCTCATATCTTGAATCTGAATGTGTTAAATCGACAGCCCTGGCAAGTAGCACTTCTTTGTAGTTCATTTATGCCTGGGACAAAATATAAAGCAGGCATTATCCAAAACATTTTGTGTAATTGATCTGATGTCAGTTCCATTTTTAACCATGTCTGTCACTCACACCAGTCCATTAATCTGCTTCTTTTTTTTGGTTAGGTCTGATCTTTGTGGTTGACAGCAACGACAGAGAGCGTGTGAATGAGGCGCGAGAGGAGCTGATGAGGATGTTGGCTGAGGATGAGCTCAGGGAAGCAGTCCTGCTCGTGTTTGCCAACAAACAGGTACTAACAGCTTTCAACTGATTACGTGCACCACTTTCTAGTTGCATGTTCTTACACATTTGACATGTTTGTCCGACAGGACCTACCGAACGCCATGAACGCTGCGGAAATCACGGACAAGCTGGGGCTGCATTCGCTCCGGCACAGGAACTGGTACATTCAGGCCACATGCGCCACAAGCGGCGACGGCCTCTATGAAGGACTCGACTGGTTGTCTAATCAACTGAAAAACCAGAAATAACGACCTCGCTGTACTGATCTTCCTTAGTTCCATATTCTCAACACTTGCTTTACTCTCTTGTTTTTAATCCAACGGTGCTGGAAGCTGCGCTCATTTCAAACCCCATTAACACGGAAGAATAGTGCCCTACAGTCAAAGTGTTGCTCTCTCGTTTAATGTAAATAGTTTTTTGTTGTGAGGCAGCTTTTTGAGCACCATTATGCAAAATAGATTTAGTCTTCCGTCTGTCTTTTTTTCCGTTCTTACTGCCTGAGTCATTGGAAAGAGTTTTAAGAACGTCGTTTCTGTAAACTCTGTCAGGTCTCATTTGAATCTTGCACATGTATTATTTTATTGTGCTTATAATAAGACTCTTTCTTAGACGTACTGTAAACAAAGCTGTTATGTTTGTCTTGAACGGAGTACAGGAAATCAAACATTACAGACACTACCTGCACATATAACGGTTCAATTTCGAGGAAAAGAAACCAAAAACGATTACACTGTCTTCTCAGCAAAGGCTGAAGTGACCTCTAGCTTTACTGTCATGATGATGCTTTAGGAGCCATAGAGTTGTGAAGTCAGCAACACAAAGATTTTTCTGTTAGGAGATTCCCGATACACAACAGATGTTTTGTTGTGAGTATGTGGGAGAAATGTTGGCGTGGCTCAGGTTAATCAAGGTTTGTAGTAGGGTGAAGTAATACATTCAGGCATGTAATGGTAATAAGAATTGTTTTTTTTTTAAAGAGGACTGGAGGTTGTTTCATGAAAACAATGTGACAATATGAAAATGGAATTGTTTTGCAAAAATAGGTTTAATTTTCTAAATGCAAAATATTGTTTATTTTATTTATGGGTGGTGAAATGTGACCTGAACTTTTTTTTTTTTTTTTGAGATTTACCCAGAAAGACAAACTGAAAGATTGGTTTTATGCACCTAGCGTTAAATTTCATGTTGTTTTGACACTCTGTTTAAGTGTTACTTTCTATTTCTTATTTTGGACTCCAAATCTAACCACCACTTGGAATAAACGACAGTCTCATCTAACCACATGCTACAACTTGATCTCTAAAAAAAAAAATCATTTGTGCATTTTTATTGTTTTAGGACATAACCTAAAAACATATCTCCAGAGTGTTGGCATGTTAATATCAATTGCTCTCTGTTGTGCACGTAGGCGTAATTTTTCCCCAGACTAGCCGTGGTGCCTTTATGACAAACAGAGACTTCCGTTTCAGATTAATCTTCATGTTCAATGTTAAACAATGTTAGGGCTGATGCTTTTAAAGTTACTTCATTATTTATCTTTTTTTCTCTCTCCCAATTAACCTCTAATTTGGTAGACACTGATTACTTTGGGTCGAAATTATGTGAATCTCTTAGCAAAATGTTGTATAGTGTGACTCTTAACCTATGTTTTTTTTTTTACATTTTTCATTTTGAAAGAAATGCACTGTAATTAAAGATACTAGTATAACTGGACTTACTGTTGCCCTCTTGTTATTCTGAAGCGGCTCTGAAATAAATCTATATATATAGGCATAGCGGTTAAACATTAGAATGTACATTAGTTTGGTTTAAAATGGGAAAAAAATCAGCCCAAAACCTTATTACATTGTATTTTCTGTTTTAGGGTCCAAAGCTAAATTGAAACTGATCTACCTTCTGTAACCTGCTTTTGTATGTAGACATTCACCTGTTTGGGTTGTGTAGTTTTGTTGGAATAGTTTTATCACTTTTTGCAGTGTTTAAAAAAAGCCTACAACATATGCACAATATGCTAGCAACAGATTTGTAGCTAGTTTTACAGTCAACTGAGAAAATATGAACAATTCTGTACCACAGCAAAATTGCATAATGTAATGTTTGTCATCAATTACAGTTAGTAGCTAAACAAAAGTATTTGTTTTTCATTTCCTCTTTTTTTCCAGAAAAATCTAGTTTATTTACTTGGAAGTGCTGTATATGTGGCTATAGCATCCTTTCTGTATAGTAGTCTTGCTGTCTGATTATTCTTCACAGGCATTTAAATGTTTACATAGTATTTAACTGCTCATATTTTAACTATGAATTCAAATGGAATGATCTCACTATAGTAGCCTAAAAACATTGATGCATCCACAAATCACTCAAAAATCAATATTCATAACATAATACAATGCTATAGATCAGTATTTTCCAGATACAAAGATTATATAAATTAACCTCAAAATGGTTTCAGCTGACATGATTTTGAGCAATCTGAAATATAAATTATAAATAAAAAGGGGGACATCTTATCCTGCTTTACCCTATGAATTCACAAAACATTAATTCATAATTTATATACTACAGCCTCTAGTCTATAAGGTTAACTCTCTATTGCATATTTGTGTTTGCATTATGGAGATTTATTTTTTAATTTGCAATGTGTTTTTGCAGTGTTGAGCAATACAGCCAATCACAGACATACCTGTTGATTTCTAGAACGCAATGGCCAATCAGAGGCGTTCCTCTCCCGGCTCAAAAAGCCAGTGTTTTTGTCCAATGCTGAGTTCTGAACGCATGCGAATCCTCTGGTTTTAATAAAGTGTAGACACAATGTAAAGAGATTCATTGTGCAGTGTAGAGACTTTCAGTGATTATAAAGGAACTTTATGTTAAGAAACTTTGAGAGATCTTGATGAACTGAGATAAGCGTGATTATAAAGGGAGTGCTTTTTGTGCACTTTCTACTATATAATCCAGTCAGAATTTAATTTAAAGTTTTGTTTTTGATGCTGCCAATTACTCTCGAAATTGCAATGACTGACATAGTGATAACCATAGCATTGGACAGGGCAAAGATATATGCCAAAATAGATGTGCATTAAGGGAACGTTTGCACGACAACATGCTAAAAAAAGTTTTCCTTTACATTTTTCGCATACTAGATGACAAGGATACACAAAAACAACTTCAAATGCTGTATTACGCATGCATAGGCCAGTAGTTAGCGATGTCACTCTTTAAAGACACACAACACAAATAGTAATACGCATTTTTTCACAAATTCGCATTTTTGTATTTTACATGGAGACAATAACAGTTAGCTTTTTCAAAACACTGTTGGCGTGTAAATTTTATCATGAAAATGCCCCTCATTAATCTCAGAAGCTTGATTCTTGAACCGGGCCTGTGTTTGGTTGCTTCAGCATTGAACACAGAAGTGAAGCGACTGATCATTTGTGACCCTGGACCACAAAACCAGTCACAAGATTTTGAGATTTATGCATCATAAATAAATTGATATGGTTTGTTAGGACAATATTTGGCTGAGATACAACTATTTGAAAATCTGGAATCTGAGGGTGCAAAAAAATGTAAATATTGAGAAAATCGCCTTTAAAGTTGTCCAAATGAAGTTCTTAGCAATGCATATTACTAATCAAAAATTAAGTTTTGATATATTTACGGTAGGAAATTTACAAAATATCTTCATGAAACATGATCTTTACTTAATAGAGATAAAAAGAAAAATCGATCATTTTGACTGGTACAATGTGTTCTTGGCTATTGCTACAAATATACCTGTGCTACTTATGGCTAGTTTTGTGGTCTAGAGTCACATTTAGTTAATGGGAGGGTAGAGAGATCTGCAGTAAGTGTGCCTGGTGTGAGGGTGTTCTGTGCCGCTGTCATTAATTCTCCACCGAAACGGCCTCCAGTTCCCCAAACACCTCCCTCGCCTTCTCAGCAGAAGCACTTTAATAAGTGACAAATAGGATCGGCCGGGCCTGCGGGGTCAGCAGCCTGGAATCAGGCGCCGGGGCGCTCGGCCCAACGAGGGGGAGGGAAAGCAATCTAGGACAACGTTCCTTTGGCCCGATTAGGCTGCCATGGATAATGCAGCCAAGCCAGTAATACATGGCAGGGAAGGCATGATGGTGGGAAAAGGAGGGGTGCTGCTCTCCTCCGCTCCCTTTGGCCGGCTCTCTTACAGGGTGGCTTTTGTTCAGCCCACTCCTGCTGCTCCAGCGGCTTGGGGTTTGTGTGTGGCGCTCAGGCCATCCCTGGGCCTGGATTTTTGCACTTGTCTTTTGTCTGCGCTTTGCTCTTTTCTCGCACGGCCCCAGGTGCCAGCCAACAGAATGCCGCCTTTCACAGCAAACTCAATGCAAATGCAAACACTCCGCTCTATTATAGCGACAGGAGTACATTCCAACAGTCAGGAAGCAGCACTCGACATAAGAACAAAACAGATTGAGAAAACAATATCTGAAGGATTGAGGTGTTGAGGTGCATAAGTGAGTCGACGACCCCACGTTATAAAAACACCGTTTATTTCACTAAAAAGTGATTGTGTCTGCTATAATCAGGTCATATACACTGTTTTCTCTTTATGCATTGAAGACGAGACGTGTCTAAGGTACATTTCACCTTCAATCATTTCAAAGGAAAAAAGATTATATTTTAAAGCCTATAGATAGAACTGTTGACAGTTTTTGCATTGCAATATCATTTTCATGTCAAATTTTACAGCAAATCTACATAATACTTTTCTGTCATTCCGAATTTTCCTCTGTTGATTCTGATTTCTGTAACAAAAGAGAAAGTGTTTTAAAATCAGAATTGCCACAAATTCAAACAGCAGTACAACGGCTTATTAATTGTTTTATTTGAGTATTTGGGGGGAAAGTGATGTCAAAAAGCATTGATGGTCAATTTAATATAATCAATAGCCTAAAACCAGCTTCTGTTTTTGATGGATTGTGACCCAAAACATGTTTTTGACAGTTTAACTGAGATTTAACACTAAAAAGAAGAGTTACTAAAGGAAATGGCATTATGCATGACATTTCACATTTTCTTTATGAATTAAAAAAAATAAATTAGATTTTAATGCTTATAATTTAAAACAATTTTCCTCTTTTTAACCCCCGAATTTCTAATTGTAATACAATACTTTTGAATTCCAAATTTTCCTCTGTGATTCTGATTTCTGTAATAAAATATAGATTTTTATAACCAGAATTAGCACATATTCAAACACTGTTATGCAACAAATGGCATATTAATCACTTTATTTCAGTATTTTAGGGGAAAATGACATCAAAAATGTTGTTGGTCAATTTTAATAGCCTAAAACAAGCTTAATTTTCTTTAGCCAAATTTGATGAAATATGACCCAAGACATGTTTTGGACAGATTTCCTGAGATTTAACCTTAAAAAGTACAGTTACTAAACAAAACGCAGTCACACTTTCCAGAATGAGAGCACTGTATACACCAATTAGTCTGGGCGCTAAGTTTTTACTTAGAAATCCTTATTAGTCTGCTGCAATGACATATGTGCTAAAAAAGTTTTTCCTTTGTGTTTTTCGCATGCAGACAACGTCGTCAAAATGATCCCTGTTCACATAGATCTGAGAAAACCACTAAAAACGCTGTATTGTGCACTCCAGACCAGTAGGTGGCGATGTCACTTAGTAAAGAAACAACGCAAACATATAATCAGCACGTGCAATACATCACTGTTTTCAGTTTCACATAACATTTGCATTTTCATACTTTACACAGATATGATAACTGTATCGTTTTTAGAAACTTGCACTTTGAAACCCATTTTCAAAAGTTTGAGGTGTTGCGGTGAATTGATGATTCAATGACACTGTTGTAAAAAAAAACGGTTTATTGCACTAAACATATACAAGAATAAAAAGTGTTCACGTCTGCTGCGTTTTCTCTTTATGCATCAAAGACAAAAAAATTAGATTTCAAAGCCTATATTTACGACTACTAAAATTTTTTTGCATTGTGATATTATTTTCATGACAATTGTTTCCTAATTTTACCTCCAAATTTATTTTTTTGTTGTTTCAAATTTTGATTCTATTTTTTTCTGATTGCTATAATACATTTTTTTTTTTTAAATCCTTTTTTTTTTTTTTTTTTTTTTGAATTAGCACAAATTCAGTACAACAAATTGCGTTTTAATCATTTTTAATCAAGTATTTTGGGGGGAAATTATGTCAAAAATGTTGATGATCAATTTGAATAGCCTTAATCAAGCTTCATTTTCTTGAGCCAAAATTTGATGAAATGTGACCAAAGACATATTTCCTGAGAAGCAACCTTAAAAAGTTACTAAAGGAAATGCAGTTGCACTTTGTGTCCAGAATGAGTACTGTACACACCAAATCCAACAGTGTTTTACTCTACATTTACAGGATAAGTGTAATGCACCCAGAAATCCTCATCAGTCTGCCACACACACAGATTTTCACACGTCTGCCATGTCTTGTGGCCTGAGTTGTCCAGAGTCTGACAAAGAGGCAACCGGATCCGTTCTCAGGGTGAGGAGGTGTGGATAGCGGGGCATCAGTCGTCTGAGCTGCTATCATGGCGCCGCCGGTAGCTGTGTGCCGGGGAGCCGCGGCCAGCGCGGTGGCCGTCAGAGGACGAGTCCGAGTCGTGCCGGCGGCGGCGGTGCTGGTGCGGGGGGGTCAGGGTCCTGTGGTCGGCCTTTGGCCCCCCTCCTGAATGGCTGTCACGGGCTGCGGCTCCACTCTGACTGCTCCTTGATGGATTAGGACCATGCTGGTCCCGGGGATCTTTTCTCCGCCTGGGGAGCACAAAACACACCTAGACAATCATTTATTCCTGGAGAGCATGGGAAGTTTGGTTCCGATTGAGGGGAAACCATAAGTCAGACATGGACTATGAGGAAGAGACTGTCCTCGTCTTCTGTCACAGAGGCATAATGTGAATATAAGAGTCATTCTATAAGTTAGGGCACATTTCACATCAGGAAAAGTGTCAAGAGAATGCTTTCTCACTAAAACAACTATATAATATTAACTTTAACATTTTTTATTCATTAGTTTGAACTCAATTAAAAAGCAGACATTGTAAAACTGTCATTTAAGGGACATACGTAAAGGCAATTTCAAGCAAACTGAAATTGCAAAGCTTAATGCACAAATCCAGTTTTTGGTTTCCCTCTGTTTACATTCACTTAAGACACAACTCGTATCCGATATCTGTGTTTACATTAATACCCACCCAAACTGGACTGATTCCATTACTGATCGCTTTCAGTGACACAGTTGTCCCTCAGGTTTTGTATAGGCACATATAAAAACTATTTATAATACATGTTGGGTGGTTCTTTGACTTTAATGCACACCAGATGTGATCATCTCGCATATACCATGATCACTTGCCAGCATGGGCAAGTTAAAGCCGTCACTGATGCTTGCAGCGCAATATTTGACAGAACAGATAAAATAACGGTAGTTTTCATTAGTTAATTTCTCTATGGGTCGTTAGATTGGTACGAACTAATCCACAAAGTAAGAGAAATTTATTCCAATATTAAAAAATATACTTAACTCATTAACCAAGACCCCCAAAATTAAAAAAAAAAAAAAAAAAGACAAACCCAAAATGAAACGCCTGTAGCTCTTGAACCCCGACTGAAAGGTGATCATTTAAAAAGAACAGGAAAACATGGGGATGCCAAAAGACCACTTTCCCATCCGCCTTCCCTTGACTGCATATAGCTACAATATACTCGTGAAAATACCCGTGTCCCATTTTTAAAGATGTTCACTTGCTTCGTTACTAAATGAATCAGCGTTTTGAATGAAATGCTTGAATGAATTATTCAAACTCATTATGAAAGTAATTTATTGTCACCTACTGGCCATTTTACTTTCATATTTTTAATTATGTTAAATAATTTAATATTTCTATATACAAAATTGTATACCAGTGCTGTATAGTAACTCATGTAATCTGGATTATGTAATCACATTCTAGAAATTAAGTGCTTGTAATTAGATTTTAAAATGTGCTAAATACTTTTTTATAGCTTAATGGATTACATACTATTCACACAATGGTATTAAATTAATCACAATTTTTTGATTCTCCCTAATTCTTTTTTCTCATTTAATTTTTCCATTTCCAAAGAAATCCTAACACTTCTATACATCCAGAAAGTCTCTCAGTGGAATTGCACACACCAGCCACTAGTTGGAGACAAAAATATTTTGGCCATGTAATGTCACTGATGTATTCATGTGTATTAACTTCATCTTAGGGGGACTGATATTTTATGGCAAAGGGGTTCGGGAATTCCTGCATATATGAACAAACAATATTTTAACAACACATTCACATTCACTGTTCTGTGATGTTCACACTGACATGATGCAGGCAAGCAAATAAAACTTCTAGTTTTAGCATTCAAGTGTTTTATTTTGATTGTTTACATTTTAAAAGAATTTCTTTATTTTAATTATTAGCTTTTCATCAACTCACAAACTGCCTGCAATTCTTCCATTAACCCCAGCCTAGAAAACCCTGGAATAATGCAACGTTAAATGCACTTTATGATGCTGATAAAGAATGGAATATATTTTCTTTCTCTTTGTTCTTTATATATATCAACATGGAACACAATAATCCCATTTAAATCTGTGATAAATGAGTTCGGTAAAAAGTCTAGAAATAATCAAAAAGTAGTCAGAACAAATTACCTAAAATCTAAAACATTACTAACTAAGATTGTAACATTTTTGTTCAAATCTTTTTATATTAGTCTTATTTGCAAATTGCTTTGCAGTGTAAATAACTAAATAAATAATACTTTAGCAAACAGCTCACTACATTTTGAATAAAGCCAAATTGTGATCATTTTCTTCAAAGCAAACACAGTTATACCACTGTCTCAAAAAACTATCTAATAAGAATTAAAGAGGAAACTCTAATTAAAAGATGTAATGAACTAAAACCAATAAAACTGTGTTACAGCGCCCTCTTGTGAACAAACTGCGTTATACCTCAGAGAAGGAAAACTAATTCTCTAGGTTCACAATTTAGAGACAACAAAACATAATAAAGGTATTTACTTTAGTTTACTGACACGAGGGAAAACTACAGACCGTTTACCTTTTACTGCAGCTTTCGGAGTCTGAATCTGAAGAGTCACTTCTGCTTCTGTGCTTCGTCTTCTCTTTTTTCTTCTTTTTTTCCTTCTTGCTTTTCTTTTCCTTTTTACTCTTCTTTTTTCTGTCAGATCTGTAATTAATATCAGTACTCAACTTAGATACCGTGGTCTTTGTCAGTAGTGTCCCTTTTTTTTTGTAGTCATGAATAATCATGTTTCTTCTTTTCCATGTTTAAAAATCTTCCACAATGTTTGGCCATAACTGGTATTAAATATATTCTTGCTTTTACACCACACAAACACACATATATTATACCTTTTATCTTCTTTATCAGGTCTGTGGGCTTCCTCAGGCTTCTTACTGGCTTCTTGCGAACTATCAGCTTTGTGGTGCTGACAATAAATCAATACAAGATCAGTGATTTACGGTGCTTGTAATATTGTTGAGATATTAAAACCATGACACACTCTCATATTCAAATTAGCATCAAAACTAATTATTTATGTCTATGTACCGTGAAAACTGGCAAACCCATTTTTACTGCTTCTTTCTCTTGTTTGGAAAGCACCATTCCTCTCGGGCCAGCCCTGATGATGAAAAACACCAGAATCTCATAATATTGCATTTATAAATGAAAGTAACATATAATACTAGAAGAGCTAGTCACAAACTAGTGCTGTTTCTCAAACTGTAGCGATTTTCATCAATATGCATTTCAAAAGTTTTTGCATTTCTCTTGTGGGCTCTGAATATAATAGACGTGCTCATTCAAATATTTATTAACAATATTGTCAGACCTTGTGTACTCGTGGTATATTGTTCAGTACCAAGTGTACAAAGTCATTTTTTGCTTTTACCTATTTTTCTGCACTTTTTTTAATCACTGTAAAGCACATACATTTCATTCTCGGCATACTATAATACTATAATGTTGAAAAATATTACATTATCAAAGCGTTATAAATATTATCTAAATTGTATTTTCACTTTATTGTAATATTGGTTGTAATGCATTTATGTCAAATGCAAAAAAAAAAAAAACTATGCATTCCTGTAATGAGAATTATATTTATTTGCATTACGTTTTCTCAAGACAAACTTTGAATCTTGGCTTGTCAATGCACTGTTTGAAAGATTAAAAAAGTGAAAAAAAAAATAGGCCTTACAGATGGATAGATAGATGGAACATTAATTTGTGGACAAGGGTGGAAGAACATTCCCAGAATGCATCACCTATGTTGAATTTCTTTGAAATCCTGTTATTTCAATGCAAATGCCAATTAAATTGCATAAACCATCCATAATCCAAATCAAAGTTTTATTTTTCATGCTGCAATGTACACAGTGCAATGTTTCAGAAGTGAAAACCATATTAAAATGAGGGACCGAATCTGAAATTGCGATGTTTGACATTGCGATAATAACAAAGCGGGACAAAAACAATCTTCAGCAGTTTAACTTGTGAAGTATTATACACTCCACCATACAAATACCCTAATAAATATGTTACTTGGAACACCTTTACTGTATCTTTAACAGGTAAAGAGAGGTCTAGATCAAGCAAACTTGTCATGAAGCCTGTACACATATACAGCACTGGCTTTACCTGGAGCTTCCGAGCCCAGAGACCCTGTCCACGTCCCGTTCATCCGCCTCCCCTTCCCTCCGGCACACATCCGCAAGATCCTGCAGCAACCACAGCGGGACAAATATGCTTCAGAAACAGCAAAGAGAAATGCTACAAATCACTGAAATGTTCTTGTTTGGATGATTACGAATGCAAACCTCTTTGGTAAGGCCGGTTGGTTGTCTCTTGACTGTTTTATGACCTCTAAAATAGACAAAAATACATAACATTTGAGATGTTAGCTCATTTTCTTCTGCACTTCCCTGATGAATCAATCACACTTACAGCGCTGCTAACATGGCCTCCTGCTCCGCCTCCCGTACCGCTGCCATCTCCTGCTCTTTAGACAGAGATGCGCCACCCTTCTTATCTTTGGCGTACCACGTCAAATCCTTCCCTTTCTGCCACCGGCCCACCGGTGCCATGAGGGAATTCCCTGAAGGAAAAGAAAAAAAAATCAACACAAGACCTTGGGTAAATCTAACACAAGTCATATTTCATCATATTTATATTTAGCTTAAGGAAAAAGAAACATTCAGGACCATTAGGAGTTTTGCACTGTCACGATTTTCATGAAAATTAAGCACATTTGTCAGCACTTTTCATCACTGTAAAGCACATTAATCTCATTCTCAGTACTACAATGTTGAAAAATACTATAGTATCAAAGATTAGACTGTTAGAATTATTAAATTATTGAAAATGTTTACTTTTTTATTTTTACATAATTGTAATATTGGTTGTACTAAATTTAATTTACATCAGAGGTCTTCAACCCTGTTCCTGGGGACCCACTATCCTGAAGAGTTTACCTACAAACCCAATCAAGCTTTTTTTTTTTTGTGTTTTTGTTTTTTAATTTAGAATAATAATAGAATTATTATTTATTTGCATTAGAATAATTAGAATTTAGTGGAAATTTTGCTTAACTGTCAAGAAAATAATATATTAAAACCTATTAGTTTTCATTAATTTATATTTTAAAAAATATTATTTTATTAATATTTTGAATCAGTTGTTATTTTTCCATTTTTAATTAATTTTAGTTCATGTTTTAGTGATTTTGTTGTGTGTTTTGTCATTTTTAGTGTTTTCGTTTTTTTATACATTTATATTTCAGTTTTACTTATTTTATTACATCAAGTTGACTAATGCCTAAAGTTAAACTAAATAAAAATTAGAAATGTTGGCAACTAGTGGAAATAAAAATGTTTTTATATTTTATTTCAGTTAACGTTTATTTTATTTTATTTAAAGCAACAACAACAAAAAAATAGTTAATAGTTCTAATATTAGTTTCAGTTTTGGAAGCGCTGAATCAATATACCAAACTCATGCTGACCTTCTGACTGTAGAGAAAAGATAAGCAGGCAACTGTGTAAATAAAATGAAAGGTCAGTTGAATGTCTTGTCAAAAAAAAAAAAAAAAACGGTACATCAAATTAGGAATCCTACTATGACGATGTTTTCTTATGAATATTAAACAGGTTGCGTCACGTTTGCCCAGTAGGCCTCGCTGACGTCAGCACGGCGAATTAAATATTCATATCCCTGGCCTGCGCTTCAGCAATATTAATGAGCTGCGCATGCGCTCTAGTGGGACGCTCGAAGCAGGTTACCACGCAACGCCTACAAGACCTTATTAATATTCAGAAGCCCCGCCTTCGCCATAGTAGGACTTGTAAAGTACCGAGCTGCGACCACGTCTCATGCCACTCTGGGCACTTTAACTAGAAAGTTCAGCACGTCCACTCCTGCAAAACCACAGCTGCGTCCGACACATAAAACAAGCAGACGATGTAATGAGAGACCACACCAAGGAAAAAGGTAGGAATGTCTGCATTTACGCTACAAATGCGAAAAACTTTATTCAGCGAAGAGACATTTATAGCCCAGAAGACAATCTACCATCATGGATTAGTAATATCTTTACAGAAATGCAATCAAGCTACACAACTACTCAGTCACCGTTCTGAATATTAGGTTTATCAAGCCTGTGAACTACAAAATGTTAGCACAAACCAGTTACATGAGCTCTAATCGGCAATTATTAATAAATTCAAGTGTGTAAAGTGCAAAATAAGTGTGCTTAACGTTATATGAATATAATCGGGAATCGTTTTACACAATAATAGTGTAGATTGTGTTGCTAGCCGCGGCTAGTTCGAGCTGCTAGCTCCATACTCACCCAAATAGTTCTCTCTGTGTTTATCCACCTTCACGTCGTCCCAGTTGAACTGGTCCTGACCCCCTCTAACGCCTCCAGATCTCGATGAGCCGAACATGACTTCTGCTCATCCAGACACACTTCTACTCTCCTGAAAGCCCTGAGATGTTTCACACGTGTGCTGCAGAACAATCAGGCCTTGGTTTTCCACAACATCCGGGAACCCGTCTGCTTTTATATTCTAAATGTGACGTGAAGCGCTTTTTTAATCAGCACAAACACTGTCGCGTCGATCAAGTTCTATTCAGTACGACATGACAAAACTGTTTCTTTTCTTTAAATTGTTCGTGAGGCGTTTCCCTGAAAGAATATGCGATGTCAATATCATGTGCGGGTTCAGTACCCGGATGTTCTAAAGATCTACGAGGCGCGCGTCGCCTTCTGATGACGCCTTCGACGCATCAGTAATGGCTCTCATGCGAAACCCAGTCACCTGAGCGAGAGAGGAACATAAGAGGCGAAGGGAGAAAGACATTCTCCCCGTATTTGATCACTTTTTTCCCGATGTATGTGAGGTTTATCTCCAGGTTTTTTTCAGGTGAGTTGAAACGAGCTTTAAATCATATCGCTAGTTGCATCATCTTTCTTTGTTGAGGATACAGTAAAGAAGTTGTGAAGTGCTACTATAATGTTGATTCTTCATTTTATGCTTTTACTCTTATAGCTGATTTGATGCATCGCGTTCGGTATGTTTCAGAGTGACCCTGCTGCTTATGCTTTAATCATATGCATGTAATACATGTGTAATGCATTGTGCAGTATCTCGTGTACAAGTTTAAATAACAATACAACGTTGTGCCTGGATAGATTTATTTATAGTTGGGTTTATGATTGTATCTGTGGCTTTGAAAATATGGAAGCTGCATGTGGATGTACAGTCCAGTCCAGTCTGCTTGAAACTACTAGTGTAAAATAATTCTGGTTTGCATTTTTTCTCATTTAATATAAAATAAATTTAATAACAAACTAACATTTAAAAATGAACATTAATTTAAGAATGTTAATGTGTTCCGGCATAATTAGAGAATGTTCCAAAGAGCATCTTGTGTGCTTCAGTGGAAGGAGTTAGATGTCTAAATCAGGAAATATGAAAAATGTTTCTATCCAGGCAGGGAAAAGAAGGAAGATGACAGAAGTGCATGAGTTATCTGCATAGTCTGAAAAAAACATTCAGCGATCAAACAGTTATAACAAGCAAAGGCAAATGAAAAAAACACTGCTGCTAATTTCTTAAATTGTGCATGCTTGATTACTTTTCTCGCACTCGTCTCCTCCCAAGTAAGATGTGAAGAAAGTACATTAAGGAGTGAAACTGAGCACAGAGGAATTGCAGGAAAGTTTATTTTTATTTTGGACAATTCTTGATCACTTGAGGGATTTCTGCCCAAAAGTTGTTTGGAAAAAATAAAATAAATAAATAAAAAAATTAACCCTTGTGCTGTACTGAAAGTCATGAAAATTTGGTGATCTGGGCTTATGCATCTCCATGAATATTGCCAGAATTATACACAAATAAGGCCTTTTTCATTCAAAAAATGAGATGAGATGCAATTTCCAATCAGTGAGGCATATGAACAATCAGTTCCAAAAAAAAAAACCTGTGCTAATTGAAAGAAAACAAGTTGACAGAAAGATTAAATCCGAGATTTGGTGATAATATAGCATAATGAGAAATTTACAAGCAATTTAGTCCGGTCATGTTTCGCTGGTAACACCACAAGTGTAACAAGGTGGTGGGAAATTCCCAAAAAAGTACAAAAAGCAAGCTTTAGTCCAATGCAGTAAGAGTTAAAAAGTAAATCCTCTCCACGTCAAAATGGCACAATATGACCGTTAAAAAAGCAAGATGCCATGTGAAATGTAAGGTTTATTTGAACTGCAAAGGCAAAACATAAATTAAAATGATTGTGACAGATGAAGGGGAGGTTATTCAGGTTCCTCGCTTCCTCGCAGTGCTTTTTTTTATCATCGATTTATGGGTCACAGCCTGAAGGACGGAGGAGCGAGGAAATTAGGAAGCATCCATTTGAGTTCTGAGAAATCATCTTTTGACCTTGAAGACTTTGAAATGTAGAGCATGTCTTATCTCTGACTGACGAGTACAGAAGATACACAGCACACAACATTAGATTCTTTAAGCTACTAGACCAGAGCGGCAGCCAAAATCAGTCACATGGCAAGGGGTCGCACCGTATGACTTGCATTAAGCTGTGGATGTCACACGTGCAGCTCCTTTATTATGAGTATGTGTTTAATTATACATCTCATGACAGTTTGTTATCGAGAGGCTGAAACAGTGTTGTTGAATAGTTTTTTCTCTCAGCATGACATATTTTTAAAATGGTATTGTCGCTTGCGTGTGATTACGGCTGTTTTGTGCCGTCCAGCTGTAGTGAAGAATGCAGCAATGTAGATGGTGCATATTCTTTGTTCAGGCTTCAATTGGTCCCTATTTAACTGAATACTTGAATAGAAATGTGAATAGCACAGAGTGTTAAAGGAGAGGGTTTAAGTGCAATGATACAAAAATGAATTTTCGGCAGATTTTTTTAGGGCTTGCATCGCTTTCCGAAAGCTATGAAACAAGAAAGAGTGCAAAGTGCAAGAACTGGCTTGAATGCGGTGGGCATGTAAACACTATTTTGTGACCTGTGGCTCTGATTTTGACACTGAAAAGGAGCCGTTTGGACTTCCAAGCCCATTACCTTCAAGTGCCTTATGTCAGTCACAGCTGTGTTTGCTCTGAGACGTCACTTCAGCGCTCGCTGGAATAAGACACAAGGCTATTTTAAATCAAAGATGCTATTTTAGGATCTTGCATGGTTGCGTTCAATGTCCTGCATTGTGATGCTGTTGTTTGTTAGTTATTAATTATATGCAGTGGTGGACACAGTACACTAATCATGTATTTAAGATTAAATGCCCCCAATGAAATATTACTCCAGTCAAAGTAATAATTTATCATAATCACAAATACGTTATGTTGATGAGCTCTGTTGGCATTGTGACGATCAATGAATAATTGCTTATCTTATTACATTATCTTAATATTGGGTGTAATTTAAATTGAAATTTCTGCATTCATTGATTCTTTAATAATTAAGCAGTGGATTTCTAGTTCCCAGCATGCTTTGCATAGGACTGGATAAGGAGAATAAATACTAAAACTTGCTGACTTGCAATTTTCTGTTCTTTTTTTTTTTTAGTTAAGGGAAGGGCCTACTAGTGTTTAAAGGGATAGTTCACCCAAAAATGTATCTGTCGAACACAAAAGAAGATATTTTGAAGAATGTTGTAACCAGTCAGTTGCTGGTCCCTATTGACTTCTATAGAAAATACCGTGAAGTGATTGGTTGCTAACATTCTTCAGAAAATCTTCCTTTGTATTCAGCAAAAGAAAGAGATTCATACAGGTTTGAAGCAATTTGAGGATGAGTAATTAATGACAGAATTTTTATTTTCATTAGAAGTTTATCCACCCATTTGTAGTTATTTTATTTAATTATTTAGAATTAATTATTTGAATAATTCAGTTGCTTTATGGGAAATATCATAATTTACAAGTGTTGGTGTTTTTGTTTGTTTTTCGTAAGTGCTAAGCAGAAGTGTTTCTCAGTGCTGAGTCAGTATGCTGTAACGTTTTGATACCATGGCAGTAACTTGTGTAAAGAAGGCGGGGTTGGGTGTGACGGGTTTGGTGTGCAGCGAGCTGATTGGAGCGTGATATTATCTAAAGGCACACACACACGCATTCAGATCAGAGTGCTACTGTGCATGTTTTCAGTTTCAGTTACACGCACCAAAGTGACACGTTAACACTTGAGCAAGGTAAGCAGTGCACAGACAGAGCTTGCATGGTGATGCAAATTTAGTTGTTGTTATTAATCATGTATTATAATAAATATTGTTTGAATGCTTAAATATAAACTTAGGAGAGCAGTGTTTGCAGTTCATGCTAAAGAAGTTGTTTAATGAAAGAGACTAACGTGTAAGTTTCTGTATTGATTTTGTTTAGGAAAAAATTTGGTTAGAAAATGTGGTTCAGCTGAATGTAATGACTCAATACAGGATCTGTAGTCTTCCACTATCACAGTCGTTAAAAAGTCCTCCGTGGATTGCCTCATCTGATTTCATTAGCTCCATTCAGAGATAACGAGCTGTTGTGCTCCAGGCCTGTTGGAACATGTTGAGATAGATGCTGTGGGGAAAAAATCCATGTCCACCCTTATATGTAGTTATAGAAGTTCAAAATATTCTAATTTTTTGAGGAAAAAAAAAAAGTATTTTATGCACACTAAGGCTAAATTTGTTTTAATCAAAAATACAGTAAAACATAATATAATATTGTGAAATATTATTACAATTTAAAAGATCTGTTTTCTATTTCAATTTATTTTCAAATGTAATTTATTTCTCTGATGGCAAAGCTGAATTTTCATGATTTTCTGTTTTTATGATACTGTTTTTATAATATTTTTATGTGCAAACCATGACATTCAAAGGTTTGGGGTAAGATTAAAAATAGAAATTAATACTGTTATTCAGCAAAGACGCATTTAATTGATCATAAGTGACAAAGACATTTCTAACACTTCTGTTTCAAATAAATGTTGTTCTTTTGAACTTTCTATTCATCAAAGAATCCTGAAAAAAAAAAAATGTCTCATGTTTTGTTTTACAAATTAGCAGCAAAAACTTTTCAACATTGATGATAATAAAAACCATAAATAAAAATTGGTTGCCTGTATCATTTGATAATAATTGAGCAGCAAATCAGCATCACAGGAATAAATTATATTTTAAAATATATTAAAATAGAAATTAAATTGTTAATAATATTTTACAGTATTACAGTTTTTAATGTATTTTTGATCAAAAATGTAGCCTAGGTAAGCATAAGAGACTTTCAAAAATGGATCAGTACGAAGTAAATTGTTTGATAAGGGTTTAGACTCATCCTTGAACAAAAGTGAGTTAATTCTGAAAGTGTGTTGAGGTTTTCTGAAGGCCTCTTTCTCTCTGTGTCTGGTGTGATTTAGCGATGGCTGGACCGAGGCCTGTGGTGATGAGCGGACCGTCTGGAGCTGGCAAAAGCACTCTGCTGAAGAAGCTGCTCAAGGAGTTTGATGGCGTATTTGGCTTCAGCGTTTCCCGTAAGTCACATACTGAAGTACAAATGCCGAACAGCAGTTCTTTAGTGGAAACTAAAAAATTCAAAATAACCAAGAATGATCTTTTTCCAGATACGACGCGGAGCCCCCGTCCAGGAGAGGAGAACGGCAAAGGTTAGGCTTTTGATCTGCTACAGAAATATATTTTGCATTATCCTCACTGAACAAAACCCAGCAAGCATGACATGCTTTCACAACAATGACATACATTCATTACATAAACAGCTATTAATTAATGTCCTAAGCTACATATTAATGTCCTAAGAATCGTTAATAGTTTGTATAAAACTTCCAATCCAACCCCTTTTCAAATTAACATGCTCTCAGACAAAGAGTCATAAACCTGCCCAGTATTTCCAAACTCCCGCTTGGAAATTCAGCCTTTCTCATTGGTCAAGCCCATCCTGAGAGGTGTGACTCTTCACAGGCCTTAAAGGGCTCACGCACACATCTGCAAAAAAAATTGAAACCTTGAAACCATCAAGACTTTTCATCCGAGACTGCATTCCAGACACACGTCAACAGCCGTGGAAGTGCAAGTATGGTACATCTAACTAAACTAAACAGAGATTTAGTATAAGCTATAGACCCCGTTATAAATGGCGCTGATGGTTTTACTCTTTCCATAACTGCATTCTGTTTTCTCTAATGGCTTCATTCATCCACTTTAGCTCCCCTTTTGTATGTACGCGTGAGTGTATGTATGTTTGTTTAGATTAGTTATGTGTGTTAGCGTTTAGTTAGTAAAAGTTGTGTGCACAAATTACATGAGTTTCTGGTTCTGCCTTGCAAATTAATGTCTCTTCGATTTTGACCCTCGCTACATGCTGTAATGCATTAATACTTAAAGTATTTTCTGTGGCCACGAAAATATCCTTTCTTAGAGTTGATATGAACTTGCACTGAATGGTCGCTGGACGACCAGATCAGTTGATGGCAATTTAATTCTGCTACAGTTATCACTGTCAGCCGATATAAATAATTGTAATTAATCATAATTAATTGTAATTATTTATATACAATTCCCTTTTAAGCTAATTTGCTACATGCATGTGTGTGTATATATATATTTTTTTTTTTTATTCTTCTCTGTGACAAGCAGGTGTCAGAAACAGAAAGTTATGCAGTGCTGCCATTGTTCATGTACAGTATATTAAGAATATTAATAAAGTACAAACACAAATAGGGTATATCAACATTTTGATAAGCAAATGATATGAGATATCTTTTCCATTCTGCCTACTGACAAAGTGTGAAATTGCATTTTCATTTGTCCACGTTTTTTTTTTTTTTTGAGACCAATGGAGTGTGAAAATGAGTTTTTATGCTGAACATTAGTGTTAATGAGAGCAGACCTTTAGCTGTAGTTTCTTATACATATGAGATTCACACAGCAGAGTCAGTTCATGAACATGTGATATGATTGACACACTGATGAGCTAAAAATGGGGTGGCAGCTGTAAATGAAGCACTCAAATACATGCTTTTTGAATTTGTGTTGTCAGTTTCTTGTCGTTTCTATTGGTATTCTGGCTAATCAGTCAAAGTTATGTCAGCAAGAGACCCATCTTCTGAAAAAGTTCCCCTTTTTTTCAGATTATCATTACGTTACCAGGGAAGTGATGCAGGCGGCCATAGCAAAGGGTGAATTTATCGAAAATGCTGAATTTTCAGGGAACATGTATGGAACAAGGTATAGTCCTCCTTATTAAGGGTCTTGTGTTCGTATGTGAAGATACATCGCTGACATCCTTCTTTTGGTACTAATAGAATTTCTTAAGTGTTTGTGATTACTGAATGGTCTATAACAGCAGTGTCCAATCCTGCAGAGTTTAACTCCAACACACTGTGTTTGACCCTCTGGTGTTTGTTTTTCAATAAATGAATGTAGGATATTTTAGTTTGATAACGTTTTTTATTGTACTAAATTTTATTTATGGAATGGTTATGATCCATTTATTATCTGTTAACCACTTTTTAAGCATAGACCTGAAAATGAAATTTCCAACTTAAACTGATGTAAATTTTTAATGCTTTGGAGCACAGACTTTGCTTTGGTCTCTTTTTAAAGACACTTGGAAAATAGTTTCTGAAGTGGAAAAAAAAAAAAATATATATATATATATATATATATATTAGTATGAAAAATGCATTTAAAAAATTACATTTTATATGAAATATGTAACGGTTTTTCTCTCAAAATGTGTGAAAATCAAAGCCCTATATCTAAACAAGTTGTGTTTCAAATATGAGGTTGACGTATCAAAAATGAGTTTTCAGTAAGATTTTGTTTGGGCGCAGTACCAAACGTTTCCACTAGAAGAAATTCGCTTCCCATTCATTGCCAGTGTGGGCATTTTTGACTGCAAACAGTACAAGTGTGGCTATTTTTATTTATTTTTTCCAGGACCATTTTCGAATCTTTTCCTTTACCAAGTTTCATACAATTCTGATAAATAATAAAAATGTTCTGTCAAAAATGACCGAACAGCACCAGAGGGTTAATTAGGGTTGGAGCTAAAATCTGCAGGACGGCAGTTTGGAAACTTTTTTTTTTTAATAACACGTTTGTTAGTGATGGGAAGATTGGATTATTTTACTGACTCTTTCATTCTCGTTCATCAAAACAAATGTAGTCAAGTCATTCAGTTGATTAGAGTGGCATTAAATATTATATTTTCAACAGCCAATTTCTCCAAACACATCCACTTATGCTATCTTGATCATATTCCAAATGAGAAAAACATTATAATGCAGCCAAAGATATGAGGAACATTAATGATGACTTTACCTCCCTCGTTCATATGTCATGAACAGCCCATCACTAATGTTTGTCCTCATATTCAAACTAGAGAAATACTGTATGTAATTGTAACTAACATCATTTTTGCCCCGTTCACAGTAAAGCAGCTGTACAGGCTGTTCAGGCCAAAAATTTGATTTGCATTTTGGACATTGACATGCAGGGAGTGAAGAACATCAAGAGAACCGATCTCAACCCCATCTATGTGTCCATCCAGCCTCCGTCAATGGAAATCCTGGTGAGAAATCATCCATTTCAATCTGAATATTACATTAACATGTCTTTTTCACGTTTTAATCTAAAACTTCATTTCTTCAGGAAAAACGGTTAAGGGATAGAAAAACAGAATCTGAGGAAAGTCTACAAAAACGTTTACATGCAGCCAAAGTTGACATGGAAATAAGTAAGTGTCCGTTCCTATGCTAATTATATTGAATAAAATACTGCAGTGATTGTTTTCGCATCTAACTGTTATATATCCATATTTCAGGTAAAGAGCCAGGTTTATTTGATGTGCTGATTATCAATGATGACCTTGACTTTGCGTATGGGAAATTAAAAGATGTTCTTCTTGAGGTAAAGTTTTCCGGTCTGAATGTTCATCACTAGGGGCCAGATTTACTAAACGGGGCAAATTAGTCAAACCGCAATCCCATAAAAGCGCCAATGTAAAATTAAATACTTCCTCCCATAAAATTTGCATTTGAAAGGGAAAATCCTACAGATGCATATGCGTTAATGTCAGTCTCACAGCGTGTCTTTAGTAAATGCTGACAGTATTTTTTTAATGCAAAAGAGGGTTTGTGTCAGAGCGGGCTGTTAGTAAATCTGACCCTAGGAGTGTAATGGTACGAGATTTTGACTAACACAAAAACGCCACTCTATCACAGTATCTGGGTGCACTGCTAATAACAATGTGAGTAGTTTTTAGTAGCCATCCCTCTGATAAACACAGACACATTTCAGTTAAAACCAGTAATTTAACTTTATTTTGGATTTATTTGGAACAGATGAACAAAAATTTTTTATTTAGAGAGAAAAAAATTGATTACTGTCAAACACTATATGCATTTTATAGTTTATTTGATTATTTTCCCATAGTTCAGTTGTTGTTGTTTTTATTACAAATAGGAGTGTATCATGGAAGCCTGTTTCCACCACTGGATAAAAACAATAAAAAATTGATTGTACAATTCAGACTCACAGTTGTGAGTTATATTGTCAGAATTGTGAGCTGACTTTTTCCCCTCCTCAGTATTGGACTCACAATAAGATTATATCTCACAATTCAGAGAAAAAAAGTCAGAATTGTGAGATTAAAGGTCACAGTTATCTTTTATTTTTTTAGGCCATGGTGGAAACAAGCTTCCGTAGTGTATTGCATGAATGCAAAAAAAAAAAAGAATTGACATTCTTCATTTAGTCATTTCAATACAATGTACCTAATCTAATCTAATTCTTCTAAATAGATTTACAGAGGAAAAAATTAACATGTATGAAAAGACGTCTGAACCATTATATCCTATTGATTATAACATCCCTCTAATGTCTTCCTTCATCTAGTTTTATCTGTGATCTCTCTCTCATGTGAGAATATTTCACTCCGCAAGCTCCTCATAGTTTCTCTTCCTCAAACAGGAAATCCAGAAGGTCAGAGACACCAACAAATCGTCCTGCTAACCACAGCGACCTCTCTCTTCACCTCCAGCTTCAGGAGAACCTGTTCAAACCTCGACATTCCACCCAGGACAGACTTTCTGAGGTTCAGTCCATTCTCCAACACCGCTGAACGTCAAACATGTGTATATATACATTACTATACGGTGCAGGCTAATATTATATATTCTGAGTTTAGGTTATGACCACGTGCGTTACGTAATTCCTGGGCCAAAGGTCAGAAACATGAAGATTCATCCAAGAAACACTCTAAACTCTCAAGTCCTTGTTTTTGAAATGTTTGTGTTTTGATATTTCTTTCACATTTTTTATAACAATGGAAGAGACAATACAGGTTGTAGATTTTATATATCTATCTAGCATGTTCACTAATTTATTTTGTATTTTTTTTCTATGCTTATCTTTTATAACAACTCATTCTTTGCTGTTGCAAACACAACACAGCTTTCCATTCGCAGTATTTTAACATTCAGAGCTATTATCTGCACATTTGCGCAGCGTGTTGCACCTGCTTTCATTCATATCATTGCATCTGAACGTCTAGCATCGTACAAATCGAGTAAAGCTTGATTAGTTAACTAATACCTAATTCTTAAATGATGGAAATGGTTGCGTCTCATCTGCTGGTGTCTTAAAATGCGTAATCATTTTCCGCATGCACATTACTCAGATTACGCTTTGTAAATAAGGATATTTCACTTTAACATGTTTACCAGCTTTGAAAGTTTTATAGAGTTCAAAGCCGATTCAGACTCAGACTTTTTTTTAGTGCAGGGCAGCTTATAAACACAGCCACAAGTCTCTTAAGTAGGTTTAGGATACATTATTGATGCTTTTAGTCTTATACAGCTGATCTTTAGTAGATATTCAGATTCTTCCAGCAATTCTGATCTGTTCCTGTTAATATTAAATGTGACCATCAAATAATATAGATACCAGAATAATACATTATTTTTCACTGAAGCTATAGATTACATGCACAATTCATTTGATCTTCTTGCCTAATTTTACCTAAATTACATCATTATGCTTATTAGCAATTGAAACGTTTATTATAATAAAAGACCCACTGTTAGTATAGAAAGTGATTTCACATGATAAAATACTCCAAAAATTTCAAATCATGTGCTAAATGGTGGTTTCAGTCCACCTGGTATAATGTATAATAATAGTTTTGAGTTTTCTTATGTTTTTCTATGGAGCACACACACTGTGGCTGCATCAGAAGAACGTTTATATTTCTTTCTCCCAACCTTCAAAGTACTGTATGTTACTCATTGTCCATTGAGTGTGAAAAAGATGTAATATAATAACTTGTGATGTACAGACCTACAAATGAAACATGAAGTTTATCAAAATGTAACAAAGGTTTTCATAAAATGGCACAATTTTAAATAATCAGAAGCAGCCAAATGACCAGACACCAGCTGTTTCTGGCATGTAGAACGATCTTGTGTAAGTTTACTTTTTTTATGATGTTTTTATTTTTAAATATGGTTGAATGTCATGCCTGGCTTTAGAATCCATGGTTTGCGGTCTCTAGGGAATCTTATAAAACTGCAGAGTTTCATGTCATTCCTTGGTGCATCTTAAACATTTCCTTGAAAGAAATCTGTCAAATGTTTGTGGTGTATGTGAAATCTGAGAAATGTCTCAAAACAATGTCTAAACCAAATGTCTCCGTTTCCTTTTTTGTATTCTAGAAATATTTACATGTACCATGCAAGTGTAATAAAACTACACCATTACAGTCAAGTACGTGACTGTCTGATTAGTTATCAGTCGAAATATACATTGTAATGTCTTATTTGCAACTTTGAATTCAGGAGCTGATATAGGGTGATGGGGGTGTGTGTGTGTGTGTGTGTGTGTATATATATATGTGTGTGTGTGTGTGTGTGTGTATATATGTGTGTGTGTGTATATATGTATATATATATGTGTGTGTGTGTGTGTATATATGTGTGTGTGTGTGTGTGTGTGTGTATATATGTGTGTGTGTGTGTGTGTATATATATATATATACTATTAATGTAACTTTGTATTGTACTTGAAGATATTGATGTTATGTTAATAATAGTTAACCCTTGTTTAATTTTTTTTATTTTGGCTGTGTTAATGCAATCAACATACATTTTTGCCAAAATGTGTATTTTTACTGGAGTATTTTTACATAAATCTATTTCACACTAGGTTTAAAAAAAATAAATTAAAAAAAAAAGTTAAGGGACCTTTAGGCCAAAAATGTCCCCATTGAAACCCATTAAAACTGCAATATTTAACCCAGGTACCAATGAATCTGACAAAAACACACAAAATAATTTTTTTTCAATATACTCAATGCTAAGCAGAAAAAAAATAATGCATCTAAATTCATCAAAAGTCATTGACCTATTCAAAACTATAAGAATAGAACAAATCTGCTTAACCTTTTTTATGCATGGAGAATAATTGTTTTATTGTCAAACAAAATGCCATTTTAAGGGTTAAAAGTTTTTTTTAATTTTTTTATGACTGATGGTTAAAGCTGAAAAAAATATATATACTTTTTTTTTTTTGCATGGATATTTAACTTTTTTAAATTGGTGCACAAGGGTTATAAAAGTTAATGGATTACATTACGTTTTTGTCTGTGTACTCATGATTAATTGTAGATTAATATTCAGCCTGCTATTGAATACATCCGGTCACACTTCTCACTATTAACTACAACTTTTGCCTCCATAAACTCCTAATTGGCTGCTTATTGATAGTAAGGGAGTTGTTAAATGTAGGTATAGAGTATGGTTAAGGGATCTAAAACATGATCATGCAGAATAAGACATTAATATGTGCTTTATTAGTATTAAACTGCCAATATTCTAGTAATATGCATGCTAATAAGCAACTAGTTAATAGTGAAAACTGGATCCTAAACTAAAGTGCTTTGTGAATGTTTGGTTGGCATCGAGTCAGATATGGGAGTCAAAGTGGAGTGGCAAAACACTGTTTCTTTTTATTCCAGGAAATAGTCTCTATTAATGAAATATTAAAGCTCTCAGTTGAACAAATTCTAGTACTTGTATTAAATTAAAATATTTTTAACAACAATCAAGCATGTTTTCCACAAGCTTAAGATTGTGAGAAACAAACAGCTACAATACAAAAGTGCAAAATGTAACATAAAACGTATTGAAATGAGAGGCAAATGTGAAACAGGACTCGACAAAAGAAGCAAGTTGCTGGCTAATATTCACATCAGCAACACTGAGATGATGATGAAGACCACAAACAGCTATACATAGTGAATCGTGTGCTGTACGGCTGATCTCAGTGGCTTACTGAAGCAGGCTGTGAATCTTCTGGCTGTTCGCTGGTTAGAAGTGCGGTTATACAAATGTTTTAATTGCTCATGATCTCACAGTGTCTCAAAACATACGAGTGGTGTAAAAACATAAAAACGCACCTTGACACTTACTTTCTAAACAAGCCTCGCCAAACGCACAGGCTAACACATGAGACTGATATCCGGTGTTCTTCTTCACTCATTTAAAAATGATAATAAATTAGACACTGTAAAATCAGTTTCAGGGTTGAGTGATGTGTTGCTGGGTGTGAATATGTGGCCTATCAGAGCACAGCTACACCTCCATCACAGCGGCTGGTGATCATGTTACCAATCTCTGTCCACGTGTCCAGGTGGGGGTCATAGATTTCAACCGAGTCTACAGTGACCGGCGCTGAAAAGTCCCGGCTAGAGGTCCGACCTCCCACCGCATATAACAAACCATTAACGGCCGCAACCGTTACCCCAGCGCGCGGGACGGCCATCGACGCCACCTCCACCCACTTCTCCTGGAACAACAGAGTCATATGCTGCATTAAAACCAGAAGTCAAAATGCAGCAACTAACGATTGTTTTGATAATTGATTAATCTGTTGATTATTTCTTAAAAATCTAAATATTTATTACAATTTAATAATTTAAATTAAAACGTTTTCTAAATCCTGCCCAGTTTTGTCCTCTCTTGAAACGATGTGCAATTTGAAGTCTATGAAAACAAATAGTGAATGTATCTGTGTAGGCTATGCTATACATTATGTGCAAAAAAAGGGTCAAATATATTACATTCTATAACAAAAAACAACTGACAATTTTAAATCTGAAGTTAAAATCACTAAATTAAAAATCATAAAACAAAAGCACACACTAAACAATGAACAAACACTCATCTGAACAAAGTAATTCTATCATATTTACATCAATGAACTACTTTTAATTCCCTTTATTATGGAAGCCCATTTCTGCCACAGGATAAACATTTTTTATATATCTCGCAATTGTGAGTTTATTTCTTGCAATTGCGAGTTTATAGGCTCTCTCTCAACTGACTTTATTTCTCACAATTCTAACTTTTTTCTCAGAACTGCGAGATATAAACATGATATTGCGATATGCAAAGTCACAATTATAAGAAAAAAAAATCTGAATTGCGAGATGTTAAATCGCAGTTGCGATATCATGACTTTCAATTGCAAGATATAAGCCTGCAATTCTAAAAAGAAAAGTCAGAATTGTAAAATCTCAACGAGAATTAATGTCAGAATTGTGAAAAAAAAAGTCACAATTAGTTGTTGTTTTTTTATTCTATGGCAGAAACAAGTTTCCATACTTTACTGTTACTGGTCTCATAAAAATACAATTCTTTGCGTTACATGTACAATTGTTTAATGTCTAACAAGGAATATTTTAGTAAAATGTATTAGGTCAGAATTATTGCATGCTCCGTCTGTTTGACGCACAAGACAAGCCACATTAAATAATATGCTTATGTGTTTGTTTGAATGCGTTATTCACTTCTGTAAAGTAACGTGACCAGCAGATGTTTCCAGTGCACAGACGAAATTAATCAATAATCAAATTCATCCATTTATTTTCATTATCGATTAGTTGTTGCAGCCCTATATGGATCAGACTTTATGGTGTTCTAACCTCCTCCAGGCAGTACTTCTCCACTGTGTCTAATGATCCCAGAGCCTCGTTCCAGCCTCCGACAGCGTAGATGCAGTTATTGAGGCTAGCTACACCCACGTACGCCCGTCGGGTCACCATGACAGGCAGGGCGCTCCAGCGGCGAGAGATGGGGTCATAAACCTCAGCCGAGCGCAGCTCCGTACCCTCATCACTGATGCCACCAATCACGTAGATGAAGCCTGGAACAGACGTACAACATGCTGAAGACAAGGGCCTGCCTACTTTTTTACTATTTCCACAGTGCACTAAAAGTATGCACTGGCTTGGTTATTGGTTAACATAATTTCCCCTGTAGTGCCACAGCGATGGTGTATTTTTGTAGGCAGTTCTGGGTAGTAACTGATAACATACTAACTGATTACATAAAAAGATTCCAGAAATTAGGTACTTGTAATTAGATTACAGTTACTTTTCTATAGATTACATGATTACGTATGCAGACAATGGTAGTACATTATTCATTAATTCACTTTAATCTTTATTTTCTCCCTTAAATTGTCAACTTTTTTTGATTGACTATTTTAAAAAGAGTTTAATTTATTTAATTTGATGTTTTCGCTTTTCATCAACTCACAAACTACAGTTTGGGAAACCCTGGCATACTGTAATGTTTAATACATTTCATGATGCTGATAAAGAATTGAATATATTTTCTTATCAGTAATGTCAAAAGTAATCTAAAATGTATCAAAAAGTAGTTAGAATACATTACCTAATATGTGTAATCCAATAGATTGTGTTACAAACTACAATTTCCGTCATGTAATCAGTAACAGACTACAATTTGTAATCTAGCCAGCACTGTTTGTTGGCCAAAACCCTGAAACGAGTTAGCATCTTCATGAAGTCAGTGGGGTTTTTTTAATGTGTTTTTGTTTAAATGCCTGAAATAAGGTGTGTGGTTAACACAAGATTCATTCTACAACACAAAATACATCATTGTATTTTGGCTTCAAAATTCAAATCCTTTGTGTTCATTTTTGAAGATGATCATGATGAACAAAAAATCAAACATTTGTTGGTTTCAAAATGTTCATTTTTGGGTGAGCTATTCCTTTAACAAGGTTGGGTTCTCCATGAGGACGTACGTACCTTGCAGCTCACAGCAGCCAAAATAATATCGAGGAACAGCCATGCTCCCAATAACCTCCCATTTATTTTCTTCTGGGTCATATCGTTCCATGGTCTTCCCAATTTCTGAGCCAATCCAGCCACCTGAAACCATAACCATTCAAGCCAGACATTTCATGCAAAGTAGCATATTGCCCTCAATGTGTACATTTTATCATTGCATGCATTGCCAGGGAACACATGACCTTGGAAGGAATGTTGCTAAAAGCGTTAATAAATCACATGGTGTTACACTGCGACTGAACAAAACCCTGAAGAGCGAAGGAGACTGATAGTGGCTAAACTACATGTGCATACCAAGTGCGTAAAGAGCTCCATGACAGGAACAAACTCCAACCCCACAGCGTGGATAGGTCAGAGACGCCACTGCAGCCCACTGCTTGGTCACTGGGTCATACCGCTCCGTGCAGTCAAAAATCATGGAGTCCTTTTCTCCTGTGCAATACAAGATGGCTGTATGTTTATTAGTTCCTCAATTGTAAGTCGTTTTGTATAAAAGCATCTGCTAAATGAATAAATGTACTGTAAATATAAATGTAGTGCAGCATTTGGGATGCATTTAGTGTTCTCCCAAATCAAAATATGTTGCAATGATTTTTCCAAAGGAATCCAGATAGTCTGCTATTTCTGGTGGAAATCTGAAGTGCAGATAAGTGCACACTAATATTGCTGAAAACCCCCTGCGCATTGAATGAAGATTTGATTAGAACAACAAACATGAATAAAAAAAGTGTTAAAAAAAACTGAAACAAGGTGGATGTGCAATGGTTAAGTAGAAAGGTTTAGAAATAATTTCATAATGTTCAGTTTCTTGCACAGAGCGATCGTTTCGCTTCACAAGACCAAATATATCGTCAGTAGCCACTGACTTGCATTTTATTAACTGTTTCCCTGCCACACATCTTCTGGAAGAGTACTGAATTTCTGTGACAAAACACGGTGATGAAGAAGCAGAAACCAGCGATCGCGTATGTAAGCAGATTCATATGTAAAATTCATATTCATGTGTCAAACGATTAATTGTGATTAATCGCATCCGAAAGAAAAGTTATTGTTTACATAATATATGTGTGTACTTTTTTATGTATATATAAAGACACACACATAGGTACAGCATATATTTTGAAAATATTTACATGTCTATATTTATTTTCATATAAATTATATCATATATAAATATATTTAATATATCAACAACTTATTTTTCTTAAATATATACATGCATGTGTGTGTATTTATATATACATAATAAATATACACAGTACACACTCATATATTATGTAAACAAAAACCTTTATTTTGGATGCGATTAATTGTTTGACAGTACTAAAAATAAGGCATTCATCACACATTAAACAGCATATCAAATCTGCCTAATGTTACCAAATGAAATGTCGATCCAGGAAGTGGTTTAGGTCTGTGCAAGCTTTGGATGTATGATTTGATAATTGTTCTGTATCTGATCCAGAAGTAGTCTCTTACAAAAACATGATTTTCTCAGTTTCTTGTTCAAAATGTTGCTTTTTTCATGAAACTTACCCACAGAGGCTCTGTTCTTTGCTTTGGCATCTTCCATGTTCAGATATTCATACAACAAAATATTCTGGGGGCCATTAAACTTTTGTGAAAATGATCAAAAATGCTGATGGTGGCTGGCAACTTAAAAAAAAAAAAAAAAAAACGCTGGCGGGGAAAGAGTTAATGACCAAGGACCATGGTTTCAGCTAAAAATCTTCTAAGAAAACCTGTTCTGCTGAAGAAAAAGTCACCTACATCTTGGATAGCCGAGGGTGAGTGAATTAACAGCAAATTTACATTTTTAGGTGAACTATCCCTTTAAGTCTGCAGGGTTTTTTAAATCCACTTTCTCAAGTATAAATTAGAATACTGATATTACTAGAAGTACAGATGTTTGCCTTTAAAAATTATATTTTATAGGGGTGCAGCCAAGTAGTAGTTCATTTTTTTTTGCATGGGTCCAAATATTGATATGTGGTAACACTACAGAAAATATACACACAAAAAAAAACACGCACTTACCCCCCACTACATATATCATGCCTTCCAGGACGGCCACCCCGAGTCCACTGCGGGCCTGATGCAGGGAAGACACAGTGGTCCAGTACTGACTGAACGAATCAAAACGTTCAACACAGCTCAAAGCCCGACTGTCACTCCATCGGCCGCCCTGCAGACGAGTGTAACCGCCTGAGAGACAGAAGCACAAAGATGGTCCATGGATTGGATGAACGATTAAGATGAGTATCACGTGTGCACGCTCGCAGACGAGTTCCCGTACCAATGGCATAGAGGTACTTGCGGGCTTTTCTCCGGGGCCGGGCCTTGGCCGTCTGCAGAAGGCTGAAAGGTTTGCTCTCTTTAGGGGACTTGTTGACTTCAGTGTACTCTCTCAGAAGGGTTTGCAATGCAACTCGCAAACTGAAGTCAGAAATACCTGTAGGAGAAAGTCTCGTTACCAATGTGTACACAAAAACAAACATCAGAAAACAGATCATTCCGGCTCTAAACTTTGATTAGTTGAGCCACATTATAAAATATACAATATATGTGCACCTAGACATACATTCAAATCTATATGAATACATCAAGCTGCTTACCAAACATAAACAGTCTGATTGCGCTAATGCACTTAAAGTGTTGAGAAAGTCAGACTAACAAAAATCATCTACAACAGTGTAATTGGATTACTGTACTAATTACTCTCTTTAAAAAGTATTGCATTACTTATTACTAATTACTTTCTAAATCCCATATCAAACTCGACAAGAAAAGGATAGACATGAAACTGCTCTTTTAATTCTTTCAAATAAATAATATAAAATTGCATTAATTTTACTTGAACTGACTAAAGTATTAAAAGAGAAAAATTTACATTAAAATTAGATGTTAGATGTTAAATTGTAATGATAAATCCACTATTGTTTTATAGACAATTGTTTTGTAGTTTATACAGTATTTATGCAATTTGCAATTACATCAGAAGTAACTGTAATTCAATTCCAGAAAAAATTAAGAGCAATCCCTTTAAAAGTAATTAAATTACATGAATTAGTTGCTTAGTAATGCATTATACCAACACTGTTTACAGTTTATATAACCTTAAGAACCTTTTCGTTTTGCATTACTTTAACCAATTTTTAATTGAAACTTTTATTTTCTGCCCTTATGAATTTTTATGATCATAAATTCCCTTGTAACAGTTTGAATAACCATTGTGTATGAATTTATAGTTTAACATAACCTGCATTGCCTATTTTATTTGACAGAAGAATATTTTTTCAGATTATTATTAATAATGAACGTAATTTATTGATCAATGCAGTTTGCCAAAAATCAACACTTCAAACAGCAGAACCAAAACAAAAACAGAAAACCTTTATTGTAGCTTGACAAACACTAGACTATGATATAAATAAGGCCTTATGAAATTGAAGACTTGTTCTTAGAATCATCCAAGGAAAATGTAAAAATAAATTGTTAAAGAAAGTTTTTTGAATTACAATTGTGTATGAATACATATTTCAACATAACTTGCGACGCCTGTCTATGTAACATTTCTGTAATTTATAACCTTGTCAGACTACAAGAAAGTTTATTCCCATTTTGTCCATGAATCCTGATCGGTGAGGAGCACTAAAGTGAAACACAGCATCTCTCTCACCCTCGATGTACTTGTAGAGTCTCTGTGGAGACAGCAGTGGGAAGCGCACCGGCTCCAGGACCTCCACCACATGCTTCTTCCTGTGCGGCACGTCGTGGTGCAGCCAGTCCATAGCAGCCGTGAACACCTGATACTCGTCTTCGATCCTGAGCTCCTCACTGCGGAGCAGCTTCACCAGCTGATCTTTAGACAAGCTTGAGAACTCTTCTGCGGCGCACACCTGACCCCAGACACAGGATGCAGAGGTTTTCAAAAGAAGACCAAATATTTGGAGCCCTACAAAAAAATCACTGTAGAACAAAAGTGGGCAATATTCATAACATCGAGCGCCTTCCTATACTTACTACAGGTTTATCCTGCCCGGAGTAAAAACCCTTCTGTTGTGTTGGTCAGTTTGACCTGCATTCAATTTTCAAAGTACTTGAAACACTGGTTAAACTGTTACTTTCTTTTTAAAATATTGTGATTTTTTTTGTGCATGCAAAGTTTCAACACATAAGTGTGTTTTTGAAATTGTTTATATCAGTTATGTTTGGGGTCAAATTGACCCCCACTGGTTTCAATGCAATTTGCCAAAAATCAACATTTTGTAAAACAGCAATGAGTCAGGTAAAAAACAGAAAACCTTTACAGCTACAGCTTATCAAACACTGAAATACAAGAGCTGTCTAGAAAATATCCAGCCAAGTAATATGAAAAATAGAGACATTTATCGAAGAAGATACAAGATTCAAGGAGCACTGTGCGTAGGACGATGACGCCTCAGTCCCCTTCAATGGTGATTTTAGTTTTGGGAAAAGCCAGAAGTCGCAAGGCATCAAATCTGAGCTGTAGGAGGGCTGAGTCACCCGGGTGATTTAACGTTTCACCAGAAGACTCTGCATGAGCCGTGATGCATGGGCACAATGTGTCATGATCAAGCTGCCAACAGTTGCCCACAGCTACGGCCGTTTTCATCGTTTTGCATTTCTCAAATCATTTGTATTTTTCATATTTCACGGCTGGAATCTGGATACTTTATGGGCAGCCCTCGTGTGATATGAGAAATTATGAAATTTCAGACTGAAACATAAGGCTAAAGTTTCTAAAGCTATGCCTGTTTTCACTGATGCTGCCTTCACCTGCTACCAGAACGATCGTAAATCTTAAAGTTTAAAAAAAATTGCATATGAAAGCAATGTGAAGTCGACCCCTTGAATTTGTCGAGCTCATAATCACATGTTGGACTTATATAGTTTGTGATAGCAGCTAAGTCACCATGAGACCAGCTGACGTTATTTTTAATCGCACCGAGCTCCTCATCTATGTAATTCATAAACAATCATTTATTATGCACAGTACAATCAGATGATTGACTTTTAAACCGAGTACGTTTTCTGTTAAGAGTTCACAGGCTTGTACTAATAGTGGAATGTTTATTTGTATGCCGGAGCTTGAGCACTTTAAGCTCCGCCCTCTTCTGAAAAGGGGGCTGGGAGCACCAGCTCATTTGCATTTAAAGGGACACACACAAAAACGGTGCATTTTGGCTCATACCCTAAAAGTGGCAATTTTAACAAGCTTTAAAAAATTATCTGCAGGGTATTTTGAGCCGAAACCTCACATATACACTCAGGGACATCAGAGACTAATTTTACATCTTTTAAAAAAGCAGCATAATAGGTCACCTTTAAGTTTATGAAACTTGCAGGATGGTACAAAGACCTCTTATATGTGACCCTGGACCACAAAATCAGTCTTAAGTCGCTGGGGAATATTTGTAGCAATAGCCAAAAATGCACTGTATGGATCAAAATTATAGATTTTTATTTTATGCCAAAAATCATTAGGACATTAAGTAGAGATGTTTCATGAAGATATTTTGCAAATTTCCTACTGTAAATATATGAATACTTAATTTTTGATTAGTAATATGCATTGCTAAGAACTTAATTTGGACTACTTTAAAGGCAATTTTCTCAATATTTTAATTTTTTTTTCACCCTCAGATTCCAGATTTTCAAATAGTTGTATCTCCGACAAATATTGTCCTATTCTAACAAACCATATATCAATGGAAAGCTTATTTATTCAGCTTTCAGGTGATGTATGCATCTCAATTTCGAAAAAATGACCCTTATGACCTGGTTTTGTGGTCCAGGGTCACATATGTCAAAAGATCAAGTCAAATTTGATTTCTCATATCATGACACATTTAAACTCATGAATCAGGGTTAAAAGAAACAAAAACTCAATGCTGAGAATATTTGAAACGGAGAACTTGCATCAATGAACACACCTCTAGAAAGTGAACGTGGATGTAGTCTTCAGAGAACTTTAACAGCTCCATACAGGCAATCTGCTCCAAAAAGCGAAAGATCCCCACACAGTTGGATGGGTCCATATGAGCCCGCAGGAAATCTCCACATATATCCACCACCTCACTCAACTGCAGCATGTCTGCAGCCACCATCAGCTCCTGCACAGTGTCCACCGTCACGTCAATAGAGCCTGTCGGGAGCAAAAGAAACGCTTTTTTAATATGTTTGCCATTCATACACTGGGAAGAGTTTGGGAATTGTGGAGCTTTTACATTACACTCTTATACACACTGCAAAAAAGGCTTATCTTACTTAGTATTTTTGTCTTTTTTCTAGTCAAAATATCTAAAAATTCTTTAAAAAAACTAAATTGTGCATTTTGCTTAAAATAAGTAAATTGATCTGGCAGTGGGTTAAGTAAAACGCTCTTTTTTTAAGAATATTTTACTTACCCCTCTGGCAGATAATTTTACTTGTTTTGAGCAAAATGCACTTAATACATTTTTCCCCCCTGGAAACAAGACTAAATATCTTGTTTTGTCATGTCATTTTGCTTATCTAGTAAATGCATCTTAATTTAAGAATATTTAGATTATTTTGACTAGAAACGAGTAAGACGAGCCCTTTTTTGCAGTGCACTAGACAAACTTTCATCCAAAGAAACTTACAGATATCACAGGTTCATTCCTTCTGGACACAATGGACATAAAAATGATGAAACATTTTAATATCTATTTTCAATAAAAACTCTTAAACTGATTAAAAAAATACTTTTCAACAATTTTAAGGAATTAAGCAGAGACCAATTAAAATGTGTTTCAGAGGCGGTGGCCTCTAGCATTAGGCACATAATGGTGGATCTTCACCTGATATTACAAACTTAGCCTGGAGCATCCACTGGGTGTAAATGATCTGGGTGACTACTGAATGTAGAAAATCTTTTTTCATGTAGTTTGTTTTTAATGCCTTGACTGGTTAATAGCCCGAGACAAAAGAGCACACCTCAAAGTCTCTATTATATTCTGGTCTCTCGAGTAACTCAATGTAAATAGTCAAATGATAGCACACCTCTCCTCAAGAAGTTGGATGATTTGAGGCATTGTTCACATAACTGGTTGAGTCACACCTCAATGTTTAATACGTTTTGTTAGAGGTTTGTTCATTTGAGCAATATTAAAGGAATAGTTCAACCAAAAAGGTGAATAAATTTGGTGAAAATTTACTCACCCTCAGGCCATCCAAGATGTAGATGAGTTTGTTTCTTCAGCAGAAAATATTGGTGGAGATTTATCATTACATCACTTGTTCACCAATGGATGCTCTGCAGTGAATGGGTGCCGTCAGAACGAGTCTCCAAACAGCTGATAAAAACATCACAATAATCCACACCACTCCAGTCCATCAGTTAACATCTTGAGAAGTGAAAAACTGTATGTTCATTAAGATAAACAAATCCATCACGAAGATGCTTTTAACTACACTGTTCCTTACAGCTAAAATACAAGTCCATAATCCATAATCACGCTTTCTCCAGTGAAAAAGTCATCTGGTCTGAATCAGAAGAGAAATCTGCACAGATCAAGCACCGTTTACAATTATGTTGCACTATTACGGATTATAAACAATAGTTCAAAGTTAAAATGTCTTGATGGATTTGATTCTTACAAACATGCAGCTGTTCACTACACAAGATGTTAACTGATGGACTGGAGTGGTGTGGATTATTGTTTTTATCAGCTGTTTAGACTCTCATTCTGACGGCACCCATTCACTGCAGAGCATCCATTGCTGAACAAGTGATGCAATGCTGCATTTCTCCAAATCTGATCAAGAAACATCTTAAATGAGTACATTTTCAGGAAATTTCCATTTTTGGGTGAACTGTTCCTTTAATAGTGATGCTGAACATTATCAAACACCACTAATTAACTTTTAACTCCATGGTAAAGTTTAGTGAAAAATAAAAAGCATTTACTCTCACATGGCTTCACATTAAAAACAGCTCATTTTTTAATGTAAAGCCATGTGAGAATAAAGGATTTTTATTTTTTCACTATACTTTCGAGTGCCTTGGAGTTCAAAGTTTTTTGATGAATTAAGAAATCCCGCATCCAAAGAGCACCTATTTATGAACTGTTTAACCCAGTAGCATTTTTTTGCATATTTTTGATTTATAACTTCCTACAGTGATGAACAAACACGTGTATGATACCAGCATACCAGTGTAAATAAATTCTAGGAGAATTTCAAAGACGTCAGCTTCCACTCCAACAATGCGAACCTCCTCCTCATGGGCTTCGCTCATGGCTCCAGAGAACAGAGCAGCAAAATACGGGCCGCTGGCAGCCAGCACCAGCTTATGGACCCCGAACACCCTTCCGCCTACCAGCAGGCGCACATCGCAGAAGTCAGACTGCAGGCGCATTTTGTTCATCTGAGCTAGCAGCAGCCCAGCGTGTCTGTCTGAGGAGAAGACCCCACGATCGCTCGCTGCCCCGGTCTCAGCTCCCACCGCCGAGCGCTGAGGGTGCGACAGAGATGGACCAGCGGAGGACATGATGATTCCAGCTGGACACCACAACAGTGCTCTTTCACCTAACACACACAGAAACAGACACATGTAATACTGCTAAAAATGCACTTGCTACAGCGAGCCAATCCAGTCACAGCTGACCTGAGAAGGCCTATTTAATTGCAATTCAGTTCTAAAACTGAACTGAGACAGCAAACAAGCAGATTGCAGAATTTCAATGCAAATTAGTATTTATTTAAAATTTTAGATTTGACTGCATATTATCAATTAAATCTCTTGTTTATGAACTATGCTCAAAGAAATTTTAATTGCACAAAATTATTACCATCTATATTTATAATAAATTTTTAACCCCTTTTTTGAACATAATGATATAACCATACAACCAACACATTCAAATTTGTCAAGATTCGCATTTCTGCTTAAAAGTTTACATACCCCTTGCAAATTATGCAAGATTTTAACTAAATAATAGGATAATAAACATTTCATGTTATTTTTTTATAAAGTATTGTCTGTTTACATGAAGACAATCAAGACAAAATAAAAACTGAATTCACACAAATTAACTAGTAATTCTTAATGTGTGTTGTTACCTAGATGATCATTCTTTAGTTTTCAGCATCTTCTGCATATTTAAACCATTTCCAGCAGTGACTGTATGATTTTGAGATGCATTCTTTCACATTGAGGACAACTGAGGGACTCATACACAACTATTACAAAAGCTGCAAACATTCACTGATGCTCAAGAAGGCAATAAGGTGCATTAAAAGCCCGGGGTGTAAACTTTTAAACAGGACGATGATATGTACATTTTTATTATTTTGTTTAAAGATAACTTTTTTTTTTTTTTTCAGTTAAGTACGGTCCTTGTAAGATTGTAAGATGTAAGATTTTTGTTTCACAGAAGAAAAACTCTGCAAGGGGTATGTATATAAACGTATGAGCAGAATTGTATTTGTATAAAATGACATACAAAAATGTGGTGGACATTTTGTAATGTTGCATGGCAGAATTAAACCTCATCTGAAGGCTGTAATGCTATTTAACGAAGAAGCCGGTGAGCTGCTGTGGTTTGGGCTGCTGCTGCTGCTGCAAATAGATCACAGGAACAACCTGTCGAACCTGCAACCTTTCAGTTTCCAGCCCAGGCGTTTAAGCCACCACACCTCAAATAATGAGAGTTAGCATCGCCCTGGACTCCTGCGTGAACTGCAATGTCTCCATGTTCCTGTGACAGCAGCTTGACACCCAAAACACAGCCCAGTTCAAACCACAACAAACCGTCCACACGGGATGCTCAAACCGAAACACACGCCAAAACCAAAAGCCCAGTTCAACATGCAAAACAGACATGAGCACAGCGCGATTTAGCCTACTTACATTTTAATTTGGTTGTTTTCTCTTGTGCATTTATCCAAATGATCAGGGACAGACCCACTTCCGCGTGGGCATCGAGTTTTCCTTCATCGACATCTCAGCCTGACAGACCGGACTAATCGATAAACGACCACGAACCAAACTTTAAAATTTAAATTTAAATTTAAAATGTAAAATTAAATATTCAAGTGACATGGGAAAACATATAGATGAGATTATAGGAAACTATAAAATAAAGTATTTAATAATTGTAATGCGATGTAGCCTACTGTATGTCCAGACAGAATATGGTCCTAAAAACAATATATTAACAATGATAAGATCTGTGGTACATTTTTAGAGCCTAAAGGAGTGTATTTGGCTGTAATACGAATATATATATATATATATATTTATTTATATATTTAAACATGCTCCAAGAAATTCAAATGGAGGTTTAGTAGGAGCTGCAGTTAGTATTCAAAAGTTAAAGATCTCAACAACAACAAAAAGCAAGAATAACTGACAAGATATCAGCTATATTCAGGAGAACTGATGTCTATTCAAAATATTCAAAAATATTGGACATTCTTCAACAAAGTGGAGTTAAGTTAGAGTTTTATACCGTCGTACTGCAGTTAAAGAAAATGAATATGGATAGTTTACAATCGGTGGAAATAGAGGTGATTGCAACTGAAATATGTCATTGCAGATCAGAAATTAAATTAATAATAAAGCAAAAATGGCAACATCATTGGAATAATGAAATTAAAGAAGGCATTTATATTCAATACAAAAAAAGGTAGGCTATTGAATAAATACATGAATAAGACTAGGGCGTACAAGTTTAAAAAGCATTTATTTATTATCCAACAGGGTTGTGTGAATGGTGTGGACAATAACAGTAAAACGAGTGATTTCCCACTGAATTATGTTGAAGAAAGAGAAATATCATTGTAGGAAATTAAGAAGATATGAGAAATGGAATTAGCAATTAGAAATAGTATTAAGAATATATTGAGTCCAAAAATAGAGGGAAAATATCTGCTTTGATACATTTCCTGAAAAATATGGATCTAATAGATAGGCCTACATACAGGGATTGGACAAAAATATGAACTAAAAGTAATGTGGACAAAAATGCTATGATTATCTTAAGTTGTTAGCAAGGTTTGGTGCAAGTTGTAGCTGAAATGGACGACGTGCTGTTCATCAGGAGTGTCTGTGCTAACAGCCCAATTGTTTGGTGTTTCAAGAACAAAAGTGTTTATGATTATGACTGCAGACACAAAGTATGCACAGAGCAACTGCTCAAACTTTAATCACAGACACCAGTGCTGAGGTGCCAAATAGATGTAGGTTAGTCATGATCATAAAACCCGATCTCCTGGGAAAACTAGGCTGCTGCTGGAAGAGGTGTTAGTGAGACCAGCAGAGGGTGCTCACCCTGTGGTCTGTGTGGGTCCTAACGCCCCAGTATAGTGCATTACACTGTAAAAAAGCACCGTCCTTTGGATGAGACGTTAAACTGAGGTCCTGACTCTCTGTGGTCATTAAAAATCCCAGGATGTCCTTCGAACAAGAGTAGGGGTGTAACCCTGGCATCCTGGCCAAATTTGCCCATTGGCCTCTGACCATCATGGCCTCCTAATCATCCCCATACACTGATTGGCTGCATCACTGTCTCCTCTCCACCAATCAGCTGGTGTGTGGCGAGCGTTCTGGCGCATGGCTCTATATCAGGGGTGCCCAGATCTACCTTCCTGCAGAATTCAGCTCCAACCCCAATCAAACACAACTGAACCCACTAATTAGGATCTGAAGGAGCACTTGATAATTACAGATGTGCAGTAACTAGTTACTAGTAATTTAGTTACTGTAATAATATTACTTTTTGCAGTAACTAGTAGTGTAACTAATTACTAATAAGATTTCAGTAATAATATTACAGTTACCATCCATAAAACAGCTTAGTTACTTTTGATGCCTCAACCCCGCTGATTTAAAATCTAACAATCAAATAATTCCTAGATTTATTTTCATAACTCGCACATGCATGTAGCTTGGAATATGGAAAAACTTACATTCAGCAGATAGAAATATTGCATTATATTGTTTTTGTCAGGAAAAAAGATGATCTGAACACTGTTGTGTAAGTTGTGGCTTTACTTTACTCTGGTATTACATCCCTCTGATCAGCATGTGCTACATTATATTAATATAATTTAAAATATTTTTGGAAAATTAAACAGTTTCTTACAAACTCATGTGATTTGATCAAATACATAACGCAATTTAATCGCATGTGGGTAATGGAAAAATTACTTCAAGCTACGCATGACAATTAATGAGATGAATACAACACTTCTACTTGAATGTCACTATCAATCACTATTGAGTGTTTGTAATAACTTCTGACTGTGATCCAATGTGGATTTTGGTCAAATGATGAGGCAGAAATATGTTGTTAGTAACATTGTAGAAGAATTTTATCTGGAAGATACACAGTTACAGCTTCTGTGGGGCGTGAAGAAAAAGTAATGTAACTAGTAGTGTAACTAATTACTGTTGCCAGAAAGTAAAGTAAAGTAATGTAAAAATACTACTTTTGAAAGGAGTAACTAGTAGTAAGTAATATATTACATTCTTTGAGTAACTGGCGCAACACTGCAGGTGTGTTTGATTGGGGTTGGAGCTGAACTCTGCAGGAAGGTAGATCTTCAGGAACAGGGTTGGGCTCCCCTGCTCTATATCATCCAGGTGGATGCTGCACGCTGGTGGTGGACGAGGAGATTCCCCCCTTGTATGTAAAGTGCTATATAAATGTAAGGAATTATTATTATTACAACAAATTACAGTTTATATTAAAGTAAATTTTAAATCATGTTTAATCTTTTTTGTGTGCTTTACAGTGCACTTTTTAATCTGTTGATTAACATACACTGTAAAAAAAAAAAAAAAAAAAAAAAAGCCGTAAAAATACAGTACAATATACTGTAATTATTTTAAGTAATTTTCCGTATTTGGTTTTTACAGGTGTTTTTCCGTGTTTTTTAAATTACGCTTTGCATTGTGGGAACAAGAAGCTGAGTCGATTATCGGCGCCAAAACAGTGCTAGAGCAGACGCCATTATTCACGGAGGTAGTATCGGTCAAAATTTCATTTTAAAGTTGGATTTCGGGTTTGGGGAACTGTTCTTACACTTCCGTGTTTAATTAATTTTTGTTAAATGTAACAAACTGTATCGTTAACTTAGTTGCTGTCTGGCAAATGAATGTCGGAGCCGTCATATTCAACATTTTCAGCTCACCGTCACATCTTCCTCGACGTGGAGGTAACGTTACCTGCTCGCTTTCAGTTTTATAAGTTTATTAATTTTTAATAGTTGTTAATGCGGTGTATTTGGTACTGAGCTTGTCGTAAGGTCATAAAGTATCCGGCTTATTAACTTTACTTGAGATGATGTTAAGCAGCTGTGATGGCGTTAAATCTGAGGTACAACTGTGTTTAGAGCGCTGTATACCTTCAGGGGCTTTTTTTATATTTAAAAGAGATTAAGATAACTGTTACGACTAAAGTGAAGATCTGACATAGTGGAATTCTTCAAGGATAACACACCTTTTCTGCCAAACAAGGTAGGTTTAGACTTTTTATTGTCTTGTTTATGTTAAACGCACTGCACGCTGTCTGTGAACGCGCACATGTCATGCACGCGCAGAGACTCCCGCTTCAGAGAGCGCGCCAGGAGCGCATCGAGTTCTCTCTCGCCTGAAAGTAGTCCCCAGCTATATTATAACTAGTTACCTAGCTGGGGACTACTTTCAGGCGCTGCGTAATATCACTGCGCCTGCTGCGGCCATGTTACGGCAGCAAAGTTCCTTGATTATTACGCCGGAATGAGAGTATAGTTCCTAGCCAAATCGGCCTAGAAAATCGCAACTTTTCATTTTCCGCCGGTCTTACTACACGATATAACTACAGAAGAGTCAAGTTTTAAATAGGACAAATATCGAAACTATTTTTGAACGCGATGCTACTGGTCTAATCGGATTCAATGATCTATGTTAAGCTATGCTAAAAGTGCTATCGCCAGACCCGGAGATCGGCTGAATGGATTCAAAAACGGTAAAACTCAACTGATTAACTCTGGGGGAGTTGGAGAATGAGCCTATTTCCAAAAAAAGTGGAGTGTTCCTTTAACTAATGTAAAGAGTTAGACAGGGGTGGGCAAACTTTTTGACTCGTGGGCCACATCAAGTTTTCTGCACCAAGTGAGGGGCTGCATTATATGTTTGACAAATTAAGCTTTGATTTTTTTTTTTTTAATTATTAAATTAAAACACAGTACAGTAGTATACATACTGTACAGTAGTATGTATATTCTGCCTTTATGAGCACTTTATGACATTTTAAGTTGCATTGAGGTACAAGTCGATTGATGTATAAGACACATTTTATCATTTCATTCATAAATGTAAAATAAACTAAACGTTTACAAACATTAGACACGTGTATTTATATTCCCTTCACTCCAAAAAAATCCTTTAAATTTAGTAGTGTTAATAACAGAAAACGGATTGAAAATAAGTAAAAAACATTCACTATAAACATAAACGCCCTGTATGTAGGCCTATCTATTAGATCCATATTTTTCAGGAAATGTATCAAAGCAGATATTTTCCCTCTATTTTTGGACTCAATATATTCTTAATACTATTTCTAATTGCTAATTCCATTTCTCATATCTTCTTCATTTCCTACAATGATATTTCTCTTTCTTCAACATAATTCAGTGGGGAATCCTGTTGGATAATACAGTGGGGCAAAAAAGTATTTAGTCAGCCACCAATTGTGCAAGTTCTCCCACTTAAAAAGATGAGAGGCCTGTAATTTTCATCATAGGTATACCTCAACTATGAGAGACAAAATGAGAAAAAAAAAAAAAAACCACATTGTAGGAATTTATTTGCAAATTATGGTGGAAAATAAGTATTTGGTCAATGACAAAATTTCATCTCAATACTTTGTTACATACCCTTTGTTGGCAATGACAGAGGTCAAACGTTTTCTGTAAGTCTTCACAAGGTTTTCACACACTGTTGCTGGTATTTTGGCCCATTCCTCCATGCAGATCTGCTCTAGAACAGTAATGTTTTGGGGCTGTCGCTGGGCAACTTTCAACTCCCTCCAAAGATTTTCGATGGGGTTGAGATCTGGAGACTGGCTAGGCCACTCCAGGACCTTGAAATGCTTCTTACGAAGCCACTCCTTCGTTGCCCGGGCGGTGTGTTTGGGATCATTGTCATGCTGAAAGACCCAGCCACGTTTCATCGTCAATGCCCTTGCTGATGGAAGGTGGTTTTCACTCAAAATCTCACGATACATGGCCCCATTCATTCTTTCGTTTACACGGATCAGTCGTCCTGGTCCCTTTGCAGAAAAACAGCCCCAAAGCATGATGTTTCCACCCCCATGCTTCACAGTAGGTATGGTGTTCTTTGGATGCAACTCAGCATTCTTTGAGTTTTTAACCAAAAAGTTCTATTTTGGTTTCATCTGACCATATGACATTCTCCCAGTCCTCTTCTGGATCATCCAAATGCTCTCTAGCAAACTTCAGACGGGCCGGACATGTACTGGCTTAAGCAGGGGGACACGTCTGGCACTGCAGGATTTGAGTCCCTGGCGGCGCAGTGTGTTACTGATGGTAGCCTTTGTTACTTTGGTCCCAGCTCTCTGCAGGTCATTCACTAGGTCCCCGCGTGTGGTTCTGGGATTTTTGCTCACAGTTCTTGTGATCATTTTGACCCCACGGGGTGAGATCTTGCGTGAAGCCCCAGATCGAGGGAGATTATCAGTGGTCTTGTATGTCTTCCATTTTCTAATAATTGCTCCCACAGTTGATTTCTTCACACCAAGCTGCTTACCTATTGCAGATTCAGTCTTCCCAGCCTGGTGCAGGTCTACAATTTTGTGTCTGGTGTCCTTTGACAGCTCTTTGGTCTTGGCCATGGTGGAGTTTGGAGTTGGACTGTTTGAGGTTGTGGACAGGTGTCTTTTATACTGATAACAAGTTCAAACAGATGCCATTAATACAGGTAACGAGTGGAGGACAGAGGAGCCTCTTAAAGAAGAAGTTACAGGTCTGTGAGAGCCAGAAATCTTGCTTGTTTGTAGGTGACCAAATACTTATTTTACAGAGGAATTTACCAATTAATTCTTTAAAAATCCTACAATGTGATTTTCTGGATTTTTTTCCCTCATTTTGTTTCTCATAGTTGAGGTATACCTATGGTGAAAATTACAGGCCTCTCTCATCTTTTTAAGTGGGAGAACTTGCACAATTGGTGGCTGACTAAATACTTTTTTGCCCCACTGTATATAAACTATAATAAAATAACACTGGTTACTTGTTTGCTTAATAAACAAATAATAATAATAAAAACACTACAAATAATCAGGCCACAAGTTTCCAAGAACTGTTTAGCTCAAATAAATAAATACATAAATAGAATCTTGTTGTAAATTTTTCCAAGTTATGTTGTATTTAATGATATGAATCCTAAGTCTATATTTATTTTATAAAGAAAAGCTGCAGTAGGATTCTTATGAAATTACAGATTTCATCAGTTTTTGGGCCTGTTTAAGCTAATCTGCGTTTACTCACTCCTGCACACTTGTTACAGGCTGTCCTTGCATGATGTAATTGCTGCTCTTCACACACTGACACACACACACACAAAGCTTTTAAGCCCGTCCATAGTGCTGACGCGGAGAGCGAGAGCTAATCCCAACACCCATCTCACGTCCAACCTGTTACAACGTCCCACCTAATACCACACAGACTTCCCTTCTGGACAATCTGTTGTTCTGAATTACTACCAATAAATCCTGCCAGTGTCACCCATTTAACACTGCGTTATTCTCAACAAACAGTGCCATTAGTGATGAAAATCAAAAGGATTTTTTTTTTTTTTTTTTTTTATGAATGAATGAATGAATGAAGAGGTCTTTGTTGAACTTTCAATAAATTCTGTTCAGGGTTATTACAATTAACTTATACTAAAGCCATAAAAAGTATTTAATTAAAATAAAATATTTTAACTGAAATAATTTTTTTAATGATAAATTAATTACCTTGATGTACTAAAATCTCTAAATTGAAATGAAAATGAAAAAATACATTAAAATAAAAAAAAACTATAAAAACATTACTAATAAAAATGACAAAAACAACTAAATTACAAAAACTAAACAAAAACTTATTCAAAATATTAACAAATACAATAGTTTGTCACTGATATTAAAATAATTGCAAGTATGTCAACTTATTCTACTTACCAGAACCAGTCTGCTAATACTCTAATGACTGCTAGTTGACATTGTTGCAGAGTCACTTACAGTCAGCAGAATTTCTAAGACCATCAAAATGTGTAATGAAACAGGTTTAATAACTCAGACATAAGCTCTGCATTTATTCTCAATCATTTTTGTTTTTATTTTATTTTTTTTAAGAAGCATGCAAGGGAAAACACTGTAGCAAAAAATAAGCTCTGCAAAAGAAGGGGAAACGTTCCCTTTGTACTGTCCGCTGCTGACAAATGACAAATAAAAAGAGTTGCTCATCTCAAGAATAAGCAGTTTGGCATTGTGTCGTTAACCACAGACACACTTATGTATTAAACTCTATGAAGTGCCTGGGCTGTTCAGCCCGTAAGACAACTACACTGTCCTGGCTTTCCTAAAAAAAGCATAGTAAAAAAAGATAAACAGAAGTATGCCAGAAACGTAAATTCAACAAATACATTTCCTGTGCAAAAATTTCCGGCGCAAAGTGGATACTCGTATTGTGCACAAAATTTTCAAGCCGTCTTTAAAATGTTATTCAAATTTTATAAACTAAAACCAGTTTTCAAGATGTTTCTCTCAAACAAATAAACCATGCACAAAAAAAAAAAAAACGCAAAATCCTTACTTGGGTGCGCAAAAGAGCATGAACTGCAGGCATCTTGTTTTAGTTACAAAGCAAGATTTGAAAGTGTGTCTTTCAATAACTGCGTTACATTCACAAAATACATTTTTTAAATGTTTTGGGTGATGAATGAATTGTAATAAAAGATTATAATCATTCATCCCCACAAAAACTACTACTACATCGGTTTGCTTAAAAGAGCATGACTATCACAAAACCCTTAAAAACAAATTCTGACGTTTTTGTGAGTGTCTGTAAACATGTCTACAAAGGGCTCATCAAACACTTGTTCAAGTACTGGAGTATCTTTATGACCATGAGGAATGCTTTGGAAAGTGCCATATACAAACAAACAGCTTGACAGTCGCTTCCACTCTTTGCACGTTGTACATTGTCCAGACGGTAAAAACGAGCGAAATCTCCTTCAGTCTTAGTGCAGTTAGTTTAGTGAGCGGCATGGACCGGATACGCCAGCCGGACGTCCAGAGCCTGGTTGTGCTGTGCCAGGGAGGTGTGATGGTAGTGCATGACCAGATCCTTCAGAGACTTGTGGAGATCGAAGGGCTCGACGAAGCCGTAGCCGCGCTCCGTGTGGCGAATCACGCAGTGCCTCACCTGGCTGCCAACCCTGCGGATGAAGAGACAAGAGCAGGGTTAGGGAGGCTGGAACCAACACCAAATATTCACCTAAATTAAAAACTAAAACTGAAACCAGAAACATGATGCATTGCTATAAAACTAACTAAAATCATCCCAAGATATTTTCTTTTTTGTTTTTATAGACCAGTGCTACGTCCCAATTCGCCTACTTGTACTATGCCTTTTTGCGAAGAAAAGGTACATACTTTTAAGTATGTAGCAGAATAGTAGGCAAGCTTTGGGACATACTACTTCGTCATAGCTGCATCTTTAACGGACGCTCTGTTGCTTAGTTACGTGCATCCTGTAACTGTTTAAACTGCCCTGTCAATCATCTTGTCACAGTTCACATTTCGTTTTATTTAATTTCCTACTGTATTGGAGAGAAATGAAAAGGCATGTTAATCTGCGAGTCGCGGGTCTATCATGACGAGAACTCTCTTCATATGTTTGCATATGTAATGTAAATGTAATAGTTGTGGAATGCAATGCAGTCAATCTATACTAATAGGAATGCACTGCATTCTCATGCATTTAAAAGTTAATGACCAAACGTATCATTATAAAAGTTCACAATGTTGCTGCAGATGAAATATAACGTGCATAACATTAAATAAATATATTTTTAAATCAAGTTAGACATTGTCTATTTATCACGTAAACCCCTTTCACTACCTGTCAGTCGGTCTTGCATATCCGCCATGTTTGTAGTTTTTAAACACTTTTTATGCATGTTTGTAGTTCTAAATGAATGTGGTTCTAAGCAATGTGTTGTGGGCAATATTAGCCGTAAGAGTGCGCATCGATCTGCGCTTCGAATTTTAATCTCAAGTAGTAGGCCATACTCTTGGCATACTCTTCTCAACATATTATGATTTGGGACATACTAATTCTATTTTCGAATACCATTTAGGATGGATAATATGCAAACTGGGACGCAGCACAAATATGCACAGCTCCAGACACCCCTAAAATGTAATTGGCCACCCTAGGTGCCATTGTGAAATTCTACACTTATGATTGGCTATCTCCCAGTTCAGAGGCGGGGCTTTTAAAAAAAATCATAGCAGGAAAGAGACCAGGACTGACAGTGAAGGAATAATCGGTGACTAATGGAGAAGTACCACTTTATTGGACTTTGAACTTTTAAATGTCAATTTAGTTGCACTTTTTGTATGGCAGAATTAAATTATGATCGAAGCTCAACAATTGTATAATAGCATAAACGAGTGAAGAGCTCCTTCATTTGTACAAATATTTATGAACGTTATTAGAAGCAAACATCACTGTTACACATATTGTCTATAAAATATGGAGAAAGATGTTCTATTATCTGCCAATGAGGTATGAAAAATGATCTTAATTTAAAGGGAAAACAAGATTATTTTATTGCCCCACTAGCAGATATTTTTTCTTGTTTTAGACAACAACAATTTTGATACAAAACAAAACTTAATATCTTGTGCTATTTTGCGTCTCAAGTAAAAGTATGAAAATCTTTTTTTTGCCGTGGTAAAGAGTCTTTAGACTAGTTTTGCAACGCTTGATTATCTCATGATGTGAGAGTATGAATTTTAAGATGTTTATTTGATGTTTTAATAGCATCTCTTATTAAAATGTTGACAAAAAAAACTCTTAAAATTAATTAATTTCAGTTCTTTTCCAGAGATAGTTCACCAACAAATGAAGATTATGTCTCCCTCTCATGACATTACAAAACTGTATGACTTTCTTATCTCTGTGGAACACAAAAGAGGATATTTTGAGAAATGTCTGTGTTTTTATTTGTTGTTTTTTTTTCCATACATTGAAAGTCCGTGCACAACAAAACTGCTTGGTTAAGAATGTCTTTTTTTTTTTTTTAATATCTTCTGTGTTTTGCAAAAAAAAAAAAGTCATGCAGATTTAAAGGAATATGAGGGTAAGTAAATGACAGAATTTATTTTCTGGGTAAACGTTCCCTTTAAGGTTGATTTATATCATGAATCTGTTAAATTTAATGAATCGGTTAACTGAAGAGGAATTCAACAATCGTTACATAATGCAAACTGTGACTGGCTGCTTTACTCCAGTCTAAGTGGATGGTTTTTGGCCAGAATAGGATGCAACATGGAGAAGACACCAAAAACAAGTCTTCATATATGAGTCTATAGACTCTAAAGGTGAGAGGACATTTCGATTTTGTGCCAATTAAGAAACAAACAGGAATGCATTGATGACTTACACCACAGAGCAGGCGTAACAGTCCTTGGTGCTGCTGTTGCGGATGAGGAAAGCTCCAGACGGTTTCCCACGCAGCAGCTCCTCTGCCTGCCGTCGACCGAGATCTCCTACAAACCAGCTCTCCTCCTCCAGCAGCTCCACGCTCTTCTCACGCTCCTCTTTTGCCTCACGTGCAGACCTGAGAAAACAACCACTCAATAAGCAAAAACCTCAGATTTGTTTTTTTTAGCTCAACGAGAGCACCTCGATTTGTCTTCTAAATGCCAGTTCCTGTTCACCGGATATTGTCCCTTTGTCTCTACAGACCTTACAGACCTATTGCATCAGACAGCAGCCAGACGTGTCCCCACTTGCTCCCTTCGACTTCATTAATAAAACACGGAAATTAAATGGCTTCAGAAGGTGCCTTATATTCTTATATAGACTTGGATGGATGGGATCTGTCGACTGCAGCCACCCGGGACTCTATTAACTGCATAGAAATGTACTAACAACCACTAAGCACAGCAGCAACTATACCAACTATACATATAACAACATCCTGATTTTTCCCTGGCAAGCCACATTCAATGATCACATTACCAAACTTCATTTCTCTTTCAGTACTGCTGTGATTAATTAAACACTCACTCTTTCAGCTCACTGTGGACTGTCTCTGGGAAATCCTTGCAAGAGTTCTCTTGAGAATAACACTGTTCTCCAGAGATCTCCGTCATGCTGACGGCCTCAAATGTTTTTCTCCTTTGGATTTCCTGTAAAGCAACAGGGATAATCTTAGAAAAGCAATGCATCTGATATGCTTGATATACATTTATTCCTCTTTGAAATCATTGCCTTTAAAACTAACTAAAATAAAAAATAAAACCAAAAATTGAGCAAAATTTAGTTTTCATATTCAGTTTCCAAGTGTGTGTGCATGAGCGGTTGCAGCATTGAAGCCAATCATAGACGCGTCTGTTGAAGGCGTAAATTGCCAATGCAATTTTAAATTATTCATGATAAGCTCTATACGGCTCAAAACAGAGTTTGATTAAAGCGCAAGCTCACTAAGCAGCTTTATACACTTGCAAGTCCTCTCATTATACTATATTATATTATAAATCAGTGTTGGCTGAATATGCTTAGCTTTGAAATCCTCTTCACTTATAAAACATTTTTGTTCCTAGTTGGCAGTGATTATAAATACATTTATCTGTAAATAATGAATAATATATCAGTTAAATCTATACTACATTATGTATATTTCTATGTAGTTATATATATATATATATATATATAGATGAGTTATTTTAGTAATTATTACTTCTTTATTTTTTGTTTTAAGAATTTTTTTTAATAATTACTGTGCTTAATGTAATTAAGAAAAAAAATAAAATATATTAAAAGAAAACAAATAAATAACTACATATTATTGTTTTTTTAATATAAAAACTAATACAAACTACGAAAGAGATTGAAGAATATACTAAAACCAAAACAGAAATTCAGTTGCGAATTGAAAATAATATAAAAAATAATTGAAAAAGCAATAGTATAATAACACTGATGGCTTACCTGTAATAATGTAGTGCAAGCATCATACAGCTGGTCATACTCCGCTGTCTTTTGAAACAGTCTTAAACATTCATGGAGCTTCTCTCTGGTTGCACTCAAAAACTCTTCCTTCACAGGTAGATCCTGAAAATGCAATGTGTTTAATCACTTAAAGGTGTTCACTTGTTGGAGAATAAATAAATAAATACATAAACAAAAGATGCCTTTCAGCTAAGATGGTCTTCATCATGAGACTCACAGAAAAGGTGCGAAGCGGGTCACAGTGGGACACGGGATAAGCCAGCGTGACATCCAGCCAGCTGTTGTACTGGACTAAGCTCCTGTGCCTGTAGTAAGATATCAGCTCCGGCACAGAGCTGAAGGTCAGAGGCTCGGAGAACCCAAACTTCCCATCTTGATGGTGGATCCTAATGAGTTTGTTGGTGCCATTGTTCCTGAGGGGATTTCGAGAAGCACTTTCACACATACAGCCTTTTCTGTAAATGCAATGCTATTTCACTGTAGAAGTCACCCTTTGGTGAAATGCCAACAAATCATATCTGGCAGCTTAAGAAGTTGTAACATTGTTGAAAACATTTGATAGTGACGCTATTTGTGAACTAAGCCATGAGATGATCTTAATAGCAAATTACATTTATGAAAATTCAAGGTTAGGATAAGAGAGTCAATTGTCTATACAGAGCAAAATAAATGCTGTAAAATTAGCAGCGGCCGTGTAAAATATTTGAGTAATACTACTTCACTGCTATAGTTAATTATTTTGGGGAATCTGTTTTTTATTTAAGTTCTGTTAAATCTTGTGGCATTTACATTTATACAATAATAATTTCTACTCCATTTCATGCAGACTTAAAAGTACAAAGCACATACGACGCATGTATGTGTCATATTTGTGACTAATGTGACTTTAAAAAACAGGGCTGAGTAAATAATGACAGAATGTTCATTTTTGGATGAATAATCACTTTCAGACAAAGACTTTAAACTATAGTAATGTGTTTTTATAATAAAATCACTGTAGATTGATGAACGTGAGTCAAGTGTGAACCGAGTGCATGATTAGTCTTGATTACTAGTCTAAAAATAACTATTCAAATGTCAATCCAGTGTAAAATCATCTGAAAATACTCAAGGAACAGCTTTCAGGATGTTGGGTTTCTTTAACATCTGCTGTGTCCTGGAGTTTTACATGAGAAAATCATGGTCATTTTTGTCCAGTTTCTGCATCAAAAATACTAAAATGAGAAAATCTCTACTGCCGTTTTCAATTTAAAAAGCTTTAACTCTTGAATATTTAAGTACAATTAAATGTAGATGCTTTTTACTTTCACTCAAGTATTTTTGGAATAGGTACAACGAGTAAACATTTTACATGTCTTTAACTTAAGTGCAGTTTTTCAGTATATTTTACACCCCTGCTAATTAAACTGATGCTAAAACACTAGCTAATCACATCACAGTTTCAATGGCATGTTGGGCTAATGTGTAGCAAGCAAAATGGACAAAAGTCTGTCTCATGTGTGAAAGTGGCTAATGATAGGTTGGCCACTGTTGCTAATACACTTAACTGCGGTGTTTTCAACAAAGCGGGAATCCTGAAACATGCAATCCTTACCTAACAGTCAATGTATACTCTCCCTGCTGCTTGCAGGAAGCATTTCGGACCAGGAAAGCCCCATCAGGCATGCCGTGCAGAATTTCATTCACCTCCTCCCTAATGGTTCGACACCAGTGGAGTTTGATTGTAAGTGGTATTCATTGAATAAAAACCGATAAAGCCATAAATACGAAGACTAAATGCTTTAAAGAAAAACTAAATCTTACCTCGATATATCAGCCCAGTACCACTCGGCCTCCTGTAATAAATCATTGGGCTCCATTTCTCTGAGGAGATGATCGTCGCTACTGATTTCTGGTTGAAGAAATATAATGTGAGACAATAGGATACTAAACAGTTCAGCAATTGTTACATTTCTAGCCTAGCTTTACTGGAAAACCTCCAGCTTTTTACAATAAATTTGTCAGGTTTTGGTCACTGGAAATTAAAAACAAAAACTACATTTCAAAAATATTATTTAAAAGAATGAACAAATTTATACCAAAATTTTAAAATGGATATTTAATATTCTGAGATGATTACATTTAAGTATTTAAACTATTTCACATGGAAAATATGATTAAGCGTTAACATTTTCGCCTTTCATCTTTGAAAAGATGAAATTTTTGTCAGTTTATATCCATTCATCATCATAATACAAACAAATTTACATTTAGTCATTTAGCAGACGCTTTCATCCAAAGCGACTTACAAATGAGGAGCAATCAAAATTAACAAAAAAGCAATATATATAACAAGTCTCAGTTAGCTTAACGCAGTATCAAGGTTTTTTTTTTTTTATTATCATTATATATTAAATAAAAAGAAAACAGGTAGAATAGAAAAAGAATAGAGCAAGCTAGTGTTAGAGGCCTTTTTTGCTTTATTTGTTAATTGTATAATAAATAAAAGAAAATAAACAGATAAAATACAGAAGCTAGTGTTAGTTGTTGTTTTTAAAGAAAACAAGCAGTTAGTAAATGAATAGAGTGGGCAGGTCTAAAAGGGGCAGGTTTTTTTTTTTTTTTTTTTTTTTTTAAAGACTGGAATTATAATAGAGAGTGCTAATTGTTGAACACAAACTATAGAGAACAAAAAAAGTAGTATAATAGTGTAAATATCGAAAGGTGTATGCGGAGGGGAAAGAGGCAGCGGCAGCCACGACTTCTTTATGGAAAGCAGATAGTGAGCAGACACAGAAATATTCATTCTGGCCTACTCTCTCGTGAAATACTGTTGTTAACCAGATACAGTACGCCTGTCCTGAGCTATGAAGTGACAGCTGTGGACGCTCAGGATTTCCCTGGGATTCCCGCTGGAGACTTTACCACTTCTACTATGGAGTAGGTTCAGATTTGTGAATATTTACAACATAACGTGACGCTGACCAGCGGGCCTCTACGATTGGCTGAACTAAAGACTTTGCGAGACTCATGAATACTAATCGAGTTAGGTGATTGGACGCTCAGGGTCTGTTACCAAGCAACGTCATCATTGCCTATTTAATATTCATGAGTTAGCGCTTCGCTATAGTAGGGTCGCTGGTTTGGTGGCCCGATATTCCTGCTCTGCTGACCTGAATGAACTCGGCGATGACATGTTGAGACATGCAGAACTCAACGAATAAAGAGCCCAAGACTGGTTAACTCACTTTTATATCATACGAACTAACTTTCACAAATGTTACCTTCACTGAATACTGATGGGTTGTCGTTCCCGTGATTAACGTAACGCTTGACACTTAGGTTGCGTTTGAACCAGAACAAAGGCAGAGTGACTTAAACAGAATAAACACCAAATATAACAAGATGAGACGAGAATAATACAGAAATAAAGTTACATACCAGTGCCAGCTGCGCTGACTCGACTCATTTCGATGTAGGAAAACGGTTCTGCAGACGATGACATCTTTTCTTCAACAATGGATCGTGTTGCAGAAGTGAATTAAGCCCTTTTAAATACTGTAAATCGTAACGTCCAATAGTTATAAACGACTGTCCGGTCGTTATATCTAAGATAACGACGTAAAAACGGCTTAACAATGTTAAAAAGGCGAAAAATGCCCGTATTTCTTGTCTTAATCCAAGTGTCCAGTCGTTATAATTTGGCAGGCAGTCATTCAAAATAAAACTTAGCAATAAAGCTTATAATCGTCTGCCAGAATAGCATACATGATCAGCACATTCATAACAGCATGTACTCATCTAAATATCCAAATGAACGGCGTGCTGAGAGTAAATCAAACTCTTATAAGGTTTGGGACGATTTAAGTGTCTGAGGACGATACCATTGATCTACGTGGGGAAAACTTTAAACAGGATGTCGTTGTGTTGTTGTTATTAATACTTTGTTGATATTATACTCTGCCTTTGATTTTGTAAGCATATTGGGTGAAATATATTTTATAAATCGTGTATTAATTATATCCACTTATTTAAAGCCACTCTTGTGTGAATGTTAGGAGTTTTCCCCCCCTCTCGCCGCAATTATGCTACGGTCCGTTTTTTGTCCTGCATTGTGCCGTTGGTACTTTTTTCGAACAACTTGTTCAAAGTCATAATTGTGAGTTGTATGCACACAAACACTGTCATTTATGAGGTTTAAGAAATAATAAAAATGTGTAAATGTGTAAAGAAAAATGACAAATGACGATTTTGAAGCTCTTAAATGTTTAAAAGGTCACGGTGCGTTTCGTGCCAGCTGCACATAGGGGGAGTTCCTTCAGTGAAGGGAACATTGTGTACTGTTGGCATTGTCTGCCTTTTGACAGTGAAAGTTGCACACTTAGATAACTAGTGTTCAAACACTAGTCCGGTTGAGCTCGCAAAGCAACATACTTCTCAAATACAAAAAAAAAAAAAAAAAAACGTGAACTGTGTTTGCATGATGCTATCTCAAAGAAGTCGATGACAGAACAGCTCAGAAATGCATTTCATAGACTGTTAAATAAGACTTTTTGATTGAATTTGTTTAGTGTTGTGTGCTTTAATATCAATTTTAATATGTAATAGGCTACAGAACTGCAAGACAAATATGACCTTGGACCACAAAACCAGTCATAAGGGTCCATTTTTTGAAATTGAGATTTAAGCATCGTTTGAAAGCTGAATAAATAAGCTTTCCATTTTTGTATGTTAGGATCGGACAATATTTGGCTGAGATACAACCATTTGAAAATCTGGAATCTGAGGGTGCAAAAAAATCTAAATATTGAGAAAATCGCCTTTAAAGTTGTCCAAATGAATTCTTAGCAATGCATATTACAAATCAGAAATTAAGTTTTGATATATTTACGGTAGGAAATTTACAAAATATCTTCATGGAACATGATCTTTATTTAATATCCTAATGATTTTTGGCATAAAAGAAAAATCGCTAATTTTGTTGGCTATTGCTACAAATATACCTGTGCTACTTATGACTGCTTTTGTGCTCCAGGGTCATAAATGTTATGTGCCTGGTTTAACTGGAAAGACCTTATAAGCAGTTGCCAGTTTTCTGTTCCTTCTTTGCAAGTAGGCTATTACAACAATGACAGTAATAATAACTAATGCATCAAACTGGTTTGTTTCAAGTCTATTCCTTCTGCATAATCTGTGAGCAGAAACTACATAACTAGCATCTCTTGGCAGAAGCTATGCAGTGAATGAAGCTGTAACCAGTTCCTCTGATCAAACCCTCATTAATGCTGAAATGCTTTTATAATATGTTCTATTCAATGTGATTTTTGTACCAACCTGTTATCATTTACAATTCTTCAAATGTAGTTCATCACAAACAAAAGCTGACCTCCTCTATAAGACATTTTATGTTTGTAAGGTTATCGCTCATAATATCTCATTTCAATATTTTATTTCATGTCAATAAACACCTTTACATATTGAGATGTCAGAATAGAACTGATGTTTATTTTTGCATTTATTTGATCATTTCCACAAATGACAGAATATGTTTATGCAGTCTCTACATACCGATACTGATAACATCAGTTTCAAACACATCTCTGGGTCAATTGACATTTCCCTTCCATTTAATGCAAACAAACGCATAATACAAACACACATGTATAATACAAACAATCCACTTTAAATGGAACAAAATATCATGGCTTTTGCTTTTGGCAGGATCACATTGCACTTTATAAGTGATACTGGGTCTATTTCTGGTCGTTTATGGAAAACTATGCCAAGATCAGGATGTGCGTATACTATCCAGAGCCATGGCCATTGTGTTTCCAGCTTCACAGCTTCATTTTGTCTCTGTTAGCAGGCAAAGATTAGAATATGAATCATTATATGTGCTTTGACCTCCATTGCAGTGCATTTGGTTGGTTTTAAGAGCCAGCCTCAGTTATGCTGCAAGCAGTAGTTTCCCTTGCTCTGGTTTTAGATACATGTTCTATATTTATTAATTTAGGGCATATTAAATATAAATGAAATTTGAAATTGGAAGACAGAATTTTGGTGAACTCTGTCTTCCGAACTCAAATTTCACTCGGCTTCATAGTTTTTGCTAAAAGAAACACAATAAAACCACACTGACATACTGTAAATTAAGGCAACGGTCACATTGTTTTTGTGTTTTGTAACAGTTACTGTGTGAATTTGACTGTGAAGTCACTAAAAAGCCTATAATGCACACTGAAAAAAAATGATTAATTGAATTTACTAAATTTTTAAGGCAAGTAGTTGCAATCAATTTATTTTAGCTACAATTAAACGACTAATCTCACTAACTTTCAACTAAATTTGTTTATTTAAATGTAGCTAAAATAAATTGTTTGCAACCACTTACCTTAAAAAAATTTGCATAAGTTTTTTCAGTGCATTTTTATCATAAATCACTGTAAATAAACAGCAGGCTGTGTGACAAGTAATGACAATGTCCACTACTGGGTCATGTGCACTATATTTTGCAAGAGAGACATTAACACAGTATACACACCAAACACAATTGTTAGTTAATACAAAATAGAATAATTTATGTCCCTATGGGCGTAACAATACAAAGGGGATTAAATTGTGCGAGAGACGTAAATTTAAATTGTATTTATTTACTGAGGTATATTATGTCACACTTCTCTAGCAAGATTCGTCTGTATGAAGACTTAATTTCTAATTTCTAGCGATTATCGCCGATTTGGTTGCACAGATACTATTTAAACTAAACTGAGCTAGACAATGACATCTCTGAATTCAATAATGAAATGCCTTTAACTGAAAATTGAGTGTTTAATCTTATCATTATACATTACTGACACTCTATCCTCCAATTTGATACTGTTAAGTGCTTTGATAGAATCTGTATTGTTAAAAGCACTATATAAATAAAGGTGACTTGACTTGAAGATGCTGCTCAGCGCAAATCCTTGAATGCATGTTCCGAAGTGAAATAAACTTCAACGGATTTTCCTGCTCAGGGAGCAATGCACACTGTGTAGGGAGCATGTCAATCGGAACACAGTTCATGCACATAGCTCTCTTCTAACCAGCTGGTTATCTGAATCAGGTGTGTGTTAACTAACCGAGACATGCAAAATATGCAGAGACGGGGGGCGCGAGGACTGGAATTGGGAACCTCTGGGCTACATCATGTGTCATTCACCAGTGAGAAAGCTTTACAGCACAGTTAGTAAAAGTACTACAATACCAGGATGGAAGATCCACGAAGGAAGATTGATGTTTGCTTGCCATTCTCTGTCTGCAATAATGTATGTCGTGAACGCGCTGATGACGTTTCCTGTCTGCGCGAACCGGGTGCGCAGAGGTATGCAAATACATACGTTGACAGGCAGGTAGGAAAGTTATTAAAAACGCTTGGACGAACATTTCTTGGTCCTACACCTTCCACAGAATATATAAATACAGATAAATGCATTTAGACCACTTACCTTAATGATTGCTACCGGGATGTGAGGAGACTTTCAACCAGCATAGCAAAAAATGTTTCTGAAGACAATCACCTATGGCACCTTTAACAAATGAAATCATTATTTCAAAACAGCGTTTTGTATTTACTCGGGTTGTCTTTGTGTAATATTAAAATTAGTTTGATCTGAATCATTCAAGTGTGTCAAAAAACAAAACAAAAAAAAAAAAGAGGAAGGGGGCAAAAACGTTTTCACACCACTGTGTATGTGTATTCATATACATATTTCCATTTCAGTTTTAGCTTAGTACATCAAGGTAAACAAAATGTTGCCTTGGCAACTAGCTGACATAAAAAGTTTTCATATTTTAGCTTATTTCAGTTAGTGTAAGTAATGGGAAAAAAGTATGCTTTTAATTTTAGTTTTAGTTAATAAAACCGGTGCATTGTACATTTATGTTTAAAAATACATACTGAATGATTTATGCCTTTGTTTTGCCTACAAGCCAGGCTCCCTCTAAACTATGCAACAAATACACTGAGTTGAGATATAATTTCATGTGCGTCTGCATCTGCTCCATCTGAGCTGGAATGTGGCATTTGTATTGGTGTTTGATAAAGAAATGTCTCTAGCACAGGTCACAGTCTGCAAATGAGGACATGCTATTCCAATACAAACACTACAGGAATAAAATAACTGTCCGGGGGCTTTGTTTGTGGCTCATTCTGACGTAAGTTTTGTCTTTTGCGGGTTTTTGTTAGGAAAGCATGTGACCTGCTCTCTACTGATAATTGCTCAAGGATCCTAAACACACCTCTGGAATGATGCTTCAATACGCTTCAGACACACTTTATTTTGGAAGCATTGAAGTTTTATCACTGTTTTAAAACACTTTTGGAGTTACTGGATGATGAGTAACAGTTTTGTGGTTCGAGGTGATGTGGAAACCATGAGGTTTGTGGTGTAATGGGATGAATGGTCTGTCATTGGGTCGGCACACCTCTGATCAAAGTGTTATTAAGGATCAAAGTTTGAGAATCTATTATTTTAACATTTATTTCCTTTCACAAGTCATATTTGGTACTGTTGTTTTAGGAATGAACAGTGTAACAAAAGAAATTGATATGACATTTAAGAAAGCACTAAATCAACACAACATATTCTGAGTTCTTGACAAAAATGCACAACAGAGGGCAAATAAAGCTGCAGAAAATACCTGCTGAAAAAAACAACAAAACACAATATAAAATGTAATGGTTATAATGGGAATTGTATTGGTTTTAATGGAAACTATAATGGTGTCTACTGGTATGTGATGGATTCTATTGGTGGGATGTTAAATCCTATTGTAAAAATGCCCAAAACACACTACAAAAAGGAATTTTGTAATGGTTTTACTGGAAAAAGCTAATGGTTTATAATGGTATTTTAATGGAAACCATTAGAATTTCTGTGATGGTTTCTATTGGGCTTCTATTGTTTTTTTTTAGCAGGGATTCCAAGTCTATACACAAACACCAAGACAGAATGTGATGACCTGAAAGCAAACATCGTGCATTTATATCTACATTTCCTGGTACAAATATAGATACTTGAGAGTTTACAGCCCAGTTCAATCATAATTTAATATTGATAAACAACACCTGACAAAACATACAAAAGTATTTTTTCAAACTTTGTGCTTGTACATGTAGGCCTACAATACTTAAATATATTGTGATATAAAAATGGCCATTTTGGAAATATTTTGTAGTACATGTTGCATACTGTATATACACAAATATATGACATATAGTGAATATATATATATATATATATATATATATATATAATAGGCCCTATGTATTATAAGTATATATCACATTTTGGAAATAAATAAACAAACAAATTGTGTGTGTGTTTCTAAATACATTTCAAAATATGCAAAATATGGACAACAATATTTCAAAATATATTTATGTAAATATATTTTCTGCATACAGAGAGAGAAAGAGAGAGAATATATATTAAAAGCATTTAAAAAACATTTTGGCCTCTATATTTAAATTAAAAAATATATATTCACATATGGCACATTTCAAGAAAAACTTTATTTGTTGACTATAACATTCGTAGGCTATTTCATCCACATTTGCATTTGGCCTTAATGTATTGGCTACTGTAAGACTGGAAATAAATCCCTGAAATTAATTTTAAAATATATTTTGGTATATGAGGGTTGAAACTAAATATATTTTCCATTTCAAAAATATATTTAATTCATATTTAGCACATATTTGCAATACCTTTCACCCAGAAAAAATAAATTACAAGAAATACTAAGCTATTTCAGTCTTTCTACTTCAAAATGTCAGATTTAATTAAATGTGTTATTTGCTGTTTCGTAATTATTTGCGAAATAAATTAGTCAAACTAACCATTTCTGAGTAAAAATAGTTTCAAAGTACTTTTTTTCAACGTAGGCTATAAGTCTGCCACAAGGTTAATAGAAAGTTCCCTTTTTAAATGTTCTATTGTAACAAAACTAACAGTACTAACCAGTATTTTAAAGAAATTACAGTGGTATATTTCACTAAGGCAGCATCCACATTGCGTTTGTTATTAATTTGCTGCCCGCTGTCCTTAAGAAGAGCGGTTTTGATGACGTTGTACAAGCAACCAATCAAAAGTCTGTGCTAAAAGCTTCTGTCCCTGAAGACACGCCCACCACAATAAACAGCCGCGTACGTCCCTGAAGACACGCCCACCACAATAAACAGCCGCGTACGTCCCTGAAGACACGCCCACCACGCCTGATCAGCTGTCAAGATTGTTTCACGTTGCTCGTTAGTTTTTTAATGACAAACAAACAGAAAGCGACAGTTGCGCAATGAGAAACTCAACTGTACACCAACTGGACTAGCAGTAGCCTACTGTATTCTTCTTCCAAGAATAGCTGCTCTTTAAGAGCTCAGCGTTAGCTGCAGTAATAAGATTATTCCTCTAGAGGAGAAGACAGGCCCATATGCTCTAGTCTAGGTGAACACTGACAACAGTTGCATCACGTCTATAATGGTGAGTTACTTTATTTTCTGCTCACTAACAAACTACATGGCTTGCAAGAGATGAAGTGATCTAAATGCTACTTTACAGTGGGCAAATTTAATCTCTAATTGAACTTTTAAAAAGAAAAGAAAAGAAAAAAGTTCAAGAGCCATACACGTTTTATGTGGGTATTATAAGTTCTTGTAGGTGAAAGGAAATTTTGCATGCATTTATTACGTGTAATCTCTCAGTTCCTTTTACAATGTTTTGTGCAAATAGCAACTGTGCAGACTATTCCACAGTAAAAAATAAATAAATAAATGTGTGTGTGTGACCCTGGACCACAAAACCAGTCTTAAGTGTCAATTTTTTGAAATTGAGATGCATACATCACCTGAAAGCTGAACAAATAATCTTTCCATTGATGTATGGTTTGTTAGGATCAGACAATATTTGGCTGAGATACAACTATTTGAAAATCTGGAATCTGAGGGTGCAAAAAAAATCTAAATATTGAGAAAATCGCCTTTAAAGTTGTCCAAATGAAGTTCTTAGTAATGCATATTACTAATCAAAAATTAAGTTTTGACATATTTACAGTAGGAAATTTTAAAACTATATTCATGGAACATGATCTTTACTTAATATCCTATTTATTTTTGGCATTAAAAAATCTATAATATTTACCCATACAATGTATTTTTGGCTATTGCTACAAATATACCTGTGCTACTTATGACTGCTTTTGTGGTCCAGGTACACACACACACACAGACACACACACACGCATATATATGCTATCAGTATGTGGTGTGACCCCCTTTTGCAGTAACTGAAGGTAAAGTTTCTTGTAAATGCTGATCAGTCCTGCACAATAACATGTAGGAGCCCATTCCTTAGTGCAGAATCACTCAAACTCTGTTTCCTATGAACTGCTTGCTTAGGTCCTTCCACAACATTTTAATAGGATTAAGGTCTGGACTTTGACTCAGCCGTTCCAAAACATTAACTTTGTTCTTCTTTAATAATTCTTTGTGTCGCGGTCATACTCGCCCCGCGATGAGCGGCCGCGGTCTCCAGCGTGGGAGGCAGGCGCTCTAACAAGGAGGCTAAAGGCCACGGCCTCTAGCGTCAGTCGCTAGAGCGCCACTTGAGATCGGGGAGTGAGGTTATACCTGCACAGCACTTACCCGCTGGCCTCTGCTACATTTGGTAGAATGACTTGTGTGCTTGGGCATGTTGTCTTGCTGCATGACCCACGTTCTCTTGAGACTCTGTTCTTAAACAGAAGTCCTGAGGTTTTTCTTTAGAATTTGCTGCTATAATTCAGAACTCATTGTTCCATCAACGATGGCAGGCTGTCCTGGCCAAGATGCAGCAAAACAGGCCCAAGCCATGATACTACCACCACCGTGTTTCACAGATGGGAGAAGATTCTTGAGCTGGAATGCAGTTTGTTCTTTTCTCCAAACATAATAGCTTCTCATTTAAACCTATAAATTCTATTTCGGTTTCAACCCTCCATTAAACCTTTCTCCAATAGTCCTCTGGCTTGTCCACATGATCTTTAGCAAGCAATTTTCTTTTTGGAGAACAGTGGCTTTCTTCTTGCAGCTCAGTCATGCACACCATGGTTGCTCAGTGTACTCCTGACGGTGGGCTCATGAACATTAACATTAGCCAATGTGAGAAAGGCCTTTAGTTGCTTAGAAGTTATTCTGGGAACTTTTGCAACCTCGCAGACTATTACACGTTGTGCTTTGGAGTGATCTTTGTTGGTCGACCACTTCTCGGGAAGGTAACAGTGGTCTTGAATTTCCTCCATTTGTACACAATCTGTCTGACTGGATTTGTGGAGTCCAAACTCTTTAGAGATGGTTGTGTAACCTTTTCTAGCCTGATGAGCAACATCAACTCTTTTTCCGACATCCTCAGTAATCTCCTTTGTTCGTGACATGATTCACTTCCACAAACATGACCAGACTTTGATAGATCCCTGTTCTTTGAATAAAACAGGTCACGTACTGACATTTGATATTCATTGCACTGACTGGAAACTCCTCTGCACAGATGGACTCTAATTTCACCTTTAAATTAACTGTGAATCCGAGAGATTCACATACTTTTGCAACGCACAGATATGTAACACTGGATCATTTTTCTCAATAAATAAATGACAAAGAAAATATTTTTTCTCTTACTTGTTTGATTTGGTTCTCTTTGTCTACTTTCAGGACTTATATGAAAATCTGATGATATATACAAATATATATATATAAAATATGATATATATTCATATTTACATAAATATACTCTCTACATTACTTCTCATTTCCTTATCTAAACCTTCACTAAGAGCATTTAAAAACTAATTTTTGCCCTTGATGTATTTATTTCCAAGGAAAAACAGTCACATATGAGTAAAACTTTTATTTGTTGTCTGTAACGTCAAACATACGACACATTTCAATAAAAATAAATAATGAATAAATAATAATAATGAATAAAAATAAGTAATGAATATTTTGTTGTATTAGGTTGAAAGTAAATATATTTTTAATTTCAAAAATATATTTCATTGAGCTTCAGTGTTTACAACATATTTAGCGTGTATTTAAAGTACATTTTGGCCAATTGATTTATTTACTCTTTTTACTTGTAAAATTCTTGTAAATCTCTCTTTATGGTATGTTTTCTCCAAATCTTGGATCCAATTGTTTTGTCAATATTTTCTATTTAGTTTTTGGAACTGATTGTTCATAGGCCTCATTGATCTCAACTTATGCAGATCAGTTTTTGAGGTCTATAATCATTCAGTTTAAAAAAGAAATACAAAGAAATACCAATTAGGTCAAGGATTTTCAGAACAGCATCATCAGGAACAACATTATACATATAGTTTTTGTTTCAGGATGAAGAGAGTCCTTCCTCCCTGACTGACATTTGCATGGCCTGGGTGTGTCACAACGTGGAAGTGCTTTGTGTCACACAAGAGGACGGGTCACTGCACTTCCGCCACTGCCCTTTGTTTCCTCAAGAGCTGGCCGATCAGCTACTGCACAAGATGGCTGATGAGGGTACGATTGCTCACTATAACCCATTTAGTTGCATGCAAGATCTGTTACCTGATGTTCTGATTAGTGCTGGGCAATGATTAATCCCATCCAAAATAAAAGTTATGTACATAATACAGGTGCATGTCAATAAATTAGAATGTCGTGGAAAAGTTAATTTATTCCAGTAATTCAACTCAAATTGTGAAACTTGTGTATTAAATAAATTCAGTGCACACAGACTGAAGTAGTTTAAGTCTTTGGTTCTTTAAATTGTTATGATTTTGGTTCACATTTAACAAAACCCCACCAATTCACTCTCAACAAATTAGAATACTTCATAAGACCAATAAAAAAACATTTTTAGTGAATTGTTGGGCTCCTTTTGCTTTAATTACTGCCTCAATTCGGCGTGGCATGGAGGTGATCAGTTTGTGGCACTGCTGAGGTGGTCTGGAAGCCCAGGTTTCTTTGACAGTGGCCTTCAGCTCATCTGCATTTTTTAGTCTCTTGTTTCTCATTTTCCTCTTGACAATACCGCATAGATTCTCTATAGGGTTCAGGTCTGGTGAGTTTGCTGGCCAGTCAAGCACACCAACACCATGGTCATTTAACCAACTTTTGGTGCTTTTGGCAGTGTGGGCAGGTGCCAAATCCTGCTGGAAAATGAAATCAGCATCTTTAAAAAGCTGGTCAGCAGAAGGAAGCATGAAGTGCTACAAAATTTCTTGGTAAATGGGTGCAGTGACTTTGGTTTTCAAAAAACACAATGGACCAACACCAGCAGATGACATTGCACCCCAAATCATCACAGACTGTGGAAACTTAACACTGGACTTCAAGCAACTTACAAAACTTGCTCTCATCTGAAAAGAGGACTTTGGACCACTGGGCAACAGTCCAGTTCTTCTTCTCTTTAGCCCAGGTAAGACGCCTCTGACGTTGTCTGTGGTTCAGGAGTGGCTTAACAAGAGGAATACGACAACTGTATTCCAAATTCCTTGACACGTCTGTGTGTGGTGGCTCTTGATGCCTTGACCCCAGCCTCAGTCCGTTCCTTGTGAAGTTCACCCAAATTCTTGAATCGATTTTGCTTGACAATCCTCATAAGGCTGCGGTTCTCTCGGTTGGTTGTGCATCTTTTTCTTCCACACTTTTTCCTTCCACTCAACTTTCTGTTAACATGCTTGGATACAGCACTCTGTGAACAGACAGCTTTTTTGGCAATGAATGTTTGTGGCTTACCCTCCTTGTGAAGGGTGTCAATGATTGTCTTCTGGTCAGATCAGCAGTCTTCCCCATGATTGTGTAGCCTAGTGAACCAAACTGAGAGACCATTTTGAAGGCTCAGGTAACCTTTGCAGGTGTTTTGAGTTGATTAGCTGATTGGCACGTCACCATATTCTAATTTGTTGAGATAGTGAATTGGTGGGTTTTTGTTAAATGTGAGCCAAAATCATCACAATTAAAAGAACCAAAGACTTAAACTACTTCAGTCTGTGTGCATTGAATTTATTTAATACACAAGTTTCACAATTTGAGTTGAATTACTGAAATAAATTAACTTTTCCACGACATTCTAATTTATTGACATGCACCTGTATATATTTAAAATGTTATCTTTATATATTAAATATATTTATATATAATATAAATTATATGAATATAAATATGTAAATATTTTCAAAATATATACTGTATGTGTGTGTCTTTATATATACATAATAAATATACCTAGGGCTGCGATGATAAATCGATGCCGAATCGATTCATGGATTGATTCTGAGATCTACTGAATGCATCGCGATTCTCACTGGAATCGATTCTGAGCATAGATTTTAACAGCAGATGGTGCTCTAAAGGCCCGTTCACACCAAGGACGATAACGATAAAGATAACGATAAAGATATAGTTCTAAATGGGGCTGGGCGATGTCTACAAAATTGGCATCGGACGATGTCTACAGTGAAACATTGCGATGGACGATGACATCGGGGGGCGGGGGGAGTTAGTGGGTGTGCCCGAAGCGTGAATCCATATTCAGAAAGACACGGGAAACACATAATGATTGCTAGCGGTAGCCTGTTACATTACAGTACATACAATTTCACTTACCACATAAACAGAGTAAGGAGAGATGACTGAGGACGATGGCGCACCACTGACAAACATCTAATCTTGTAAAATGTGTGGTAAGTACTGCCGCTCCATAATATAAACAGAGTAACTCACGCGCAATCGCGAATATCGAAAGTGAAGGTGAAACTAAAAAGCGATCGTACATTCAAAAGCAGTTTCAATGCGCTAATATCATTATCTTTATAGTTATCGTTGTTGTGAACGGGGCTCATGAATAAGAGTGCTGCATTGGGCTGAGTCCTGTAATTTCACCTCGGCTCAGAATGCTTTTATGATGCGAGATTATTGTAAACACAGCCCACTGTGAACACCTTTGCAATTCGCTTCAAACTTTTCGAATTTTTTGAATGATTATTTTAGGTTCAAGTGTGTATAAGGATTTGGAAACAAGAAGAGCACGGCTGTTTCTAAAGCATGCAGCGCCATCTGCTGTTCAAAAATAAGCTCAGAATCAACCCGAGAAAGAATCACGATGCATTCTGAAAATCTCAGAGATGCTGAATCATTTCTCAATTCGCGTTGCATTGATTTATTTTCCCAGCCCTAATATACACAGTACACACACATTAGGGGTGTCCCCGACTAAGGATTTTCATAGTCATATCTGAATTTTTGAATCTTGACAATAGTCGACTGATAGTCGAATCATATGTTTGGGGGCGGGGCAAAATACATTACCAAGAGTCAAGTAATCAGACATTCGACAGTCATAATTAGCCTATATGTTAACACACAGGGAAAATGTTTAACGGACGCCTCGCAGATACAAACGAGGTAAATAATGTTTTATGTTTTGATTAAAAGATAATTAACATTAAACGTCAGCGAAAACCTAAGAAATCACAACGTTTTTATAATTAGTTATTAATGTTCAGCATTTCTGTTTTGAGCTGCGCTCGCTGAAGATGACCAGTGGTATAAAGCATATGATGTCAGGTTTTTAATCAGTGGAATTTAACTCATATAGAATACGCTTCGTTATTTATACAACATAACGTTAATATTACGACTTCTAGGCTATCATAAAATGCCCCGAATGAACAAGAACGTGTCTGCGTGGCTCTGAATGAACTCCTTTTGTGGACGCGTTCTTCATGCAACAACGTACAAAAACACGGCAACTAAACTCTAAAAATTCACAGTATAATAGTGTTCTCATTATAATGTTATGTATGTATATGACAGTCCCAGTCATAGTCATTATTCTGCATTGTTGTTTGTCCTGCTCGCGCTGCGTGCTGTAGAGAAAATCACCGCAGTATTAAGCGCTTTACTGCAGCGTAACTCAAATGCAAACCAAATGCATTTTATACCAGATAAATAATCTAGGTCTACACGATAGCATATAAACCGCCTGAAATGTTTTGAAATCACCTGTACCC